>NC_091290.1:71333467-71943467 GCF_032444005.1 Ranitomeya imitator | reverse complement strand
ACAGAAGTTTATAATGCAAAGCTGTAAAAATAAAAAATCATATTTTTTCACAAAAATGATCATTTCGCCCCCAATTTTTTATTTTCCCTAGGATAACAGAAGTAAATGGACCACAAAAATTGTTGTAGAATTTGTCCTGAGTACGCTGATACCCGATATGTGGGGTTATCCACTGTTTGGGCGCATGGCAGAGCTCGGAAGGGAAGGAGCGCCATTTGACTTTTCAATGCAAAACTGACTGGAATTGAGATGGGATGCTATGTTGCATTTAGAGAGCCACTGATGTTCCTAAACATTGAAACCCTCCCACAAGTGACAACATTTTGGAAAGTAGACCCCCTAAGGAACTCAGCTTTGAACACCCAAGTGTTTCACTACAGTTTATAACGCAGAGCCGTGAGAATAAAAAATATTTTTTCCCCAAAAAGTATTGTTTAGCCCCCAGTTTTATATTTTTCCATGGGTATCAGTTGAAATTGGACTCCAAAAGTTGTTGTCCAATTTGTACAGAGTACGGTGATACCCCATATGTGGGGGGGACCACTGTATGAGTGCATGGCAGAGCTCGGAAGGGAAGGAGCATCATTTGGAATGCAGACTTAGATGGATTGGTCTGCAGGCCTCACATTGCGTTTGCAGAGCTCCTAATGTACCTAAACAGCATTTAGGAAAACATATTGGAAACTAGACCCCCCAAGGAACTTATCTAAATGTGTTGTGAGAACTTTGAACCCCCAAGTGTTTCACTACAGTTTATAATGCAGAGCCGTGAAAATAAAAAATATTTTTTTCCTACAAAAATTATTTTTTAGCCCCCAGTTTTGTATTTTCCCAAGGGTAACAGGAGAAATTGGACCCAAAAGTTGTTGTTCAATTTGTCTTGAGTACGGTGATACACCATATGTGGGGGGAACCACCGTTTGGGTGCATGGGAGTGCTCGGAAGGGAAGGAGCGCCATTTGAAATGCAGACTTAGATGGAATGGTCTGCAGGCGTCACATTGCGTTTGCAGAGCCCCTAATGTACCTAAACAGTAGAAACCCACCACAAGTGACCACATATTGGAAACTAGACCCCCCAAGGAACTTATCTAGATGTGTTGTGAGAACTTTGAACCCCCAAGTGTTTTACTACAGTTTATAATGCAGAGCCGTGAAAATAAAAAATATTTTTTCCCCAAAAAGTATTGTTTAGCCCCCAGTTTTGTATTTTTCCATGGGTAACAGTTGAAATTGGACTCCTAAAGTTGTTGTCCAATTTGTACAGAGTACGGTGATACCCCATATGTGGGGGGGACCACTGTTCCAGTGCATGGCAGAGCTCGGAAGGGAAGGAGCGTCATTTGGAATGCAGACTTAGATGGATTGGTCTACAGTCCTCACATTGCGTTTGCAGAGCTCCTAATGTACCTAAACAGTAGAAACCCCCCACAAGTCACCCCATAATGGAAACTAGACCCCCCAAGGAACTTATCTAGATGTGTTGTGAGAACTTTGAACCCCCAAGTGTTTCACTACAGTTTATAATTCAGAGCCGTGAAAATAAAAAATATTTTTTCCCACAAAAAGTATGTTTTAGCCCCCAGTTTTGTATTTTCCCAAGGGTAACAGGAGAAATTGGACCCCAAAAGTTGTTGTCCAATGTGTCCTGAGTACGCTGATTCCTGATATGTTGGGGTAAACCCCTGTTTGGGCGCTCGGGAGAGCTCGGAAGGGATGGAGCACTGTTTTACTTTTTCAACACAGAATTGGCAGGAATTGAGATTGGACGCCATGTCGCTTTTGGAGAGCCACTGATGTGCCTAAACAGTGGAAATCCCCCAATTATAACTGAAACCCTAATCCAAACACACCCCTAACCCTAATCCCAATGGTAACCCTAATCACACCCCTAACACTAATCCCAACCCTATTCCCAACCATAAATGTAATCCAAACCCTAACCCTAACTTTAGCCCCAACCCTAACCATAACTTTAGACACAACCCTAACTGTAGCCTTAACCCTAGCCCCAACCATAACCTTAACCCTAGCCATAACCCTAGCCCTAAACATAGCCCTAACCCTAACCCTAGCCCTAACCCTATCCCTAACCCCAACCCTAACCCTAACCCTAGCCCTAACCCTAACCCTAGCCCTAACCCTAATCCTAGCCCTAACCCTAGCCCTAACCCTAACCCTAGCCCTAACCCTAATGGGAAAATGGAAACAAATACTTTTTTTTTATTTTTCCCTAACTAAGGGGGTGATGAAGGGGGTTTCATTTACTTTTATTGCGTTTTTTTTGTGGATTTTTATGATTGGCAGCCGTCACATAGTGAAAGACGCTTTTTATTGCAAAAAATATTTTTTGCATTACCATATTTTGAGAGCTATAATTTTCCCATATTTGGGTCCACAGAGTCATGTGATGTCTTGTTTTTTGCGGGACGAGTTGACGTTTTTATTGGTTTTGGGCACGTGACATTTTTTGATCGCTTTTTATTCCGATTTTTGTGAGGCAGATTGACCAAAAACCAGCTATTAATGAATTTCTTTTGGGGTAGGCGTTTATACTGTTCCGCGTTTTGAAAAATGGATAAAGCAGTTTTATTCTTCGGGTCAGTATGATTACAGCGATACCTCATTTATATCTTTTTTTATGTTTTGGCGCTTTTATACGATAAAAACTATTTTATAGAAAAAAAATATTATTTTTGCATCCCTTTATTCTGAGGACTATAACTTATATTTTTTTTTATGACGATGAATGGCAGCTCATTTTTTGCGGGACAAGATGACGTTTTCAGCGGTACCATGGATATTTACATCCATGTTTTTAATCGAGTGTTATTCCACTTTTTGTTTGGTGGTCTGATAATGAAACGTTGTTTTTTGCCTCTTTTTTTTTTTACGGTGTTCACTGAAGGGGTTAACTAGTGAGACAATTTTATAGGTCGGGTCGTTACGGACATTGCGATACTAAATATGTGTACTTTTATTGTTTTTTTTTAATTTAAAGAAATGTATTTATAGGAACAATATATATATTTTTATTGCTGCCATACTTGTCCTGAGATCATTGTAGGGAGATTGAAATTGTACTACATGTAAAAAAGAGGGACAGCACCACAGCAGTTGTGAAAAAAGAACCACTTGTTTATTCCACCTCTTGCAACGTTTCGGTCCTTAAGACCTTTGTCAAGCATAATACACAAACAATCCAACCACCATTATATACCATTTATCCCTCCCCCCTTAATTAACTAGTAACCAATGGGAGAGTTCAGTATAATCAGAAAACATATACATATGTAATTTTAACTAAAAACCACATCATATGAACGGCCCACCATGTATCCTAACCTTTAGTGGGATAATACCCACGCTGATCGCTCCTTCTAATTGAATCCACCCCAAAACACAACCTAGTATGCAACCCACATGTTCTATTAGTAAACAAAGATCGCACCAATCCACATGGAGCATCAGCCGTGTTCATAGCAACGGGGCGTCGGGGCGTATCCAAAAGCCCCAACCATCCAATCACCTCCCCCAGATTTTCCTGACATCATAACTAGGTGTGTCAATAGCGGCGCTAGTCCAATTACAACCTCAGAGTCTTCATGTGACTTAAACGTCATGTGTCCAGCCAGCCTTGCACCGCTCATATCCATGGAGTCTCCAGAGCATTCATTACACAATGCGCATGTCCATAGCGTCGTCCTCCTCAACTCTCTTAATGCGCAAGTCACAATCCGGTGCTCCAGCACCCTTGGTACGCTGGAACAAATCTGATACACTGACGCATTCTGTCGCAGACTATCATCGGGCAATAAAACATATCTCGACAAAATAATGGAGCAAGGTGATATCCACTTAAGGTAACGATCTTAAAACCCCACAGCGCTTCAACATCTCAGGTCCACATGCAAGGATGTCACAACCCTGTCGGATCTCAACCATTCCATATGGACCTGAAATGAGAAAACACAGAAAAAGGGGAGAAAACAACAATCAAAAGAACACATATAGCAGATGTTTCCTCAACAATACGAGGGATATGGACTCTAAACGATTTTAAACAAATAAAATTCTCCTCTCATATTAATCCCCATAGTGGCTTATACATATATAATGACTGCCTAACAAGAATTCCCAGCCAGTCTCCCATGCTAGCACTTGCCTAGCCTCAAGCTGCTTAGCATTTACGATCTGACGGGGACAGGCACATTTAGCTCAATGTGACCATTAACAAATAACAATCATATATTACTCCCTCTATATATATTTCCAAACACGGGTACTATTTACATACATATCCATCCATAGGGAATGATATCGTAAACAGGGGGCCGATCAAAAAAATACAATAAAATGTCATACAACTTGGATTAAAAACAAAATTACACCGACGAAGAAGCCGCAACGAACCCATAGAATGTTTATAGAAGACAACTTTGTGGATAGTCAATATTCAAACCCTTTGGGGAAAGTGTATCTAACTCATATATCCACTTTAACTCTTTCCTCTTGAGAAGAGAGATCCGATCACCCCCACATCTAAGTGGAGGTACATCGTCTATAACACGATATCTGAGCTGATTGATCGAATGACCCCGATCATGGAAATGTCGGGGTACTGGAAGGTCAATGAGTTTTTTTCTAATCGTACTTTTGTGCTTTGAGATCCTAGCCTTGACCTCCATCGTGGTCTCTCCTACGTAGTAAAGACCACACGGGCAGCTCAGGATGTACACCACAAAACTACTTTTACAAGTATAGCATTTGCGTATTGTGTATTCCTTTCCAGTCTGGGGGTGATAGAAAACCGCCCCCTTAAGGATATTATTGCAACTCGCACATCCCAGACATGGGAAATTACCCATACTGGGATGACTCAACGTAGTCTGTAGGTCCCTCCTTGAACTGCCCACATCTGAAACTACTAACTCATCTCTCAAGCTCCTATTCCTCCTATATGACAATAGCGGGGAAGATTGAAACTCATTGATATCCCTATGACCTCTACTTAATACCGACCAATGTCTACGAATGATCTCTGAAATTCGTCCACTATGACTATTAAAAGTTGTGACGAACGGTATCCTTCTCACAGTCTCATGAGCTGCCCTGGGGGTCAGGAGTTCACCCCTAACCTTATTCAGCGTCTTTGCTTTAAATTTGTCTAAATCCCTCTGTGGGTATCCCCTCATTAGGAATTTTTGGCACATCTCATTGAGTCTGGTATCAATCCTAGACTCATCCGAGACAATTCTCCTGACCCTCAGGAGCTGGCTCCATGGCAAAGACTCCACCATTCTACGAGGATGTTCACTGGAGAAGTGTAGAAGGTTATTTCTATCAGTCTGTTTAATAAACAGGTCAGTATGCAATAGTCCCTCATGTTTATAGACACTTGTATCCAAAAACTGTATCGCTGCTTGGGAGCTTTCCATGGTGAAACCCAGCCCAGGGTAAATGTTATTCAGGTAGGAATGGAAGTGCACAAGCTCATCATATCCCCCATCCCAAATTAGGAAAATGTCGTCGATGTAGCGTCGCCAGCCCCTAACATGGCCCCAGAACTCCGAACTGTACACGTATTCACCCTCTAGGACAGCCATGTAGATGTTAGCATAAGTAGGGGCCACATTGGACCCCATGGCTGTCCCACGGCGCTGCAGGAAGTAATCATCACCAAAAAGGAAAAAGTTCCTCCTCAGGATGAACTCCAGCAGCGCCAGGGCGAAACGTGCACATTCCGGAGCCATGTCAGAGCCGGCCAACGCCACACCGATGGCAGATAATCCCCTAGCGTGTTCAATGGATGTGTACAACGAGGTCACATCAAATGACACCAACCACGTGGCCTCACTGACCTGCACACCCTCCAAAGACCTAATAAAATCACTAGTGTCCTTGACGTACGATGGTGCAGTAATTGCAAATTTTCTCAACAGGTGATCCAAAAAAATTGCTACTTTATTACAGAGTGACCCCCTGCCCGACACAATCGGGCGACCAGGGGGTCTCTGTAAGTCCTTATGAATCTTAGGCAGGGTGTAAAGGACAGGGACCACCGGATGTTCCACCTTTAGATATTTTGCCAGTTTATCATCAATTAATCCACTATTCAGTGCCTCCTCTATTATCAAATCCAATTCCAATTTAAATCTCTGTGCTGGGTTCACCTGGAGTCTCTCATAGACCTCCACATCAGACAGCTGTGATCTAATCTCCCCCACATAATACACAGTATCCATCACCACCAAGGCTCCGCCCTTATCGGCCGCCCTGATGGTGATGGACTTATTATTCTTTAGAGTATAGATCTCTCTACGCTCTGCAGTTGTTAAATTGGAGCGACCATTCCCCCTCCCCTCCTGTTTCAATCTGGCTACATCAGCCTTTACTAATTTACAGAAGGTCTCCACAACCGGATCATGAACCGGAGGTATAAAGTCACTTTTGTTGAAGAGACCAAACATATCGAGGGAGAGATGTGTCTGGGGGTCTGATGTCACATTTCTCTCTTTGCCTGAAAAAAATGTTGTCAATTTCAACCTTCTAAAGAATAAATATAAGTCATTATCAATATTGAACCAATTTGTCCTGCTTGAGGGACAGAATGACAGCCCCTTAGAGAGTACTCTGACCTGCAAATCTGTAAGAGCAAGAGAAGAGATATTTACCACCAAAGAAGTCCTCTCACTTATTTCTTCCTCCCTTTGGATCTCGTCACCAGACCTTGATTCTCTCCTCCTGTGTTTCTTGCTAGGGTTGAGCGAAACGGGTCGTTCATTTTCAAAAGTCGCCGACTTTTGGTAAAGTCGGGTTTCATGAAACCCGATCCGACCCCTGTGCGGGGTCGGCCATGCGGTACGCGACTTTCGCGCCAAAGTCGCGTTTCAATGACGCGAAAAGCGCCATTTCTCAGCCAATGAAGGTAAACGCAGAGTGTGGGCAGCGTGATGACATAGGTCCTGGTCCCCACCATCTTAGAGAAGGGCATTGCAGTGATTGGCTTGCTGTCTGCGGCATCACAGGGGCTATAAAGGGGCGTTCCCGCCGACCGCCATGTTACTGCTGCTGATCTGAGCTTAGGGAGAGGTTGCTGCCGCTTCGTCAGAAGCAGGGATAGCGTTAGGCAGGGTCCATTAACCACCAAACCGCTTGTGCTGTAGCGATTTGCACTGTCCAACACCACCTTCGGTATGCAGGGACAGTGGAAGCTACATTTTTTTTTTTCCTCAGCGCTGTAGCTCATTTGGCTGCCCTAGAAGGCTCCCTGATAGCTGCATTGCTGTGTGTACGCCGCTGTGCAAACCAACTGCTTTTTTCAAAGCACAAATCCTCTTGTTCCTTCCTTTCTGCACAGCTATCTTGTTTGTTTGTCCACAATTTTTATTTAATTTGTGCATCAGTCCACTCCTTATTGCTGCCTGCCATACCTGGCTGAGATTACTGCAGGGAGATAGTAATTGAAGGACAGTTCCTTTTTTTTTTTTTTTTTTTGTGGGAGATTAAGATTGGCATTTCTGCTAGAGTGCCATCCCTGTCTGTGTCATCTCTCACTCAGTGGGCCATAGAAAGCCTATTTATTTTTTTGCTTGATTTGGGTTCTAAAATCTACCTGAAAAAATCACTACATCAATCAGTGGGAGAAAAATATTGGCTTCAGGGCTTGTGTGCCACTCCTGACACCTGTGTGTGCCATCTCTCAGTCAGTGGGCCATAGAAAGCCTATTTATTTTTTTGCTTGATTTGGGTTCCAAAATCTACCTGAAAAAATCACTACATCAATCAGTGGGAGAAAAATATTGGCCTCAGGGCTTGTGTGCCACTCCTGACTCCTGTGTGCATCATCACTCACTCAGTGGGCCATAGAAAGCCTATTTTTTGTTTTATTTGTTTTCTAAATTCTCCCTGAAAAAATCATTTTATTCTATTATTTTTTTTTCCTAAAGTCTCCCTGAAAAAAAAAAAAAATCAAAACAGTGGGAGATTAACCCCTTTACCCCCAAGGGTGGTTTGCACGTTAATGACCGGGCCAATTTTTACAATTCTGACCACTGTCCCTTTATGAGGTTATAACTCTGGAACGCTTCAACGGATCCCGGTGAATCTGACATTGTTTTCTCGTGACATATTGTACTTCATGACAATGGTAAAAATTCTTTGATAGTACCTGCGTTTATTTGTGAAAAAAACGGAAATTTGGCGAAAATTATGAAAATTTCGCAATTTTCCAACTTTGAATTTTTATGCAATTAAATCACAGAGATATGTCACACAAAATACTTAATAAGTAACATTTCCCACATGTCTACTTTACATCAGCACAATTTTGGAACCAAAATTTTTTTTTGTTAGGGAGTTATAAGGGTGAAAAGTTGACCAGCAATTTCTCATTTCTACAACACCATTTTTTTTTAGGGACCACATCTCATTTGAAGTCATTTTGAGGGGTCTATATGATAGAAAATACCCAAGTGTGACACCATTCTAAAAACTACACCCCTCAAGGTGCTTAAAACCACATTCAAGAAGTTTATTAACCCTTCTGGTGCTTCACAGGAATTTTTTGAATGTTTAAATAAAAATGAACATTTAACTTTTTTTCACAAAAAATTTAATTCAGCTCCAATTTGTTTTATTTTACCAAGGGTAACAGGAGAAAATGGACCGCAATCATTGTTGTACAATTTGTCCTGAGTACGCCAATACCCCACATGTGGGGGTAAACCACTGTTTGGGCGCATGGCACAGCTCGGAAGCGAAGGAGCGCCATTTGACTTTTCAATGCAAAATTGACTGGAATTGAGATGGGACGCCATGTTTCGTTTGGAGAGCCCCTGATGTGCCTAAACATTGAAACCCCCCACAAGTGACACCATTTTGGAAAGTAGACCCCCTAAGGAACTTATCTAGAGGTGTGGTGAGCTCTTTCACCCACCAAGTGCTTCACAGAAGTTTATAATGTAGAACCGTAAAAATAAAAAATCATATTTTTTCACAAAAATTATCTTTTCGCCCCCAATTTTTTATTTTTCCAAGGGTAAGAGAAGAAATTGGACCCCAAAAGTTGTTGTACAATTTGTCCTGAGTGCGCTGATACCCCATATGTGGGGGTAAACCACTGTTTGGGCGGATGGGAGAGCTCGGAAAGGAAGGAGCGCCGTTTGACTTTTCAATGCAAAATTGACAGGAATTGAGATGAGACGCCATGTTGCGTTTGCAGAGCCCCTAATGTACCTAAATAGTAGAAACCACTCACAAGTGACACCATTTTGGAAAGTAGACCCCCTAAGGAACTTATCTAGATGTGTGGTGAGCGCTTTGACCCACCAAGGGCTTCACAGAGGTTTATAATGGAGAGCCGTAAAAATAAAACAAAAATTTTTTCCCACAAAAATTATTTTTTAGCCCCCAGTTTTGTATTTTCCCGAGGGTAACAGGAGAAATTGGACCCAAAAATGTGTTGTCCAATTTGTCCTGAGTGCGCTGATACCCCATATGTGGGGGGAAACCACTGTTTGGGCGCATGGGAGGGCTCGGAAGGGAAGGAGTGCCATTTGAATGCAGACTTAGATGGAATGGTCTGCAGGCGTCACATTGCGTTTGCAGAGCCCCTAATGTACCTAAACAGTAGAAACCCCCCACAAGTGACACCATTTTGGAAAGTAGACCCCCTAAGGAACTTATCTAGATGTGTGGTGAGCGCTTTGACCCACCAAGGGCTTCACAGAGGTTTATAATGGAGAGCCGTAAAAATAAAACAAAATTTTTTTCCCACAAAAATTATTTTTTAGCCCCCAGTTTTGTATTTTCCCGAGGGTAACAGGAGAAATTGGACCCAAAAATGTGTTGTCCAATTTGTCCTGAGTGCGCTGATACCCCATATGTGGGGGGAAACCACTGTTTGGGCGCATGGGAGGGCTCGGAAGGGAAGGAGTGCCATTTGAATGCAGACTTAGATGGAATGGTCTGCAGGCGTCACATTGCGTTTGCAGAGCCCCTAATGTACCTAAACAGTAGAAACCCCCCACAAGTGACCCCATATTGGAAACTAGACCCCCCCGGGAACTTATCTAGATGTGTTGTGAGAACTTTGAACCCCAAGTGTTTCACTACAGTTTATAACGCAGAGCCGTAAAAATAAAAAATCTTTTTTTTCCCACAAAAATTATTTTTTAGCCCCCAGTTTTGTATTTTCCCAAGGGTAACAGGAGAAATTGGACCCCAACAGTTGTTGTCCTATTTGTCCTGAGTACGCTGATACCCCATATGTTGGGGTAAACCCCTGTTTGGGCACACGGGTGAGCTCGGAAGGAAAGAAGCACTGTTTTACTTTTTCAACGCAGAATTGGCTGGAATTGAGATCGGACGCCATGTCGCTTTTGGAGAGCCCCTGATGTGCCTAAACAGTGGAAACCCCCCAATTATAACTGAAACCCTAATCCAAACACTCCCCTAACCCTAATTCCAACGGTAACCCTAACCACACCTCTAACCCTGACACACCCCTAACCCTAATCCCAACCCTATTCCCAACTGTAAATGTAATCTAAACCCTAACTGTAACTTTAGCCCCAACCCTAACTGTAGCCCTAACCCTAGCCCTAACCCTAGCCCTAACCCTAGCCCCAACCCTAACCCTAGCCCTAACCCTAGCCCTAACCCTAGCCCTAACCCTAGCCCTAACCCTAGCCCTAACCCTAGCCCTAACCCTAGCGCTAACCCTAACCCTAGCCCTAACCCTAACCCTAGCCCTAACCCTAACACTAGCCCTAACCCTAACCCTAGCCCTAATGGGAAAATGGAAATAAATACATTTTTTTATTTTTCCCTAACTAAGGGGGTGATGAAGGGGGGTTTGATTTACTTTTATAGCGGGTTTTTTAGCGGATTTTTATGATTGGCAGCCGTCACACACTGAAAGACGCTTTTTATTGCAAAAAATATTTTTTGCGTTACCACATTTTGAGAGCTATAATTTTTCCATATTTTGGTCCACACAGTCATGTGAGGTCTTGTTTTTTGCGCGACGAGTTGACGTTTTTATTGGTAACATTTTCGGGCACGTGACATTTTTTGATCGCTTTTTATTCCGATTTTTGTGAGACAGAATGACCAAAAACCAGCTATTCATGAATTTCTTTTGGGGGAGGCGTTTATACCGTTCCGCGTTTGGTAAAATTGATAAAGCAGTTTTATTCTTCGGGTCAGTACGATTACAGCGACATCTCATTTATATCATTTTTTTATGTTTTGGCGCTTTTATACGATAAAAACTATTTTATAGAAAAAATAATTATTTTGGCATCGCTTTATTCTCAGGACTATAACTTTTTCATTTTTTTGCTCATGATGCTGTATGGTGGCTCGTTTTTTGCGGGACAAGATGACGCTTTCAGCGGTACCATGGTTATTTATATCTGTCTTTTTGATCACGTGTTATTCCACTTTTTGTTCGGCGGTATGATAATAAAGCGTCGTTTTTTGCCTCGTTTTTTTTTTTTTTTTCTTACGGTGTTTACTGAAGGGGTTAACTAGTGTGCCAGTGTTATAGGGCGAGTCGATACGGACGCGGCGATACTAAATATGTGTACTTTTATTGTTTTTTTTTTTTTTTATTTAGATGAAGAAATGTATTTATGGGAATATTTTTTTTTTTTTTTCATTATTTAGGAATATTTTTTTTTAATTTTTTTTACACATTTGGAATTTTTTTTTTTTACTTTTTTACTTTGTCCCAGGGGGGGACATCACAGATCAGTGATCTGACAGTTTGCACAGCACTCTGTCAGATCACTGATCTGACATGCAGCGCTGCAGCCTTCACAGTGCCTGCTCTGAGCAGGCTCTGTGAAGCCACCTCCCTCCCTGCAGGACCCGGATCCGCGGCCATCTTGGATCCGGGACCTGGAGCAGGGAGGGAGGGCGGCAAGACCCTCGCAGCAACGCGATTACATCGCGTTGCTGCGGGGGTCTCAGGGAAGCCCGCAGGGAGCCCCCTCCCTGCGCGGTGCTTCCCTGTACCGCCGGCACATCGCGATCATCTTTGATCGCGGTGTGCCGGGGGTTAATGTGCCGGGGGCGGTCCGTGACCGCTCCTGGCACATAGTGCCGGATGTCAGCTGCGATAGGCAGCTGACACCCGGCCGCGATCGGCGCCGCTCCCCCCGTGAGCGCTGCCGATCGCATATGACGTACTATTGCGTCCTTGGGAAGTAGGGCCCACCCCCCATGGACGCAATAGTACGTCTGATGGCAGAAAGGGGTTAATATTTACATTTGTGCTTCAGTGACAGTCCTGCGTGTGTGGCATCTCTCTCATTTGTTGCCACCAAAAACAGAGTGTGTAACATTGTGCCTGATTTTCGTTGTGGTCTCACCCACCTGTAAAGGGGTAGCTAAATCATACTGAAGTTATAGCTCACCGTGTAAGTTGTGTGACAGCAAAAAATACCGTTAGTTTGGTTACGTTTTTAAAACAATGAGGAAGTCTGGTGGAAGAGGTCGTGGCCGGGGGCGTTCATTGTCAGCTGGTAATGAGGGTAGTGGTAGTGGTGGAGCATCAGGTGGTCGTGGGAAAAAAAATATTGCACCTAAGTCTGGAGCTGTGGAGCCAGGTTCGTCGTCTGGCTACACAAGGCCTCGAACGCTCCCTTTTCTGGGAGTAGGAAAACCGCTTTTAAAGCCGGAGCAGCAAGAGCAAGTTTTGGCTTATCTTGCTGACTCAGCCTCTAGCTCTTTTGCCTCCTCTCGTGAAACTGGTAAATGTAAAAGCAGCGCGTCGTTAGTGGATGTTCACGGTCAGGGACAAGTCGCTTCCTTGTCCTCTTCAGCAAAAACAACAACAGAGAAGAATGCAGCAGGCGACACAACGGGTTACTCCATGGAGCTCTTTACACATACCGTCCCTGGCTTAGAAGGTGAAGCAGTTAACAGTCAATGCCCATTACAAGTTGAATCTGATATGGAGTGCACTGATGCACAGCCACAGCCAGACTACTATGCTGGTCCTTTGACTCAGACCACAACATTGCCCTCGCAGGGTAAAGATCAAGAATCAGACCCTGATGAGACTATGTTGCCCCATCACGAACGCTATACCACCGACCGACACGGTGACACAGACGAAGTTGCACACGAGCTACAAGAAGAGGTAATAGATGACCCAGTTCTTGACCCCGATTGGCAGCCATTGGGGGAACAGGGTGCAGGCGGCAGCAGTCCTGAAGCGGAGGAGGAGGGGCCGCAGCAGGCATCAACATCGCAACAGGTTCCATCTGCCGGGCCCGTATCTTGCCCAAAACGCGTGGCAAAGCCAAAACCTGTTGGAGGACAGCGTGGCCATCCGGTTAAAGCTCAGTCTGCAATGCCTGAAAAGGTATCCGATGCTAGAAAGAGTGCAGTCTGGCATTTTTTTAAACAACATCCAATTGATCAGCGCAAAGTCATCTGTCAGAAATGTTCAACTACCTTAAGCAGAGGGCAGAATCTGAAAAGTCTCAATACAAGTTGCATGCATAGACATTTAACCACCATGCATTTGCAAGCTTGGACTAACTACCAAACGTCCCTTAAGGTTGTAGCACCCTCGGCCAATGAAGCTAGTCATCAACGCAACATCCCTTCCGGCAGTGTAGGGCCACCATTTTCCGCACCACCTGCAGTATCTGTGCAGGTTTCTTTGCCAGGCCAAAGCAGTCAGGGTCAGGGAATCACCAGTTTCGTAGTAGGAAACACTGCATCTAGGGCACCGGCGGCAACAATACCATCTCCCACCGTCTCTCAGTCTGCCATGTCCACCAGCACCCCCGCTAGTTCCACAATCTCCAGCTCTCCAGTCCAGCTCACCCTACATGAGTCTATGGTTAGAAAAAGGAAGTACTTAGCCTCGCATCCGCGTACACAGGGTTTGAACGCCCACATAGCTAGACTAATCTCGTTAGCGAAGCTTTCAAAGCCCTGATGGACTACGCTGTACCACGCTACGAGCTACCCAGTCGACACTTTTTTTCCAGAAAAGCCATCCCAGCCCTCCACCAGCATGTTAAAGAGCGCATCGTCCATGCACTCAGGCAATCTGTGAGTACAAAGGTGCACCTGACAACAGATGCATGGACCAGTAGGCATGGCCAGGGACGTTACGTGTCCATCACGGCACACTGGGTGAATGTTGTGGATGCAGGGTCCACAGGGGACAGCAAGTTTGGGACAGTTCTGCCTAGCCCACGGTCTAGGAAACAGTTGGCTGTAGCCGTTCTCACCCCCTCCTCCTCCTCGTCCTCCTGCAGAAGCGAGAGCTCGTCCACAGACCGCAGTCGCACAACCACTCCATCCGCAGCTGCCACTGTTGCACACCAGGTCTCCCATTATGGGGCAGCTACTGGCAAACGTCAGCAGGCTGTATTGGCTATGAAGTGTTTGGGCGACAACAGACACACCGCGGAAGTTCTGTCCGAGTTCTTGCAGAAAGAAACGCATTCGTGGCTGGGCACTGTAGATCTTGAGGCAGGCAAGGTAGTGAGTGATAACGGAAGGAATTTCATGGCTGCCATCTCCCTTTCCCAACTGAAACACATTCCTTGCCTGGCTCACACCTTAAACCTGGTGGTGCAGTGCTTCCTGAAAAGTTATCCGGGGTTATCCGACCTGCTCCTCAAAGTGCGTGGACTTTGCTCACATATCCGCCGTTCGCCCGTACACTCCAGCCGTATGCAGACCTATCAGCGTTCTTTGAACCTTCCCCAGCATCGCCTAATCATAGACGTTGCAACAAGGTGGAACTCAACACTGCACATGCTTCAGAGACTGTGCGAACAGAGGCGGGCTGTTATGTTTTTGTGGGAGGATACACATACACGGGCAGGCAGTAGGATGGCAGACATGGAGTTGTCAGGTGTGCAGTGGTCGAAGATTCAAGACATGTGTCAAGTCCTTCAGTGTTTTGAGGAATGCACACGGCTGGTTAGTGCAGACAACGCTATAATAAGCATGAGCATCCCCTAATGCGTCTGCTGATGCAAAGTTTGACGCACATAAAGGATCAGGCGTCTGCAGCTGAGGAAGAGGAAAGCCTTGATGACAGTCAGCCATTGTCTGGCCAGGGCAGTGTACAGGACGAGGTAGCGGGCGAAGAGGAGGAGGAGGACGAGGAGGATGATGGGGATGATTATATTTTTAATGAGGAAGCTTTTCCGGGGCCACTGGAAATTGTTGGCGCGGCAAGGCCGGGTTCTGGTTTTTGGAGGGACACAAGTGACGTGGATTTGCCTGAAACTGCCCCTCAACCAAGCACAACCGCAGATTTGAGAACTGGAACTTTGGCCCACATGGCGGATTATGCCTTACGTATCCTCAAAAGGGACACACGCATTACTAAAATGATGAACGATGACGATTACTGGTTGGCCTGCCTCCTTGATCCTCGCTATAAAGGCAAATTGCAAAATATAATGCCACATGACAACTTGGAAATAATATTAGCAACCAAACAATCAACTCTTGTTGACCGTTTGCTTCTGGCATTCCCTGCACACAGCGCCCGTGATCGTTCTCACACGAGCTGCAGGGGCCAGCAGACCAGAGGTGTTAGAGGGGCAGAAATCAGAAGTGGCGTTGGCCAGAGGGGTTTTCTGACCAGGTTGTGGAGTGATTTTGCTTTGACCGCAGACAGGACAGGTACTGCAGCATCAATTCAAAGTGACAGGAGACAACATTTGTCCAGTATGGTTACAAACTATTTTTCATCCCTTATCGACGTTCTCCCTCAACCGTCATTCCCATTTGATTACTGGGCATCCAAATTAGACACCTGGCCAGAATTGGCAGAATATGCATTGCAGGAGCTTGCTTGCCCGGCAGCTAGTGTCCTATCAGAAAGAGTATTCAGTGCTGCAGGTTCAATACTAACAGAAAAAAGGACTCGTCTGGCTACCCAAAATGTAGATGATCTAACCTTCATTAAAATGAACCACAACTGGATTTCGAAATCTTTTGCCCCACCTTGCCCGGCTGACACCTAGCTTTCCTATGAAAAGGTCTTGCCTGTGGACTATTCTGAATGACTTTTCCAATCTCGTAATTTTCTGCACCTGATTGTCCAGCATACGACATGTTTACACCTCACTAAATGCCCAAACTCCCCACACGGGGCCGTGGTATCGCCACTTGGCGCCAGCACCCGTGAGAGTGCTGTTTGTCTGAAGAGGTGGGTGTGCCCGCTTTTGTCGACGGCACTGCCACTGGGTCCCTCATAGTACAATAAAGTGTCTCTGGCGGTGGTGGTGCGCACCCAACGTCAGACACACCGTTGTAATATGAGGGGCCCTGGGCCTGTACCGCCAGCCACAAGACAGTTTCCCCCCCCCAGCTCAAACAGTGCTCTACCACTTGCAAAATTATCTCTCACAGCTCCACCAATGTTTAGTCTATGCGCTGACATCCTTCAATGCCTGGCACTGACAATACCATTGTATTGACATTTTTGTTATGTTAGGCCTTCGAAGCCTGTCTGCGGTCCCTCGTTCCACTAGGCCTCCACTGACCATTGTACTGCTGCCCTTGTACCACTGGAACCAATTTTAAATTGCCAACAGCCCTATTTTTTTATGTTAGGCCTTCGAAGCCTGTCTGCGGTCCCTCCTTCCACTAGGCCTCCACTGACCATTGTACTGCTGCCCGTGTACCCCTGGAACCAATTTTAAATTGCCAACAGCCCTATTTTGTTATGTTAGGCCTTCGAAGCCTGTCTGCGGTCCCTCCTTCCACTAAGCCTCCACTGACCACACCACTGCTGCCCGTGTACCCCTGGAACCAATTTAAAATTGCCTACAGCCATCTGTTATTATGTTGGGCCTTCGATGCCTGTCTGCGGTCCCTCCTTCCACTAGGCCTCCACTGACCACACCACTGCTGCCCGTGTACCCCTGGAACCAATTTAAAATTGCCTACAGCCAGCTCAATTTTTTTATTTTAGGCCTTCGATGCCTGTCTGCGGTCCGTTCTTTCTACTACTACTACACTGACCAGGCCACTGCTGCCCGTGTTCCCCTGGAACCAATTTAAAATTGCCTACAGCCATGTGTTATTATGTTTGGCCTTCGTTGCCTGTTTGTGGTCACTCCTTCCGCTAGGCCTCCACTGACCACACCACTGCTGCCCGTGTACCCACGGAACCAATTTAAAATTGCCAACAGCCATGTGTTATTATGTTAGGCCTTCGATGCCTGTTTGCGGTCACTCCTTCCACTAGGCCTCCACTGACCACACCACTGCTGCCCGTGTACCCCTGGAACCAATTTAAAATTGCCTACAGCCAGCCCAATTTTTTTATTTTAGGCCTTCGATGCCTGTTTGCGGTCACTCCTTCCACTAGGCCTCCACTGACCACACCACTGCTGCCAGTGTTCCCCTGGAACCAATTTAAAATTGCCTACAGCCATGTGTTATTATGTTAGGCCTTCGATGCCTGTTTGCGGTCACTCCTTCCACTAGGCCTCCACTGACCACACCACTGCTGCCCGTGTACCCACGGAACCAATTTAAAATTGCCAACAGCCATGTGTTATTATGTTAGGCCTTCGATGCCTGTCTGCGGTAACTCCTTCCACTAGGCCTCCACTGACCACACCACTGCTGCCCGTGTACCCCTGGAACCAATTTAAAATTGCCTACAGCAAGCCCAATTTATTTATTTTAGGCCTTCGATGCCTGTTTGCGATCACTCCTTCCACTAGGCCTCCACTGACCACACCACTGCTGCCCGTGTACCCACGGAACCAATTTAAAATTGCCTACAGCCATGTGTTATTATGTTAGGCTTTCGATGCCTGTCTGCGGTCACTCCTTCCACTAGGCCTCCACTGACCACACCACTGCTGCCCGTGTACCCACGGAAGCAATTTAAAATTGCCAACAGCCATGTGTTATTATATTAGGCCTTCGATGCCTGTCTGCGGTCACTCCATCCACTAGGCCTCCACTGACCACACCACTGCTGCCCGTGTACCCCTGGAACCAATTTAAAATTGCCTACAGCCAGCCCAATTTTTTTATTTTAGGCCTTCGATGCCTGTTTGCGGTCACTCCTTCCACTAGGCCTCCACTGACCACACCACTGCTGCCCGTGTACCCACGGATCCAATTTAAAATTGCCAACAGCCATGTGTTATTATGTTAGGCCTTCGATGCCTGTCTGCGGTCACTCCTTCCACTAGGCCTCCGCTGACCACACCACTGCTGCCCGTGTACCCCTGGAACCAATTTAAAATTGCCTACAGCCAGCCCAATTTTTTTTATTTTAGGCCTTCAATGCCTGTTTGCGGTCACTCCTTCCACTAGGCCTCCACTGACCACACCACTGCTGCCCGTGTACCCACGGAACCAATTTAAAATTGCCTACAGCCATGTGTTATTATGTTAGGCCTTCGATGCCTGTCTGCGGTCACTCCTTCCACTAGGCCTCCACTGACCACACCAATGCTGCCCGTGTACCCCTGGAACCAATTTAAAATTGCCTACAGCCAGCCCAATTTTTTTATTTTAGGCCTTCGATGCCTGTTTGCGGTCACTCCTTCCACTAGGCCTCCACTGACCACACCACTGCTGCCCGTGTACCCACGGAACCAATTTAAAATTGCCTACAGCCATGTGTTATTATGTTAGGCCTTCGATGCCTGTCTGCGGTCACTCCTTCCACTAGGCCTCCACTGACCACACCACTGCTGCCCGTGTACCCCTGGAACCAATTTAAAATTGCCTACAGCCAGCCCAATTTTTTTATTTTAGGCCTTCGATGCCTGTTTGCGGTCACTCCTTCCACTAGGCCTCCACTGACCACACCACTGCTGCCCGTGTACCCACGGAACCAATTTAAAATTGCCTACAGCCATGTGTTATTATGTTAGGCCTTCGATGCCTGTCTGCGGTGACTCCTTCCACTAGGCCTCCACTGACCACACCACTGCTGCCCGTGTACCCACGGAACCAATTTAAAATTGCCTACAGCCATGTGTTATTATGTTAGGCCTTCGATGCCTGTCTGCGGTCACTCCTTCCACTAGGCCTCCACTGACCACACCACTGCTGCCCGTGTACCCACGGAACCAACTTAAATTTGCCTACAGCCATGTGTTATTATGTTAGGCCTTCGATGCCTGTTTGCGGTCACTCCTACCACTAGACCTCCACTGACCACACCACTGCTGCCCGTGTACCCCTGGAACCAATTTAAAATTGCCTACAGCCATCTGTTATTATGTTAGGCCTTCGAAGCGTGTCTGCGGTCCTTCCTTCCAATAGTTCTCCACTGACCAGACCAATGCTGGCCGTGTACCCCTGGAACTCAGCTGAAAGTGCATGTAGCCTCCTTTTTTTCTTTGTTTTATATTTAGAAAGCCCAGATGAATTACGCTGTGCAACGGTTCAAGCTACCCAGTCGACATTTCTTTTGCGAGAAAAGCCATACCAGCCCTCCACCGGCATGAAAAAGTCTGCATTGTCATAGCACTCAGGCAATCAAACAGTAGAAAGGTGCACTTGACAAGAGACGCATGGACCAGTAGGCATGTCCACAAAAAGTTACGTGTCCATTACGGCGCGCTGGGTTAATGTGTTGGATGCATGGTCCACAGGGGACAGCCTACAAAGTCTGTCTGCAGTCCCTAATTCCAATTTTCCTCCGCTGACCACACCACTGCTGCCCGTGTACCCCTGGAACCAATTTTACAGTGTCTACAGCCTAATTTTGTTATGTTAGGCCTACTACGCCTGTCTGCGGTCCCTCCTTCCAATACTCGTCCACTGACCACACCACTGCTGCCCGTGGACCCCTGGAACCTATTTTTAATTGCATAGAGCATCCTTTTTTAATAGTAGGCGTACAAAGTCTGTCTGCGGTCCACTATTGAAATTGTCCTCCACTGCCCAGAGCACTGCTGCTTGTGTACCCCTGTAACTTTTTTAAGCTGCAGTGAGCCACATTTTTGGTTTAAGTCCTACTACCTGTGTCTGTCTGCGCCACTCAATTCAGCTGTGTTCCTTTGAAAAAAGCTGAGCGTCAATAGTCTTGTTTTCAGCCTCTAGGAATTTTAAAACTGCATTGGGGGTACAACTTTGGTAGGGCCTACTAACGGTGTCTGCCTCCCCAAGGTGTGCCCCAGGTTTCCTCACCATTGCTTCGATCTTAATGCTCTCGTTTAGTAGTTGTTGGAAACTACACTGCATTAGGCCTACAAATTGGGTATGGGGTGTAGAGAGATGGTGTGTTCCACTCCAAGGTGTTCCCCAGGTTTCCTCTCCATTGCTTCGATCTTCATGCTCTCGTTTAGTAGTTGTTGGAAACTACACTGCATTAGGCCTACAAATTGGGTATGGGGTGTAGAGAGATGGTGTGTTCCACTCCAAGGTTTTCTCCAGGTTGCCTTTCCTGAGCTTCGATCTTCCGGCTCTCGTTTAGTAGTTGTTGGAAACTACGCTGCATTAGGCCTACAAATTGGGTATGGGGTGTAGAGAGATGGTGTGTTCCACTCCAAGGTGTTCCCCAGGTTTCGTCCACATTGCTTCGGTCTTCCGACTCTCGTTTAGTAGTTGTAGAAAACTACGCTGCATTAGGCCTACAAATTGGGTATGGGGTGTAGAGAGATGGTGTGTTCCACTCCAAGGTGTTCCCCAGGTTTCCTCTCCATTGCTTCGATCTTCATGCTCTCGTTTAGTAGTTGTTGGAAACTACACTGCATTAGGCCTACAAATTGGGTATGGGGTGTAGAGAGATGGTGTGTTCCACTCCAAGGTGTTCTCCAGGTTGCCTTTCCTGAGCTTCGATCTTCCGGCTCTCGTTTAGTAGTTGTTGGAAACTACGCTGCATTAGGCCTACAAATTGGGTATGGGGTGTAGAGAGATGGTGTGTTCCACTCCAAGGTGTTCCCCAGGTTTCGTCCACATTGCTTCGGTCTTCCGACTCTCGTTTAGTAGTTGTAGAAAACTACACTGCATTAGGCCTACAAATTGGGTATGGGGTGTAGAGAGATGGTGTGTTCCACTCCAAGGTGTTCCCCAGGTTTCGTCCACATTGCTTCGGTCTTCCGACTCTCGTTTAGTAGTTGTAGAAAACTACACTGCATTAGGCCTACAAATTGGGTATGGGGTGTAGAGAGATGGTGTGTTCCACTCCAAGGTGTTCCCCAGGTTTCGTCCACATTGCTTCGGTCTTCCGACTCTCGTTTAGTAGTTGTAGAAAACTACACTGCATTAGGCCTACAAATTGGGTATGGGGTGTAGAGAGATGGTGTGTTCCACTCCAAGGTGTTCCCCAGGTTTCGTCCACATTGCTTCGGTCTTCCGACTCTCGTTTAGTAGTTGTAGAAAACTACACTGCATTAGGCCTACAAATTGGGTATGGGGTGTAGAGAGATGGTGTGTTCCACTCCAAGGTGTTCCCCAGGTTTCCTCGCCAATGCTTCGATCTTCATGCTCTCGTTTAGTAGTTGTTGGAAACTACACTGCATTAGGCCTACAAATTGGGTATGGGGTGTAGATAGATGGTGTGTTCCACTCCAAGGTGTTCCCCAGGGTTCCTCTCCATTGCTTCGATCTTCATGCTCTCGTTTAGTAGTTGTTGGAAACTACACTGCATTAGGCCTACAAATTGGGTATGGGGTGTAGAGAGATGGTGTGTTCCACTCCAAGGTGTTCCCCAGGTTTCGTCCACATTGCTTCGGTCTTCCGACTCTCGTTTAGTAGTTGTAGAAAACTACACTGCATTAGGCCTACAAATTGGGTATGGGGTGTAGAGAGATGGTGTGTTGCACTCCAAGGTGTTCCCCAGTTTTCCTCGCCATTGCTGCGATCTTAATGCTCTCGTTTAGTAGTTGTTGGAAACTACACTGCATTAGGCCTACAAATTGGGTATGGGGTGTAGAGAGACGGTGTGTTACACTCCAAGGTGTTCCCCAGGTTTCCTCTCCATTGCTTCGATCTTCTGGCTCTTGTTTAGTAGTTGTTGGAAACTACACTGCATTAGGCCTACAAATTGGGTATGGGGTGTAGAGAGATGGTGTGTTCCACTCCAAGGTTTTCCCCAGGTTTCGTCCACATTGCTTCGGTCTTCCCACTCTCGTTTAGTAGTTGTAGAAAACTACACTGCATTAGGCCTACAAATTGGGTATGGGGTGTAGAGAGATGGTGTGTTCCACTCCATGGTGTTCTCCAGGTTCCCTTTCCTGAGCTTCGATCTTCCGGCTCTCGTTTAGTAGTTGTTGGAAACTACGCTGCATTAGGCCTACAAATTGGGTATATGGTGTAGAGAGATGGTGTGTTCCACTCCAAGGTGTTCCCCAGGTTTCATCCACATTGCTTCGGTCTTCCGACTCTCGTTTAGTAGTTGTAGAAAACTACACTGCATTAGGCATACAAATTGGGTATGGGGTGTAGAGAGATGGTGTGTTCCACTCCAAGGTGTTCCCCAGGTTTCGTCCACATTGCTTCGGTCTTCCGACTCTCGTTTAGTAGTTGTAGAAAACTACACTACATTAGGCCTACAAATTGGGTATGGGGTGTAGAGAGATGGTGTGTTCCACTCCAAGGTGTTCCCCAGGTTTCGTCCACATTGCTTCGGTCTTCCGACTCTCGTTTAGTAGTTGTAGAAAACTACACTGCATTAGGCCTACAAATTGGGTATGGGGTGTAGAGAGATGGTGTGTTCCACTCCAAGGTGTTCCCCAGGTTTCGTCCACATTGCTTCGGTCTTCCGACTCTCGTTTAGTAGTTGTAGAAAACTACACTGCATTAGGCCTACAAATTGGGTATGGGGTGTAGAGAGATGGTGTGTTCCACTCCAAGGTGTTCCCCAGGTTTCGTCCACATTGCTTCGGTCTTCCGACTCTCGTTTAGTAGTTGTAGAAAACTACACTGCATTAGGCCTACAAATTGGGTATGGGGTGTAGAGAGATGGTGTGTTGCACTCCAAGGTGTTCCCCAGTTTTCCTCGCCATTGCTGCGATCTTAATGCTCTCGTTTAGTAGTTGTTGGAAACTACACTGCATTAGGCCTACAAATTGGGTATGGGGTGAAGAGAGACGGTGTGTTACACTCCAAGGTGTTCCCCAGGTTTCCTCTCCATTGCTTCGATCTTCTCGCTCTTGTTTAGTAGTTGTTGGAAACTACACTGCATTAGGCCTACAAATTGGGTATGGGGTGTAGAGAGATGGTGTGTTCCACTCCAAGGTTTTCCCCAGGTTTCGTCCACATTGCTTCGGTCTTCCCACTCTCGTTTAGTAGTTGTAGAAAACTACACTGCATTAGGCCTACAAATTGGGTATGGGGTGTAGAGAGATGGTGTGTTCCACTCCATGGTGTTCTCCAGGTTCCCTTTCCTGAGCTTCGATCTTCCGGCTCTCGTTTAGTAGTTGTTGGAAACTACGCTGCATTAGGCCTACAAATTGGGTATATGGTGTAGAGAGATGGTGTGTTCCACTCCAAGGTGTTCCCCAGGTTTCATCCACATTGCTTCGGTCTTCCGACTCTCGTTTAGTAGTTGTAGAAAACTACACTGCATTAGGCATACAAATTGGGTATGGGGTGTAGAGAGATGGTGTGTTCCACTCCAAGGTGTTCCCCAGGTTTCGTCCACATTGCTTCGGTCTTCCGACTCTCGTTTAGTAGTTGTAGAAAACTACACTACATTAGGCCTACAAATTGGGTATGGGGTGTAGAGAGATGGTGTGTTCCACTCCAAGGTGTTCCCCAGGTTTCGTCCACATTGCTTCGGTCTTCCGACTCTCGTTTAGTAGTTGTAGAAAACTACACTGCATTAGGCCTACAAATTGGGTATGGGGTGTAGAGAGATGGTGTGTTCCACTCCAAGGTGTTCCCCAGGTTTCGTCCACATTGCTTCGGTCTTCCGACTCTCGTTTAGTAGTTGTAGAAAACTACACTGCATTAGGCCTACAAATTGGGTATGGGGTGTAGAGAGATGGTGTGTTCCACTCCAAGGTGTTCCACAGGTTTCCTCGCCAATGCTTCGATCTTCATGCTCTCGTTTAGTAGTTGTTGGAAACTACACTGCATTAGGTCTACAAATTGGGTATGGGGAGTAGATAGATGGTGTGTTCCACTCCAAGGTGTTCCCCAGGTTTCCTCTCCATTGCTTCGATCTTCATGCTCTCGTTTAGTAGTTGTTGGAAACTACACTGCATTAGGCCTACAAATTAGGTATGGGGTGTAGAGAGATGGTGTGTTCCACTCCAAGGTGTTCCCCAGGTTTCGTCCACATTGCTTCGGTCTTCCGACTCTCGTTTAGTAGTTGTAGAAAACTACACTGCATTAGGCCTACAAATTGGGTATGGGGTGTAGAGAGATGGTGTGTTCCACTCCAAGGTGTTCCCCAGTTTTCCTCGCCATTGCTGCGATCTTAATGCTCTCGTTTAGTAGTTGTTGGAAACTACACTGCATTAGGCCTACAAATTGGGTATGGGGTGTAGAGAGACGGTGTGTTACACTCCAAGGTGTTCCCCAGGTTTCCTCTCCATTGCTTCGATCTTCTGGCTCTCGTTTAGTAGTTGTTGGAAACTACACTGCATTAGGCCTACAAATTGGGTATGGGGTGTAGAGAGATGGTGTGTTCCACTCCAAGGTGTTCCCCAGGTTTCGTCCACATTGCTTCGGTCTTCCGACTCTCGTTTAGTAGTTGTAGAAAACTACACTACATTAGGCCTACAAATTGGGAATGGGGTGTAGAGAGATGGTGTGTTCCACTCCAAGGTGTTCCCCAGGTTTCGTCCACATTGCTTCGGTCTTCCGACTCTCGTTTAGTAGTTGTAGAAAACTACACTGCATTAGGCCTACAAATTGGGTATGGGGTGTAGAGAGATGGTGTGTTCCACTCCAAGGTGTTCCCCAGGTTTCGTCCACATTGCTTCGGTCTTCCGACTCTCGTTTAGTAGTTGTAGAAAACTACACTGCATTAGGCCTACAAATTGGGTATGGGGTGTAGAGAGATGGTGTGTTCCACTCCAAGGTGTTCCACAGGTTTCCTCGCCAATGCTTCGATCTTCATGCTCTCGTTTAGTAGTTGTTGGAAACTACACTGCATTAGGCCTACAAATTGGGTATGGGGAGTAGATAGATGGTGTGTTCCACTCCAAGGTGTTCCCCAGGTTTCCTCTCCATTGCTTCGATCTTCATGCTCTCGTTTAGTAGTTGTTGGAAACTACACTGCATTAGGCCTACAAATTAGGTATGGGGTGTAGAGAGATGGTGTGTTCCACTCCAAGGTGTTCCCCAGGTTTCGTCCACATTGCTTCGGTCTTCCGACTCTCGTTTAGTAGTTGTAGAAAACTACACTGCATTAGGCCTACAAATTGGGTATGGGGTGTAGAGAGATGGTGTGTTCCACTCCAAGGTGTTCCCCAGTTTTCCTCGCCATTGCTGCGATCTTAATGCTCTCGTTTAGTAGTTGTTGGAAACTACACTGCATTAGGCCTACAAATTGGGTATGGGGTGTAGAGAGACGGTGTGTTACACTCCAAGGTGTTCCCCAGGTTTCCTCTCCATTGCTTCGATCTTCTGGCTCTCGTTTAGTAGTTGTTGGAAACTACACTGCATTAGGCCTACAAATTGGGTATGGGGTGTAGAGAGATGGTGTGTTCCACTCCAAGGTGTTCCCCAGGTTTCGTCCACATTGCTTCGGTCTTCCGACTCTCGTTTAGTAGTTGTAAAAAACTACACTGCATTAGGCCTACAAATTGGGTATGGGGTGTAGAGAGATGGTGTGTTCCACTCCAAGGTGTTCCCCAGGTTTCCTCTCCATTGCTTCAATCTTCATGCTCTCGTTTAGTAGTTGTTGGAAACTACACTGCATTAGGCCTACAAATTGGGTATGGGGTGTAGAGAGACGGTGTGTTACACTCCAAGGTGTTCCCCAGGTTTCCTCTCCATTGCTTCGATCTTCTGGCTCTTGTTTAGTAGTTGTTGGAAACTACACTGCATTAGGCCTACAAATTGGGTATGGGGTGTAGAGAGATGGTGTGTTCCACTCCAAGGTGTTCCCCAGGTTTCGTCCACATTGCTTCGGTCTTCCCACTCTCGTTTAGTAGTTGTAGAAAACTACACTGCATTAGGCCTACAAATTGGGTATGGGGTGTAGAGAGATGGTGTGTTCCACTCCAAGGTGTTCTCCAGGTTCCCTTTCCTGAGCTTCGATCTTCCGGCTCTCGTTTAGTAGTTGTTGGAAACTACGCTGCATTAGGCCTACAAATTGGGTATGGGGTGTAGAGAGATGGTGTGTTCCACTCCAAGGTGTTCCCCAGGTTTCATCCACATTGCTTCGGTCTTCCGACTCTCGTTTAGTAGTTGTAGAAAACTACACTGCATTAGGCATACAAATTGGGTATGGGGTGTAGAGAGATGGTGTGTTCCACTCCAAGGTGTTCCCCAGGTTTCGTCCACATTGCTTCGGTCTTCCGACTCTCGTTTAGTAGTTGTAGAAAACAACACTACATTAGGCCTACAAATTGGGTATGGGGTGTAGAGAGATGGTGTGTTCCACTCCAAGGTGTTCCCCAGGTTTCGTCCACATTGCTTCGGTCTTCCGACTCTCGTTTAGTAGTTGTAGAAAACTACACTGCATTAGGCCTACAAATTGGGTATGGGGTGTAGAGAGATGGTGTGTTCCACTCCAAGGTGTTCCCCAGGTTTCGTCCACATTGCTTCGGTCTTCCGACTCTCGTTTAGTAGTTGTAGAAAACTACACTGCATTAGGCCTACAAATTGGGTATGGGGTGTAGAGAGATGGTGTGTTCCACTCCAAGGTGTTCCACAGGTTTCCTCGCCAATGCTTCGATCTTCATGCTCTCGTTTAGTAGTTGTTGGAAACTACACTGCATTAGGCCTACAAATTGGGTATGGGGAGTAGATAGATGGTGTGTTCCACTCCAAGGTGTTCCCCAGGTTTCCTCTCCATTGCTTCGATCTTCATGCTCTCGTTTAGTAGTTGTTGGAAACTACACTGCATTAGGCCTACAAATTAGGTATGGGGTGTAGAGAGATGGTGTGTTCCACTCCAAGGTGTTCCCCAGGTTTCGTCCACATTGCTTCGGTCTTCCGACTCTCGTTTAGTAGTTGTAGAAAACTACACTGCATTAGGCCTACAAATTGGGTATGGGGTGTAGAGAGATGGTGTGTTCCACTCCAAGGTGTTCCCCAGTTTTCCTCGCCATTGCTGCGATCTTAATGCTCTCGTTTAGTAGTTGTTGGAAACTACACTGCATTAGGCCTACAAATTGGGTATGGGGTGTAGAGAGACGGTGTGTTACACTCCAAGGTGTTCCCCAGGTTTCCTCTCCATTGCTTCGATCTTCTGGCTCTCGTTTAGTAGTTGTTGGAAACTACACTGCATTAGGCCTACAAATTGGGTATGGGGTGTAGAGAGATGGTGTGTTCCACTCCAAGGTGTTCCCCAGGTTTCGTCCACATTGCTTCGGTCTTCCGACTCTCGTTTAGTAGTTGTAGAAAACTACACTGCATTAGGCCTACAAATTGGGTATGGGGTGTAGAGAGATGGTGTGTTCCACTCCAAGGTGTTCCCCAGGTTTCCTCTCCATTGCTTCAATCTTCATGCTCTCGTTTAGTAGTTGTTGGAAACTACACTGCATTAGGCCTACAAATTGGGTATGGGGTGTAGAGAGATGGTGTGTTCCACTCCAAGGTGTTCTCCAGGTTGCCTTTCCTGAGCTTCGATCTTCCGGCTCTCGTTTAGTAGTTGTTGGAAACTACGCTGCATTAGGCCTACAAATTGGGTATGGGGTGTAGAGAGATGGTGTGTTCCACTCCAAGGTGTTCCCCAGGTTTCATCCACATTGCTTCGGTCTTCCGACTCTCGTTTAGTAGTTGTAGAAAACTACACTGCAGTAGGCATACAAATTGGGTATGGGGTGTAGAGAGATGGTGTGTTCCACTCCAAGGTGTTCCCCAGGTTTCGTCCACATTGCTTCGGTCTTCCGACTCTCGTTTAGTAGTTGTAGAAAACTACACTGCATTAGGCCTACAAATTGGGTATGGGGTGTAGAGAGATGGTGTGTTCCACTCCAAGGTGTTCCCCAGGTTTCCTCTCCATTGCTTCAATCTTCATGCTCTCGTTTAGTAGTTGTTGGAAACTACACTGCATTAGGCCTACAAATTGGGTATGGGGTGTAGAGAGACGGTGTGTTACACTCCAAGGTGTTCCCCAGGTTTCCTCTCCATTGCTTCAATCTTCTGGCTCTTGTTTAGTAGTTGTTGGAAACTACACTGCATTAGGCCTACAAATTGGGTATGGGGTGTAGAGAGATGGTGTGTTCCACTCCAAGGTGTTCCCCAGGTTTCGTCCACATTGCTTCGGTCTTCCCACTCTCGTTTAGTAGTTGTAGAAAACTACACTGCATTAGGCCTACAAATTGGGTATGGGGTGTAGAGAGATGGTGTGTTCCACTCCAAGGTGTTCTCCAGGTTCCCTTTCCTGAGCTTCGATCTTCCAGCTCTCGTTTAGTAGTTGTTGGAAACTACGCTGCATTAGGCCTACAAATTGGGTATGGGGTGTAGAGAGATGGTGTGTTCCACTCCAAGGTGTTCCCCAGGTTTCATCCACATTGCTTCGGTCTTCCGACTCTCGTTTAGTAGTTGTAGAAAACTACACTGCATTAGGCATACAAATTGGGTATGGGGTGTAGAGAGATGGTGTGTTCCACTCCAAGGTGTTCCCCAGGTTTCGTCCACATTGCTTCGGTCTTCCGACTCTCGTTTAGTAGTTGTAGAAAACTACACTACATTAGGCCTACAAATTGGGTATGGGGTGTAGAGAGATGGTGTGTTCCACTCCAAGGTGTTCCCCAGGTTTCGTCCACATTGCTTCGGTCTTCCGACTCTCGTTTAGTAGTTGTAGAAAACTACACTGCATTAGGCCTACAAATTGGGTATGGGGTGTAGAGAGATGGTGTGTTCCACTCCAAGGTGTTCCCCAGGTTTCGTCCACATTGCTTCGGTCTTCCGACTCTCGTTTAGTAGTTGTAGAAAACTACACTGCATTAGGCCTACAAATTGGGTATGGGGTGTAGAGAGATGGTGTGTTCCACTCCAAGGTGTTCCACAGGTTTCCTCGCCAATGCTTCGATCTTCATGCTCTCGTTTAGTAGTTGTTGGAAACTACACTGCATTAGGCCTACAAATTGGGTATGGGGAGTAGATAGATGGTGTGTTCCACTCCAAGGTGTTCCCCAGGTTTCCTCTCCATTGCTTCGATCTTCATGCTCTCGTTTAGTAGTTGTTGGAAACTACACTGCATTAGGCCTACAAATTAGGTATGGGGTGTAGAGAGATGGTGTGTTCCACTCCAAGGTGTTCCCCAGGTTTCGTCCACATTGCTTCAGTCTTCCGACTCTCGTTTAGTAGTTGTAGAAAACTACACTGCATTAGGCCTACAAATTGGGTATGGGGTGTAGAGAGATGGTGTGTTCCACTCCAAGGTGTTCCCCAGTTTTCCTCGCCATTGCTGCGATCTTAATGCTCTCGTTTAGTAGTTGTTGGAAACTACACTGCATTAGGCCTACAAATTGGGTATGGGGTGTAGAGAGACGGTGTGTTACACTCCAAGGTGTTCCCCAGGTTTCCTCTCCATTGCTTCGATCTTCTGGCTCTCGTTTAGTAGTTGTTGGAAACTACACTGCATTAGGCCTACAAATTGGGTATGGGGTGTAGAGAGATGGTGTGTTCCACTCCAAGGTGTTCCCCAGGTTTCGTCCACATTGCTTCGGTCTTCCGACTCTCGTTTAGTAGTTGTAGAAAACTACACTGCATTAGGCCTACAAATTGGGTATGGGGTGTAGAGAGATGGTGTGTTCCACTCCAAGGTGTTCCCCAGGTTTCCTCTCCATTGCTTCAATCTTCATGCTCTCGTTTAGTAGTTGTTGGAAACTACACTGCATTAGGCCTACAAATTGGGTATGGGGTGTAGAGAGATGGTGTGTTCCACTCCAAGGTGTTCTCCAGGTTGCCTTTCCTGAGCTTCGATCTTCCGGCTCTCGTTTAGTAGTTGTTGGAAACTACGCTGCATTAGGCCTACAAATTGGGTATGGGGTGTAGAGAGATGGTGTGTTCCACTCCAAGGTGTTCCCCAGGTTTCATCCACATTGCTTCGGTCTTCCGACTCTCGTTTAGTAGTTGTAGAAAACTACACTGCATTAGGCATACAAATTGGGTATGGGGTGTAGAGAGATGGTGTGTTCCACTCCAAGGTGTTCCCCAGGTTTCGTCCACATTGCTTCGGTCTTCCGACTCTCGTTTAGTAGTTGTAGAAAACTACACTACATTAGGCCTACAAATTGGGTATGGGGTGTAGAGAGATGGTGTGTTCCACTCCAAGGTGTTCCCCAGGTTTCGTCCACATTGCTTCGGTCTTCCGACTCTCGTTTAGTAGTTGTAGAAAACTACACTGCATTAGGCCTACAAATTGGGTATGGGGTGTAGAGAGATGGTGTGTTCCACTCCAAGGTGTTCCCCAGGTTTCGTCCACATTGCTTCGGTCTTCCGACTCTCGTTTAGTAGTTGTAGAAAACTACACTGCATTAGGCCTACAAATTGGGTATGGGGTGTAGAGAGATGGTGTGTTCCACTCCAAGGTGTTCCACAGGTTTCCTCGCCAATGCTTCGATCTTCATGCTCTCGTTTAGTAGTTGTTGGAAACTACACTGCATTAGGCCTACAAATTGGGTATGGGGAGTAGATAGATGGTGTGTTCCACTCCAAGGTGTTCCCCAGGTTTCCTCTCCATTGCTTCGATCTTCATGCTCTCGTTTAGTAGTTGTTGGAAACTACACTGCATTAGGCCTACAAATTAGGTATGGGGTGTAGAGAGATGGTGTGTTCCACTCCAAGGTGTTCCCCAGGTTTCGTCCACATTGCTTCGGTCTTCCGACTCTCGTTTAGTAGTTGTAGAAAACTACACTGCATTAGGCCTACAAATTGGGTATGGGGTGTAGAGAGATGGTGTGTTCCACTCCAAGGTGTTCCCCAGTTTTCCTCGCCATTGCTGCGATCTTAATGCTCTCGTTTAGTAGTTGTTGGAAACTACACTGCATTAGGCCTACAAATTGGGTATGGGGTGTAGAGAGACAGTGTGTTACACTCCAAGGTGTTCCCCAGGTTTCCTCTCCATTGCTTCGATCTTCTGGCTCTCGTTTAGTAGTTGTTGGAAACTACACTGCATTAGGCCTACAAATTGGGTATGGGGTGTAGAGAGATGGTGTGTTCCACTCCAAGGTGTTCCCCAGGTTTCGTCCACATTGCTTCGGTCTTCCGACTCTCGTTTAGTAGTTGTAGAAAACTACACTGCATTAGGCCTACAAATTGGGTATGGGGTGTAGAGAGATGGTGTGTTCCACTCCAAGGTGTTCCCCAGGTTTCCTCTCCATTGCTTCAATCTTCATGCTCTCGTTTAGTAGTTGTTGGAAACTACACTGCATTAGGCCTACAAATTGGGTATGGGGTGTAGAGAGATGGTGTGTTCCACTCCAAGGTGTTCTCCAGGTTGCCTTTCCTGAGCTTCGATCTTCCGGCTCTCATTTAGTAGTTGTTGGAAACTACGCTGCATTAGGCCTACAAATTGGGTATGGGGTGTAGAGAGATGGTGTGTTCCACTCCAAGGTGTTCCCCAGGTTTCATCCACATTGCTTCGGTCTTCCGACTCTCGTTTAGTAGTTGTAGAAAACTACACTGCATTAGGCATACAAATTGGGTATGGGGTGTAGAGAGATGGTGTGTTCCACTCCAAGGTGTTCCCCAGGTTTCGTCCACATTGCTTCGGTCTTCCGACTCTCGTTTAGTAGTTGTAGAAAACTACACTACATTAGGCCTACAAATTGGGTATGGGGTGTAGAGAGATGGTGTGTTCCACTCCAAGGTGTTCCCCAGGTTTCGTCCACATTGCTTCGGTCTTCCGACTCTCGTTTAGTAGTTGTAGAAAACTACACTGCATTAGGCCTACAAATTGGGTATGGGGTGTAGAGAGATGGTGTGTTCCACTCCAAGGTGTTCCCCAGGTTTCGTCCACATTGCTTCGGTCTTCCGACTCTCGTTTAGTAGTTGTAGAAAACTACACTGCATTAGGCCTACAAATTGGGTATGGGGTGTAGAGAGATGGTGTGTTCCACTCCAAGGTGTTCCACAGGTTTCCTCGCCAATGCTTCGATCTTCATGCTCTCGTTTAGTAGTTGTTGGAAACTACACTGCATTAGGCCTACAAATTGGGTATGGGGAGTAGATAGATGGTGTGTTCCACTCCAAGGTGTTCCCCAGGTTTCCTCTCCATTGCTTCGATCTTCATGCTCTCGTTTAGTAGTTGTTGGAAACTACACTGCATTAGGCCTACAAATTAGGTATGGGGTGTAGAGAGATGGTGTGTTCCACTCCAAGGTGTTCCCCAGGTTTCGTCCACATTGCTTCGGTCTTCCGACTCTCGTTTAGTAGTTGTAGAAAACTACACTGCATTAGGCCTACAAATTGGGTATGGGGTGTAGAGAGATGGTGTGTTCCACTCCAAGGTGTTCCCCAGTTTTCCTCGCCATTGCTGCGATCTTAATGCTCTCGTTTAGTAGTTGTTGGAAACTACACTGCATTAGGCCTACAAATTGGGTATGGGGTGTAGAGAGACGGTGTGTTACACTCCAAGGTGTTCCCCAGGTTTCCTCTCCATTGCTTCGATCTTCTGGCTCTCGTTTAGTAGTTGTTGGAAACTACACTGCATTAGGCCTACAAATTGGGTATGGGGTGTAGAGAGATGGTGTGTTCCACTCCAAGGTGTTCCCCAGGTTTCGTCCACATTGCTTCGGTCTTCCGACTCTCGTTTAGTAGTTGTAGAAAACTACACTGCATTAGGCCTACAAATTGGGTATGGGGTGTAGAGAGATGGTGTGTTCCACTCCAAGGTGTTCCCCAGGTTTCCTCTCCATTGCTTCAATCTTCATGCTCTCGTTTAGTAGTTGTTGGAAACTACACTGCATTAGGCCTACAAATTGGGTATGGGGTGTAGAGAGATGGTGTGTTCCACTCCAAGGTGTTCTCCAGGTTGCCTTTCCTGAGCTTCGATCTTCCGGCTCTCATTTAGTAGTTGTTGGAAACTACGCTGCATTAGGCCTACAAATTGGGTATGGGGTGTAGAGAGATGGTGTGTTCCACTCCAAGGTGTTCCCCAGGTTTCCTCGCCAATGCTTCGATCTTCATGCTCTCGTTTAGTAGTTGTTGGAAACTACACTGCATTAGGCCTACAAATTGGGTATGGGGTGTAGAGAGATGGTGTGTTCCACTCCAAGGTGTTCTCCAGGTTGCCTTTCCTGAGCTTCGATCTTCCGGCTCTCATTTAGTAGTTGTTGGAAACTACGCTGCATTAGGCCTACAAATTGGGTATGGGGTGTAGAGAGATGGTGTGTTCCACTCCAAGGTGTTCCCCAGGTTTCCTCGCCAATGCTTCGATCTTCATGCTCTCGTTTAGTAGTTGTTGGAAACTACACTGCATTAGGCCTACAAATTGGGTATGGGGTGTAGAGAGATGGTGTGTTCCACTCCAAGGTGTTCTCCAGGTTGCCTTTCCTGAGCTTCGATCTTCCGGCTCTCGTTTAGTAGTTGTTGGAAACTACACTGCATTAGGCCTACAAATTGGGTATGGGGTGTAGAGAGATGGTGTGTTCCACTCCAAGGTGTTCCCCAGGTTTCCTCTCCATTGCTTCGATCTTCATGCTCTCGTTTAGTAGTTGTTGGAAACTACGTTGCATTAGGCTTACAAATTGGGTATGGGGTGTAGAGAGATGGTGTGTTCCACTCCAAGGTGTTCTCCAGGTTGCCTTTCCTGAGCTTCGATCTTCTGGCTCTCGTTTAGTAGTTGTTGGAAACTACGCTGCATTAGGCCTACAAATTGGGTATGGGGTGTAGAGAGATGGTGTGTTCCACTCCAAGGTGTTCCCCAGGTTTCCTGTCCATTGCTTCGATCTTCATGCTCTCGTTTAGTAGTTGTTGGAAACTACACTGCATTAGGCCTACAAATTGGGTATGGGGTGTAGAGAGATGGTGTGTTCCACTCCAAGGTGTTCCCCAGGTTTCGTCCACATTGCTTCGGTCTTCCGACTCTCGTTTAGTAGTTGTAGAAAACTACACTGCATTAGGCCTACAAATTGGGTATGGGGTGTAGAGAGATGGTGTGTTCCACTCCAAGGTGTTCCCCAGGTTTCCTCTCCATTGCTTCGATCTTGATGCTCTCGTTTAGTAGTTGTTGGAAACTACACTGCATTAGGCCTACAAATTGGGTATGGGGTGTAGAGAGATGGTGTGTTCCACTCCAAGGTGTTCTCCAGGTTGCCTTTCCTGAGCTTTGATCTTCCGGCTCTCGTTTAGTAGTTGTTGGAAACTACGCTGCATTAGGCCTACAAATTGGGTATGGGGTGTAGAGAGATGGTGTGTTCCACTCCAAGGTGTTCCACAGGTTTCTTCGCCAATGCTTCGATCTTCATGCTCTCGTTTAGTAGTTGTTGGAAACTACACTGCATTAGGCCTACAAATTGGGTATGGGGTGCAGAGAGATGGTGTGTTCCACTCCAAGGTGTTCTCCAGGTTGCCTTTCCTGAGCTTCGATCTTCCGGCTCTCGTTTAGTAGTTGTTGGAAACTACACTGCATTAGGCCTACAAATTGCAGTGTTTCAAGGTTTCCTCTCCATTGCTTCGATCTTCATGCTCTCGTTTAGTAGTTGTTGGAAACTACGCTGCATTAGGCCTACAAATTGGGAATTGGGTATGGGGTGTAGAGAGATGGTGTGTTCCACTCCAAGGTGTTCTCCAGGTTGCCTTTCCTGAGCTTCGATCTTCTGGCTCTCGTTTAGTAGTTGTTGGAAACTACGCTGCATTAGGCCTACAAATTGGGTATGGGGTGTAGAGAGATGGTGTGTTCCACTCCAAGGTGTTCCCCAGGTTTCCTCTCCATTGCCCCATAGTTTGTAAGCTTGCGAGCAGGGCCCTCACTCCTCCTGGTATCTGTTTTGAACTGTATTTCTGTTATGCTGTAATGTCTATTGTCTGTACAAGTCCCCTCTATAATTTGTAAAGCGCTGCGGAATATGTTGGCGCTATATAATTAAAAATTATTATTATTATTATTATTATTCCACTCCAATGTGTTTCCCAGGTTTCCTCGCCAATGCTTCGATCTTCATGCTCTCGTTTAGTAGTTGTTGGAAACTACGCTGCATTAGGCCTACAAATTGGGTATTGGGTGTAGAGAGATGGTGTGTTCCACTCCAAGGTGTTCTCCAGGTTGTCTTTCCTGAGCTTCGATCTTCTGGCTCTCGTTTAGTAGTTGTTGGAAACTACGCTGCATTAGGCCTACAAATTAGGTATGGGGTGTAGAGAGATGGTGTGTTCCACTCCAAGGTGTTCCCCAGGTTTCCTGTCCATTGCTTCGATCTTCATGCTCTCGTTTAGTAGTTGTTGGAAACTACACTGCATTAGGCCTACAAATTGGGTATGGGGTGTAGAGAGATGGTGTGTTCCACTCCAAGGTGTTCCCCAGGTTTCGTCCACATTGCTTCGGTCTTCCGACTCTCGTTTAGTAGTTGTAGAAAACTACACTGCATTAGGCCTACAAATTGGGTATGGGGTGTTGAGAGACGGTGTGTTACACTCCCTGGTGTTCCCCAGGTTTCGTCCACATTGCTTCGATCTTCCGACTCTCGTTTAGTAGTTGTTGAAAACTACACTGCATTAGGCCTACAAATTGGGTATGGGGTGTAGAGAGATGGTGTGTTACACTCCAAGGTGTTCTCCAGGTTGCCTTTCCTGAACTTCTATCTTCAGGCTCTCATTAAATTGTGGTTAAATGGAACAACTGCATTTGGAGTACTAGTTGGTTTAGGGCCTACTATCAGTGTCTGCCACTCCTTGCTGTTCTCCTGGTTTCCTGTCCTGAAATTCCATTTTCAGGCTCTCGTTAAGTAGTTGTTAATGTTAGACTGCATTTGGCCTACTAGTTGGGTTGGGGCCTACTATCGGTGTCTGCCACTCCTTGCTGTTCTCCTCCACTGAACAAAGCTGTGCCGCCTGTTTACTACGGTTGCCAATTTTGAACTGCATTTCGACTACTTACTGATTTGGGCCTACTCTCTGTGTCAGCCTCTCATTCCAGTTGTCCTCCACTGCAATGCCCCCTGGTTAGTCCTGTGTTACCAATTTTGAACTGCATTTAGCCAACTTTATTCTTTAGGCCTATATCTGTGTTTCCTCCTCATCCTGCCCATTGCCCAGCCAGTGATAGATGAGTCTGCTGGTACATTGACCCATAACGCAAAATTCCCCGTGCACGCTACACAGCAAGATTGTGACCCTGCTGAAAGTCAGGTTCCTCTTCCCGCATACCATACCACCTTACACTGGGACAAAGAGGAAGGTGCAGATGAAAGTGCAGGTTCCTTCATCAGGTGGGGGGAGGAATACTAGTTGGTGACGTCACTGGCACAGGGCCTCTCATAGTACGCAAAAGTGTTGCTGCCGGTGGGAGGCGCCCCTGCCGTGCAAACACACCGCTGTACTTTGAGGGGCCCTGTGCCAGTGCCAATGCCAACGAGTGGGCCCCCCCTGCTTGCTCAGGATCACAGCACTTGCAAAGTTGAAATACTTACCTCTCCCTGCTCCACTGCCGTGACGTGGTCCAGATTTACTGGGCCCACTAATTACTTGAACCAGCCCTACCCCCCACAACTTTAGCCAAATGACCCCCAATTTCAAATGCCTTCCAATTATTGTAAGGTAAATTACGATTGACAAGCTTCTGTAACAAGAATGGATGTTTTTGCCATTACAATGGGTAGTGTAGGTGTTTTCCTGGCCTCCATTCACTGCCGACTATGCTCCCCCATTGACTTGCATTGGGTTTCGTGTTTCGGGCGATACCCGACTTTTCGCCATAATCGGCCGATTCCACTCTACTCGACTTCTAAGATAGTCGGGTTTCGCGAAACACGACTCGACTCTAAAAAGGTCAAGGTCGCTCAACCCTAGTAAAAGCACAATATGGCTGGAGGTGTTGAGCCATCGTCATCGTCTGGCTACACAAGGCCTCGAAGGCTCCCTTATCTGGGAGTAGGAAAACGGCTTTTAAAGCCGGAGTAGCAGGAAAAAGTTTTGGCTTTCCTTGATGACTCAGCCTCTAGCTCTTTCACCTCCTCTTCAGAAAGTTCCAAATATAAAAGCAGCGAGTCATCAGTGGATGCTCCCGGTCAGGAACAAGACGTTGCCTTGTGTCCTTCACCCAAACAAAAAGTGAAGGATGCATCAGGCGACACTACAGGCTACTCCATGGAGCTCTTTACACATACAGTGCCTGGGTTAGAATGGGAAATTGTTAATTGCCCATTACCAGATGAATCGGACATGGAGTGCACTGATGCACAGCCACAGCTAGATTATAATGCTGTTCCATTGACTCAGATCACTACATTGCCCTCACAGTGTACTGAGCCAGAACCTGACCCTGATGAGACTATGGTGCCCCGTCCCGAATGCTATAGCACCTTACACGGTGACACAGAGGAAGGTGCACATGACATTGAAGAGGAGGTGATAGATGACCCAGTTGTTGACCCAGATTGGCAGCCATTGGGGGAAGAGGGTGCCGATGCCAGTAGCTCTGAGGTGGAGGAGGATGATCCGCAGCAGCCATCTACATTGCAACAGCTGTCATCTGGTAGGCCCGTACCAGGCCAAAAACGTTTGTCAAAAACAAAAACAGTTTTAGGACAGCAAGGCCATCCAGAGAAAGTAGCACAGAGTGCAATGCCTGAAAAGGTATTCCATAGTAGGAAGAGTTCAGTGTGGGATTTTTTTAACCACGATCCGAATGATCAGTCAAAAGTTATCTGTAAAAAATGCTCAAAGACCTTTAGCAGAAGGAAGAATCTTCAATATTTAAATACAACATGCATGCTTAGACATTTAACCAGCATGCACTTGCAAGCCTGAACTAACTACCAAACATCCAGTACCATTGGTGCACCTGCTCAGAAGGAAGGTAGTCAGCAACGCTATATTGCTTCCCTCACTGTAAGCCCAGCCATTTTTATGCGCTAAACGCTCTCATTTTTCATATTATCACAGAGAGAGAATTTTAGTCTAGGAAGAGGTTTCACATGTACCCATTCAGATGGAGACGTTTATTCTCAGCGAGGTAAGGCAAGCGTAGGACCTGGTATAAGAGAGATGCCGTAAAGGGGCTACCAGGTACACATAAAATTGGCCATTTTTATGCGCTAAACGCTCTCATTTTTCATATTTCTAGTGCAGTAATGCAGTTCAAATTTCATATTTCAAGTTTGTATGTTCTAGCGCTGCAGTGTGCTGCCTTATTTACTTAACTATATACGAGTTGGCGACTCTAGGTTCAGCACCTGTTCACACTGAGTCTATGTTTGGATGTGCAGGTCAGGTTTTTGAAATGTATTCTCTAGCCTTCCGATCGTGCACTCTGCCTCCTAGCCACAGGTGTTTTGATTACAGCAGGTCCAGTACCCCTCCACAGAGAGAGAATTGTAGTCTAGGAAGAGGTTTCACATGTACCCATTCAGATGGAGACGTTTATTCTCAGCGAGGTAAGGCAAGCGTAGGACCTGGTATAAGAGAGATGCCGTAAAGGGGCTACCAGGTACACATAAAATTGGCCATTTTTATGCGCTAAACGCTCTCATTTTTCATATTTCTAGTGCAGTAATGCAGTTCAAATTTCGTATTTCAAGTTTGTATGTTCTAGCGCTGCAGTAGCTGCCTTATTTACTTAACTGTAAGCCCATTGGTTAGGACACCACCAGCTGCAAATGTGTTGTCGCAAGGCCAAAGCAGTCAGGGAATCACAAGGTTATTGGTATGAAACACTGTATGTAGGCCAACATCGAGAATACCATCACCAACCCTCTCTCAATCCGCCATGTCCACCACCACCACCGCTAGTTCCACCATATGCACCTCTCCAGTCTAGCTCACTCTACAAGAGACTCTCGTTAGGAAAAGAAAGTACTCATCCTCTCATCCACGTACACGGGGTTTGAACGCCCACATTGCTAGACTAATCTCGTTAGAGATGATGCCCAACTGGTTGGTTGAAAGCGAAGCTTTCAAAGCCCTGATGGCCTACGCAGTACCACGCTATGACATACCCAGTCGACAATTCTTTGCGAGAAAAGCCATCCCAGCCCTCCACCAGCATGACAAAGACCGCATTGTCCATGCACTGATGCAATCAGTCAGTAGAAAGGTGCACCTCACAACAGATGCATGGACCAGTAGGCAAGGCCAGAAACGCTATGTGTCCATCACGGCACACTGGGTTAATCTGGTGGATGCAGGGTCCACAGAGGACATCCATAATGGGACAGATCTGCTTAGCCCATGGTCTAGGAAACAGTTGGCTGTAGGTGTTCGCCACCCCTCCTCCTCCTCCTCCTCCTCCTCCAGAAGCGAAAGCTCGTTCACAGAGCGCAGTCGCACAACCACTCCATCCGCAGCTGCCAGTGTTGCACACGAGGTGTCCTATTATCGAACTGCTAGAGGTAAGCGTCAGCAGGCTGTGTTAGAAATGAAGTGTTTGGGTGACAACAGACACACTGCGGAAGTACTGGCCGAGTACTTGCAGCAACAAACTCAGTCATGGCTGTGGAGTGTACATCTTGAGGCAGGCAAGGTAGTCAGTGATAACGGAAGGAATTTTATGGCTGCCATAGCCCTTTCAGAACTTAAACACATACCTTGCCTGGCTCACACCTTGAACCTGGTGGTACTGTGCTTCCTCAAAAATTATCCGGATTTACAGCCCTGCTCCTGAAGGTGCGAAGACATTGACAGCACATCCACCGGTCGCCCGTACACTCCAGCCGTATGCTGAACCATCAGTGATCGCTGAATCTTCCCCAGCACCGCCTAATAATCGACGTTGCAACAAGGTGGAACACCACAATGCACATGGTTCAGAGGCTGTGCGAACAGAGGCGTTCTGTGATTAATTTGTGGGAGGATACACATACACGGGCAGGCAGTTGGATGGCAGACATGGAGTTGTCTGGGGTGCAGTGGTCGAAGCTCCAAGACCTCTGTCAAGTCCTTCAGAGTTTTGAGGAATGCATACGGCTGGTAAGTGCAGACGACGCCATCATAAACATGAGCATCCCACTAATGCGTCTGCTGATGCAAAGTTTGATGCACATTAAGGAGCTGGCGTCTGCAGCCGAGGAGGAGGGAAGCCTTGATGACAGTCAGCCATTGTCTGCTCAGGGAACTCTCCTGGATGAGGTGGTGGACAAAGAGGAGGAGGATGATGGGGATGAATATTTATAGGAGGAGGATGCTTGTCAGGGGGCAATAGAAACTGGTGGCATTGCAAGGTCAGGTACAGGGTTTTTGCGGGAGACAAGTGATGTTGATTTGCAAGAAAGTGCTCCTCAACCCAGCACAAGCAGTGAATTGACACCTGGAACATTGGCCCACATGGCTGAGTATGCCTTGCGTATCCTAAAAAGGGACCCCCGCATTATCAAAATGATGACCGATGATGATTACTGGTTGGCCTGCCTCCTGGATCCACGATATAAAGGAAAGTTACAAAATATCATGCCACATGAGAACCTTGAGCAAATATTGGCTACCAAACAAGCAACTCTTGTAGACCATTTGGTTCAGGCAATCCCAACACACTGCGGCGGTGATGGTTCTCACACGAGCCGTAGGGGGCAACATGGCAGAGGTGTTAGAGGTGCACAAATCTGAAGTGGCGTTGGACAGATGGGTTTTATAACCAGGTTGTGGAGTGATTTTGCAATGACCGCTGACACGACAGGTACTGCTGCATCGATTCAAAGTGACAGGAGACAGCATTTGTCCAGTATGGTTACCAACTACTTTTCCTCCCTTATCGATGTTCTCCCTCACAGGTCATTTCCCTTTGATTACTGGGCATCTAAAATAAACACCTGGCCTGAATTGGCAGAATATGCATTACAGGAGCTCGCTTGCCCTGCTTCTAGTGTGCTATCAGAAAGAGTGTTCAGTGCTGCTGGTTCAATACTGACCGAAAAAAGGACACGTCTGGCTACCCAGAATGTTGATGATCTAACCTTCATTAAAATGAACCAATCATGGATTTCAAATTATTTTGCCCCACATTCTCCTGCTGACACGTAGCTTGCCTGAAAAATGTCTTGCTTTTGGCCTCCTCTTACTGACTTCTCCAATTCCGCCATTTGCAGCTGCTGAATGTCCACCATAGGCCATTTTTATTCCTCCCTATATGGGCTGAATCCCCCCACAGGACCGTGGTCACCACCTGGTGCAAGCACCCGTGCGAGTGCCGTTTGCCTGGACAGGTGGATGTGCCCACTCTTGGGCGACGGCACTGGCACAGGGTCCCTCATAGTACAATGAAGTGTCTCTGACGGTGGTGGTGCACAACCAACATCAGACACACCATCATAATATGAGGGGCCCTGTGCCAGTACCGCCGCCGACGAGAGAGTGTTCCCCCCAGCTCGAATAGTGCTCTACCACTTGCAATACTTACCTCTCCCTGCTCCACCACTTTGTAGTCTGTGCTGTTAAATCCTTCAATGGCACTGCCAATACAAATTTGTTGAAATGATAGATGATAGTTAAAATATACAGGGGCCAAGGCTTCCATTCAGACCAGTTAATACTTTGCGCCTACTACCACTGTCTGCTACTCAGCAGAGGCACCCACCTCAGTACCTAGCTATGCCGCTTGTTTAGTCCTGTTACCAATTTTGAGCTGAATTTTGCCTAATTTTTTATTTTGGGCCTGCTACCTGTGTCGGCGCCACTCATTACAATTGTCCTCCACTGAACAAAGCTAGGCCGCCTGTTTAGTCCTTTTACCGTTTTTGAACTGAATTTAGCCTATTTTTTTATGTTGGGCCTACTACCTGTGTCTGCGCCACTCATTACAATTGTCCTCCACTGAAGAAAGCAATGCCGCCTGTTTAATCCTGTTACCAATTTTGAACTGAATTTAGCCTACTTTTGTATTTTTGGCCTACTACCTGTGTATGCGCCACTCATTACAATTGGCCTCCACTGAACAAAGCTATGCCGCCTGTTTAGTCCTGTTACCATTTTTGAACTGAATTTAGCATAATTTTTTATTTTGGGCATACTACCTGTGTCGGCGCCACTCATTACAATTGTCCTCCACTTAACAAAGCTATGCCGCCTGTTTAGTCTTGTTACCATTTTTGAACTGAATTTAGCCTAATTTTTTACTTTGGGCCTACTACCTGTGTCTGCACCACTAATTACAATTGTCCTCCGCTGAACAAAGCTATGCCGCCTGTTTAGTCCTGTTACCAATTTTGAACTGAATTTAGCCTACTTTTGTATTTTGGGCCTACTACCTGTGTCTGCGCCACTCATTACAATTGTCCTCCACTGAAGAAAGCAATGCCGCCTGTTTAATCCTGTTACCAATTTTGAACTGAATTTAGCCTACTTTTGTATTTTTGGCCTACTACCTGTGTATGCGCCACTCATTACAATTGGCCTCCACTGAACAAAGCTATGCCGCCTGTTTGGTCCTGTTACCATTTTTGAACTGAATTTAGCATAATTTTTTATTTTGGGCCTACTACCTGTGTCGGCGCCACTCATTACAATTGTCCTCCACTGAAGAAAGCTATGCCGCCTGTTTAGTCTTGTTACCATTTTTGAACTGAATTCAGCCTATTTTTTTTTACTTTCGGCCTACTACCTGTGTCTGCACCACTAATTACAATTGTCCTCCGCTGAACAAAGCTATGTCGCCTGTTTAGTCCTGTTTCAAATTTTGAACTGAATTTAGCCTACTTTTGTATTTTGGGCTTACTACCTGTGTCTGCACCACTAATTACAATTGTCCTCCGCTGAACAAGGCTATGCCACTTGTTTAGTCCTGTTACCAATTTTGAACTGCATTTTGTCTACTTTTACAAAGCTGTCCAAAAACATAACAATGTTAAATATATAGGAACCTCCAGCAAGGAAGGTTTATCCATCAAAGCATTAAATATAGGGGTGTGTTAGCCTATCATAATCTAACAACCGGGTACCAAGTACCCAAACACACCACTCTCACAAAAAGTGTTTAGAAAAATTAACAAATTTTATTATTAAAAACACAGAAAATATCAAAATGTCGTATTCATTAAGAGGAAAGGATGAGTACCCAAGTACATAGCACGCTGAAGCTGAGTACCGGAATTAGATGCACCTGAGACCCGGGGGCGGCGGCGCCGTGCGCGACACACTATTGGGCAATAGGTGAGTGGGGACACCATATAAGCCAGCAACTATGCAAACATGACATGCACAATTATCTTTTTCTCCCTTGAGAAAGCGGAAGACGCGAAAGGTACGTCGGGACGTGTGTGATACTAAGGATGGGCTCACCACATGGGTATGTGTCAGACATTCTATATGTGTTAAACTGGACTGGGAACTTGGCACTATGCACTTTAGGTCTATTTAGACTAGGGCTTATATATTTGGGATGCCCATATGCTATGACACAGACTATATGATCCCAGAAGCCTGTATGCTATTTCCTGTATCACTTTTTTGTGCTATGTACTTGGATACTCATCCTTTCCTCTTAATGAATACGACATTTTGATATTTTCTGTGTTTTTAATAATAAATTTGTTAATTTTTCTAAATACTTTTTGTGAGAGTGGTGTGTTTGGGTACTTGGCACCCGGTTATTAGATGTAGTCTGCTTTTGTATTTTGGGCCTATTACCTGTGTTTGCGCCACTCATTACAATTGTCCTCCACTTAGCAAAGTTATGCCGCCTGTTTAGTCCTGTTATCAATTTTGAACTGCATTTAGCCTACTTTTTTATTTTGGACCTACTAACTGTGTCTGCGCCACTCGTTACAATTGTCCTCCACTGAACAAAGCAATGCCGCCTGTTTAGTCCTGTTACCAATTTTGAACTGCTTTTAGCCTACTTTTATATTTTGGGCCTATATCTGTGTTTCCTCCTCATCCTGCCCATTGCCCAGCCATAGCTGGATGAGTCTGCTGGTACATTGACCCAGACCACTACATTCCCCTTGCACTCTACACAGCCTGAATCTGCGCTGCTGAAAGTCAGGTTTCCCTTCCCGCATACTATACCACCTTACACAGGGACAAAGAGGAAGGTGCAGATGAAAGTGCAGGTTCCTTCATCAGGTAGGGGGGCATACTTATTGGCACTGGCACAGGGCCCCTCATAGTATGCAAAAGTGTCTCTTGCAGTGGGAGGCGCCACCTGCCATCAAACACACCGCCGTACTATGAGGGGCCCTGTGCCAGTGCCAACTAGTGGGCCCCTCCTGCTTGCTCAGGATCACAGCACTTGCAAAGTTGAAATACTTACCTCTCCCTGCTCCACCCCGTGACGTATTCCGCGTTTCCTGGGCCCACGAAAATCTTGAGCCAACCCTACCCCCCACAACTTTAGCCAAATGACACCCTGTTTTCAATGCCTAACTATTATTATAAAGTAAATTAAGTTTGACAAGCTTAAGAAATAAGAATTGATATTTTGGGCATTAAAATGGGCACTGTAGGTGTTTTCCTGTCCTCCACTCACTGCCGATTTTGATTCCCCATTGACTTGCATTGGGTTTCGTGATTCGGTCGGCCCCCGACTTTTCGCAATTATCGGCCGATTTCACCCGACCCGACTTTTGACAAAGTCGGGTTTCGCGAAACCCAACTCGATCCTAAAAAAGTAAAAGTCGCTCAACCCTAGTGTTGGGCATTGCATCATGGTAAAAAAATTGCCAGATTATCTCTCAAACAGAAGGAAAACAAATTCTTTGCTGATTCCAACTGTAGATAGCTACTGTTATGATCAGGTGGCCTTGGAGCAGCATGAAAAGACCTTCGCTGGAGCAGTGGTAACTTTACTGACCGCAAACCCTTATGATATCACCGCAACTTAGAAGTAGCCTTGGGGTGTGCCTCAGCAGACCTAGACACCTCGACACAGCCTAAGGACTAAATATTCCTAAAGATGGAAATAGGAAAACTCTCTTGCCTCAGATTAGATCCCCAAAGGAAAGGTAGCCCCCCACAAATAATGACTGTGAGTAGGAGAGGAAAAGACACACGCAGACAGAAAACAGGGATAAGCAAAGGAGGCCACTTCTACCTAGATAGGAAAGGAAAGTACAGGATACTATGCGGTCAGCATAAAACACTACAAAATATCCACAGCAGAAAAATACAAAAACTCCACCACCTAACTAAAGATGTGGAGAGTATATCTGTGACTCCAGCGAGTCCCACTAGACTGAGAAAAACATCAGGCACAGTCTAGCAGGAACAAAATAGAAGCAAGATAAGCACAGAAAATAAACACACAGCAGTGTGTCTCAAAAATGAAGCAAACACTTATCTTAGCTGAATTGGCAGCAAGCAGGAGAGGCCAGGCAGAGGACCAACACTTCCAAAGGAACATTGACTACTGGCAAGGACTAATGAGTCCTGCACAGCTAAATACCCCAGTCAGAATTGCAATTAGCAGAAACACCTGTTCAAGACTGCTGCTCAAGAATAACTGCATTACCATCAACAACCACCGGAGGGAGCCCAAGAGCAGAATTCACAACAGTACCCCCCCCTTGAGGAGGGGTCACCGAACCCTCACCAGAGCCCCCAGGCCGGTCAGGACGAGCAAGACGAAAGGCACAAACCAAATCAGCGGCATGGACATCAGAGGCCGAAACCCAAGAATTATCCTCCTGGCCATAACCCTTCCATTTGACAAGGTACTGAAGCTTCCGCCTCGAAAAACGAGAATCCAAAATATTCTCAACCACATATTCCAACTCTCCATCGACCAACACAGGGGCCGGGGGATCAACAGAGGGAACAACGGGCTCCACATATTTCCGCAACAAAGATCTATGGAAGACATTATGGATAGCAAAACAGGCCGGAGGCGCCAGACGAAAAGACACTGGATTAATAATCTCAGAAATTCTATAAGGACCAATAAACCGAGGCTTAAACTTAGGAGAAGAAACCTTCATAGGAACATGATGGGAAGATAACCAAACCAGATCCCCAACCCGAAGCCGGGAACCAACACAGCGACGTCGGTTAGCAAAACGTTGAGCCTCCTCCTGAGACAACACCAAATTGTCCACCACGTGAGCCCAAATCTGCTGCAACATGTCAACCACAGAATCCACACCAGGACAGTCAGAAGACTCAATCTGCCCAGAAGAAAAACGAGGATGAAAACCAAAATTACAAAAAAAAGGTGAAACCAAAGTAGCCGAACTAGCCCGATTATTAAGGGCAAACTCGGCCAATGGCAAAAAAGCCACCCAATCATCCTGATCAGCAGACACAAAGCATCTCAAATAAGTCTCCAAAGTCTGATTAGCACGCTCGGTCTGGCCATTTGTCTGAGGATGAAATGCAGAAGAAAAAGACAAATCAATGCCCAGCCTAGCACAAAAGGCCCGCCAAAACCTAGAAACAAACTGGGAACCTCTGTCGGACACAATATTCTCAGGAATACCATGCAAACAGACCACATGCTGAAAAAACAATGGAACCAAATCAGAAGATGAAGGCAATTTAGGCAAAGGCACCAAATGAAACATCTTAGAGAATCGGTCACAAACAACCCAGATAACAGACATCCTCTGGGAAACAGGAAGATCGGAAATAAAATTCATAGAAATATGCGTCCAGGGCCTCTCAGGGACCGGCAATGGCAAAAGCAACCCACTAGCACGGGAGCAACAAGGCTTGGCCCGTGCACAAGTCCCACAGGACTGCACAAAAGACCGCACATCACGCGATAAAGAAGGCCACCAAAATGACCTACCAACCAAGTCTCTGGTACCAAAAATGCCAGGATGACCAGCCAACACAGAACAGTGAACCTCAGAAATCACTCTTCTAGTCCATCTGTCAGGAACAAACAGTTTCCCCACAGGACAACGATCAGGTTTGTCAGCCTGAAATTTCTGAAGAACCCCTCGTAAATCAGGAGAAACGGCAGAAAGGACCACCCCTTCCTTCAAAATACCGACTGGTTCCAAGACCTCAGGAGAATCAGGCAAAAAACTCCTAGAGAGGGCATCAGCCTTAATAATCTTAGAACCCGGAAGGTACGAGACCACGAAATCAAAATGAGAAAAAACAAGGACCATCGAGCCTGTCTAGGATTCCACCGTTTGGCAGACTCGAGGTAAATCAGATTCTTATGATCGGTCAAGACCACAATACAGTGCTTAGCTCCCTCAAGCCAATGTCGCCACTCCTCAAACACCCACTTCATAGCCAACAACTCCCGATTGCCGACATCATAATTGCGTTCAGCAGGCGAAAACTTTCGGGAAAAGAAGGCACACGGTTTCATTAAAAAACCAACAGGATCCCTCTGAGACAAAACAGCCCCTGCCCCAATCTCAGAAGCTTCAGGCCGGCGTCACACTTGCGAGTTTTACGGACGTAAGAGCGCAGAAACTACGTCCGTAAAACTCGCAAAAAATACGGCACAATTATTCTCTATGCCCCTGCTCCTATCTGCCGTATTAAACTGATCAGTATTATACGGCTTTCTACGGCCGTAGAAAATCGCAGCATGCTGCGTTTGTCACCGTATTGCGCAAATAAAATGTCAATGAAAGTCTATGGAAGCCCCAAAAATACGGATTACACACGGACCAGCAGTGTGACTTGCGAGAAATGCGCAGCGGTGTTAGCGAGAAAAGCCGGTAATTCATTGCGGTGTACAGTAAAATCACACTGACAGCTTCCAGTAGAATAGGTAGAATAAATGTGTACACATAGAATAGGTATATATATATATATATATATATATATATATATATATATATATGTCAGTGAGACACATATATATATATATATATTAATATTTCTTCCAGCGCTAGACAGCTTTAAAGCCGGTAATTCAATTACCGGCTTTTGCTTTCTCCTTCCTAAAACCCGACATGATATGAGACCTGGTTTACATACAGTAAACCATCTCATATCACCATTTTTTTTGCATATTCCACACTACTAATGTTAGTAGTGTGTCTATGCAAAATTTGGCCGTTCTAGCTAGTAAATTAAAGGGTTAAATGGCGGAAAAAATTGGCGTGGGCTCCCGCACAATTTTCTCCGCCAGAGTAGTAAAGCCAGTGACTGAGGGCAGATATTAATATCCTGGAGAGGGTCCACGGTTATTGGCCCCCCCCAGGCTAAAAACATCTGCCCTCAGCCACCCCAGAAAAGGCACATCTGGAAGATGCGCCTATTCTGGCACTTGGCCACTCTCTTCCCATTCCCGTGTAGCGGTGGGATATGGGGTAATGAAGGGTTAATGCCACCTTGCTATTGTAAGGTGACATTAAGCCAAATTAATAATGGAGAGGCGTCAATTATGACACCTATCCATTATTAATCCAATACTAGTAAAGGGTTAAAAAAAACACAAACACATTATTAAAAATTATTTTAATGAAATAAAAACAAAGGTTGTTGTATTATTTTATTTAACGTTCAATCCAATCACTGAAGACCCTCGTTCTGTAACAAAAAAAACATAATAAACCAACAATATCCTTACCTTCCGCAGATCTGTAAAGTCCAACGATGTAAATCCATCTGAAGGGGTTAAAATATTTTGCAGACACGAGCTTTGCTAATGCAACGTTGCTCATGTCTGCAAAACCCCGGGGAATGTAGGTAAAGTAGGTCATTGACCTATATTTACCTGCATTTGCGGTGAGGCGCCCTCTGCTAGCTGTTCCTAGATCGTGGGAACTTTCCTAGAAAGCTCCCTGGCTCGAGTTCATAAGAGGCGCCCTCTGCTGGTTGTCCTCATATGAACTCGAGCCAGGGAGCTTTCTAGGAAAGTTCCCACGATCTCGGGACAACCAGCAGAGGGCGCCTCACCGCAAATGAAGGTAAATATAGGTCATTGACCTACTTTACCTACATTCTCCGGGGTATTGCAGACATGAGCAACGTTGCATTAGCAAAGCTCGTGTCTGCAAAATATTTTAACCCCTTCAGATGGATTTACATCGTTGGACTTTACAGATCTGCGGAAGGTAAGGATATTGTTGGTTTATTATGTTTTTTTTTGTTACAGAACGAGGGTCTTCAGTGATTGGATTGGGCGTTAAATAAAATAATACAATAACCTTTGTTTTTATTTCATTAAAATAATTTTTAATAATGTGTGTTAGGAGTCGAGTTTCCTCTGCTGCACAGGGGGAATCTCGATCCGTGTCTGCTGCGGTCTCCCATGCAGTATCGGCCGCAGTGGGCTCTGCTCAGCGGAGACGTCACTCCCAGCGTCTCGCTGAGGCTGATTCGGTGCATAGGGTCACTACTGCCTTTTCTGGCTTTCCTATGGTACCCTGCACTGATCTGCGGCGAGCAAGCCTCTCTGGGACTAAGTCCTTATTTGCTCACACTGAGCATGCCCAGGGCAGGGTCTCCCATTGGAGGTCGAGGGCCACATGTTCGGTCACATGCTCAGGTACTGCAGTACATTCCATTGGTCCTCCTGGAAGGTCCTGAAAGGGCAAAACATGCTCAGGTACTGCAGAACTTTTCATTGGTCCTCCTGGAAGGTCCTGAAAGGGCAAAAACTTCAGTAGCAGCTTCCTGTGCTGCAACTATATAAACTGCGCATGACCGCACGGCTATGCACTAGTATTGTCTTGTAAATATGTGTGTGTGTTGTGAGTGAAAGTCGCTCTTTAAATAACCCTCCCTATTGAATGTCTGTTCGCGGAAGGTGTATGTTTGCTATCTAGCGCCCGACTTATCCTACAGCACGTAACACACATCACAGCGTCCAGTTGCTGTGTCCGCCAGTACGGCGCCGTGCGCTTCCTCTGCGCTTTCCTTACCCAAGCCTGGGTGGTTAGTGGCGTCCGTCAGTGCGGCACCGCACGCACTCTCGTGCCTTTATTTACTATTTCAATAGTTTCCTTTCACACCCAGTTGCGGTGTTGTGCCAGCAGTGGTCTAATCGGACTTCAATCCTAGTTGGGGTTGTGTTCGCTGACTTATTGCTCGCGCTCTATGTGCGGTACCGCGGTCCTGTGACGCAACAGGATCGCTTCCTTCACGCAGGGTGAAGTTAACCCTTGTATGTATACTTATAGTACCGCCATATAGTCCATCTTACTTAGCAGCAGGTACTTTCCTGCACGGTGGATCCTGGGTTGCGAACACACCAATTCCATTTAATAAACTATATATTTGGTGCGTTCCGCCAACCCTAACAATGTGTTTGTGTTTTTTTAACCCTTTACTAGTATTGGATTAATAATGGATAGGTGTCATAATTGACGCCTCTCCATTATTAATTTGGCTTAATGTCACCTTACAATAGCAAGGTGGCATTAACCCTTCATTACCCCATATCCCACCGCTACACGGGAATGGGAATAAAGTGTGCCAAGTGCCAGAATAGGCGCATCTTCCAGATGTGCCTTTTCTGGGGTGGCTGGGGGCAGATGTTTTTAGCCAGGGAGGGGGGCAATAACCGTGGACCCTCTCCAGGCTATTAATATCTGCCCTCAGTCACTGGCTTTACTACTCTGGCGGAGAAAATTGTGCGGGAGCCCACGCCAATTTTTTCCGCCATTTAACCCCTTAATTTACTAGCTAGAACGGCCAAATTTTGCATAGACACACTACTAACATTAGTAGTGTGGAATATGCAAAAAAATGGTGATATGAGATGGTTTACTGTATGTAAACCAGGTCTCATATCATGTCGGGTTTTAGGAAGGAGAAAGCAAAAGCCGGTAATTGAATTACCGGCTTTCTGCTATATCGCGCTGTATGAAGTAATAATATATATACATATACTGTATGTGTCTACTGACATATATATATATATACAGTGGGGCAAAAAAGTATTTAGTCAGTCAGCAATAGTGCAAGTTCCACCACTTAAAAAGATGAGAGGCGTCTGTAATTTACATCATAGGTAGACCTCAACTATGGGAGACAAACTGAGAAAAAAAAATCCAGAAAATCACATTGTCTGTTTTTTTAACATTTTATTTGCATATTATGGTGGAAAATAAGTATTTGGTCAGAAACAAAATTTCATCTCAATACTTTGTAATATATCCTTTGTTGGCAATGACAGAGGTCAAACGTTTTCTGTAAGTCTTCACAAGGTTGCCACACACTGTTGTTGGTATGTTGGCCCATTCCTCCATGCAGATCTCCTCTAGAGCAGTGATGTTTTTGGTTTTTCGCTTGGCAACACGGACTTTCAACTCCCTCCAAAGGTTTTCTATAGGGTTGAGATCTGGAGACTGGCTAGGCCACTCCAGGACCTTGAAATGCATCTTACGAAGCCACTCCTTCGTTGCCCTGGCGGTGTGCTTTGGATCATTGTCATGTTGAAAGACCCAGCCACATTTCATCTTCAATGCCCTTGCTGATGGAAGGAGGTTTGCACTCAAAATCTCACGATACATGGCCCCATTCATTCTTTCATGTACCCGGATCAGTCGTCCTGGCCCCTTTGCAGAGAAACAGCCCCAAAGCATGATGTTTCCACCACCATGCTTTACAGTAGGTATGGTGTTTGATGGATGCAACTCAGTATTCTTTTTCCTCCAAACACGACAAGTTGTGTTTCTACCAAACAGTTCCAGTTTGGTTTCATCAGACCATAGGACATTCTCCCAAAACTCCTCTGGATCATCCAAATGCTCTCTAGCAAACTTCAGACGGGCCCGGACATGTACTGGCTTAAGCAGTGGGACACGTCTGGCACTGCAGGATCTGAATCAATGGTGGCGTAGTGTGTTACTTATGGTAGGCCTTGTTACATTGGTCCCAGCTCTCTGCAGTTCATTCACTAGGTCCCCCCGCGTGGTTCTGGGATTTTTGCTCACCGTTCTTGTGATCATTCTGACCCCACGGGGTGGGATTTTGCGTGGAGCCCCAGATCGAGGGAGATTATCAGCGGTCTTGTATGTCTTCCATTTTCTAATTATTGCTCCCACTGTTGATTTCTTCACTCCAAGCTGGTTGGCTATTGCAGATTCAGTCTTCCCAGCCTGGTGCAGGGCTTTCTGGTGTCCTTTGACAGCTCTTTTATATACAGTGGGGCAAAAAAGTATTTAGTCAGTCAGCAATAGTGCAAGTTCCACCACTTAAAAAGATGAGAGGCATCTGTAATTTTCATCATAGGTAGACCTCAACTATGAGAGACAAACTGAGAAAAAAAAAATCCAGAAAATCACATTGTCTGTTTTTTTTATCATTTTTTTTGCATATTATGGTGGAAAATAAGTATTTGGTCAGAAACAAACAATCAAGATTTCGGGCTCTCACAGACCTGTAACTTCTTCTTTAAGAGTCTCCTCTTTCCTCCACTCATTACCTGTAGTAATGGCAGCTGTTTAAACTTGTTATCAGTATAAAAAGACACCTGTGCACACCCTCAAACAGTCTGACTCCAAACTCCACTATGGTGAAGACCAAAGAGCTGTCAAAGGACACCAGAAACAAAATTGTAGCCCTGCACCAGGCTGGGAAGACTGAATCTGCAATAGCCAACCAGCTTGGAGTGAAGAAATCAACAGTGGGAGCAATAATTAGAAAATGGAAGACATACAAGACCACTGATAATCTCCCTCGATCTGGGGCTCCACGCAAAATCCCACCCCGTGGGGTCAGAATGATCACAAGAACGGTGAGCAAAAATCCCAGAACCACGCGGGGGGACCTAGTGAATGAACTGCAGAGAGCTGGGACCAATGTAACAAGGCCTACCATAAGTAACACACTACGCCACCATGGACTCAGATCCTGCAGTGCCAGACGTGTCCCACTGCTTAAGCCAGTACATGTCCGGGTCCGTCTGAAGTTTGCTAGAGAGCATTTGGATGATCCAGAGGAGTTTTGGGAGAATGTCCTATGGTCTGATGAAACCAAACTGGAACTGTTTGGTAGAAACACAACTTGTCGTGTTTGGAGGAAAAAGAATACTGAGTTGCATCCATCAAACACCATACCTACTGTAAAGCATGGTGGTGGAAACATCATGCTTTGGGGCTGTTTCTCTGCAAAGGGGCCAGGACGACTGATCCGGGTACATGAAAGAATGAATGGGGCCATGTATCGTGAGATTTTGAGTGCAAACCTCCTTACATCAGCAAGGGCATTGAAGATGAAATGTGGCTGGGTCTTTCAACATGACAATGATCCAAAGCACACCGCCAGGGCAACGAAGGAGTGGCTTCGTAAGATGCATTTCAAGGTCCTGGAGTGGCCTAGCCAGTCTCCAGATCTCAACCCTATAGAAAACCTTTGGAGGGAGTTGAAAGTCCGTGTTGCCAAGCGAAAAACCAAAAACATCACTGCTCTAGAGGATATCTGCATGGAGGAATGGGCCAACATACCAACAACAGTGTGTGGCAACCTTGTGAAGACTTACAGAAAACGTTTGACCTCTGTCATTGCCAACAAAGGATATATTACAAAGTATTGAGATGAAATTTTGTTTCTGACCAAATACTTATTTTCCACCATAATATGCAAATAAATTGTTAAAAAAACAGACAATCTGATTTTCTGGATTTTTTTTTTCTCAGTTTGTCTCCCATAGTTGAGGTCTACCTATGATATAAATTACAGACGCCTCTCATCTTTTTAAGTGGTGGAACTTGCACTATTGCTGACTGACTAAATACTTTTTTGCCCCACTGTATATATATATATATATATAGACAGTATATATGTTTGTTTTTTTTTATACATGGATCCCTTGTCTAGCCGTATGTTGGTTTTGCAAGCCTGCGATAAATACACGCATTACGGCTGCCATACGGATTACATACGGAGGATGCCATGCGCAAAAAACGGTGACACACCCTGCCTACAGAGGAGCTACGGACCACTATTTTGGGGACTTTTCAGCGTATTACGGCCATAATATACGGACTGTATTGTTTTACGCTGTGTGTGACGCCGGCCTTAACCTCAACCTGAAACTGAAGAGAAACATCCGGTTAAAGCAACACAGGAGCAGAAGTAAAACGATGCTTAAGTTCCTGAAAGGCAGAGACTGCCGCAGGGGACCAATTCGCCACATCAGCGCCCTTCTTCGTCAAATCAGTCAAGGGTTTAACCACACTGGAAAAATTAGCAATGAAACGGCGATAAAAATTAGCAAAACCCAAAAATTTCTGAAGGCTCTTCACGGATGTGGGCTGAATCCAATCATGAATGGCCTGAACCTTAACCGGATCCATCTCTATAGACGAGGGAGAAAAAATAAAGCCCAAAAAGGAAACCTTCTGCACCCCAAAAAGACACTTACACCCTTTCACAAACAAGGCATTGTCACGAAGGATCTGAAATACCATCCTGACTTGCTGCACATGAGACTCCCAATCATCGGAAAAAATCAAAATATCGTCCAAATATACAATCAGGAATTTATCAAGATAATCCCGGAAGATATCATGCATGAAGGACTGAAAAACAGATGGAGCATTAGAGAGTCCGAATGGCATCACAAGGTATTCAAAATGGCCCTCGGGCGTGTTAAACGCAGTTTTCCATTCATCACCCTGCTTAATACGAACAAGATTATAAGCCCCCCGAAGGTCAATTTTAGTAAACCAACTAGCTCCCTTAATCCTAGCAAACAAATCAGAAAGCAAAGGTAAAGGATATTGAAACTTGACCGTGATCTTATTCAAGAGGCGATAATCAATACAGGGTCTTAAGGAACCATCTTTTTTAGCAACAAAAAAGAACCCCGCTCCCAACGGTGAAGAAGATGGCCGAATACGCCCTTTCTCCAAAGATTCCTTAATATAGCTCCGCATGGCCGTATGTTCAGGTACAGACAGCTTGAAAAGTCGGCCCTTAGGAAACTTACAGCCTGGAATCAAGTCAAGAGCACAATCGCAGTCCCTGTGTGGTGGAAGGAAACTGGACTTGGGCTCATCGAATACATCCTGAAAATCAGATAAAAACTCCGGAATTTCAGAAGAGGGAGAAGGGGCGATAGACATCAGAGGAACATCATTATGAACCCCCTGACAACCCCAACTTGTCACAGACATGGACTTCCAATCCAAAACAGGATTATGTACTTGCAACCATGGAAAACCCAGCACGACAATCTTCCTGATGGGCTGGCGCCATGTGCATGGTCACCTGTGTCCAAAACTGGGGCTTATTTTTAGCCAAGGGTGTAGCATCAATGCCCCTTAAAGGAATAGGGTTCTGCAAAGGCTGCAAGGGAAAACCACAACGCCTGGCAAACTCAAAGTCCATTAAGTTCAAGGCGGCGCCTGAATCCACAAAAGCCATGACAGAAAATGATGACAATGAACAGATCAAGGACACAGATAACAGAAATTTAGGTTGTACAGTACTGATAGTAAATGAACTGGCGATCCTCTTGGTCCGCTTAGGGCAGACAGAAATGACATGGGAAGCGTCGCCACAATAATAACACAACCAATTCTGACGTCTAAAACCTTGTTGTTCCATTCTAGACAGAATCCTATCACATTGCATTGGCTCAGGAATTTGCTCTGAGGATAACGCCATAGTGCGCACAGTTCTGCGCTCCCGCAAGTGCCGATCAATCTGAATGGCCAAATACATAGAATCAATCAGATTGGAGGGTGTGGGAAACCCCACCATAACATCTTTAATGGATTCAGAAAGACCCTTTCTGAAAATTGCCGCCAAAGCATCATTATTCCATTTAGTCAATACAGACTATTTTCTGAATTTCTGACAATACAATTCTGCCGCCTCTTGACCCTGAGACAGGGCCAACAAGGTCTTCTCAGCTTGATCCACCGAATTAGGTTCATCATACAGTAATCCTAACGCCTGAAAGAAGGAGTCTACATTAAGCAAGCAGGATCCCCAGATTCCAGGGAAAATGCCCAATCCTGTGGATCACCACGCAGCAGGGAAATGATGATTTTAACTTGTTGAATGGAATCACCGGAGGATCGAGGTTTCAATGCAAAAAAACAGTTTACAGTTGTTTTTAAAACTCAAAAATTTGGACCTGTCACCAAAAAACAAATCAGGAGTAGGTATCTTCGGTTCTAAAGCAGGAGTCTGAACAATGTAATCAGAAATACCCTGTACTCTAGCAGCAAGCTGGTCTACACGAGAAACTAATTCCTGAACATTCATGCTAGCACAAGGCTCTTCAGCCACCCAGAGATAAAGAGGGAGGAGAAGACAAAACTGGAGAAAAAAAAATGGCTCAAGATCTTTCCTCCCTTCTTCTGAGATGCAATTAACTCATTGTTGGCCAGTAGTACTGTTATGATCAGGTGGCCTTTCAGCAGCATGAAAAGACCTTCGATGGAGCAGTGGTAACTTTACTGACCGCAAACCCTGATCCTATCACCGCAACTTAGAATTAGCCGTGGGGTGTGCCTCACCAGACCTAGACACCTCGACACAGCCTAAGGACTAAATATTCTTAAAGATGGAAATAGGAAAACTCTCTTGCCTCAGAGTAGATCCCCAAAGGAAAGGTAGCCCCCCACAAATAATGACTGTGAGTAGGAGAGGAAAAGACACACGCAGACAGAAAACAGGGATAAGCAAAGGAGGCCACTTCTACCTAGATAGGAAAGGAAAGTACAGGATACTATGCAGTCAGCATAAAACACTACAAAATATCCACAGCAGAAAAATACAAAAACTCCACCACCTAACTAAAGATGTGGAGAGTATATCTGCGACTCCAGCGAGTCCCACTAGACTGAGAAAAACATCAGGCACAGTCTAGCAGGAACAAAATAGAAACAAGATAAGCACAGAAAATAAACACACAGCAGTGTGTCTCAAAAATGAAGCAAACACTTATCTTAGCTGAATTGGCAGCAAGCAGGAGAGGCCAGGCAGAGGACCAACACTTCCAAAGGAACATTGACTACTGGCAAGGACTAATGAGTCCTGCACAGCTAAATACCCCAGTCAGAATTGTAATTAGCAGAAACACCTGTCCAAGACTGCTGCTCAGGAATAACTGCATTACCATTAACAACAACCGGAGGGAGCCCAAGAGCCGAATTCACAACAAGCTACCTAATAAGTAGGTGTCTGTCCCATTAATGAGCCTTGTACCCCCGTTTGGGGGTTATTGCCACTCATCAGTGCAGATCATGGCACATGTTTGCTAGATCAGATGCCTTTGTAATGTAATACAGCAGGGTATGGTAATTACTGTTTGGCTAGGGGGTGACAGCTGAATTCTTGGGATCTGTGAAGATGATCATTGTCTGGCTTCACTATTTGATAGGTAAAATAGATATGCTAACCCTTTACCTCTTACAGAGCCAGGTAGTCGGTGCAGGTGCACCTGTCATGTTATTTTGGAACTCTCTACAGCATAGTGATTGAAGCCTGCTTTTTAACCCCTTCATGACCCAGCCTATTTTGACCTTAAAGACCTTGCCATTTTTTGCAATTCTGACCAGTGTCCCTTTATGAGGTAATAACTCGGGAACACTTCAACGAATCCTAGCGATTATGAGATTGTTTTCTCGTGACATATTGGGCTTCATGTTAGTGGTAAATTTAGGTCAATAAATTCTGTGTTTACTTGTGATAAAAACAGAAATTTGGCGAAAATTTTGAAAATTTTGCATTTTTCACATTTTGAATTTTTTTTCTGTTAAACCAGAGAGTTATGTGACAAAAAATAGTTAATAAATAACATTTCCCACACGTCTAATTTACATCAGCACAATTTTGGATACAAATTTTTTGTTTGCTAGGAAGTTATAAGGGTTAAAATTTGACCAGCGATTTCTCATTTTTACAACGAAATTTATAAAACCATTTTTTTTAGGGACCACCTCACATTTGAAGTAAGTTTGAGGGGTCTATATGGCTGAAAATACCCAAAAGTGACACCATTCTAAAAACTGCACCCCTCAAGGTGCACAAAACCACATTCCAGAAGTTTATTAACCCTTCAGGTGCTTCACAGCAGCAGAAGCAACATGGAAGGAAAAAATTAACATTTAACTTTTTAGTCACAAAAATGATATTTCAGCAACAATTTTTTTATTTTCCCAATAGTAAAAGGAGAAACTGAATCACGAAAGTTGTTGTCCAATTTGTCCTGAGTACGCTGATACCTCATATGTGGGGGTAAACCAATGTTTGGGCGCACGGCAGGGCTTGGAAGGGAAGGAGCGCCATTTGACTTTTTGAATGAAAAATTGGCTGCACTCTTTAGCGGACACCATGTCACATTTGGAGAGCCCCCGTGTGCCTAAAAATTGGAGCTCCCCCACAAGTGACCCCATTTTGGAAACTAGACACCCCAAGGAACTTATCTAGATGCATAGTTAGCACTTTAAACCCCCAGGTACTTCACAAATTGATCCGTAAAAATGAAAAAGTCCTTTTTTTTCACAAAAAAATTCTTTTAGCCTCAATTTTTTCATTTTAACATTGGCAAAAGGATAAAATGGATTCTAAAATTTGTTGGGCAATTTCTCCTGAGTACAACGATACCTCACATGTGGGGGTAAACCACTGTTTGGGCACATGGTAAGGCTCGGGAGGGAAGGAGCGCCATTTGACTTTTTGAGTGAAAAATTATCTCCATCGTTAGCGGACACCATGTCGCGTTTGGAGAGACCCTGTGTGCCTAAACATTGGAGCTCCCCCACAAGTGACCCCATTTTGGAAACTGGACCCCCCAAGGAACTTATCTAGATGCCTAGTGAGCACTTTAAACCCTCAGGTGCTTCACAAATTGATCCGTAAAAATAAAAAAGTACTTTTTTTTCACAAAAAATTTCTTTTCGCCTCAATTTTTTCATTTTCACATGGGCAATAGGATTAAATAGATCCTAAAATTTGTTGTGTAATTTTTCCCGAGTACGCAGATACCTCATATGTGGGGGTAAACCACTGTTTGGGCACACGGCAGGGCTCGGAAGGGAAGGCGCGCCTTTTGACTTTTTGAATGGAAAATTAGCTCCAATTGTTAGCGGACACCATGTTGCGTTTGGAGAGCCCCTGTGTGCCTATGCATTGGAGCTCCCCCACAAGTGACCCCATTTTGGAAACTAGACCCCCCAAGGAACTTATCTAGATACATACTGAGCACCTTAAACCCCCAGGTGCTTCACAGAAGTTTATAACGCAGAGCCATGAAAATAAAAAATGATTTTTTAGCCTGGAATTTCCTATTTTGCCAACCGTAATAGGAGAAATTGGACCACAAATTTTGTTGTCCAGTTTGTTCTGAGTACGCAGATACCCCATATGTGGGGGTAAACCACTGTTTGGGCGCACGGCAGGGCTCAGAAGGGAAGGCACGCCATTTGGCTTTTTAAATGGAAAATTAGTTCCAATCATTAGCGGACACCATGTCGCATTTGGAGAGCCCCTGTGTGCCTAAACATTGGAGATCCCCCACAAATGACCCCATACAGACTTTGATGGAATGCTCTGCGGGCGTCACGTTGCGTTTGTAGAGCCCCTGATGTGGCTGAACAGTAGAAACCCCCCACAAGTGACCCCATTTTGGAAACTAGACCCCGAAAGGAACTTATCTAGATGTGAGGTGAGCACTTTGAACCCCCAAGTGCTTCACAGAAGTTTATAACACAGAGCAGTGAAAATAATAAATACGTTTTCTTTCCTCAAAAATAATTTTTTAGCCCAGAATTTTTAAATTTTCCCAAGGGTAACAGGAGAAATTTGACCCCAATATTTGTTGTCCAGTTTCTCCTGAGTACGGTGATACCCCATTTGTGGGGGTAAACTACTGTTTGGGCACATGCCGGGGCTCGGAAGTGAAGTAGTGACGTTTTGAAATGCAGACTTTGATGGAATGCTCTACGGGCGTCACGTTGCATTTGCAGAGCCCCTGATGTGGCTAAACAGTAGAAACCCCCCACAAGTGACCCCATTTTGTAAACTATATCCCCCAAGGAACTTATCTAGATATGTGGTGAGCACTTTGAACCCCCAAATGCTTCACAGACGTTTACAACGCACAGCCGTGAAAATAAAAAATCATTTTTCTTTCCTCAAAAATGATGTTTTAGCAAGCAATTTTTTATTTTCTCAAGGGTAACAGGAGAAATTGGACCCCAGTAATTGTTGCGCAGTTTGCCCTGAGTATGCTGGTACCCCATATGTGGGGGTAAACCACTGTTTGGGCACACGTCGGGGCTCGGAAGTGAGGGAGCACCATTTGACTTTTTGAATACAAGATTGGCTGGAATCAATGGTGGCGCCATGTTGCGTTTGGAGACCCCCTGATGTGCCTAAACAGTGGAAACCCCTCAATTCTAACTCCAACACACCCCTAACCCTTATCCCAACTGTAGCCGTAACCTTAGGCTACAACCCTAACCCCAACACACCCCTAACCACAACCCTAACCCAAACACACCCCTAACCCTAACCACAACCCTAATTCCAACCCAACCCTAACCCTAAGGCTATGTGCCCACGTTGCGGATTCGTGTGAGATTTTTCAGCACCATTTTTGAAAAATCCGCGGGTAAAAGGTACTGCGTTTTACCTGCGGATTTACCGCGGATTGCCAGTGTTTTTTGTGCGGATTTCACCTGCGGATTCCTATTGAGGAACAGGTGTAAAACGCTGCGGAATCCGCACAAAGAATTGACATGCTGCGGAAAATACAATGCAGCGTTTCCGCGTGGTATTTTCCGCACCATGGGCACAGCGGATTTGGTTTTCCATATGTTTACGTGGTACTGTAAACCTGATGGAACTCTGCTGCGGATCCGCAGCGGCCAATCCGCTGCGGATCCGCAGCCAAATCCACACCGTGGGCACATAGCCTAATTCTAAAGGTTAGAGTTGAGCGACCTTGACCTTTTTAGAGTCGAGCCGGGTTTCGCGAAACCCGACTATCTCAAAAGTCGGGTCGAGTGAAATCGGCCGATTATGACGTAAAGTCGGGATCGACCGAAACACGAAACCCAATGCAAGTCAATGGGGCAGCATAGTCGGCAGTGAGTGGGGGCCAGGAAAACACCTAGAGTGCCCATTTTAATGTCAAAACCATCCATTTTTCTTAATGAAGCTTGTCAAGCGTAATTTACCTTATAATAATTGGAAGGCATTTGAAATTGGGGGTCATTTGGCTAAAGTTGTGTGGGGTAGGGCTGGTTCAAGTAATTAGTGGGCCCAGGAAATCTGGACCACGTCACGGCAGTGGAGCAGGGAGAGGTAAGTATTTCAACTTTGCAAGTGCTGTGATCCTGAGCAAGCAGGGGGGGCCCACTTGTTGGCATTGGCACTGGCACAGGGCCCCTCAAAGTACAGCGGTGTGTTTGCACGGCGGGGGCGCCTCCCACCGGCAGCAACACTTTTGCGTACTATGAGAGGCCCTGTGCCAGTGACGTCGCCAACTAGTATTCCTCCCCCCACCTGATGAAGGAACCTGCACTTTCATCTGCACCTTCCTCTTTGTCCCCGTGTAAGTTGGTATGGTATGCGGGAAGAGCAACCTGACTTTCAGCAGGGTCACAATGTTGTTGTGTAGCATGCACGGGGAATGTTGCGTTATGGGTCAATGTACCAGCAGACTCATCTATCACTGGCTGGGCAATGGGCACGATGAAGTGGAAACACAGATATAGGCCCAAAGAATAAAGTGGGCTAAATGCAGTTCAAAATTGGTAACACAGGAATAACCAGGGGGCATTGCAGTGGAGGACAACTGGAATGAGAGGCTGACACAGAGAGTAGGGCCAAATCAGTAAGTAGTCGAAATGCAGTTCAAAATTGGCAACCGTAGTAAACAGGCGGCACAGCTTTGTTCAGTGGAGGAGAACAGCAAGGAGTGGCAGACACCGATAGTAGGCCCCAACCCAACTAGTAGGTCAAATGCAGTCTAACATTAACAACTACTTAACGAGAGCCTGAAAATGGAATTTCAGGACAGGAAACCAGGAGAACAGCAAGGAGTGGCAGACACCGATAGTAGGCCCCAAACCAACTAGTACGCCAAATGCAGTTGTTCCATTTAACCACAATTTAATGAGAGCCTGAAGATAGAAGCTCAGGAAAGGCAACCTGGGGAACACCTTGGAGTGTAACACACCCTCTCTCTCCACCCCATACCCATTTTGTAGGCCTAATGCAGTGTACTTTTCTACAACTACTAAACGAGAGTCGGAAGACCGAAGCAATGGCAAGGAAACCTGGGGAACACCTTGGAGTGTAACACACCATCTCTCTCCACCCCATACCCAATTTGTAGGCCTAATGCAGTGTAGTTTCCAAGAACTACTAAACGAGAGCATGAAGATCGAAGCTCAGGAAAGGCAACCTGGGGAACACCTTGGAGTGTAACACACCCTCTCTCTACACCCCATACCCAATATGAAGGCCTAATGCAGTGTAGTTTCCAAGAACTACTAAACGAGAGCCGGAAGATCGAAGCTCAGGAAAGGCAACCTGGGGAACACCTTGGAGTGGAACACACCATCTCTCTACACCCCATACCCAATTTGAAGGCCTAATGCAGCGTAGTTTCCAACAACTACTAAACGAGAGCCGGAAGATCGAAGCTCAGGAAAGGCAACCTGGGGAACACCTTGGAGTGTAACACAACGTCTCTCTACACCACGGAAGGGCTGATTCTTAGGAAGGAAGGCTGTTGGAAATAAGCATTGCGCGTCCGAGGGTGATTATATTCTTATTAGGTATATACTCACCCTCGGACGCGCCCTGCTTCTTTATTTGGAATGAATGTTTATTTGCAATGTGGTGTTGACTTTCTCTATTATTTTGGTAATTAATGATTTTATTATTTTCATTGTTTTGCATCTTCTCGGCAATAATATAAAGAAGACGCGACAGGACAACACTCGGTGGATGCCATATGTGTGTTTTCAATTGTAAAAACCTTTCAATTAACTACTTGCAGGAGAAAGTAATTGTAGCTGGTGGCCATTTTTAGTACTGTACCAGATTTTAGTTGTGTGTTTGTTTTTAATGTTAAAATGTCTGCATTTGATATCTCTCCAGTATTTTCTTTTTTGTAAGCAAAATACTTATTTTTATATTTTCTGATGTTGGTTCCAGGGGTACACGGGCAGCAGTGCCCTGGTCAGTGTAGTAGTAGTTGAAAGAATGGACCGCAGACAGGCATCAAAGGCCTAAAATAAAAAAATTGGGCTGGCTGTAGGCAATTTTAAATTGGTTCCAGGGGTACACGGGCAGCAGTGACCTGGTCAGTGTAGTAGTAGTTGAAAGAATGGACCGCAGACAGGCATCGAAGGCCTAAAATAAAAAAATTGGGCTGGCTGTAGGCAATTTTAAATTGGTTCCAGGGGTACACGGGCAGCAGTGGTGTGGTCAGTGTTGTAGTAGTTGAAAGAATGGACCGCAGACAGGCATCGAAGGCCTAAAATAATAACACATGGCTGTAGGCAATTTTAAATTGGTTCCAGGGGTACACGGACAGCAGTGGTGTGGTCAGTGGAGGCCTAGTGGAAGGAGTGACCGCAGACAGGCATCGAAGGCCTAAAATAATAACACATGGCTGTAGGCAATTTTAAATTGGTTCCAGGGGTACACGGGCAGCAGTGACCTGGTCAGTGTAGTAGTAGTTGAAAGAATGGACCGCAGACAGGCATCGAAGGCCTAAAATAATAACACATGGCTGTAGGCAATTTTAAATTGGTTCCAGGGGTACACGGACAGCAGTGGTGTGGTCAGTGGAGGCCTAGTGGAAGGAGTGACCACAGACAGGCATCGAAGGCCTAACATAACAAAAATGTCAATACAATGGTATTGTCAGTGGCAGGCATTGAAGGATGTCAGCGCATAGACTAAACATTGGTGGAGCTGTGAGATAATTTTGCAAGTGGTAGAGCACTGTTTGAGCTGGGGTGGGGGGAAACTGTCTTGTGGCTGGCGGTACAGGCCCAGGGCCCCTCATATTACAACGGTGTGTCTGACGTTGGGTGCGCACCACCACCGCCAGAGACACTTTATTGTACTAGGAGGGACCCAGTGGCAGTGCCATCGACCAAAAGCGGGCTCACCCACCTCTTCAGACAAACTGCACTCTCACGGGTGCTGTCGCCAAGTGTCGATACCACGGCCCCGTGTGGGGAGTTTGGCCATTTAGTGAGGTGTAAACATGTCGTATGCTGGACAATCAGGTGCTGAAAATTACGAGATTGGAAAAGGCATTCAGAATAGTCCACAGGCAAGACCTTTTCATAGGAAAGCTAGGTGTCAGCCGGGCAAGGTGGGGCAAAAGATTTCGAAATCCAGTTGTGGTTCATTTTAATGAAGGTTAGATCATCTACATTTTGGGTAGCCAGACGAGTCCTTTTTTCTGTTAGTATTGAACCTGCAGCACTGAATACTCTTTCTGATAGGACACTAGCTGCCGGGCAAGCAAGCTCCTGCAATGCATATTCTGCCAATTCTGGCCAGGTGTCTAATTTTGATGCCCAGTAATCAAATGGGAATGACGGTTGAGGGAGAACATCGATAAGGGATGAAAAATAGTTTGTAACCATACTGGACAAATGTTGTCTCCTGTCACTTTGAATTGATGCTGCAGTACCTGTCCTGTCTGCGGTCATAGCAAAATCACTCCACAACCTGGTCAGAAAACCCCTCTGGCCAACGCCACTTCTGATTTCTGCCCCTCTAACTCCTCTGGTCTGCTGGCCCCTGCAGCTCGTGTGAGAACGATCACGGGCGCTGTGTGCAGGGAATGCCAGAAGCAAACGGTCAACAAGAGTTGATTGTTTGGTTGCTAATATTATTTCCAAGTTGTCATGTGGCATTATATTTTGCAATTTGCCTTTATAGCGAGGATCAAGGAGGCAGGCCAACCAGTAATCGTCATCATTCATCATTTTAGTTATGCGTGTGTCCCTTTTGAGGATACGTAAGGCATAATCCGCCATGTGGGCCAAAGTTCCAGTTCTCAAATCTGCGGTTGTGCTTGGTTGAGGGGCAGTTTCAGGCAAATCCACGTCACTTGTGTCCCTCAAAAAACCAGAACCCGGCCTTGCCGCGCCACCAATTTCCAGTGGCCCCGGAAAAGCTTCCTCATTAAAAATATAATCATCCCCATCATCCTCCTCGTCCTCCTCCTCCTCTTCGCCCGCTACCTCGTCCTGTACACTGCCCTGGCCAGACAATGGCTGACTGTCATCAAGGCTTTCCTCTTCCTCAGCTGCAGACGCCTGATCCTTTATGTGCGTCAAACTTTGCATCAGCAGACGCATTAGGGGGATGCTCATGCTTATTATGGCGTTGTCTGCACTAACCAGCCGTGTGCATTCCTCAAAACACTGAAGGACTTGACACATGTCTTGAATCTTCGACCACTGCACACCTGACAACTCCATGTCTGCCATCCTACTGCCTGCCCGTGTATGTGTATCCTCCCACAAAAACATAACAGCCCGCCTCTGTTCACACAGTCTCTGAAGCATGTGCAGTGTTGAGTTCCACCTTGTTGCAACGTCTATGATTAGGCGATGCTGGGGAAGGTTCAAAGAATGCTGATAGGTCTGCATACGGCTGGAGTGTACGGGCGAACGGCGGATATGTGAGCAAAGTCCACGCACTTTGAGGAGCAGGTCGGATAACCCCGGATAACTTTTCAGGAAGCACTGCACCACCAGGTTTAAGGTGTGAGCCAGGCAAGGAATGTGTTTCAGTTGGGAAAGGGAGATGGCAGCCATGAAATTCCTTCCGTTATCACTCACTACCTTGCCTGCCTCAAGATCTACAGTGCCCAGCCACAACTGCGTTTCTTTCTGCAAGAACTCGGACAGAACTTCCGCGGTGTGTCTGTTGTCGCCCAAACACTTCATAGCCAATACAGCCTGCTGACGTTTGCCAGTAGCTGCCCCATAATGGGAGACCTGGTGTGCAACAGTGGCAGCTGCGGATGGAGTGGTTGTGCGACTGCGGTCTGTGGACGAGCTCTTGCTTCTGCAGGACAACGAAGAGGAGGAGGAGGGGGTGCGAACGGCTACAGCCAATTGTTTCCTAGACCGTGGGCTAGGCAGAACTGTCCCAAACTTGCTGTCCCCTGTGGACCCTGCATCCACCACATTTAACCAGTGTGCCGTGATGGACACGTAACATCCCTGGCCATGCCTACTGGTCCATGCATCTGTTGTCAGGTGCACCTTTGTGCTCACAGATTGCCTGAGTGCATGGACGATGCGCTCTTTAACATGCTGGTGGAGGGCTGGGATGGCTTTTCTGGAAAAAAAGTGTCGACTGGGTAGCTCGTAGCGTGGTACAGCGTAGTCCATCAGGGCTTTGAAAGCTTCGCTTTCAACTAACCGGTAGGGCATCATCTCTAACGAGATTAGTCTAGCTATGTGTGCGTTCAAACCCTGTGTACGCGGATGCGAGGCTAAGTACTTCCTTTTTCTAACCATAGTCTCATGTAGGGTGAGCTGTACTGGAGAGCTGGAGATCGTGGAACTAGCGGGGGTGCCGGTGGACATGGCAGACTGAGAGACGGTGGGAGATGGTATTGTTGCCACCGGTGCCCTAGATGCAGTGTTTCCTACTACGAAACTGGTGATTCCCTGACCCTGACGGCTTTGGCCTGGCAAAGAAACCTGCACAGATACTGCAGGTGGTGCGGAAAATGGTGGCCCTACACTGCCGGAAGGGATGTTGCGTTGCTGACTAGCTTCATTGGCCGAGGGTGCTACAACCTTAAGGGACGTTTGGTAGTTAGTCCAGGCTTGCAAATGCATGGTGGTTAAATGTCTATGCATGCAACTTGTATTGAGACTTTTCAGATTCTGTCCTCTGCTTAAGGTAGTTGAACATTTTTGACAGATGACTTTGCGCTGATCAATTGGATGTTGTTTAAAAAAATGCCAGACTGCACTCTTTCTAGCATCGGATACCTTTTCAGGCATTGCAGACTGAGCTTTAACCGGATGGCCACGCTGTCCTCCAACAGGTTTTAGCTTTGCCACGCGTTTTGGGCAAGATACGGGCCCGGCAGATGGAACCTGTTGCGATGTTGATGCCTGCTGCGGCCCCTCCTCCTCCGCTTCAGAACTGCTGCCGCCTGCACCCTGTTCCCCCAATGGCTGCCAATCGGGGTCAAGAACTGGGTCATCTATTACCTCTTCTTGTAGCTCGTGTGCAACTTCGTCTGTGTCACCGTGGCGGTCGGTGGTATAGCGTTCGTGATGGGGCAACATAGTCTCATCAGGGTCTGATTCTTGATCAGCACCCTGCGATGGCAATGTTGTGGTCTGAGTCAAAGGACCAGGATAGTAGTCTGGCTGTGGCTGTGCATCAGTGCACTCCATGTCAGATTCAACTTGTAATGGGCATGGACTGTTAACTGCTTCACTTTCTAAGCCAGGGACGGTATGTGTAAAGAGCTCCATGGAGTAACCCGTTGTGTCGCCTGCTGCATTCTTCTCTGTTATTGTTTTTGCTGAAGAGGACAAGGAAGCGACTTGTCCCTGACCGTGAACATCCACTAACGACGCGCTGCTTTGACATTTACCAGTTTCACGAGAGGAGGCAAAAGAGCTAGAGGCTGAGTCAGCAAGATAAGCCAAAACTTGCTCTTGCTGCTCCGGCTTTAAAAGCGGTTTTCCTACTCCCAGAAAAGGGAGCGTTCGAGGCCTTGTGTAGCCAGACGACGAACCTGGCTCCACAGCTCCAGACTTAGGTGCAATATTTTTTTCCCCACGACCAGCTGATGCTCCACCACTACCACTACCCTCATTACCAGCTGACAATGAACGTCCCCGGCCACGACCTCTTCCACCAGACTTCCTCATTGTTTTAAAAACGTTAACAAACGAACGGTATTTGTTGCTGTCACACAACTTACACGGTGAGCTATAACTTCAGTATGATTTAGCTACCCCTTTACAGCTGGGTGAGACCACAACGAAAATCAGCCACAATGTTACACACTCTGTTGTTGTTGGCAACAAATGAGATGGCACACACGCAGGACTGTCACTGAAGCGCAAATGTAAATATTTATCTCCCACTGATTTGTGTTTGTTTTTTTTAAAAGGGAGACTTCAGAAAAAAAAAAAATTAAAAAAAAATTATTTTTTACAGAAGAATTTATAAAACAAATAAAATGAAATGATTGTTTCAGGGAGAATTTAGGAAAAAAAAAAAAAAAAAAAAAGGCTTTGTAGGGCCCACTGAGTGACAGAGGACGCACACAGGAGTCAGGAGTGGCACACAAGCCCAGAGGCCAATATTAATCTCCCACCGATTGATTTAGTTATTTTTTTTGGTAGATTTTGGAACCCAAATCAAGCAAAAAAATTAATAGGCTTTCTATGGCCCACAATTGGGGAGAGAGAGAGAGATGGCACACCCAGGAGTCAAGACTGGCACACAAGCAGAAGGGGCAATATGAATCTCCCACAGATTTTTTTTTTTTTTTTTTTCAGGGACACTTGAGAGAAAAAAAAATACCAAAAAAATGATTTTTTTCAGGAATAATTTAGAAACCAAAGAAAATAAAATGATTGTTTCAGGGAGAATTTAGAAAACAAATAAAACAAAAAATAGGCTTTCTAGGGCCCACTGAGTGACAGATGACGCACACAGGAGTCAGGAGTGGCACACAAGCCCAGAGGCCAATATTAATCTCCCACTGATTGATTTAGTGATTTTTTTCAGGTAGATTTTGGAACCCAAATCAAGCAAAAAAATTAATAGGCTTTCTATGGCCCACAATTGGGGAGAGAGAGAGAGATGGCACACCCAGGAGTCAAGACTGGCACACAAGCAGAAGGGGCAATATGAATCTCCCACAGATTTTTTTTTTTTTTTTTTTTTTTCAGGGAGACTTGAGAGAAAAAAAAATACCAAAAAAATGATTTTTTTCAGGAATAATTTAGAAACCAAAGAAAATAAAATGATTGTTTCAGGGAGAATTTAGAAAACAAATAAAACAAAAAATAGGCTTTCTAGGGCCCACTGAGTGACAGATGACGCACACAGGAGTCAGGAGTGGCACACAAGCCCAGAGGCCAATATTAATCTCCCACTGATTGATTTAGTGATTTTTTTCAGGTAGATTTTGGAATCCAAATCAAGCAAAAAAATTAATAGGCTTTCTATGGCCCACAATTGGGGAGAGAGAGAGAGATGGCACACCCAGGAGTCAAGACTGGCACACAAGCAGAAGGGGCAATATGAATCTCCCACAGATTTTTTTTTTTTTTTTTTTTTTCAGGGAGACTTGAGAGAAAAAAAAATACCAAAAAAATGATTTTTTTCAGGAATAATTTAGAAACCAAAGAAAATAAAATGATTGTTTCAGGGAGAATTTAGAATACAAATAAAACAAAAAATAGGCTTTCTAGGGCCCACTGAGTGACAGATGACGCACACAGGAGTGGCACACAAGCCCAGAGGCCAATATTAATCTCCCACTGATTGATTTAGTGATTTTTTTCAGGTAGATTTTGGAACCCAAATCAAGCAAAAAAATTAATAGGCTTTCTATGGCCCACTGAGTGAGAGATGGCACACACAGGAGTAAGGAGTGGCACACAAGCCCTGAGGCCAATATTTTTCTCCCACTGATTGATTGATTGATTTTTTCAGGTAGAATTAGGAACCCAAATCAACCCAAAAAATAAATAGGCTTTCTATGGCCCACTATTTGTGAGAGAGATGGCACGCTCAGGACTGGCACACAAGCCCAGAGGCCAATATTAATCTCCCACTTTTTTTTTTTTTCCAGGGAAAATTTATAAACCCAATAAAAAAAATAATAATAAATAGGCTTTCTATGGCCCACTATCTGAGAGAGAGAGATGGCACGCTTAGGACTGGCACACAAGCCCAAAGGCCAATATTAATCTCCCACTGATTGATTGATTGATTTTTTCAGGTAGAATTATGAACCCAAATCAACCAAAAAAATAAATAGGCTTTCTATGGCCCACTATTTGTGAGAGAGATGGCACGCTCAGGACTGGCACACAAGCCCAGAGGCCAATATTAATCTCCCACTTTTTTTTTTTTCCAGGGAAAATTTATAAACCCAATAAAATAATAAAAAAATAGGCTTTCTATGGCCCACTATCTGAGAGAGAGAGAGATGGCACGCTTAGGACTGGCACACAAGCCCAAAGGCCAATATTAATCTCCCACTGATTGATTTATTGATTTTTTCAGGTAGAATTTAGAACCCAAATCAAGCAAAAAAATTAATAGGCTTTCTATGGCCCACTGAGTGAGAGATGGCACACACAGGAGTAAGGAGTGGCACACAAGCCCTGAGGCCAATATTTTTCTCCCACTGATTGATGTTGTGATTTTTTCTGGTAGATTTTGGAACCCAAATCAAGCAAAAAAATAAATAGGCTTTCTATGGCCCACTGAGTGAGAGATGACACAGACAGAGATGGCACTCTAGCAGAAATGTCAATCTTAATCTCCCACAAAAAAAAAAAAAAAGGAACTGTCCTTCAATTACTATCTCCCTGCAGTAATCTCAGCCAGGTATGGCAGGCAGCAATAAGGAGTGGACTGATGCACAAATTAAATAAAAAGTGTGGACAAACAAACAAGATAGCTGTGCAGAAAGGAAGGAACAAGAGGATTTGTGCTTTGAAAAAAGCAGTTGCTTTGCACAGCGGCGTACACACAGCAATGCAGCTATCAGGGAGCCTTCTAGGACAGCCCAATGAGCTACAGCGCTGAGGAAAAAAAAAAAAGTCGCGTACCGCATGGCCGACCACGCACAGGGGTCGGATCGGGTTTCATGAAACTCGACTTCGCCAAAAGTCGGCGACTTTTGAAAATGTTCGACCCGTTTCGCTCAACCCTACTAAAGGTATGTGCACACGCTACGGAAACCGCTGCGGATCCGCAGCAGTTTCCCATGAGTTTACAGTTCAATGTAAACCTATGGGAAACATTCCGCAGCGGATTTACAACTGCTCCAATAGAAAATCGCAGTTGTAAAACCGCAGTGAAATGCGCAGAAAAACCACGGTAAATCCGCGATAAATCCACAGCGGTTTAGCACTGCGGATTTCTGAAATCTGCTGTGGAAAAATCCGCAGAGGACCAGAATACGTGTGCACATTCCTAACCCTACCCCTAACCCTACCCCTAACTCTACCCCTAACCCTACCCCTAACCCTACCCCTAACCCTACCCCTAACCCTAACCCTACCCCTAACCCTAGCCCTAACCCTAACCCTAACCCTACCCCTAACCCTAACCCTAACCCTAGTTCTAACTCCAACCTTAGTGGGGAAAAAAAAAAATTCTTTAATTTATTATTGTCCCTACCTATGGGGGTGACAAAGAGGGGGGGTCATTTACTGTGAAATTTTATCACAGTGATCAAAATTCACTCTGGAACGAATCTGCCTGCCGGCAGATTCGGCGGGCGCACTGCGCATGCGCCCGCCATTTTGGAAGATGGCGGCGCCCAGGAAAGAAGACGGACGGACCCCGGGAGGCTAGGTAAGTATAAGGGGGGGGAGATCAGGGCACGGGGGGGGCGTCGGAGCACGGTGGGGTGGGATCGTAACACTGGGGGGTGGATCGGAGAACGGGGGGGTGGATCGGAGTGCGGGGGGGTGGATCGGAGTGCGGGGGGTGGATCGGAGTGCAGGGGGGTGGGATTGGAGCACGGGGGTGGGATTGGAGCACGGGGGGAGCGGACAGGAGGACAGGGGAACGGAGCACAGGACAGAGGGGAGCGGACCACAGATCGGAGGGCTGGGGGGGGCGATCGGTGGGGTGGGGGCACATTAGTGTTTCCAGCCATGGCCGATGATATTGCAGCATCGGCCATGGCTGGATTGTAATATTTCACCAGTTTTTTAGGTGAAATATTACAAATCGCTCTGATTGGCAGTTTCACTTTCAACAGCCAATCAGAGCGATCGTAGCCACGGGGGGGTGAAGCCACCCCCCCTGGGCTAAAGTACAACTCCTCCTGTCCCTGCAGGCCGGGTGAAATTACAGTTAACCCTTTCACCCGGCTTGCAGGAACGCGATTCCGCCATGACGCATATGCTGCGTCATGGGTCGGAATGGCACCGACTTTCATGACGCAGCGTATGCGTATGCGTATGCGTCAAAGGTCGGGAAGGGGTTAATATAAAATTAAATTATGTCCAGACTAGTGATTTTTTTCATTTTTCCCAATTTTAGCTGTTTTGAAAAACAATGGCCAAAGTATGCTTTTGCATATTGTAACGCATCATGGATGAAAGGACTAGTCATGATAGTTTCTTTTATTAATGTTTTGTTGTACAGAAACAAGTAATATCTTTATTCCCAATGGAGAATCTTGAAAGTCTATATTATACATTTGACAGACTGAGCATTAAATCATAATAATTCCTTGCTAATACAGCAACCTTAGCAAGCCCAGCAGCATAATAGTTAACTCACCAGTGTTTCATTGTTCTAGTGCACATCCCAGAGTTTTGCAGAACAATTGCATTTGCTTATTACAGCAGAAAAGGCTATATCTCTCAATCAGAAAAGCAATCAATATTTAACCTATAAAGTTCCCTGTTTAATGGGTCATTTTGATGATGATACTTGTCAGGTTTCTCGACGCAAAACACAACATTTGAGAACAAGTTAGAAAAGGGCAGTACTTTAGCGAGCCCTTTCCGATGAACAAAAAAGATTTCTAGCTTAGCCATAAGTGCATGCGGGGGTGGTAAACCCAGGCTGTTCAATCAAAATGACAGGTTTGGTCTCACAAACAAGCTTGGTCGACATAAATGAAGGTGATTGGAAAATGACTAATGATTACCAAGAATATGTAAAAATCTCGTGTTGCTCACTGCTGGGAAGAGGAGGAGCTGAACTAGAACAATAGCCAAGTTACTACCTGCAAACCTCAGAGTCTGATCTTGTTGCTAAAATGAACAATAGTAAAAGGTGACTAATTTCTCCTCTGGGGATCTATTATTGTAATGCTTCATTATTCTTATCCTTACCGCATCATCTGAAATGGTTTTTCAGCATCCTGGAAGGGGTAGAGGTTAAAAGAAAGGAAGAAGAATGCTGAAAGTCAAAGTTTGCGACACTAACAACATCTTTCTTTAACTATTGGTTATTGGTGCAAATATTCCAGTGTATACAGAATATATTTTATCAGTTCCAAATTGCAGGAATGATTAAATAATTTTTGTAAATATTGGGATTTAATTCACCAAAAGTTAAAGTGATGGAGACTAACAGGATCAAACTGATCAATCACCCTTCGATGATCCGATGTACTAACATTCTATTGAGCTATGAAAAGAAAGGATAACCTCTACATAAAGCTGCACTTTGCTCATTATGCTGTGCACTGCCTGATTCCACCATGACTGAAGCACTGGCAACCACTGGTGCGCTGCTTCTTCAGCATGGTCCTGCAGACCATGGTCTGACAAAGAGGGCTGCAGCGAACAGTCCTGAATTCTGCTCTGGCTCTTAGGCTGGCATGCGGTGCTTAGCTGAACAGGGCTTCCGGCTCTTTCCTTATTACTGTGGAAGGCTCCGGCAGCGTCCAGGTATTGGATCAGCCATGTGTCATTGTGGCCTGGTTGCACACCCCTTGGAGCCCGCTGTGCACGCACCTTGCCTCTGTCACCACCAGCAAGAACCTGCCTGACGCTGCGCGTGCTTTATCTTTTCACCGCGACCCCAGCATCAGGGTCAGAGCCTCGGTCCAGTCCTTTTTGCCTTCCCCCAGGAAAAAAGGGAAACAGTCTTGACAGTTCCAGACCCAGTGCAGCACAAGTACCCACATGTTGTGAATTCTGTTGTCGGGCTCCCTCCTGTGGTCATGAATGGTACTTCGGCTGGTTCTGTCCATGGACTTCCTCTGGTGGGTGTTTCTGAGTTTCACAGGTGACGAGCTGCTGCTCTATTTAACTCCACTTAGATCTTTGCTCCATGCCACCTGTCAATGTTCCAGTATTGGTCTGTTCACTCCTGGATCGTTCTTGTGACCTGTCTTCCCATCAGAAGCTAAGTTCCAGCTTGTATTTCTTTGGTTTGATATTTTTCTGTCCAGCTTGCTATTTAATTTGTTGTCTTGCTTGCTGGAAGCTCTGGGAAGCAGAGGGAGCGCCTCCGCACCGTGAGTCGGTGCGGAGGGTCTTTTTGCGCCCTCTGCGTGGTCTTTTTGTAGGTTTTTGTGCTGACCGCAAAGTAACCTTTCCTATCCTCGGTCTGTTCAGTAAGTCGGGCCTCACTTTGCTAAATCTATTTCATCTCTGTGTTTGTATTTTCATCTTTACTCACAGTCATTATATGTGGGGGGCTGCCTTTTCCTTTGGGGAATTTCTCTGAGGCAAGGTAAGCTTTATTTTTCTATCTTGAGGGCTAGCTAGTTTCTTAGGCTGTGCCGAGTTGCATAGGGAGCGTTAGGCGCAATCCACGGCTATTTCTAGTGTGTTTGATAGGTTTAGGGATTGCGGTCAGCAGAGTTCCCACGTCCCAGAGCTCGTCCTTATTATCAGTAACTATCAGGTCATTCCGTGTGCTCTTAACCACCAGGTCCATTATTGTCCTGACCACCAGGTCATAACAGTACAGGTGGCCAAAAGTACTAATGCATCTCAATAGAGGGATAAGAGAAGTTCTGAGACCATTTTTTTTTTTCTTTGCAGTGTGTTTTGTCTCTATTTTCCCCTTTACCTCTGGGTGGTTCAGGACACTGGTGTAAACATGGACATTCAAGGTCTGTCCTCTTGGATGGATAATCTCACTACAAGGATACAAAACATTCAAGATTTTGTGGTTCAGAATCCGATGTTAGAGCCTAGGATCCCAATTCCTGATTTGTTTTTTGGTGATAGATCTAAGTTCTTGAATTTCAAAAATAATTGTAAATTGTTTCTTGCCTTGAAACCTCGCTCCTCAGGTGACCCTGTTCAACAAGTAAAGATCATTATTTCTTTGTTACGTGGTGACCCTCAAGACTGGGCATTTTCCCTTGCGCCAGGAGATTCGGCATTGCGTGATGTTGATGCGTTTTTCCTGGCGCTTGGATTGCTTTATGACGAACCTAATTCAGTGGATTAGGCAGAGAAAATCTTGCTGGCTCTGTGTCAGGGTCAGGATGAAGCGGAGATATATTGTCAGAAGTTTAAAAAAGTGGTCTGTGCTCACTCAGTGGAATGAATGTGCCCTGGCAGCAATCTTCAGAAAGGGTCTCTCTGAAGCCCTTAACCCTGCTGTTCTGTTGGTCAAAAATGACCGACTTTGAACTTCAATATTCTTTAAAATATTCAAGATGCGGCTCTGAAACCCGTGGCCGACCGACCCATCCTCATTTAAGTCAATCAACCACAAGTTTCAGAACCGCATCTTGAACACCCCAAAAAATACCAAAGTTCAAAATAGGTCTCCCCAGACCGAACAGAACAGCAGGGTTAAGGATGTCATGGTGGGGTTTCCCATGCCTGCTGGTCTGAATGAGTCTATGTCCTTGGCCATTCAGATCGATCGACGCTTACGTGAGCGTAAAGCTGTGCACCATTTGGCGGTACTATCTGAGCATGAGCCTATGCAATGTGATAGGACTTTGACTAGAGCTGAACGGCAAGAACACAGACGTCGGAATGGGCTATGTTTTTACTGTGGTGATTCCACTCATGCTATCTCCGATTGTCGTAAGCGCACTAAGCGGTTCGCTAGGTCTGCCACCATTGGTACGGTACAGTCTAAATTTCTATTGTCTGTTACTCTGATTTGCTCTTTGTCATCCTATTCTGTTATGGCATTTGTGGATTCAGGCGCTGCCCTGAATTTGATGGACTTGGAGTATGCTAGGCGCTGTGGTTTTTTCTTGGAGCCCTTGCAGTATCCTATTCCATTGAGAGGAATTGATGCTACGCCTTTGGCCAAGAATAAGCCTCAGAATTGGACCCAATTGACCATGTGCATGGCTCCTGCACATCAGGAGGATATCCGCTTTCTGGTGTTGCATAATCTGCATGATGTGGTCGTCTTGGGGTTGCCATGGCTACAGGTTCATAATCCAGTATTGGACTGGAAATCTATGTCTGTGTCCAGCTGGGGTTGCCAGGGGGTACATGGTGATGTTCCATTTTTGTCTATTTCGTCTTCCACTCCTTCTGAAGTTCCAGAGTTTTTGTCGGATTATCGGGATGTATTTGATGAGCCCAAAGCCAGTGCCCTACCTCCTCATAGGGATTGCGATTGTGCAGTTAATTTGATACCTGGTAGTAAGTTTCCTAAGGGCCGATTGTTCAATTTATCTGTGCCAGAACATGCCGCTATGCGGAGTTATATAAAGGAATCCTTGGAGAAAGGCCATATTCGCCCGTCGTCATCACCGTTAGGAGCAGGGTTCTTTTTTGTGGCCAAGAAGGATGGTTCTTTGAGACCTTGTATTGATTACCGCCTTCTTAATAAAATTACAGTCAAATTTCAGTATCCTTTGCCGTTGCTGTCTGATTTGTTTGCTCGTATTAAAGGGGCTAGTTGGTTCACCAAGATAGATCTTCGAGGGGCGTATAATCTTGTGCGTATTAAACAAGGCGATGAATGGAAAACAGCATTTAATACGCCCGAGGGCCATTTTGAGTACCTGGTTATGCCATTCGGGCTTTCCAATGCTCCATCAGTATTTCAGTCCTTTATGCATGACATCTTCCGAGAGTACCTGGATAAATTCCTGATTGTGTATTTGGATGATATTTGGTCTTTTCGGATGATTGGGAGTCTCATGTGAAGCAGGTCAGAATGGTGTTCCAGGTCCTTCATGCGAATTTCTTGTTTGTAAAGGGGTCAAAGTGTCTCTTTGGAGTTCAGAAGGTTTCATTTTTGGGGTTCATTTTTTCCCCTTCAACTATCGAGATGGACCCTGTTAAAGTCCAGGCCATTTACGATTGGATTCAGCCGACATCTGTGAAGAGCCTGCAAAAGTTCCTGGGCTTTGCTAATTTGTATCGGCGCTTCATCGCTAACTTTTCTACTGTTGCTAAACCGTTGACTGATTTGACCAAGAAGGGTGCTGATGTGGTCAATTGGTCTTCTGCGGCTGTAGAACTGTAGAGGCTTTTCAGGAGTTGAAGTGTCGTTTTTCTTCTGCCCCTGTGTTGTGCCAGCCAGATGTTTCGCTTCCGTTTCAGGTTGAGGTTGATGCTTCTGAGATTGGAGCAGGGGCTGTTTTGTCGCAAAGAAGTTCTGAGGGCTCGGTGATGAAGCCATGTGCTTTCTTTTCTAGAAAGTTTTCGCCTGCTGAGCGTAACTATGATGTTGGTAATCGTGAATTGTTGGCCATGAAGTGGGCATTCGAGGAGTGGCGTCATTGGCTGGAAGGAGCCAAGCATCGCGTGGTGGTCTTGACAGATCACAAGAATTTGACTTATCTTGAGTCTGCCAAACGGTTGAATCCGAGACAGGCTCGATGGTCATTATTTTTCTCCCGTTTTGATTTTGTGGTTTCGTACCTTCCGGGCTCTAAGAATGTGAAGGCTGATGCCCTGTCAAAGAGTTTTGTGCCTGACTCTCCGGGTGTTCCTGAGCCGGCGGGTATTCTCAAAGAGGGGGTAATTTTGTCTGCCATCTCCCCTGATTTCCGGCGGGTGCTGCAAAAATTTCAGGCTGATAGACCTGACCGTTGCCCAGCGGAGAAACTGTTTGTGCCTGATAGATGGACTAGTATAGTTATCTCTGAGATTCATTGTTCAGTGTTGGCTGGGCATCCTGGAAACTTTGGTACCAGAGATTTGGTGGCTAGATCCTTCTGGTGGCCGTCTTTGTCGCGGGATGTGCGTTCTTTTGTGCAGTCCTGTGGGACTTGTGCTCGGGCTAAGCCCTGCTGTTCTCGTGCCAGTGGGTTGCTTTTGCCCTTGCCGGTCCCGAAGAGGCCCTGGATGCATATTTCTATGGATTTTATTTCGGATCTCCCCGTCTCTCAAAAGATGTCGGTCATTTGGGTGGTTTGTGATCGCTTTTCTAAGATGGTCCATTTGGTACCTTTGTCTAAATTGCCTTCCTCCTCTGATTTGGTGCCATTATTTTTCCAGCATGTGGTTCGTTTACATGGTATCCCGGAGAACATCGTTTCTGACAGAGGTTCCCAGTTTGTTTCAAGGTTTTGGCGATCCTTTTGTGCTAGGACTCTTGGAGAACTCTTGGAGCGCCTGATATACTCCCGCCTTACCCGTTACCTCTCCACTCACTCCCTCCTAGACCCTTCACAGTCCGGTTTCCGCCCCCTACATTCGACAGAAACTGCACTCATCAAAGTGACCAATGACCTTCTGACAGCAAAACGTAATGGTGACCACTCTCTGCTCATTCTTCTCGACCTTTCTGCAGCTTTTGACACTGTTGACCACCCTCTCCTGCTCTCTAGGCTCCAGTCACTAGGCATTAAGGACACTGCTCTCTCCTGGTTCTCCTCCTATCTTTCCGACCGCTCCTTCAGTGTTCTGTTCTCTGGCTCCACTTCATCTCCTCTTCCTCTCACTGTTGGGGTACCTCAGGGCTCAGTCCTTGGCCCCCTTCTGTTCTCTCTCTACACGGTCCCAATTGGACAGACCATCAGCAGATTTGGCTTTCAGTACCATCTTTATGCCGACGACACACAACTATATACGTCATCCCCTGACCTTACCCCCGCTGTACTACAGAATGCCACTGACTGTCTGTCCGCAGTCTCCAACATCATGTCCGCTCTCTATCTGAAACTCAACCTCTCCAAAACTGAACTTCTTCTGCTCCCACCATCTACTAACCTCCCTAAATCTGACATTTCCCTCTCCGTGGGTGGCACCATAATAACACCCCGGCAGCAGGCGCGCTGTCTGGGTGTTATGTTTGACTCCGATCTCTCCTTCACCTCCCATATACAATCTCTTGCCCGCTCGTGCTGCTTACACCTAAAGAACATCTCTAGAATCCGCCCTTTTCTCACCATGGAGACAGCTAAAACCCTCACGGTCGCCCTGATCCACTCCCGCCTGGACTACTGTAACGCTCTATTAATTGGCCTCCCCCTCACTCGACTTTCCCCTCTCCAGTCCATCCTTAATGCAGCAGCCAGGGTCGTCCATCTGGCTAATCGTTACTCGGACGCGTCCGCTCTTCGCCAGTCGTTACACTGGCTGCCCATTCATTACAGGATACAATTCAAAGTACTTGTTCTCACCCACAAAGCTCTCCACAGTGCGGCACCCCCTTACATCTCCTCCCTCATTTCTGTCTATCAGCCTAACAGACCACTGCGCTCTGCAAATGACTTTCGGCTAACCTCTGCACTAATCCGTACCTCCCACTCCTGACTCCAAGACTTCTCCCGTGCTGCGCCAATCCTCTGGAATGCTCTACCCCAAGATATTAGGACCATCCATAATTTGCATAGTTTTAGGCGCTCGCTCAAAACACATTTGTTCAGAGCGGCCTATCACGTTCACTAATCAAAGTTATGTTATGTTTGTGTGTGTGTAGCCCATTCACTATCCCCATCTATTCCCCAACCCCTGAAGATGGCTGGACCATCATTGTAAATACATCATTGTAAATACACACCTGTACTTTGTATCTCCCCCACCTCATTGTAGATTGTAAGCTCTCACGAGCAGGGTCGTCTTATTTTGCTTTAATTATTGTATTGTTAACGTTGTTACTTATGACTTTTGTGTTTGAAACTGTTAAACTGTAAAGCGCTGCGGAATATGTTGGCGCTATATAAATAAAGATTATTATTATTATTATTATTAGGACGGGCATTGATTTGTCTTTTTCCTCGGCTTTCCATCCTCAGACAAATGGCCAAACCAAACGAACTAATCAAACTTTGGAAACATATCTGAAATGCTTTGTTTCTGCTGATCAGGATGATTGGGTGTCCGTTTTGCCGTTGGCTGAGTTCGCTCTTAATAACCGTGCCAGCTCGGCTACTTTGGTTTTGCCATTTTTCTGCAATTCTGGTTTCCATCTTCGTTTCTCTTCAGGGCAGGTTGAGTCTTCAGACTGTCCTGGTTTAGATACTGTGGTGGATAGGTTGCAGCAGATTTGGACTCATGTGGTGGACAATTTGACATTGTCCCAGGAGAAGGCTCAACGTTTCGCTAACCGCCGGCGCTGTGTGGGTCCCCGACTTCGTGTTGGGGATTTGGTTTGGTTGTCGTCTCGTTATGTTCCTATGATGGTTTCCTCTCCTAAGTTTAAGCCTCGTTTCATTGGTCCGTATAAGATTTCTGAGGTCATCAATCCTGTGTCATTTCGTTTGGCCCTTCCTGCTTCTTTTGCCATCCATAATGTGTTCCATAGGTCGTTATTGCGGAGATACGTGGCGCCTGTGGTTCCATCCGTTGATCCTCCTGCCCCGGTGTTAGTTGAGGGGGAGTTGGAGTATGTGGTGGAGAAGATTTTGGATTCTCGTGTTTCGAGACGGAAACTCCAGTACCTGGTCAAGTGGAGGGGTTATGGTCAGGAAGATAATTCCTGGGTTTTTGCCGAGGATACAGAATGTTCATGCTGCCGATCTGGTTTGTGCCTTTCATTTGGCTCATCCTGGTCAGCCTGGGGGCTCTGGTGAGGGTTCGGTGACCCCTCCTCAAGGGGGGGGGTACTGTTATGAATTCTGTTGTCGGACTCTCTCCTGTGGTCATGAATGGTACTTCGGCTGGTTCTGTCCATGGACTTCCTCTGGTGGGTGTTTCTGAGTTTCACAGGTGACGAGGTTAATTCGTTAGCTGCTGCTCTATTTAACTCCACTTAGATCTTTGCTCCATGCCACCTGTCAATGTTCCAGTATTGGTCTGTTCACTCCTGGATCGTTCTTGTGACCTGTCTTCCCATCAGAAGCTAAGTTCCAGCTTGTATTTCTTTGGTTTGATATTTTTCTGTCCAGCTTGCTATTTAATTTGTTGTCTTGCTTGCTGGAAGCTCTGGGACGCAGAGGGAGCGCCTCCGCACCGTGAGTCGGTGCGGAGGGTCTTTTTGCGCCCTCTGCGTGGTCTTTTTGTAAGTTTTTGTGCTGACCGCAAAGTAACCTTTCCTATCCTCGGTCTGTTCAGTAAGTCGGGCCTCACTTTGCTAAATCTATTTCATCTCTGTGTTTGTATTTTCATCTTTACTCACAGTCATTATATGTGGGGGGCTGCCTTTTCCTTTGGGGAATTTCTCTGAGGCAAGGTAGGCTTTATTTTTCTATCTTCAGGGCTAGCTAGTTTCTTAGGCTGTGCCGAGTTGCATAGGGAGCGTTAGGCGCAATCCACGGCTATTTCTAGTGTGTTTGATAGGTTTAGGGATTGCGGTTAGCAGAGTTCCCACGTCCCTGAGCTCCTCCTTATTATCAGTAACTATCAGGTCATTCCGTGTGCTCTTAACCACCAGGTCCATTATTGTCCTGACCACCAGGTCATAACACCCACAGCCTCGTCTTCCTCCTTACACTACCCTCTCCTTTAGCTCGCCATTCCACAGTCGAGACCTCTTCGTGCTCCTTTATGTTCTTCTGAGGGGTGTCAGATGCCCAAAATTTTCTCATCCTTTTCTGCCTCTCTTACACCACTTTTTGCCAAAAGAAATTGTTCTGTGCATACCACAGGGGCGAAAGACCAGCGTGGTCACACTGAGTACTTGGAGGCTCCTCCTGAATTTGCTCATTAGGAGTACTTAGAACATCAGGTTGACGACAGGAGTATGTCCGAGTTCAATGGAGCTTCAATGGAGTATCTGGAGCTTCAGACCTAGGTTCTTCCTTAGGGCTTGCAGGCAGTGAACTATAAATCTCAGGGAATGAGGCAAGTGGTTCTACCTCATCACAAGCAGGAACTGTGGGAGTGAGCATTTCAGGGGCACTTGGCACTTTTGGGATCTTGTGATAGGTAAGGTCGCGATATACTTCGGTGGACAACTCGAGTAGGCGGCCCTTCTTCCCCTTCGGGTTGAACCTCACAGACGGGACCTTTGGATCCAAATTGGCGCTCCACCCGATTCGCCTCCACGCGACTGAGCAGCGCAGACTTCTCATGGTAGACAGTCGACATCTCCCTCTCTCCCTCTCTTCTTGATGTCTGACACCATGGCTCTGCCTTGCTCTGGGTGAGGGTTCCCTCTTCTCACCGTACTATTTTTCCCAGGACCAGTGTTCTCTCGAGTGGGCATGACCTTCGGAAGGGTGAGCGTTGCCGGTCTTGAAAGATGTCCCATTCTCCCACACGTCCAACATTCACTTCTGCACAGTCTGGTGAGTGCCTTGGTTAGCACCGCCTTCATCCACGAGAGGCATACCTCCTCTGCAATCACTCCTCAGGATCTGGAAGTAAATTTTAGGTCTGCTGTTGGAGCTTCTCTTATGCTCTGCACCTCTCCTCCAATGTCCTTCTTCTCTTGACAGAAGTTACCCTGGGGTATGGGAGTGGACGCCAAGGCAGCAGCAAGGACTTCCTTCAGGCTCTCAATTTCTGCCCTGATTTTCCACATTCCCTGTTGTAATTCGCTGGACCACTCCGATTCTTCCTTGTTCGGGGTAGATACCTTATGGCTCCAGACCAACCCTGTCAAGGCTGCAGTCCCCTGCTCCTGCTCGCCTATGCACCTCTGTCTGCAGAATTCATGCACGGATTAATTCACAGGCGCTCACTCAAAGCTTTCCTAAGCAGCACATCTCTAAGACCTATCACTAACTGGTCTCGCAAAACTATATCAGGGTATTCTATACCTACATCACTTCGCTTGGTAATTGCAGCATGAATTTTTTGCAGCGCGTTCATGTATTGAGTCATGGTCTCCTCCTCCCTTTGAATACGGCTAAATAGACTTGCGCACAATTCGGCTTTGTCTGTGCAGTCTCTATGGATTTCCTCCAATGTTTGTAACACTTTGCTAAAGGTCTCTCTCTCCCACGGAGGTCATAGCATGACAGAATCCCTCGCCTCTCCATCTAAACCCATCATGGCAATTTCTGCCTTCATTACGGAGGTTATGGGGTACATCCTCAGCATACCCCTGACTCGCTCAGCCCAGCTCTATAGCAGAATGTTGCTCCCTGTAAACTTATGGAGGTTACTCAATATTGCCCCCAGCTGTATACTAGCTCTTGAAGCTCCCCAAACCGCTTGGTCTGCCCCCTCCGCGCTTTTGGACTGCATCCTGCCCACTATGACAAGATTAAGCAGGTTGCGAAATGCAGTGAAATACAGGAAGCAGAGCAAGGGTTAACAATTTTTCTTAACAGGGGAATACTCCACATAGGGAGACAATGGGTTAAACAGGGAATAAACGGTTCAGTTTGTAAATCATGTGCAGAGTTCAAAAAGAAAGGATCATTTAACGGCAATGGTGAAGCACTTGTATTAGAAGTTCCATAAACTGTGACTTCTGGTGGGAAGTCAATGGCGCCAGCAATGCGGTGCTGTTTCAATGGGGTTCTGCAAACACCTGTCCGTCTTCTGGTGGCAGTGGTTGGTGGGTTACAAAAATCTATCCAGTATTCGGTTCTCTCTTTGCGGTACGTGTGCTATACTCACTTTCACGAAGCACACAGCACCTCGATCTCTGTCAGTTATGGAGCACGCTGCACTTTTCTCATTATGCTGTGTGTTGCCTGTTTCTTCCAAGACTGAAGTGCCGACAACCACTGGAGCGCTGCTTCTCCAGCGTGGTTCTGCAGACCACGGTCTGACAATGAGGGCTGCTGCGAACAGTCCTGAACTCTGCCCTGGCTCTTTGGCTGGCGTGAGGCTCTTAGCTGAACAGCGCTCCCGGCTGTTTCCTTATTACTGTAGTGGGCTCCGGCAGCGGCCCGGCATTGGATCAGCTACGTGTCATTTCGGCCTGGCTGCGCACCCCTTGGAGCACGCTGCGCACGCACTTTGCCTCTGTCACCACTGGTGGAAAACTGCCCAATGCTGCGCATGCTTTCACTTTTAACTGTACCCCCAGCTACCGGGTCATAGCACCGGTCCAGTCCTTTTTGCCTTCCCTGGGAAACAAGGGACACAGCCTCGACAGTTCCAGACCCAGTGTAACACAGGTACCCGCAGCCCGGTCTTCCTCCTTGCATAACCATGAAGCTGGTAGCTTCATCATGAGTATAATTGATAAAATGATGGCTGTGTATGCCTACCAAATTGTGCCAGGCAAGATTTTTTTTTTGAGAGCCACAAATTGAATATTAAAATGTTCAAATTCACATGAGACTGCAAATTTCAGGAAATTTGAATCAAACTCAATCCTCTGTGAATATATCTGCTAATTTCTAGTTGTGATGTGAATTACAGACTCTCTAGGTTTCGGGCGGCACGGTGGTGCAGTGGTTAGCACTGCAGCCTTGCAGCGCTTGAGTCCTGGGCTCAAACCCCACCAAGGACAACATCTGCAAAGAGTTTGTATGTTCTCTCTGTGTTTGCATGGGTTTCCTCCGGGCACTCCGGTTCCCTCCCACATTCCAAAGACATACTGATACAGAGTTTAGATTGTGAGCAAAATGTAAAGCACTGCAGAATATGTTAGCGCTATGTAAAAATAAAGAGTATTATTATTATAAAAAAGATTATTATTTCATCTAATAAGTCACCATAATGTATGCATTTGCATTGCAAGAAACTGATGTCATATCAAAATTTTGATTAATTGGGATTTGTCACAAAATTAATCATGATAATATTTCCATTATAGACCCAAAGTGAACTCCCTGTCAACAGAATCTTAACCCATTCACCCCGAAGCCTGTTTTTACCTTCCTGACCAGGCCAAATTTTACATTTCTGACCACTGTCACTTGGTGAGGTCATAACTCTATAACGCTTCAACGGATCCCGGTGATTCTGAAATTGTTTTCTCGTGACATATTGTACTTTATGATAGTGGTAAAATTTCATCAGCACAATTTTTGAGACATAATTTTGTTTTGTTAATAAGTTGAAAAGGTTAAAAGTTTACCAGCGATTTCTCATGTTTACAACAAAATTTGCAAAACCATTCTTTTTAGGGACCACCTCACATTTGAAGTGACTTTGAGGGGCCTTTAGGACAGAAAATGCCCAAAAGTGACACCATTCTAAAAAATACACCCCTCAAGGTACTCAAAAACCACATTCAAGAAGTTTTTTAACCCTTCAGGTGCTTCACAGTAATTTTTGGAATGTGGAAGGAAAAAATAAACATTTACATTTCTTTCACAAAAATTTTCTTTTAGACCTTATTTTTTTACTTTTGCAAGGGTATGTTCTCCTGAATATTCCAATGCCCCATATGTGGGGAAAATCTACTGTTTGGGTGCATGGCAGGGCTTGGAAGGAAAGGAGCGCCATTGGACTTTTTGATTGTAAAATTTGCTGGATAATTAGTGGTTGCCATGTCGTGTTTGGAGAGCACCTGATGTGCCTATACAGTGGAAACCCCCAACAAGTGACACCATTTTGGGAAACTAGACCCCTTTGGGACCTTATTTAGATGTTTATTGAGCAACTTGAACCCCAAGGTGCTTAACAGAGGTTTCTAACGTTAAGCCGTGAAAATAAAAAAAATCACATTTTCCCCCCCAAATCTTTTTCAGCTACAAATTTTGTATTTTCACAAGGGCAAAAGGAGAAAATGGACCCGAAAGTTTGTTGTGTAATTTTTCCTCATTTCACTGATACCACATATGTGGTTGAAAACTACTTTGGAGGCAAAGTGCAAAGCTCAGAATGGAAGTAGAGCCATATTACAGAGCAGATTTTGCTGCACTTGTTTGATGGTGCCCGGCTACATTGGCAGAGCCCTGGAGGTTCCAGAACAGCAGAACCCCCCAGAAGTGAACCCATTTTACCAATTAAACCTCTCAATGAATTGATCTAGGGTTGCAGTGATTATATTGACACCAGAGGTGTATCACAGTCTTTTATCCCACTGGACAGTGAAGAAATAATAATTTACATTTTTACCACCAAGATTGTGTGTTAGCCCAAAGTTTTACAATTTCACACTTGGAAATGGGTAAGTATGGCACCAAAATTTGTCCCACAAGTTCTGCTGTATGTAGAAATACCCCATATGTGGATGGTGCTGAGTGAAAATTTAAACTGCTTTTGTAGTGACCAGTACGCTGTAATTATCAGTATGCTGCCGTCACCAGTACATTATGCCCAGCCCATGCTTCTGAAGACACGCACCTGTAAATTAGGAGGGCTCTCATGACTACAGAAATGCCAAACGTGGATGCTAAATGTGGTTTAGGAACACTGGAGCTCAGAGGGGAGAGGGGCATTTGGATTTGGGAGCAGAGAATTTGTTGAATTTCTTTTGGCAGGTGAGGACCCATTTAGCTTTTCTAGAACTTTTGTACTACCAGTAACATGGAAGCCCCTTATGCATCCGTTAACAGATGATACACGTGAGTGGGGACTTACTTTTTTGTGGATTGAGTTGAAGCTTTTATTGGGAACATTTTACATAACGGTTGGGATCACATTTATCTGACGCTCTACTCTGACCACTTACTTTGGGGTTTCCAGCTAAATATCTGAGTGACGTGATTCAGATGAAACCGCCAAGGGATCCGTTCACTATAAAGAGGCAGCAGATTTACTGTGGACTCCATCTAGCCTCTGTTCAGAGGTGCCCTTTTCAGAAGTGCACAAAACTGTGGCCAACTGCACTTTTATGCAATCCTAAAAGGACGGACCCCACCACTAGATCACAGGTTAGACGGCATCCACAGTGCCTCCATCTGCCTCATTGTAGGGAATTTTAGGCCAGAGATTCCGTCTGAATCACATATTTCAGAGATTTACACAGAAACCCCGGTGTAAGCACTCATCGCAGAGCGCAGGATAAATGTGCGCCGAGTTTTACTGCGATCTTTGAGAGACAGAATGAAAAAATCAACACCATGTGAAGAATTGGTTTTATTTATTTTTTAAGCCGTTCTTTGTGCGGTATAAGTGATTAGGTGACTTTATTCTTCGGGTTGGTTCGATTACAGTGATACCAGACTTATATCGGGTTTTTAGGTTTGGCTGCTGTCACACACTATAAGAAGTTTTTGCATCTCCATATTTTGAGAGCTATAATATTTTTATATGTCGGCAGACAGAGTCATGTGAGGTCTTGTTTTTTTGCCGGATGAGCTCCCTTTTCTATTGGTACCATTTTCGGGCACATGACATTTTTTGTTTGCTTTCTATTCTGATTTTTGGGAGACTGAACAAAAACCAGCAATTCAGGAATTACTTTTTTGTTTTTTATACCGTTCCGTGTGTGATAAAATTGGGAAGGCCGCTTTATTCTTTGGGTCAGTACGATTACAGCGATACCTCATTTATATCTTTTTTATGTTTTGGCGCTTTTACACAATAAAAACTATTTTATAGAAAAAAATATATTTGCATCACGTTGTTCTGAGAGCTATAACTTTTTAATTTTTCCACTGAAGGAGCTATAGGGTAGCTTGTTTTTTGTGGGACAAGATGATGTTTCTAGTTTTACCATTTTTATTTGCATCCGTCTTTTTGATCGCATTTTAATGAACTTTTTGTTTGGTGGTATGATGATAAAGAATTGTTCTTTGCCTGTTTTTTTATTTATTTTTTTACGGTGTTCCCTGAAGGGGTTAACAGTTTTATAGAGCAGGTCGTTATGGATGCGGCGATAACAAATATGTGTACTTTTATTGTTTTTCTTATTTACATAAATACATGTATTTATTGGTAAAATATCTTTTTTCTTTTATTACGGATTTTAAAAAAATGTATAATTTTACACCTTCTAATATTTTTTTTTACTCTTTTACATTTTCCCAGTATGGGACATTACTATATGACATCAGACCACTGATCTGACACTCTACACTGCAAAGTATCAGATCAGGATATGACAGGCTGGGAAGGAGGCATACCGAGCCTGCTCTAGCAGACAGTCCCAAGCTAGCTCCCTGCAGGACCCAGAAGGACCCCGCGGCCATCTTGGTGCTGGGGGTCTCCATGGAGACCATCAGTACAACGTGATAGCATCGCATTGTCCTGATTCTCCTCTATGCCGCTGTCACTACTGACAGCAACATCAGAGAGGTTAAATGCTCACAATCGGTGCTAGCACCAATCATGGATGCTGCTGCAGGGTGTCAGCTCATACAAAGCTGACACCCGCATGCGATCGCCATAACGCTCAGCGTGAGACCGCACAATCGCGGCGCAATATTTATCATTCTCTTTGCAGTAATGCACCTCCTGCAGAGCAGTATATGTATGGTACATGATGGGAGGAGGCTAAGAGACAATATATTTGACAGTGGAAGCAATAATGTAGCATATTTGATTAGGCAAATAGTTCAGCTGTAGTTTTTGCAATGTATTCTGTGTCGTGCGAGTTTATGGACTAGCTGTAGTCAACTATTTCATTACATTTTTTTCTTAATAAAGAGTTTCTGTTCACTTTAGCTTTTTCCAACAATTTCACAAGTACAAGTAGTACGGTACATTGCTGAACTTTTCAGCAGACGCAACTTAAGAGCCATCCTTTTCTTCTCCAGACACAATGAAGTATAAAAATAAAGTGATGACTCACAAGGCTGCCCCTTTCAGTATTCAAAAGGGAGACGGAATGCAGGCAGTGAGGTATTGAAGTGACAGCTTTGATGTAAAGAATCCCTTTCCCATCTTTAATAAGAGCCTTTGTTTCTTGGGCCCTGTTATACAACAGGGTGAATAAATGAAAGTGTCTGCCCACCATCTAGTAATTTGTTTTTTGACATTTCAAGAACTGCTCATTATGCTCAGAAACACAATATTTTTCTAAGTTTTGGATACTCTATAATTAAACCCATCTATGATAAATGGCTTTAACAAAGGACAAATCATAGTTATTTTAAAAAACGATTGCAATCGTGCACAATTTATTCAAATGCTGAATACATATGAATGATTTTGAAATTATATGACATGTATTTCTTATATACCATAATACTAAAAAGTTTGTGAACCCCTTTGGGTACTGTGAATTTATTCATAATGTTGCTGGGAATCAAAAAACTATTAGGCTATGTGCCCACGTTGCGGTTTTCTGTGCGGATTTTTCCGCTCAATTTTTGAAAAATCCGCAGGTAAAATGCACTGCGTTTTATCTGCGGATTACCTGCTGGTTTACCGCGGATTTGCAGCATTTTTTTGTGCGGATTTCACCTGTGTTTTAACATTGAGGAGCAGGTGTAAAACGTTGCGGAATCCGAACTAAGAATTGACATGCTGCGGAAAATAAATTGCAGCGTTTCCATGCTGTATTTTCCGCAGCATGTGCACTGCGGATTTGGTTTTCCATAGGTTTACATGGTACTGTAAACCGCATGGAAAAGTGATGCTGATCTGCAGCGACCAATCCGTTGCAGATCCGCAAGCAAATCCGCAACGTGTGCACATACCCTTAAAGACTTTAGGGTGAGGGTACCTGGGTTACAATTGAAATCAAATGATTCATATTAAAATATTTGCTTATATTTATCTATAGATAAAAATGCTATCTTAAGTATCAAAAGTAATGATATTAAAATATTATTTGTAAAATTGAATTTATCCCCTATCCAAAATGTAGGGGATTACTGGACTTCCTGATCTTGGGGGGTCTGAACCTCAGTACTCCCAAACAAGGCTCTGGATCCATACACCAGCTGCCATCTTAAATAGAGCAGTTGTGCACTTACTCAACCTTCCCTCCATTCATTGACTTTTGGACTGATGGAGAAGGTCAAAAATCTGGCAGTCCCATTAAGGGGAGGTCTAGGTTCTTTGATGACTAGGCATATATGAAATTAAATATAACTGTATGTTTCTGATCACTTGCTCACTTAAGTGAAAAAAAGACAGAAATAAATATATTTACCTATTCATAATCTCATTGTGATTTGAAAAGTTAATGGTCACAAAAGGTTTTTTTTGTTGTTATATTAATAGGGAAACATCATTAGTATAAAATGGACTATCTGCATTAAATATTAATTATTTTTCTACATTCCCCGGCAAAGGTTTTTTTTTTTTTTAAATGGAATCATATTTCCCAAACTGCAGTAACGTCATCACAGCCTATTTATAGCAGATTCTCTGGGCAGGGAGAGTGCCTTTTCATGTTCATATCAAAGCTGGGTTTCTCTTTGCAGAAAACTTGTAATCTTAAATGAAAGTAATCCATTACTTGCTGAACAGAGTAGTCACAACAGAGAACATGTCAGAAACAATATAGTGAAGTGTGGGTGTATATATACCAGTAGGATAAGTATGGAGCATTATATAGTGTTGATACAATCAGGTGTTTAAGTATTTGTTTGTAATGGATACTGTAACACATCTCTATTTTACATATATTTCTTAGTGATGTCTCTGTGTCAACGCTTCAAACAAGTCTATCTTGAAATGCACTTGCCTTCTGTATTGCACTCTGTGTAGCTTCAAAATAGTTGAGTATCGCATTCTACCTAAAGTACCCAGTTAATAAAAAGTAAAATCACCAAAACACATAAGGCAGATTTTAATTTTGTACTCAAAAATAGACTGATGGCTACAGTAATGGCATCAGTGTGTTGTGTTTTGTTTTTTGCAGGGCATTCACTATATTTGGGGAGTAAGGCTTGCAAACTGAACCAAAGTAGGAATATCTCCATTTTGTTTATGCAGACCACCAGTCAGCATAAAAAAACTTCACACACAGTATGATACCGCATTCATAACCCCCACAATGGCCATCACACATAGAATATTTCCCATTGTAGCTCTGGCGCACAGTGCGGTGCCGCAACAGTGGCTACTACACACTTTCTAAAGCGCATACTTCCCCCCACAAAGTATAATGCTACCCACATTTCCCCCTCACACATTATAATGCCCAGAGTACCTCTACACAAAGTTTGATGCCCACAGTCCTCCTACACACAGAACAGTCTCCTGACATTACCCCAACACACAATATGATGCCCTCACATGGCCCCCAAAACACAGTATGATGCAACAAAACCTGTCACACAATATAATGCCCACAGACCCACATACACAAGCTATGAAGCCATTTGTCACCCAAACAGTATGATGCCACCACATTTTCCTGACACAGAGCCTCATGCTTGAACATTGCACCAAAACACAGTATGATGACCCCAGATAATCAGTGATGGCAGAACCTGAGTAGTAAAGTTTAGGGTCCATACCAAGCACCAAGTGTCCGTGCATGGAACATGAACGCAAACTTCTCCAGGAAGTCCATCTTATTGTTAGAGTTCGGCAGCCCAAAATCGGCTGTTAGGGTACCCTCTATTTTTGCTAACCAACGCAGGTGAAGCTGACAGCTGCAAGCTGAAACTCCCAGCTGTCAGCTTTATATTGGATGGTTATCAAAAATAGAGGGCTCCCCACGCCATATTGTTTAATTATTTAAATAAATAATAATATAAAATAACATGGGGTCCCCCCAATTTTTGAACACCAGCCAAGATAAAGCAGAGAGCTGGGGGCTGGTATTCTCAGTCTGGGAAGGTGCCATGGATATTGTCCCTTCCCAGCCAAGAAAGAGCAGTCAGCCCCAGAAAAGACACATCTATTTGATGCGCCAATTCTGGCACTTTGCCCGGCTCTTCCCACTTGCCCTGGTGCAGTGGCAAGTGGTGTAATAGTTGTGCGGTTGATATCAGCTCTTTTATGGCCGCTGACATCAAGCTCACAGATTAGTAATGGAGAGGCATCTATAAGATGCCTCTATTACTAACTCCAAAGTAAGATTGTAATAAATACACAAGAGGAATAAGGTCATTTACTTTAAATAAAACTCTCTACCCTCTATGATCCATTTATTTAAAAAGCTAGAAATAAAAAAGCAAAGTCATACTCACGTGTCTGATGATAAAATAGTCAACCAATGCCCATGTACCCATAATGGTACCAGAACCAAATTTTTTTCAAATGTTCAGCCAAACCCACTTGACCTGAACATCCATGGGTTTCCTCATCTCTAAAGATAATACCTTAAAAATTCCCCCATTACAGTATGCTGGTCCTACAAGTATCCCACACACAGAATGATGCCCAACAGTTCTTTCCTATTGTAATGGTTCTACAGTTCTTGACACAAAGCATAATGGATTTCTCCAACACCGTAGCCCCAAGACTGGATCGCCACATCACATAATGTCCTGACTGCGACTGCTTCTGCCACATAGTATAATGCTTCACCCTAGTATGATTTCCTTATAGTGGCCCTTTCATCAGCATCCCACGTGAATGTGTCTCCTTTAACATTTCCTGCTTCTCTGTGATTGAAGTGGTATATTCTGTCCATTCATGTAACCTGAGAATGACAGTGAACTGAAGGAACTTGCAGGGCTTTCAGTCTAGCCAGATGGAACAGTGGAGCAGATATTTGACAGTTCCCTGCTCCATCATTGTGTTAAATTTTATCTTTGTACAATTAAGATGCCCATGACCTCTTGTAACACGATTAGATTATTTTTCATCTACGAAGTGGGTATGGACAACATTTCCTTCTTAGTCCTAAAGATCTCTAAGAATAGGGATGAATCCATGAATACCACACTATATCAGAAACCATTGGCCACATATAGCCTCACTAAATGGGAAAGCTACCACCCTCCCCAACTGAAAAGAGGTAACCCTAAGGAGCAATTCCTGTTGACTTGCAGGAATTGTTCCCAATAGAGGGACTTTCAGATGGAATCAAGAGATTTAAAGGATAGGTTCTTGAATAGAGGGTACCTGGTGAGTAGCATGGAGTAATCTTCCTTGCTCAACAAAGAATGAGGGAGACACGCACCAGTCACAACAGACGCAAAGAAACACTCTCAAAGTCCTGAGTCAATTTCAAGACACCCTCCCAGCGTCCATGCTCTCGTGACCTGGTATTTTTGAAAAGGAGGGCAAAGTTTTAAAAGATGGTCAAGCAGTAACTGTCCTATCAAACCACCATAATTCCTAATTCCTCTGCGACCTTCAGCTATTGAGTCTCAATGCTGGACACCTGGCATGAGCTGTCCCTCTATGCCTTGGGGGTGTTTTGCTGCCTCTAGCTAGCATCTTGTCTGAGCAAATTTTTTGTGCCACAGGGGGTCGTAATAGACAGACACTTCCACCTGTCAGCAGAAAGTGCTTACAGAGTCACTGTAATAAAGTTTTTTTTAATGTTCTATATTTGAATGAGGCCCACCAGAAGCTGCCTTCTAGGGTCTGTGGATGTCTCTGCTTATAATTTTCTCCTGGCTTTGCACAAAAGTGAAGAGCATTTATGAATGTAGGAGTACCACGACTATACTTTGTTCACTTGAATGAAGCAGTACAGTTGGTGCCCTCAAGGGTGTATGGAGGACCCTTCTTGTAATTTTTTGCAGGATTTGCACTTAGTGCATAGCCTTTATGAGTCTAGGAGTACTAATGCATGACAATTTGAACAGAATGTGTAAGAGGCCCTCCTCTATGTCTAAATTAGGGAGTACCTGATTCCCTCTAAGTCCCTAATTTTGGGCAGTTTTTTCTTCCTTCATAAATTACACTGACATTTCCTATATAATAATGAAAAATTCAATTTTGGCTTACTTAAATTATATATTTTTTTCAAGTAATTTTTAAATTTTACTTTGCATGCAAGTCATTACACAGGAAAAAAAACTGATTCTTAACATTTTTTCGCCTAAAATGCAATTTCTCATAGATTTGTAATGTTTTATTTTTAGTCCTTAGCAGTAACTACACACTCTTTGATGCTCTTCTCATTGTTTTCACCAAAAAAAAGTGCAGTGTATTAAACAGCCTGTATATATATAGAGAGAGTGGCCAGCAGATAATTACACTACATGTTTTCAGAGTACCCCTAAAAAAAAAAACTGTTTTGGCTACCTCCTCCTCCTATGACTCTTCCACCTACTACACTTCCTCCACTTGGACCTCCGTATTTTTGTTTCAAGATTTTTTTTCAGTCTGTTAATTTAAGTAATTTCTTTATCCACATTTCCTTGTAGGACAATTGTACTGCTCTTATCCCCATTTAGCGTCGTGCTGCAGTCCTCTAACCCTGAAGTTTGGGTCCTCATTGATTTCTATTGGGGTTGGGTTCGGCATCAAGTTCAGGTCACAGTAAGTGTGCTGTACACTCCAGCCTTACTGCATTAGTTTAAAAGTCTCCCAAACCTATTCTTTGCATAAAAGGAGAACTAAAAGTTAGGGGATACCCATAAAAAGGCTAATATACACAGGTATCTATGAAAATGTTTCTGTAAGTTCTAAAAAACTGGACACATGGAATATTAAATAGTGGTGATGGTTTAGAACAATGCAATCAATTTCCATGTGCCTGAATTGGCTGAATACAGATAAAAATAGATTTTTTTTTTCTGATGTAGGATTTTTTCAATGTAAGCCTTTTTTATTGTGCATGTACAGTATCTACATCTGTCTAAAGATGCACCCCACAGCTGAATATGCTAAATACATCTTTACATTTAGAATTGTTTCATCAGAAAATGTTTGCATGCTGAATTGATAGTTTCCTGATGTTTAGTTGGACATTAATCCTATGAATAAAACATCCATTCATTCCCAAGATTCTTTACAGTTTGAGGTCAGAAGAGGCCTCTAACGTACATGCAAACCACTGTAATACCTAATGTAATAGAGTCTCTTAACTGATAACAAAATATTTAATACAGCACAATAAGTCACAAACTAAGAAATTACTGTACATAAGTACAGTATATTATAATACTACTATGTGTTGTCAAGTTGCTCTGAAAATGTGGGTTCATCTTTATAGTTTACATACTGCATAACTGTCATAGAGAAAAAATTGAAAATCTATAAGACATATCCAGAGATGGGACATATCACCCTTACATTGAACATATGGGATTAATTGTGGCTGAGAGAAGCTAATTATACCTGGAGAAGATAGGACCTAATTTCAAAAGGTGAAGTAAAAAGAGAGAGTTCTAACACTTCAACCTACATTGAAGTAGGGACCTCCTGCAGTTTCCAGGTAATTGCAGTAGAGAAATACTTTGCGAAAAAGAGAGTAACACTGGGATTTGTATATGCAGAGGCAGAAATTACACTTCTCAGTGAAAGAGCTTTCTCTAAACAAAGAATCTTTTCAGACATTTTTGAGCAAGTTGTCAATGATGAATATTGGGGCTTTGAATCAATTTGATATTTATGGGAGATATATTTTCAGGTGTCATAGTGAAGGGACAGGCATAACACTTTTACTCTCATCACCGTAAGGCCAGCGGAACCCCTCCAACTTAATATCGGTCCAATGGATGGTGCTATTCATGTCATGTTTCATTTCTATAAACAGGTAAAAATGCAATAAGAAATGTGACAACAATATCTATCGCCTGGGACCTCCAGGGGCAAAGATCAAGTGGCATGTAAAAGTTTGGGCATCCTTGGTCAAAATGACTGCTTTTGTGAACATTTAAGCAAGTTGAAGATGAAATGATTTCTAAAAGACCTAAAGTTAATGATCCTTATTGAGGAAGAAGAGGAGGAACAGGGACCATTCACAACATTATCAGGCCAAGCATCCATACAGCTTTGAGGATGGATTCCTTAAGGCATCCTCACCTGACAGCGGGGGCTCAGTGGAGGCACAAGGCAGATGAGGGGGAGGAAGTCATCAACACAGCAGGCAATGGAGAGATAGCATGGCTGAAATGTGTAAAGCATTACTGAGCATGTTACAACATCCTCCACCACCTGATATGGTGCATGTTAGCAGCATACAGAGTTTAGGTATGCCTGCATATCAACTCACTCGGGATTAATAGATTAGACACTACAAAAACCCAACTGAGACAGCCAGTTTCTGTACAGACTAGATATCCTGACACCACATTCCCTAGTGGTGTCTGCGGGTACAGAGATAGCCCTAACCAAAGAACTGTTAGATGACACACAATGAAAAAATGGAGTAAATCCAACTCACCAGATAAATTTAGTAAAACAAAATGCTTTATTAATACAAAGGGTAAAATTATATAATGCTACATTTGTAAAAGTCCATCAAATACAATACAAGAAAAATACAAGATGTCCACCTATTAGTTTAATAGGTACAAAGCCAAAGCAATGAATGCTAATAGGAAGATCAGAACAGCACCAAAATTTAGATCTACCAATTAAAGGTTGGTAGCAAAGCATGTGCATATTCTCACATATAATTAGATGCAAAAAATATGCCATCAAAATGTTTAAGCAAAGTGTATGAATTTAAAGTGCAAGTGCATCAAAATTTAAACAAAATCAATATGTTGTCTCTAATATGCTCTTGTTTGAGGAGGGAAGGGCAGTACCATGCAGGATACAGAGGAAAAAGTCAGGTGACAAATTGGGTCATGCATAGCAAAAGCTCACATGCACAGAGGCACAATGATGACAGACGAGTAACCTGGTCAGCAACCACAAACCAAGTAAACGGGAGTATCACCGACACCAAACCCAGGAACTACCAACTTTAAATAGCTGCCCCAGAACCAAAAAGAGGCGGACTAGAATTAACCCTGACCTGACCAGGATGGAGGCGGAACCATCCTGTCAGAGTCATGACAGCACCCTCTCTCAGCGGGGGACCACCGGACCCACAGGTTTCCCAGGAAACCGGGCATGAAAGGAGCGCACCAGACAATTAGCATGAACTGATCAGGCAGGAACCCAAGATCTGTCATCAGGCCCATACCCCTTCCAGTGTACAAGATACTGGAAGGAACAGCGGACCAACCGGGAATCCACGATGCACTCCACCACGAATTCCTCCTGACTATCCACTGATATAGGCAGCAAAGGATCCAATGATGCTTCTTCCACAGCCCCCAGAGGTTTCAGCAGGGCCCTTTGGAATACATTGGGAATCTTCAAAGACACTGGGAGATGCCATCAAAACGCTACTGGGTTAACCACGTCCGTGATCTCATAAGGACCAATAAACATAGGCCCCAATTTCACTGAATGAACCTTAAGCTTAATGTTCCTAGTAGACAGTCATACTTTATCCCTAACCCGATGTGTGGGTCCCATCGTCCGTCTCCTGTCCACAAAAATCATAAACTTCCTCTGAGCCTCCCCAATATTCTTCTGGACCTCCCGCCATAAATTCCCCAACTGCTGTACAGCTAAATCAGCCCCTGGGCAACCGGAGTCCAGATGAGAAAACTCCCCAAAGTGTGGATTAAACCCATAATTACAGAAGAAAGGGGAAGTACCAGTAGAGTGGCTAACACGGTTATTGAACGCAAACTCTAACACTCTAATGACTGATTGGTCCGTTCGGTCTGACCACTGGACTCCAGATGGTATGCAGATGGAAAGGAGTACTCAATACCCAACATTTTACAAAACGCCCTTCAAAACCTGGACATAAACTGCACACCACGGTCAGACACCACATTCAAGGGTACACCATGCAAATGAACCACATGTTGAACGAACAATCTAGACAAAGTTTCAGCAGAGGGTAGTGCCACTAAGGGTACAAAATGTGCTTGCTTAGCAAACCTAAGAAACACAATCTCAAATACAGATACAGATACCATAAGCCCTAGGATTGTCAGCCAGGACTAATGTGGGTATATATCCTATGGAGCTCCCAAACAACATGTAACTACTAGTGATGGGTGAGCACTAAAATGCCCTGGTACTCATTGCTTGGGTCGAGCAAATTGGACTACTCTGGTACTTGACCCGAGCAACGAGCCCAATGTAAGTCTATGAGAAAGTCTATTTTTACCACGATCCCCCTCGGGGTTCTTTTAAGGTCTAAAAAAATCTGAAAATGATGCGAACACTGATAAAATGACACGGGAAATTAAAAGGGGGATCGCCACGGAAGCAATTTTGACTCCTAGGTCACAGCTGTAAGCAAGGCTGTCAGAGTTTCACACCATTTTTCCTGGTGCACCAAAAAACAAAAGTGAAACCAAAATAGATTTTGGAGGTAAATATGTTAATGTACATCCTTTCCATAGTAAAGACTTGTATATAGGGCAAAATAATTTACCCCAGACCAAAATGTTCCTCCACCACTGGGGCTATGTTCACACGCAGTGTTTTTAATGCGTTTTTCAACTTAAACATTGCTTTCAACCAATACTAATGCATTCACTGGGAAATGTCATGGTAACATTTAACAACCCTAGCTGGCCATGTGTTGCGTGACACATAAGGAGACACATCTTGTTTAATTTATGAAGGAGGGACTCTTAAAATCACAAAGCCTATTTTTAGACGGCCATCAGGTGACATTAATATTCCTAAAAGGGCCATTATTAAACAGTGGGTCTCCTATGCTGCTATTGCCTATGCAGTGAGTGGCAGGGCTGCCAAGAATTACGATGCACCCCAATACCCCTTTCACGAGAGGTACTGAAAAAATGTTGCATTAAATGCAAAGCCTGCCCTGCTATCAAGTCATATGCACCCCAAGAATCCTTTGAACCCAGGTACTGGATGGCCACAGGAAAATACACTTCACATTCTTCAATTGGTCCTGCCATACTGTTTCTTTATGCATTGAATGCAAGGGCCGCCTTGACTCAAATTTGCACGCACCCCAATCCCCTTTGGAAGAAACATGGAGGAGGGCCTCATAAAAAAAACTGTCCCATTAAAAAGGAGCAGGTCTCCTAGACTCGTAATGCTCATACACTAAGTGCATGGGCTGACAAACATTTCCCCATGGAGGGTACATTTTAAAAAAATATTTCATGGGCATCATAAACACCCTTGCCAAAAAATGAACTGGCTGTAGCAGCATGGAACACGTTATCCCTGGTGATCTAGTGGCTGAGAATGATGAGACGTTGATGAAGGTCTCATTTAAAAGTAGGCACAATGTAAAGGAGCGGGTCTCCTAGACTTTTAATGCCCATACACTAAGTGCATGGGCTGACAAATATTTCCCCATGGGGGATACATTTTTTTAAAATATTTTATGGGCATCATTGACACCATTGCCAAAAATTGGACTGGCTGTAGGAGCATGGAACACGTTAACCCTGGTGATCTAGTAGTGGAGAATGATGAGATGTTGGTGAAGACCTCATTAAAAAATAGGCCCAATGTAAAGGAGCGGGTCTCCTAGACTAGTAATGCCCATACACTAAGTGTGTGGGCTGCAAACATTTCCCCATGGGGGTACGTTTTTAAAAAATATTTTATGGGCATCACAAACACCCTTGCCCAAGTATTGTCTGGCTGTAGCAAAGAGGAACACGTTAACTCTGGTAATCTAGTGGTGGAGAATGATGAGACGTTGAGGAACGCCTCATTAAAAAGTAGGCCCAATTTAAAGGAGTGGGTCTCCTTGACTTGCAATGCCCATACAATAATTGCATGGGCTGACAAAAATTTCCCCATGTGGGGTACATTTTTTAAAAATATTTTATGGGCATCATAGACACCCTTGCCAGAAATTAGACTGGCTGTAGCAGCACGGAACACGTTAACCCTGGTGATCTAATGGCTGAGAATGATGAGATGTTGATGAAGGCCTCATTAAAAAGTAGGCCCAATGTAAAGGAGTGGGTCTCCTGGACTTGTAATTCCCATACACCAAGTACATGGGCTGACACACATTTCCCCCTGAGGAGTAACATTTTTTTGGGTTTCAACTTATTAACGGGCAATATAAAAACACCCTTGCACAGAAATGTAGTGACTTTTGCATCACAGAATATGTTCACCCTGGTGGATGATGAGGATAAGGAGGTGAATGACACCAAACAGACCAAGTAATGAAGCGTATACCAATGTGTGGATGTGAAGAGGTGCATGAAAATACACCTCCACAAAAAACAATGTATTTGAGGTTATGCTTCGCTGTTTTCATTCGGTGGTGTATAGAAGTCTTGCCTAATCCAGCCCTTGTTCATTTTTATAAGAGTCAGCCTGTCAGCATTTTCATTTTACAGGTGGAAGTGCTTATCTGTTATAATTCCACCAGCGGCACTTAAAATCCGCTCTGACAGAACGCTAGCAGCAGGGCAGGCCAGAACTTCCAAGGCGTAGAGAGTCAGTTATGCCACACGTCCAGCTTGGATACCCAATAATTAAAAGCACAGTGGAATCACGGAGAACGTTTGTATGATCAGCAAGGTACTCCCTCAGCATCTTCCCAAACACTGCACTTCTTTTGACAACACCCCTTGCCTCTGTGCAGGCATGATGGGAGGTTCTGAGAAAATTGTCCCAGAACTTTGAAATTGTTCCTCTGCCTGAGCTAGATTGTACTGGATTGTCTCTCTTGCTAAAACTCCTTGGTTGTACAACAAACTCTGACATCTGCTGCCAGCGTTTTCACATGGGATTTTTTTAGTAATTCCACTACAAGGGCCCTCTGGTACTGTAACATTTTAGTATACCTGTCTGCTTCTGGAAGAAATGATTGAAAGTTCTCCTTGTAGCGTGGGTCTAGAAGTGTCACCAACCATTAATGAGTGTCACCAAAAATGTTAATAATGCATGCTAGATTGCTAACAGACAAGACTTCCGTGTCCTCACCAACAGGACGACTGACTATGCTGTACTCCTCCACCCAATCCTCCTCCTCCCTGTCCTCAGGCCATCCTTGCTGAACAGGTGGTATGACAGCTCTGCTTGTAGTACTGTCTATAGTGCACGAAAGTAGCTCCTGTTATTCTTCCTCTTCCTCATTGTCTACCAATCCACGTTGGGATCACATGAGGCTGGGCTGAGTGTAATCAACCTGTGTGGTTCCTTGATCCATGTCCTCTTGCACAACCTGCAATACTTCCTCTTTAATCGTGAGCAGAGAGGTTTTCAGAATGCAAAGAAGCAGGATGGTGACGCTAATTATTGCATCATCACCGCTCACCATCTTGGTGCAGTCCTCAAAGTTTTTGAGAATGGTACATATGTCTGACATCGATGTCCACTCCTGAGGTCTTATATGTGGAGTCTCAACCGAATAACGGTGGCCTTGTTGATGCTGGTAGTCAACAACTGCCCTCTTCTGCTCACAAATCCTTTCCAATATATGCAGTGTTGAGTTCCTACACATGAGGACATCACACACCAGTCGGTGAGCCGGAAGATGCTGTAGCTGACTTTTTAAAATGGGCAGACAGGCGGCATACTTTCACTAGCAGATCCAACAGCTCTGGGTAGCTTTTGAAAAAATGTTGAACAACGAGGTTAAGCACATAGGCAAGGCAAGGTATGTGTGTGAGCTCACCTTGTCACCACCAAGTGCCTGCCATTGTCACACACGACCGGGCCTGGCTGTAGGTTCAGCGGTGTCATCCAACAATCTGACTGCTCTTTCAGCGCTGTCCACAACTCTTCAGAATTGTGCGATTTGTCACCTAAGCAGATTAACTTTAGCACAGCCTGTTGCCGCTTGGCTGGGGCAGTGCTTCCAGCTACTGACTGATGTGCTCATTTCAGAGATGGAGGCTGAAAAGGAGGAGGAGGAGGTGCAGGAGCTGTAGACTGTGGGGGCAACCCTGATTGATGTAGGGCCATCAATCCTCAGCATCAGAAGGATGTGTTCTTTCCCAAGGTCCAACTGGGTCCTGGCATCTACTATGTTAATCCGGTGTGCCGTTAGTGAGATGTACTGCCCCTGCCCACAAGCACTTGTCCACGTGTCCGTGATTAGGTGGATTTTCCCAGTAACAGCACTGTTGAGTGCACGAATAATGTTGTGGGACACGTGCTGGTGTAATGCCAGTACGGGACACCGGGAGATATAATGGCGACTGGGGACCGAGTACCTTGGGACTGCCGCCGCCATCAGGTTGCAGAAAGCTTCTATCTCAAAGAGCCTAAAAGGCAACATTTCAAGTGCAAGCAGATGAGAAATATTAGAATTTAGCACTGTGGCCCATGGGGCATTGGCTGGGTATTTCCACTTGTGGTCCAATGACTGGGGTATAGACAATTGAAGGTTGCGCTGGGACAAGGACGTGGATGGGTTTGATGATTGTGCTGGTTTACTGTGGGCATCAACAGGTGCATGGCACGAGGCATCTTCACACCGTGGACTGGGGATTGGCTACTACGTAAAACAGTGTAAGAAGCAGTGGTGTCACCTGCAGACAATGTTCCTGGAACCTGGAGTTCGGACCACAAAGTCGGGTGCTTTACTGCCATGTGCCTGATCATGCTGGTATTGGTCAGTCTGGTAGTTTTGCTACCCCTGCTGATGCGGGTATGACAGGTGCTGCAAATGGCCTGTTTGGGGTTATTGGCAGAGTCTAAAAAATAACCAGACTCGGGAAGATCTAACAGTTAGCATGGCAACTTCCCTCATGTTGGTGTTACAGGGAACGGATGCACGCCTTCTGTCTGCGGCCATTAGACTGGTTCTTCCTGCCTGTTGAGGTGCTATGCCGCCTTCTCCATGCGTGCTGCTGTCCTCGCTCTGGATGTCCGTCTGCCAGGTTGGGACAGTTACTATGACATCCACCACCCCGTCTTCCTCATCCGCACCCTGCTCCTCCTCCTGACTTTCTGGCAATAATATCATCGTCCACCTCTTGTGACACATTCCCACCGTCACCTTCGTGTGTCCATAGCTGTTCAAGTCTTTGGGCATCACTACATGCGATCTCATCTGGTCCCACTCTAAGTTGAACGGCTGAGTGTCTGGAATCTTTAAAAGAAAAAATGAACAGCTCTTCGGAGTGTCCAAGTGTGGGATCAGTATTCTCAGTGCACTCTACATGGTGGGAGGAAGGAGGATCAGGGTGAGTAATATGCGGTCCACACTCTAGGCTACTCGGACTTGACCGTGTGGAAGATGTGGTGGTGGTGGTGATGGCTAAGTGACTGGAAGCATTATCCGCTATCCAACCAACAACCATTACACACTGCTCGGGCTTCAATAGTGGTGTGCTGTGGTCCCCTAGAAACTAGGACAGGAAGGTCCAGCAAGAAAATGTGGGTCTTTGTTGTGGCCAACTTTCAGCTTGGCCATGGCCTCGTCCTCTGCATTCACTATCAGCATCCCATCCACTTCTCCGTCCCTTGCCTTGCCCATTTTAAATGGACTACTGAAATATTTTAGAAGTTCAATGCAAATGGATTAATTTTGAGAAAACTTATAATACTGAAAACAAGAATTTGGAGACCACAGATAGACCAGGCATATAACTGAGGAAAGGGGCTTAAAGTGCCCCTCTCGGCTTATACTCGAGTCACGGTGGGTGGCAGGGTCGGCGGGTGAGGGGGAGAGGGCGCTGAGGCATACTCACCTAGTCCCGGCGCTCCTGACGTTCCCCCTGCCCGTCCCACGGTCTCCGGGTGCTGCGGCTCTTCCCCTGTTCAGCGGTCACGTGGGACCGCTCATTAAACTCATGAATATGGACTCCACTCCAATAGGGGTAGAGCCACATATTCATTCCTCTGAGCGGTGCCAGTGACCGCTGACAGGAAGAGCTGCGGCACCCGGGGACAGTGTGAAAGGCATGGGCAGCGTCAGGAGCGGCAGGACTAGGTGAGTATTATATTCACTGGTCCCCGTTCCACACGCCGGGCGTCGCTCCATCTTCCCGGCGTCTCTGCGCTCTGACTGTTCAGGCAGAGGGCGCGATGACGCATATAGTGTGCGCGGCGCCCTCTGCCTGATCAGTTAGTGCAGAGAGACGCCGGGACCAGACGCCGGAACGAGACGCCGGGAGCTGCAAGCAAGAGAGGTGAGTATGGCTATTTTTTTTATTATTATTGCAGCAGCAGCAGCAATGGCACAGATTTATATGGAGCATCTATGGGGCAAAAATGAACGGTGCAGAGCACTATATGGCACAACTATGGGGCAAGAAAGAACGGTGCAGAGCACTATATGGCAGTTATGGGGCAAGAATGAATGGTGCCGAACACTATATGGCACAGCTATGGGGCAAGAAAGAACGGTGCAGAGCACTATATGGCACAGCTATGGGGCAAAAAAGAATGATGCAGAGCACTATATGGCACAGCTATGGGGCAAGAAAGAACGGTGCAGAGCAATATATGGCAGCTATGGGGCAAGAATGAATGGTGCAGAGCACTATATGGCACAGGTATAGGGCAATAATGAATGGTGCAGAGCACTATATGGCACAGCTATGGGGCAAGAAAGAACGGTGCAGAGCACTATATGGCACAGTTATGGGGCAAAAATGAACGGTGCAGAGCACTATATGGCACAGCTATGGGGCAAGAAAGAACGGTGCAGAGCACTATATGGCACAGTTATGGGGCAAGAATGAACGGTGCAGAGCACTATATGACACAGCTATGGGGCAATAATGAACGGTATGGAGCATCTATTTTTATTTTTGAAATTCACCGGTAGCTGCTGCATTTTCCACCCTAGGCTTATACTCGAGTCAATAAGTTTTCCCAGTGTTTTGTGGCAAAATTAGGGGGGTCGGCTTATACTCGGGTCGGCTTATACTCGAGTATATACGGTATGTGGCCGCTATATTTTTCAATTTTTTTAACCACAAAATACTGTAAACACCAAGTGTAGCAGACAAAAAATTGGACTGTATGCCTGAAAAGAAAGGATTTCAACACCACAGATACACCAGGTGTCTAACTGAGATGACACTGTTTCAATATATGTCCTGTATTTTTTTAAATTTTTTGAACCACAAAATACTGCATACACCAAGGATAACAGACTGCTTCAATATGTGGCCTGTATATTTAAAAAATGTAACCACAAAATACTGTATACACCAAGGGAAGCAGACACAAAAATTGAATGTATGCCTGAAAAGCAAGGATTTCAACAACACAGATAGACCAAGCGTCTGACTGAGATAAAAAACTGTTTCAATACGTGGCCAGTATATTTTTAAATTTTATTCCAACACCACAGATACACCAGGCGTCTGACTGAGATAACAGATTGTTTCAATATGTGGCCTGTATTTTTGTAAATTTTTGAACCAAAAAATTCTGTATACACCAAGGCTTGAAGACAAAAAATTCAATGTATGCCTGCAAAGCAAAGATTTCAACACCACAGATACACCGGGAGTCTGATGGATATAGCAGACTGTTTCAATATGTGGCCTGTTTCTTTGTAAAAATTTTAACTACCAAGTACTGTATAGACCAAGGCTAGCAGACAAAAAAAGCAGTGTTTGCCTGCAAAGCAAGGATTTGGACATGACAGATACACCGAGCGTCTGATGGAGATAACAGACTGCTTCAATATATATTTTTTTAACCACAAAATACTGTATAGACCAAGGCTAGCAGACAAAAAAATGCAATGTATGCCTGCAAAGCAAGGATTTAGACACCACAGATACAGTGGGCATCTGACAGAGATAACAGACTGTTTCAGTATGTGGCCTGTTTTTTACAAAAAAATTTAACCACAAAACACTGTATTGAACAAGGGTAGCTGATAGACAAAAAAGTTGAATGTATGCCTGAAAAGCAAGAATTTGGAGACCACAGTTAGACTAGACGTCAGACGGAGATAACAGACTGATCAAAATGTTGTCTTGATTTTTTTTGGCCCACCAAAATTGTGTCAGTAAGTTGGCTATGACACATAAAAAAATTGGAGTACTAAAATTGTAAAATATTTAGCGCAATGAAATGTGATATGTGTGGCGAACAAATCACAGTGATAAATATAAGAACTGTAGCTAAATATTTTTGGGCCAGCTACAGATTTTTTTGGCAGCAAAATGGTGTCCAAAAATGTTGTAAGACACTCCAAAAAGTAATATAGTACCAAAAAAAGGCCAGAATTTTCTGCGCACTCACATCCGATGTCTGGGACAAAACAACGTTTTTTAAATTGTTAGATTTTCACGCTCTCGTATTGAAATGACATGGATGTAGTCTGCAGTGTGACCAAGCAAATAAATGTAGAAAAAGGGGCTATGGATTGCTTTATAATAAAATTAGCAGGTATAAGGTGCAAAAAAAATAAATAGCCATGGATACCTGCAGCTATATATATATAAAATATGCAGCAGCAGCAGCAGCAGCAGACAGTGATAGAGCTTCTTAAGGTACGCAGTGAGAGCTATATACCCACATACAGTGCCTGCATGCCTTGCACTGATGTGGATATGTGCACATAGACTTCCCTGCCTACCTAGTGCTGCAATCTATGTACCCCTGAATTAGCCGTAAAAAGGACTGTTGGTTTATCAGTATTTGTGGATTGAACACTAGTAGACCCACACTAACTAATAAAAGTAAGAATCTGACCCTATCTCAGCAGCAGCTATCCCTACATTAGCTGAGTTCAGAACAGAATGCGCCAAGCAGGGCAGCACCAGCTCTCTTATAGACCTGATGGTGCTGTGTGGCCAGCCAATCACTGTACTATCACAACAAAGATGGCTGCGGTATTACAGTGCATGGCAGACAATCCCTGCATATTGATTGGCACTCTAAAAAGTGCCAAAACTAAAAGGAGGAGACCCGAGCTCCTGCCGAATATTCCCGGAAATACTCGGTGCTCGCTGAGTACACCGAGCATAGTGATACTCAGGCGAGTACCGAGGAGTGGCGAGCACGTTCGCTCATCACTAGTAATGTTAATTTGGATCAATTTCGATTAATAGAATACTGCATCACTTATCTACATCCACTCTGCTCATATTTCACTGCAGTGTGATGCATTCTTCCTTTTTGATGTATATAATCTATATTTACAGTGACTTGACTATATTATATTGACTGAAAGGACGGCACGTCTCCCGACGCGCGTTTCGGAGTGAGGACTCCTTCGTCAGGGGGGCATCACTCCGAAACGCGCGTCGGGAGACGTGCCGAACTTTCCTGGCCACACCGGAGTGTCCCCCTGTTTAGGTACGTGATGCCTGACGTTGCAGCGTCTGCTGTTCTATATTCATATTGGTGTACCATATACTATGGGTTCTCCCGGTCTATAGGGGTAATAGTGTATGAGTGGTGCATACTATCATCGGTGCAACCTTAGTATTGGCTATAGGGAGGCTATCCAGGACATTATAGCTTATTGCTAGACAGTTGGGTATCAGTCTAACCCAGTGTGGTATATATACGTTGACAGTGTACAATTGTCGTTTATTATTCCTGGTGCTGTCTTCATGCCTGTGTTGCATATCTCACCCTCTGTTATATAAGCACTCTCACACTGTTGTGGCTATCCCCCGCTACGTACATCTTATATTTGGGGATCCAGGTTTCCTGTGTCGGCAGGTTTGCTTGTTTTCACGGTAGCATGTTGGTGCGGTGACTCGCACCAGTTGTCCATTTTGTCGCATCATGTTCCTATGTTGTCATACTTTTTAGATATTTGTGTATTCTAATAAAGATTGTTTATTTATGCAAACTTTCCAATTATAGTCGTTCTTTTTGTGGTTTCCACATCCCCGTTGTATTGTCGTTTTCACGACTTGGAGCTTTTAGTATCCGTTATTTGCGCAACATTGAGAACTAGCATTCAGTCTATTGTGCGTGATGTTGCTATTTAATACCTATTTTTTTCTATTTTTTCTATCTTAAAACTATGTATACATTGCAAAGTAGAAATCAATATGTTTTTGACTCCAATGAGAGACTTCCTCTACCCTCTTCATATTTCTGCTAACAAGAAAGTTACATGTTCCTCTGACCCTAGATCAGGGGTCACCAAACCATGGACTCCTGCTTCAACTAGTCACATTGTGTCATATTTGTCTAGCCCAATTCAGATGTGCTGGCAAAATTGGAGCCCTGTAACCGACAAATGCAGGGGGCAGTATGGCAAATAAAGCGGATTAGGATTAGTGATGGGTGGACCAATGGATGTTCGGGTCCATCTGGTTTGACCAAACTTTAAAAACTGTTCGGTTCGGATTCTAGAACGGTACCTGTCTTCGAACCCGAACCTGGACCCAATTTAAATGAATGGGAGGTCCGCACATCAGGCATTTCAAACGCTGTCATCTATGTGGCAGTGCGAGAAACACCAGCTCTGATCAGCAGTAACCTTACATGTTTCCATCGGTCACAGTGCTGCGGCTCTAACACTGTCATACAAATGACAGGGTGTGAGCCAGCAGCTGTTACCAGTGGGGACAAGGTTACCACCGGTCAGACAACAGTTAATGAGTACTACACTCATCAGGGTACGCCTGGTCTTGCTGATAGCAGCAAAAGCACGTGATGCTAATGAGAGTATTCACCAGCTGGCCCCTATCCATAGTTATAAATATGTCAGTGAGATAATTAGTGCAGTGCATGTGTATTTTACTGTAGATGTATATAGCTAATAATTACGGTAAGCAGTAAAAAATGGAGTAGGGGTCCCTCTATTCTTGTAGCCTTCAGTTGTAAGCTTTATCTTGGCTAGTTATCAAAAATATGGGGGTACAAATGCCATTTAAAAATATATATATTTACATACATAATTTAAAAAATGATGTGGGATCCCCTCCATTTTTGATAACCAGCCATGCTAAAACAGACAGCTAGAGGCTTGTATTGTCAGACTGGTAAGGAGCAATAGATATTGGCCCACCCCAGGTGACCTCAGAAAAGGTGCATCCATTTGATGCACCAATTCTGGTGCTTTGCCTGGCTCTTCCCACTTGCCCTGGTGCGTTTGCAATTTTGTCATGGTTTTGGGGTTGGTGTCAGCTGTGTTAGGTCCGCTGACATCAAGCCCAGGAGTTAGTAATAAAGATGTGTCTATCAAACACCCCCATAGTGAAAATGAATAAAGACACACACAGAAAAAAGTCATTTAATTTAACAAAACACTCCTTGACTCTCTTCTACCCATTTATTAAGATCAAAATAAAAATAGTAAATCACAGTATTCCTCACCTGTGATCCTATAATTCATATGTCCCACAACGAGCTCCAACTCTGCTACATCTGGATGCATTGCTGAGTTGTGACATAAGTAATCCGACCACTCAGCCCAGCATCCAGGACTCACTGAGCTGAGCATCAGAAAACAGCTACGTGTGACCGGCAGTACTTGACAAGGCTGCGATTGAGCCAGAAGTGCCTACAACCTTTCAACAAGCTTTGTTGGGGATGTTGAATCCAAACAGTAACATGGACTTACGCAAAAAGTCCATGTTCGGGGTCTGTGCATGGACACTTTACCGTTCAGGGTCGCCCATCACTAATTAGGATTTGTCTCGTCAGCCTTGACAAATATAAACTTTAATAAAAATAATACATTGAAGCCCTACAAAAAGTATATAGTAATAAATAAAAAATGTTAACTATTGTAAGTATCATATGTTTTTTTACATGAGTTCTATTTAATTTTACTTGCTTTATATTATTTTTATTCTATGTACCTACATATTACACTCAGGGGCCATGTACACAACCGATTTTATTGGATGAGTGCTATCCGTTTTTTTTCAAAGGTAGCACAAGTACTTCTGATATCCTACGGGGCTTTGCACGTCTGAATTTTTCCTCGGACTGAGCAGTCCATGGAAAAAAATCAGAGACATATTAGATTTTCATCACAGTGTCTAATTAAAATCCACAATGCAGGTCTATGAGTCTGTGAAAACCATTGGGCTGCACTCTGATTCTATCCAAGTGCGGTATGATTTTCATGATGCCACTCTGATCAAACTCTGGTCAATTTGTGGTCAGAAGATGTAGAGAAAACAGTTATGTGACCCTACCCTTGTACTTACAGGTATGCCCCCTACTGTTTTACGTCTGTTTTTCTGTTTGGACATGATGGTTAGTCTTTGATATTTGTATACACAGGCTTTCCAATGAGTACTCCACCCCTCAGCATATAATAGTTTTACTCACACCTTGATTTTACCTACCCATGTAATTTTAGGCTATCAGCCCAGGAGAGGTATCATATTAGGTTAGGTTCCCAGCAAAGAAGGTCGCCTTGTCGATGGCTGTTGGGCACACATGAATTGGCCAATTAATGCACTAAGTATTTTCATTTTACCTTTTTTCCTTTAGCAGCAATTCAATATCAATTTCATATACAGTATTCCATGTTTACATATTATAGCATTACAGAGTGCAGCTTTAATTTGTTAGTTACATATGGAAGTGGCTCTATTAGTTTGCATCTGCTTTTCTGTTTGGAAACGAAAGTCAGTCCTTGATATTTGTATACACAGTTCTGAAATATGACAGCAATGGAGGATGATGGCTTCCCGGTCGCTTCCCATTCGATTATTCTAAAATCTTTGGCATCTAATGTACTTCTTTTTTACTCACCAATTTTTTATGGTCCTTTCGACTAATTGCAACAAATCTCTTATTATTTTCAAGAATGCTTCATCCATTTATAAGATTTTAAGGCATTTTTCACTTATCAGGGTTAGGTAAATCTCTTTTTTTGGTCCATTTTGGCTGAGGAAAACAAGCTGCCTAATAATTCTGCATACTTTGATAAAGGGTGTTGATATCCATAGGCTTCACTCTCCTCATTGCACAAATACACATCATCCGATCTGCTTCATCCAATAATCATTCAAATTTATACTGCTTTGACTTGAAAAATATACATAAAAATGATGATATGGTTATATACTCACTTACCTGCTATTTGTGCATGCAGTATACTATGTGATATGTTAGGTGTAGGGCATTATGAAGAAATCCATACCTAAGGTCATGTGAGCCCTCTCTAGCTAATGCATTCTTCCTCAATTTGTAAAATGGTGTGGAACCTGCCGGATCCTGTGAATGTACTGAAATTTGATTGAAAACTCGAATGACATTAAATTGATTTGCTCATCTCTAATAAGTATGTAACAGAATGTGGCACCCAAAAATGATTTATTGGTCATTCTTTCAAGGATCATTTCTGCCACTTGAGTTATATTGACTTTGGTTAGTTGTCCAAGAACAATTTGGTATGTTCATAAAACAATTAACTAATCTAATAATTACAAGGGAGCTTTCTTTAAGGCCTGTCCCACACGTCCAGATAATTCCGGTACCGGAAAAATCCATACCGGAGTTATCCGTGTCCGTGTCCTCACGTGGCACATCAGTGTGGCACACGTGCAGCAGCCGTGTGCCGTCCGTGTGCCAACTGGGCACCACAAGCACCGTGCAGGAGACAGCGCTAGAGTTAAGCGCTGTCCCCTGCTTTGGGTGCTGAATCTAGAATTCATTCATTCTTCCCAGCAGCATTCGCTGGAGCAAAGGAATTAAAAATCTTTTTTTTTTTTTGTTGTTAAAATAAAGTTCCCGGTAATCTCCCCCCTCCCTCCCCCTGTGCGCCCGCCCGCTGGCCTCCCTATGGGAGGTGGAGCCGCATATTCATCACTGTAATAAGCGGCACCACGTGACCGCTCATACAGGAAGAGCTGTGACGCTGAGAGGAAGCATCGAGGGAGCTGAGTAAGTATTTTAATGCCAGTGGGCGGGTGCACAGGGGGAGGGAGGGGGAAGATTACCGGGAACTTTATTTACACCGCAAAAAAAAAATATTTTTTATTCCTTCGCTCCAGTGAACACTGCTGGAGAGAAGAAATGAATGGGAGTTCAGCACCACAAGCTGGGGGGACAACACTTACTGTAGCGCTGTCTCCTGCATGGCACACGGACTGCACACGGACAGCATCCGTGTGCGGTACGTGTTTTACATGGACCCATTGACTTTAATGGGTTCGTGTGATCCGTGTGTTCCCACAAACACTGACATGTCTCCGTGTTTTTCAAACTGACACACGGTCCATGAAAACACGCTGACATGTGCAGAGACACATTGATTTTGATTGTCTACGTGAGTCAGTGTCTCCGGTACGTGAGGAAACTGACACCTCACGTACCGGAGCCACTGACATGTGAAACCGGCCTTAAGGACAATGTATTTTGTGGTTGTGCCATAAAGAGGGTGAATGTTCTATAAGAGGATAGCATGGTCTCTTTTCTAAAATTGTTTACCACAGAGTAAGTGCTGCAGTGAACACTAATGTGGGTGAAAGTGAATAACCCTGGTCTTGACTTTTTTCCTTTATCTCTAGTCTTAATGGCTTTTTGGTGTTCAGTTTATTATTTATGAACATATTATTTTATATTTCAAACAGTTTTTTAATTACATTTCTGCTATGCCAGTGGATGACTCACTCTTTATTTTTCTTTCTTCACCAGGGTCTATGAACTGATAAGGTAATTTGTAATTCACATGCAGCTAGCTTCTTTAGATACATATTCAGAAAAAGGACAGGAAGCACTCACTAGATTCAAAAATAATGTGAAGAGAAGAATAGCCATTGCTGACGTTTTAGTGACATGTAACTTTTCTTTGTCATGATTATGTGCACTTTGTATGTAGCCATGCAAGCAAATGTTAGAAAATTAACTTTTTTTAAAAGGTATCCACCCACTGATGTTCTTGCGCTAGTTAGTAATGAAGTGTGCATGAAAGATGTGAAATGGATCACAAGTGTATATAATGAATCAATTTTACAATTCTTCCAGCACCTTTTAATGCTAAAGGTTTCTGAATGAATTTTCTAGATATTGTATATTGTATTAGAGGTTCTGTCAACATCTCCTACTATTCTATGCTAGTCAACAACTGAGCTCCACACTGTCCAGGACAACATTGTATCCAAGCATTACCGGTCTAAAACATATACAGATGTTTCCAAGAATTACTCACAGACTCCAATTTTTCATGAAAGAAATCCAATATAATATAGCAACATGCCATCAAAAGTCTTGAGGGGCTGCTCTTCACATCCCATCCACTGGGTCACAAGAAGTATTCACTAGGGTTGAGCGAAACGGGTCGTTCATTTTCAAAAGTCACCGACTTTTGGCAAAGTCGGGTTTCATGAAACCCGATCCGACCCCTGTGCGTGGTCGGCCATGCGGTACGCGACTTTCGCGCCAAAGTTGCGTTTCAATGACGCGAAAAGCGCCATTTCTCAGCCAATGAAGGTGAACGCAGAGTGTGGGCAGCGTGATGACATAGGTCCTGGTCCCCACCATCTTAGAGAAGGGCATTGCAGTGATTGGCTTGCTGTCTGCGGCATCACAGGGGCTATAAAGGGGCGTTCCCGCCGACCGCCATCTTACTGCTGCTGATCTGAGCTTAGGGAGAGGTTGCTGCCGCTTCGTCAGAAGCAGGGATAGCGTTAGGCAGGGTCCATTAACCACCAAACCGCTTGTGCTGGTGCGATTTCCACTGTCCAACACCACCTTCGGTGTGCAGGGACAGTGGAAGCTACATTTTTTTTTTTTTCTCAGCGCTGTAGCTCATTGGGCTGCCCTAGAAGGCTTTGTGATAGCTGCATTGCTGTGTGTACGCCGCTGTGCAAACCAACTGCTTTTTTCAAAGCACAAATCCTGTTGTTCTGCACAGCTATCTTGTTTGTTTGTCCACACTTTTTATTTAATTTGTGCATCAGTCCACTCCTTATTGCTGCCTGCCATACCTGGCTGAGATTACTGCAGGGAGATAGTAATTGTAGGACAGTCCCTGTTTTGTTTTGTTTTTTTGTGGGAGATTAAGATTGGCATTTCTGCTAGAGTGCCATCCCTGTGTTTGCCATCTCTCACTCAGTGGGCCATAGAAAGCCTATTTATTTTTTTGCTTGATTTGGGTTCTAAAATCTACCTGAAAAAATCACTACATCAATCAGTGGGAGAAAAATATTGGCCTCAGGGCTTGTGTGCCACTCCTGACTCCTGTGTGTGCCATCTCTCACTCAGTGGGCCATAGAAAGCCTATTTATTTTTTTGCTTGATTTGGGTTCTAAAATCTACCTGAAAAAATCACTATATCAATCAGTGGGAGATAAATATTGGCCTCTGGGCTTGTGTGCCACTCCTGACTCCTGTGTGTGCCATCTCTCACTCAGTGGGCCATAGAAAGCCTATTTATTTTTTTGCTTGATTTGGGTTCTAAAATCTACCTGAAAAAATCACTACATCAATCAGTGGGAGAAAAATATTGGCCTCAGGGCTTGTGTGCCACTCCTGACTCCTGTGTGTGCCATCTCTCACTCAGTGGGCCATAGAAAGCCTATTTATTTTTTTGCTTGATTTGGGTTCTAAAATCTACCTGAAAAAATCACTACATCAATCAGTGGGAGAAAAATATTGGCCTCTGGGCTTGTGTGCCACTCCTGACTCCTGTGTGTGCCATCTCTCACTCAGTTTCTAAAGTCTCCCTGAAAAAAAAAAAAATAAAACAGTGGGAGATTAATATTGACATTTGTGCTTGAGTGACAGTCCTGCGTGTGTGGCATCTCTGTGATTTGGTGCCACAGAAAACAGAGTGTGTAACATTGTGCCTGTTTTTCCTTGTGGTCTCACCAACCTGTAAAGGGATATTGAAATCATACTGAAGTTATAGGTCACCGTGTAAGTTGTTTGACAGCAACAAATAAAGTTACTTTGGTTAAGTTTTTAAAACAATGAGGAAGTCTGGTGCAAGAGGTCGTGGCCGTGGGCGTTCATTGTCAGCTGTTAATGATGGTAGTGGTAGTGGAGCATCAGGTGGTCGTGGGAAAAAAAATATTCCACCTAAGTCTGGAGCTGTGGAGCCAGGTTCGTTGTCTGGCTAAACAAGGCCTCGAACGCTCTCTTTTCTGGGAGTAGGAAAACCGCTTTTAAAGCCGGAGCAGCGACAGCAAGTTTTGGCTTACCTTGCAGACTCAGCCTCTAGCTCTTTTGCCTCCTCTTCTGAAACTGGTAAATGTAAAAGCAGCGCGTCGCTTGTGGATATTCACGGTCAGGGACAAGTCGCTTCCTTGTCCTCTTCAGCAAAAACAACAACAAGAGAGAAGGATGCAGCAGGCGACACAACGGGTTACTCCATGGAGCTCTTTACACATACCGTCCCTGGCTTAGAAAGTGAAACACTTAACAGGCCATGCCCATTACAAGTAGATTCTGACATGGAGTGCACTGATGCACAGCCACAGCCTGACTACTATGCTGGTCCTTTGACTCAGACCACAACATTGCCCTCTCAGGGTACTGATCCACAATCAGACCCTGATGAGACTATGTTGCCCCGTCACGAATGCTATACCACCGACCGACACGGTGACACAGACGAAGTTGCACACAAGCTAGAAGAGGAGGTAAAAGATGACCCAGTTGTTGACCCCGATTGGCAGCCATTGGGGGAACAGGGTGCAGGCGGCAGTAGTTCAGAAGCGGAGGTGGAGGAGGGGCCGCAGCAGGCATCAACATCGCAAAAGGTTCCATCTGCCGGGCCCGTATCTGGCCCAAAACGCGGGTCAAAGCCAAAACCTGTTGGAGGACAGCGTGGCCATCCGATTAAAGCTCAGTCTGCAATCCCTGAAAAGGGATCCGATGCTAGGAAGAGTGCACTCTGGCATTTTTTTAAACAACATCCAATTGATCAGTGCAAAGTCATCTGTCAAAAATGTTCAACTAGCTTAAGCAGAGGTCAGAATCTGAAAAGTCTCAATAAAAGTTGCATGCATAGACATTTAACCACCATGCATTTTCAAGCCTGGACTAACTACCAAACGTCCCTTAAGGTTGTAGCACCCTCGGCCAATGAAGCTAGTCAGCAATGCAACATCCCATCCGTCACTGTAAGGCCACCATTTTCCGCACCACCGGCAGTATCTGTGCAGGTTTCTTTGCCAGCCAAAAGCAGTCAGGGTCAGGGAATCACCAGTTTTGTAGGAGGAAATATTGCATCTAGGGCACCGGCGGAAATAATACCGTCTCCAACCGTCTCTCAGTCTGCCATGTCCACCGGCACACCTGCAAGTTCCACGATCTCCAGCTCTCCAGTCCAGCTCACCCTACATGAGACTCTGGTTAGAAAAAGGAAGTACTTATCCTCGCATCCGCGTACACAGGGCTTTAACGCCCACATAGCTAGACTAATCTCGTTAGAGATGATGCCCTACCGGTTAGTTGAAAGTGAAGCTTTCAAAGCCCTGATGGAGTACGCTGAACCACGCTACGAGCTACCCAGTCGACACTTTTTTTCCAGAAAAGCCATCCCAGCCCTGCACCAGCATGTTAAACAGCGCATCGTCTATGCACTCAGGCAATCTGTGAGTACAAAGGTGCACCTGACTACAGATGCATGGACCAGTAGGCATGGCCAGGGACGTTACGTGTCCATCACGGCACACTGGGTGAATGGGGTGGATGCAGGGTCCACAGGGGACATCAATTTCGGGACAGTTGTGCCTAGCCCACGGTCTAGGAAACAGTTGGCTGTAGGCGTTCGCACCCCCTCCTCCTCGTCCTCCTGCAGAAGCGACAGCTCTTCCACAGACTGCAGTCGGCCAACCACTCCATCGGCAGCTGACACTGTTGCACACCAGTTGTCCCATTATGAGCCAGCTACTGGCAAGCGTCAGCAGGCTGTATTGGCTATGAAGTGTTTGGGCGACAACAGACACACCGCGGAAGTTCTGTCCAAGTTCTTGCAACAAGAAACGCAGTCGTGGCTGGGCACAGTAGATCTTGAGGCAGGCAAGGTAGTGAGTGATAACGGAAGGAATTTCATGGCTGCCATCTCCCTTTCCCAACTGAAACACATTCCTTGCCTGGCTCACACCTTAAACCTGGTGGTGCAGTGCTTATTGAAAACTTATCCTGGGTTCTCCGACCTGCTCCTCAAAGTGCGTGGACTTTGCTCACATATCCGACATTCGCCTGTACACTCCAGCCGTATGCAGACCTATCAGCGGTCTTTGAACCTTCCCCAGCATCGCCTAATCATAGACGTTGCAACAAGGTGGAACTCAACATTGCACATGCTTCAGAGACTGTGCCAACAGAGGCGGGCTGTTATGTATTTGTGGGAGGATACACATACACGGGCAGGCAGTAGGATGGCAGACATGGAGTTGTCAGGTGTGCAGTGGTCGAAGATACAAGACATGTGTCAAGTCCTTCAGTGTTTTGAGGAATGCACACGGCTGGTTAGTGCAGACAATGCCATAATAAGCATGAGCATCCCCCTAATGTGTCTGCTGATGCAAAGTTTGACGCACACAAAGGATCAGGCGTCTGCACCAGAGGAAGAGGAAAGCCTTGATGACAGTCAGCCATTGTCTGGCCAGGGCAGTGTACAGGACGAGGTAGCGGGCGAAGAGGAGGTGGAGGACGAGGAGGATGATGGGGATGAGTATATTTTTAATGAGGAAGCTTTCCCGGGGGCACTGGAAATTGGTTGCGTGGCAAGGCCGGGTTCTGTTTTTTTGAGGGACACAAGTGACTTAGATTGGCCTGAAACTGCCCCTCAACCAATCACAACTAGGGTTGAGCGACCTTCACTTTTATAGGATCGGGTCGGGTTTCACGAAACCCGACTTTTGGAAAAGTCGGGTCGAGTGAAATCGGCCGATCCTATAAAAAAGTCGGGGTCGGGGTCGGCCGAAACTCGAAACCCAATGCAGTGCATTGGGTTTCCATGGTTCCCAGGGTCTGAAGGAGCGGAAACTCTCCTTCAGGCCCTGGGATCCATATTTAAGTGTAAAATATAGAATTAAAATAAAAAATATCCTTATACTTACCCTCTGACGCGCCCTGGTACTAACCGGGAACCTTCCTTCCTTAGAATCAGCCTTCCAGGACCTTCGGTGACGTCGCGGGTGACGTCGCGGCTTGTGATTGGCCGCGCGGCCGCCCATTTGACCGCTCGCGCGGCCAATCACAAGCCGCGACGTCACCCGCGACGTCACCGAAGGTCCTGGAAGGGCTGATTCTTAGGAAGGAAGGCTGTCGGAAGGAAGCAGGGCGCTTCCGAGGGTGAGTATATTCCTATTAGGTATATACTCACCCTCGGAAGCGCCCTGCTTCGTTCCGACAGCCTTCCTTCCTAAGAATCAGCCCTTCCAGGACCTTCGGTGACGTCGCGGGTGACGTCGCGGCTTGTGATTGGCCGCGCGAGCGGTCACATGGGCGGCCGCGCGGCCAATCACAAGCCGCGACGTCACCGCGACGTCACGGCAAGGTCCTAGAAGCGCGGATTCGAAGGAGGAAGGCTGCCGGTTAGTACCAGGGCGCGTCAGAGGGTAAGTATTGCAATATTTTTTATTTTAATTCTATATTTTACACTTTAATCTGAATTCCGATACCAATTCCCGATATCTTAAACATATCGGGAATCGGGATCGGAATTCCGATTCCAGATTCAAAAGATCGCCGACTTCATGGCCGACCCCCCACTGGGGTCGGGTCGGATTTCATGAAACCCGACCTTGCCAAAAGTCGGCGACTTTTGAACAATTTCGACCCGTTTCGCTCAACCCTAATCACAACCGCAGATTTGACAACTGGAACTTTGGCCCACATGGCGGATTATGCCTTACGTATCCTCAAAAGGGACACACGCATTACTAAAATGATGAACGATGATGATTACTGGTTGGCCTGCCTCCTTGATTCTCGCTATAAAGGCAAATTGCAAAATATTATGCCACATGAGAACTTGGAACTAATATTAGCAACCAAACAATCAACTCTTGTTGACCGTTTGCTTCAGGCATTCCCAGCACACAGCACGCGTGATCGTTCTCACACGAGCTCCAGGGGGCAGCAGACCAGGAGTGTTAGGGGTGCACACATCAGAAGTGGCGTTGGACAGAGGGGTTTTCTGACCAGGTTGTGGAGTGATTTTGCTATGACCGCAGACAGGACAGGTACTGCTGCATCAATTGAAAGTGACAGGAGACAACATTTGTCCAGTATGGTTACTAACTATTTTTCATCCCTTATCGATGTTCTCCCTCAACCTTCATTCCCATTTGATTACTGGGCATCAAAATTAGACACCTGGCCAGAATTGGCAGAATATGCATTGCAGGAGCTTGCTTGCCCGGCAGCTAGTGTCCTATCAGAAAGAGTATTCAGTGCTGCAGGTTCAATATTAACCGAAAAAAGGACTCGTCTGGCTACCCAAAATATTGATGATCTAACATTCATTAAAATGAACCACAACTGGATTTCGAATTCTTTTGCCCCACCTTGCCCGGCAGACACCTAGCTGTCCTACGAAAAGCTCTTGCCTGTGGACTACTGTGAATTACTTTTCGAATGTCTAATTTGCTGCAGCTGATTGTCCAGCATACGACATGTTTACACCTCCCTAAATGGCCAAACTCCCCACACGGGGCCGTGGTATCGCGACTTGGCGCAAGCACCCGTGAGGGTGCTGTTTGTCTGAAGAGGTGGGTGTGCCCGCTTTTGGTCGACGGCACTGCCACTGGGTCCCTCATAGTACAATAAACTGTTTCTGACGGTGGTGGTGCGCACCCAACGTCAGACACACTGTTGTAACATGAGGGGCCCTGGGCCTGTACCGCCGTCCACAAGAGAGTTCACCCACCCCCAGGTCAAACATTGCTCTGCCACTTCCACAATTATCTCTCACACTTCCACCAATGTTTAGACTATGCGCTGACATCCTTCCATTCCTGCCACTGACAATACCATTGTGTTGACATGTATAATGGTACTTAACATAGTCAGGGGCAGTGTCCTCTATTTACCCAAGTAAAAACTTTGCGCCAAATTAGTAGGTCAGAAACAACGCAGAGGATCCCACCCCTGTACCTAAAGATTGCACCCTTTAGTGTTTTCGCTGGATTTGAATGTGAGACATTCACATTTATGTATTGTTTTGGACTACTAACTGGCAGACACTCATTACAATCATCCTCCGCTGACCAGGCCACTGCTGGCCGTGTTCACCTGGAACCAATTTAAAATTGCCTACAGCCATATGTTATTATGTTAGGCCTTTGATGCCTGTCTGCGGTCACTCCTTCCACTAGGCCTCCACTGACCACACCACTGCTGCCCGTGTACCCCTGGAACCAATTTAAAATTACCTACAGCCATCTGTTATTATGTTAGGCCTTCGATGCCTGTCTGCGGTCACTCCTTCCACTAGGCCTCCACTGACCAGACCACTGCTGCTCGTGTACCCCTGGAACCAATTTTAAATTGCCTACAGCCAGCCCATTTTATTATGTTAGGCCTTCGAAGCCTGTCTGCGGTCCCTCCTTCCACTAGGCCTCCACTGACCTGTCTACTGCTGCCCGTGTACCCCTGGAACCAATTATAAAGTGCCTACAGCCCAATTTTTTTATGTTAGGCCTTCGAAGCCTGTCTGCGGTCCGTTCTTTCTACTACTACTACACTGACCAGGCCACTGCTGGCCGTGTTCACCTGGAACCAATTTAAAATTGCCTACAGCCATATGTTATTATGTTAGGCCTTTGATGCCTGTCTGCGGTCACTCCTTCCACTAGGCCTCCACTGACCAGACCACTGCTGCCCGTGTACCCCTGGAACCAATTTTAAATTGCCTACAGCCAGCCCATTTTATTATGTTAGGCCTTCGAAGCCTGTCTGCGGTCCCTCCTTCCACTAGGCCTCCACTGACCTGTCTACTGCTGCCCGTGTACCCCTGGAACCAATTATAAAGTGCCTACAGCCCAATTTTTTTATGTTAGGCCTTCGAAGCCTGTCTGCGGTCCGTTCTTTCTACTACTACTACACTGACCAGGCCACTGCTGCCCGTGTTCCCCTGGAACCAATTTAAAATTGCCTACAGCCATCTGTTATTATGTTAGGCCTTCGATGCCTGTCTGCGGTCACTCCTTCCACTAGGCCTCCACTGACCAGACCACTGCTGCCCGTGTTCCCCTGGAACCAATTTTAAATTGCCTACAGCCAGCCCAATTTTTTTATGTTAGGCCTTCGAAGCCTGTCTGCGGTCCGTTCTTTCTACTACTACTACACTGACCAGGCCACTGCTGCCCGTGTTCCCCTGGAACCAATTTTAAATTGCCTACAGCCATCTGTTATTATGTTAGGCCTTCGATGCCTGTCTGCGGTCACTCCTTCCACTAGGCCTCCACTGACCAGACCACTGCTGCCCGTGTTCCCCTGGAACCAATTTTAAATTGCCTACAGCCAGCCCAATTTCTTTATGTTAGGCCTTCGAAGCCTGTCTGCGGTCCGTTCTTTCTACTACTACTACACTAACCAGGCCACTGCTGCCCGTGTTCCCCTGGAACCAATTTTAAATTGCCTACAGCCATCTGTTATTATGTTAGGCCTTCGATGCCTGTCTGCGGTCACTCCTTCCACTAGGCCTCCACTGACCAGACCACTGCTGCCCGTGTTCCCCTGGAACCAATTTTAAATTGCCTACAGCCAGCCCAATTTCTTTATGTTAGGCCTTCGAAGCCTGTCTGCGGTCCGTTCTTTCTACTACTACTACACTGACCAGGCCACTGCTGCCCGTGTTCCCCTGGAACCAATTTAAAATTGCCTACAGCCATCTGTTATTATGTTAGGCCTTCGATGCCTGTCTGCGGTCACTCCTTCCACTAGGCCTCCACTGACCAGACCACTGCTGCCCGTGTTCCCCTGGAACCAATTTTAAATTGCCTACAGCCAGCCCAATTTTTTTATGTTAGGCCTTCGAAGCCTGTCTGCGGTCCGTTCTTTCTACTACTACTACACTGACCAGGCCACTGCTGCCCGTGTTCCCCTGGAACCAATTTTAAATTGCCTACAGCCATCTGTTATTATGTTAGGCCTTCGATGCCTGTCTGCGGTCAATCCTGCCACTAGGCCTCCACTGACCAGACCACTGCTGCCCGTGTACCCCTGGAACCAATTATAAAGTGCCTACAGCCAGCCCAATTTTTTTATGTTAGGCCTTCGAAGCCTGTCTGCGGTCCGTTCTTTCTACTACTACTACACTGACCAGGCCACTGCTGCCCGTGTTCCCCTGGAACCAATTTTAAATTGCCTACAGCCATCTGTTATTATGTTAGGCCTTCGATGCCTGTCTGCGGTCAATCCTGCCACTAGGCCTCCACTGACCAGACCACTGCTGCCCGTGTACCCCTGGAACCAATTATAAAGTGCCTACAGCCAGCCCAATTTTTTTATGTTAGGCCTTCGAAGCCTGTCTGCGGTCCGTTCTTTCTACTACTACTACACTGACCAGGCCACTGCTGCCCGTGTTCCCCTGGAACCAATTTAAAATTGCCTACAGCCATCTGTTATTATGTTAGGCCTTCGATGCCTGTCTGCGGTCACTCCTTCCACTAGGCCTCCACTGACCAGACCACTGCTGCCCGTGTTCCCCTGGAACCAATTTTAAATTGCCTACAGCCAGCCCAATTTCTTTATGTTAGGCCTTCGAAGCCTGTCTGCGGTCCGTTCTTTCTACTACTACTACACTAACCAGGCCACTGCTGCCCGTGTTCCCCTGGAACCAATTTTAAATTGCCTACAGCCATCTGTTATTATGTTAGGCCTTCGATGCCTGTCTGCGGTCACTCCTTCCACTAGGCCTCCACTGACCAGACCACTGCTGCCCGTGTTCCCCTGGAACCAATTTTAAATTGCCTACAGCCAGCCCAATTTCTTTATGTTAGGCCTTCGAAGCCTGTCTGCGGTCCGTTCTTTCTACTACTACTACACTGACCAGGCCACTGCTGCCCGTGTTCCCCTGGAACCAATTTAAAATTGCCTACAGCCATCTGTTATTATGTTAGGCCTTCGATGCCTGTCTGCGGTCACTCCTTCCACTAGGCCTCCACTGACCAGACCACTGCTGCCCGTGTTCCCCTGGAACCAATTTTAAATTGCCTACAGCCAGCCCAATTTTTTTATGTTAGGCCTTCGAAGCCTGTCTGCGGTCCGTTCTTTCTACTACTACTACACTGACCAGGCCACTGCTGCCCGTGTTCCCCTGGAACCAATTTTAAATTGCCTACAGCCATCTGTTATTATGTTAGGCCTTCGATGCCTGTCTGCGGTCAATCCTGCCACTAGGCCTCCACTGACCAGACCACTGCTGCCCGTGTACCCCTGGAACCAATTATAAAGTGCCTACAGCCAGCCCAATTTTTTTATGTTAGGCCTTCGAAGCCTGTCTGCGGTCCGTTCTTTCTACTACTACTACACTGACCAGGCCACTGCTGCCCGTGTTCCCCTGGAACCAATTTAAAATTGCCTACAGCCATCTGTTATTATGTTAGGCCTTCGATGCCTGTCTGCGGTCACTCCTTCCACTAGGCCTCCACTGACCAGACCACTGCTGCCCGTGTTCCCCTGGAACCAATTTTAAATTGCCTACAGCCAGCCCAATTTCTTTATGTTAGGCCTTCGAAGCCTGTCTGCGGTCCGTTCTTTCTACTACTACTACACTAACCAGGCCACTGCTGCCCGTGTTCCCCTGGAACCAATTTTAAATTGCCTACAGCCATCTGTTATTATGTTAGGCCTTCGATGCCTGTCTGCGGTCACTCCTTCCACTAGGCCTCCACTGACCAGACCACTGCTGCCCGTGTTCCCCTGGAACCAATTTTAAATTGCCTACAGCCATCCCAATTTTTTTATGTTAGGCCTTCGAAGCCTGTCTGCGGTCCGTTCTTTCTACTACTACTACACTGACCAGGCCACTGCTGCCCGTGTTCCCCTGGAACCAATTTTAAATTGCCTACAGCCATCTGTTATTATGTTAGGCCTTCGATGCCTGTCTGCGGTCAATCCTGCCACTAGGCCTCCACTGACCAGACCACTGCTGCCCGTGTACCCATGGAACCAATTATAAAGTGCCTACAGCCAGCCCAATTTTTTTATGTTAGGCCTTCGAAGCCTGTCTGCGGTCCGTTCTTTCTACTACTACTACACTGACCAGGCCACTGCTGCCCGTGTTCCCCTGGAACCAATTTAAAATTGCCTACAGCCATCTGTTATTATGTTAGGCCTTCGATGCCTGTCTGCGGTCACTCCTTCCACTAGGCCTCCACTGACCAGACCACTGCTGCCCGTGTTCCCCTGGAACCAATTTTAAATTGCCTACAGCCAGCCCAATTTCTTTATGTTAGGCCTTCGAAGCCTGTCTGCGGTCCGTTCTTTCTACTACTACTACACTAACCAGGCCACTGCTGCCCGTGTTCCCCTGGAACCAATTTTAAATTGCCTACAGCCATCTGTTATTATGTTAGGCCTTCGATGCCTGTCTGCGGTCACTCCTTCCACTAGGCCTCCACTGACCAGACCACTGCTGCCCGTGTACCCCTGGAACCAATTATAAAGTGCCTACAGCCCAATTTTTTATGTAAGGCCTTCGAAGCCTGTCTGCGGTCCTTCCTTCCAATAGTTCTCCACTGACCAGACCAATGCTGGCCGTGTACCCCTGGAACCCAGCTGAAAGTGCATGGAGCCTCCTTTTTTTCTTTGTTTTATATTTAGAAAGCCCAGATGAACTACGCTGTACCACGGTTCAAGCTACCCAGTCGACATTTCTTTTGCGAGAAAAGCCATCCCAGCCCTCCACCGGCATGAAAAAGTCTGCATTGTCATAGCACTCAGGCAATCAAACAGTTGAAAGGTGCACCTGACAAGAGACGCATGGACCAGTAGGCATGTCCACAAAAAATTACGTGTCCATTACGGCGCACTGGGTTAATGTGTTGGATGCATGGTCCACAGGGGACAGCCTACAAAGTCTGTCTGCAGTCCCTAATTCAAATTTTCCTCCGCTGACCACACCACTGCTGCCCGTGTACCCCTGGAACCATTTTTAAAGTGCCTACAGCCTAATTTTGTTATGTTAGGCCTACTACACCTGTCTGCGGTCCCTCCTTCCAATACTCGTCCACTGACCACACCACTGCTGCCCGTGGACCCCTGGAACCAATTTTTAATTGCATAGAGCATCATTTTTTTAATAGTAGGCGTACAAAGTCTGTCTGCGGTCCACTATTGAAATTGTCCTCCACTGCCCAGAGCAATGCTGCCTGTGTACCCCTGTAAATTTTTTAAGCTGCAGTGAGCCACATTTTTGGTTTAAGGCCTACTACCTGTGTCTGTCTGCGCCACTCAATTCAGCTGTGTTCCTTTGAAAAAAGCTGAGCGTCAATAGTCTTGTTTTCAGCCTCTAGGAATTTTAAAACTGCATTGGGGGTACAACTTTGGTAGGGCCTACTAACGGTGTCTGCCGCCCCAAGGTGTGCCCCAGGTTTCGTCCACATTGCTTCGGTCTTCCGACTCTCGTTTAGTAGTTGTAGAAAACTACACTGCATTAGGCCTACAAATTGGGTATGGGGTGTAGAGAGATGGTGTGTTCCACTCCAAGGTGTTCCCCAGGTTTCCTCTCCATTGCTTCGATCTTCATGCTCTCGTTTAGTAGTTGTTGAGAACTACACTGCATTAGGCCTACAAAATGGGTATGGGGTGTAGAGAGATGGTGTGTTCCACTCCAAGGTGTTCCCCAGGTTTCGTCCACATTGCTTCGGTCTTCCGACTCTCGTTTAGTAGTTGTAGAAAACTCCACTGCATTAGGCCTACAAATTGGGTATGGGGTGTAGAGAGATTGTGTGTTCCACTCCAAGGTGTTCCCCAGGTTTCCTCTCCATTGCTTCGATCTTCATGCTCTCGTTTAGTAGTTGTTGGAAACTACGCTGCATTAGGCCTACAAATTGGGTATGGGGTGTAGAGAGATGGTGTGTTGCACTCCAAGGTGTTCCCCAGGTTTCCTCTCCATTGCTTCGATCTTCATGCTCTCGTTTAGTAGTTGTTGAGAACTACACTGCATTAGGCCTACAAAATGGGTATTGGGTGTAGATTGATGGTGTGTTCCACTCCAAGGTGTTCCCCAGGTTTCCTCGCCATTGCTTCGATCTTAATGCTCTCGTTTAGTAGTTGTTGGAAACTACACTGCATTAGGCCTACAAATTGGGTATGGGGTGTAGAGACGGTGTGTTCCACTCCAAGGTGTTCTCCAGGTTGCCTTTCCTGAGCTTCTATCTTCAGGCTCTCGTTTAGTAGTTGTTGGAAACTACGCTGCATTAGGCCTACAAATTGGGTATGGGGTGTAGAGAGATGGTGTGTTCCACTCCAAGGTGTTCCCCAGGTTTCCTCGCCATTGCTTCGATCTTAATGCTCTCGTTTAGCAGTTACATAGTAACATAGTAACATAGTTAGTAAGGCCGAAAAAAGACATTTGTCCATCCAGTTCAGCCTATATTCCATCATAATAAATCCCCAGATCTACGTCCTTCTACAGAACCTAATTGTATGATACAATATTGTTCTGCTCCAGGAAGACATCCAGGCCTCTCTTGAACCCCTCGACTGAGTTCGCCATCACCACCTCCTCAGGCAAGCAATTCCAGATTCTCACTGCCCTAACAGTAAAGAATCCTCTTCTATGTTGGTGGAAAAACCTTCTCTCCTCCAGACGCAAAGAATGCCCCCTTGTGCCCGTCACCTTCCTTGGTATAAACAGATCCTCAGCGAGATATTTGTATTGTCCCCTTATATACTTATACATGGTTATTAGATCACCCCTCAGTCGTCTTTTTTCTAGACTAAATAATCCTAATTTCGCTAATCTATCTGGGTATTGTAGTTCTCCCATCCCCTTTATTAATTTTGTTGCCCTCCTTTGTACTCTCTCTAGTTCCATTATATCCTTCCTGAGCACCGGTGCCCAAAACTGGACACAGTACTCCATGTGCGGTCTAACTAGGGATTTGTACAGAGGCAGTATAATGCTCTCATCATGTGTATCCAGACCTCTTTTAATGCACCCCATGATCCTGTTTGCCTTGGCAGCTGCTGCCTGGCACTGGCTGCTCCAGGTAAGTTTATTATTAACTAGGATCCCCAAGTCCTTCTCCCTGTCAGATTTACCCAGTGGTTTCCCATTCAGTGTGTAATGGTGATATTGATTCCTTCTTCCCATGTGTATAACCTTACATTTATCATTGTTAAACCTCATCTGCCACCTTTCAGCCCAAGTTTCCAACTTATCTAGATCCATCTGTAACAGAATACTATCTTCTCTTGTATTAACTGCTTTACATAGTTTTGTATCATCTGCAAATATCGATATTTTACTGTGTAAACCTTCTACCAGATCATTAATGAATATGTTGAAGAGAACAGGTCCCAATACTGACCCCTGCGGTACCCCACTGGTCACAGCGACCCAGTTAGAGACTATACCATTTATAACCACCCTCTGCTTTCTATCACTAAGCCAGTTACTAACCCATTTACACACATTTTCCCCCAGACCAAGCATTCTCATTTTGTGTACCAACCTCTTGTGCGGCACGGTATCAAACGCTTTGGAAAAATCGAGATAGACCACGTCCAATGACTCACCGTGGTCCAGCCTATAGCTTACCTCTTCATAAAAACTGATTAGATTGGCAGTTGTTGGCAACTATGCTGCATTAGGCCTACAAATTGGGTATGGAGTGTAGAGAGATGGTGTGTTACACTCCAAGGTGTTCCCCAGGTTTCCTCTCCATTGCTTCGATCTTAATGCTCTCATTTAGTAGTTGTTGGAAACTACGCTGCATTAGGCCTACAAATTGGGTATGGGGTGTAGAGAGATGGTGTGTTCCACTCCAAGGTGTTCCCCAGGTTTCCTCTCCATTGCTTCGATCTTCATGCTCTCGTTTAGTAGTTGTTGGAAACTACGCTGCATTAGGCCTACAAATTGGGTATGGGGTGTAGAGAGATGGTGTGTTCTACTCCAAGGTGTTCTCCAGGTTGCCTTTCCTGAGCTTCTATCTTCAGGCTCTCGTTTAGTAGTTGTTGGAAACTACACTGCATTAAGCCTACAAAATGGGTATGGGGTGTAGAGAGATGGTGTGTTCCACTCCAAGGTGTTCTCCAGGTTGCCTTTCCTGAGCTTCTATCTTCAGGCTCTCGTTTAGTAGTTGTTGGAAACTACACTGCATTAGGCCTACAAATTGGGTATGGGGTGTAGAGAGATCGTGTGTTCCACTCCAAGGTGTTCCCCAGGTTTCCTCGCCATTGCTTCAATCTTAATGCTCTCGTTTAGTAGTTGTTGGAAACTACACTGCATTAGGCCTACAAATTGGGTATGGGGTGTAGAGACGGTGTGTTCCACTCCAAGGTGTTCTCCAGGTTGCCTTTCCTGAGCTTCTATCTTCAGGCTCTCGTTTAGTAGTTGTTGGAAACTACACTGCATTAGGCCTACAAAATGGGTATGGGGTTTAGAGAGATGGTGTGTTCCACTCCAAGGTGTTCCCCAGGTTTCCTCTCCATTGCTTCGATCTTCATGCTCTCGTTTAGTAGTTGTTGGAAACTACGCTGCATTAGGCCTACAAATTGGGTATGGGGTGTAGAGAGATGGTGTGTTGCACTCCAAGGTGTTCCCCAGGTTTCCTCACCATTGCTTCGATCTTAATGCTCTCGTTTAGTAGTTGTTGGAAACTACGCTGCATTAGGCCTACAAATTGGGTATGGGGTGTAGAGAGATGGTGTGTTACACTCCAAGGTGTTCCCCAGGTTTCCTCTCCATTGCTTCGATCTTCATGCTCTCGTTTAGTAGTTGTTGGAAACTACACTGCATTAGGCCTACATATTGGGTATGGGGTGTAGAGAGATGGTGTGTTCCACTCCAAGGTGTTCCCCAGATTTCCTCGCCATTGCTTCGATCTTAATGCTCTCGTTTAGTAGTTGTTGGAAACTACACTGCATTAGGCCTACAAATTGTGTATGGGGTGTAGAGACGGTGTGTTCCACTCCAAGGTGTTCTCCAGGTTGCCTTTCCTGAGCTTCTATCTTCATGCTCTCGTTTAGTAGTTGTTGGAAACTACACTGCATTAGGCCTACAAATTGGGTATGGGGTGTAGAGAGATGGTGTGTTCCACTCCAAGGTGTTCCCCAGGTTTCCTCTCCATTGCTTCGATCTTCATGCTCTCGTTTAGTAGTTGTTGGAAACTACGCTGCATTAGGCCTACAAATTGGGTATGGGGTGTAGAGAGATGGTGTGTTGCACTCCAAGGTGTTCCCCAGGTTTCCTCGCCATTGCGTCGATCTTAATGCTCTCGTTTAGTAGTTGTTGGAAACTACGCTGCATTAGGCCTACAAATTGGGTATGAGGTGTAGAGAGATGGTGTGTTACACTCCAAGGTGTTCCCCAGGTTTCCTCTCCATTGCTTCGATCTTCATGCTCTCGTTTAGTAGTTGTTGGAAACTACGCTGCATTAGGCCTACAAATTGTGTATGGGGTGTAGAGACGGTGTGTTCCACTCCAAGGTGTTCTCCAGGTTGCCTTTCCTGAGCTTCTATCTTCAGGCTCTTGTTAAATAGTGGTTAAATGGAACAACTGCATTTGGCGTACTAGTTGGTTTGGGGCCTACTAACAGTGTCTGCCGCTCCTTGCTGTTCTCCTGGTTTCATGTCCTGAAATTCCATTTTCAGGCTCTCGTTAAGTAGTTGTTAATGTTAGACTGCATTTGGCCTACTAGTTGGGTTGGGGCCTACTATCGGTGTCTGCCACTCCTTGCTGTTCTCCTCCACTGAACAAAGCTGTGCCGCCTGTTTACTACGGTTGCCAATTTTGAACTGCATTTCGACTACTTACTGATTTGGGCCTACTCTCTGTGTCAGCCTCTCATTCCAGTTGTCCTCCACTGCAATGCCCCCTGGTTAGTCCTGTGTTACCAATTTTGAACTGCATTTAGCCCTCTTTATTCTTTGGGCCTATATCTGTGTTTCCTCCTCATCCTGCCCATTGCCCAGCCAGTGATAGATGAGTCTGCTGGTACATTGACCCATAACGCAAAATTGCCCGTGCACGCTACACAGCAAGATTGTGACCCTGCTGAAAGTCAGGTTCCTCTTCCCGCATACCATACCACCCTACACAGGGACAAAGAGGAAGGTGCAGATGAAGGTGCAGGTTCCTTCATCAGGTGAGGGGAGGAATACTAGTTGGCGACGTCACTGGCACAGGGCCTCTCATAGTACGCAAAAGTGTTGCTGCCGGTGGGAGGCGCCACCGCAGTGCAAACACACCGCTGTACTTTGAGGGGCCCTGTGCCAGTGCCAATGCCAACGAGTGGCCCCCCCCTGCTTGCTCAGGATCTCAGCAGTTGCAAAGTTGAAATACTTACCTCTCCCTCCTCCACTGCCGTGACGTGTTCCAGATTTCCTGGGCCCACTAATTACTTGAACCAGCCCTACCCCCCCACAACTTTAGCCAAATGACCCCCAATTTCAAATGCCTTCCAATTATTATAAGGTAAATTACGATTGACAAGCTTCTGTAACAAGAATGGATGTTTTTGCCATTAAAATGGGCAGTGTAGGTGTTTTCCTGGCCTCCACTCACTGCCGACTATGCTCCCCCATTGACTTGCATTGGGTTTCGTGTTTCGGGCGATACCCGACTTTTCGCGATAATCGGCCGATTCCACTCGACTCGACTTCTAAGATAGTCGGGTTTCGCGAAACACGGCTCGACTCTAAAAAGGTCAAGGTCGCTCAACCCTAGTATTCACATCTAGCATAGACATTAGAGATACAGTAAGCTAATCGATTTAATGCAAATTCAATTTTTTTTTTTTTTTATTACTGGTGAATTTTAAAATTTTGCAATTCAATTCATGTGACTCACTAAACAAAGTTTCTACCAACTTTCTACACATTACAGAAGATTGCATCAGCAAAAGAAGAATGGGAAGATCTTAGGCACAACCACGTGGGCTTCTACATAATGCCTTGCAGATATCCCATCATATGGGATAGCAGCCATTCAAATGGGACTATGATAGCCTGTATAGAAAGCCTGTATAAAAATGTTAAGTAAAGTAGTCTGTCAATAATGAATAGATGCAATTGATAGTGGAGAGAAAGCTAGGAGAGGTGCAAACACCAGCAGTGCCATGGTCAATGTGATCAGTGATATGGTAGAGCTTCCATTTGTCAAACTTAATTTAAATTAATTACACATTTTTACTCATTCTTAATGCAATGGAAAGCAACAGCAAGCAAGCACAATATTTTTTTGTAAAAAAAATGCTTATTTGTCACAAGTGTTTATGATGAGATTTTTCTTGTAGATAGATGAAGGGGATAATGTGGATATGGTCCACGCTGCGGAATAATTGAAGGTCCAAAGTGTTTCACATAAAGAATGGTGGTTTATTCAACACGCTTCAAAGTCTGAATGACTTCTTCATCAGGAAATACCACATTAGTACCGGGCCAGGACTGTTGAAGCACAGTCAGCGCGAAACGGCTGTCGTCCACAGAAGGTTTCCGCTCCACTCCCGCTGTGCCCATTTTATGGACTAAATAAAGGACTGTTTTAATTGGATGGGGAGTGGCACCTTTTTTCTTCTTTTTGGGACTATAGAAGGCATTAATAACACTTGGAGAAAAAGAGGTTATATTACCTATAGAAAACGCCAACATAAAGACATCGAGTATTTGTCTACAATTATCATTGATCCTATTCCTTACAGAAATGGAAACACAGGAATAGGGATATGACGACAGAAAAGGAGAAGAGGTAGACGCCATTATTGTTAACAAACAAGAGAGATGAAGGAGAAACAGACCCCAAACACAGCGACTAATGACAAAGAGAAAGAGGAAACAAAATTAGTGGTAAATATCTCCAAGAAAATATTAACCAATTCAAAAATGTCAGTTCTTAACAAAAGTCTATCTTTTGGACTGGGGAAACATGACAATTGCTTTCAATTGGAGATCGATATGCATTGCTTTTTCAGATCAATTAAATTGAGGGAGTGGTTTCATAATAAAACTGTTGTTCCAATGGTAACTAGCAGTGAATTTAATCTGCAGGGAGTTTCTCTGTATAAGAAAAGTAATTTTGTTTCACCTACTCACTCGACGGTAATTGATGCATTCATGTCTGCAGTAACACAGGATCTTGGAAAGTAAAAGGATATGTCAGGTAATCATGTTAAACATCCTAATATTGTTACACATGAGAACTTGCCCATGATGACGGCATCCCTGTTAAACCTGCTTATTAGGAGATTGCTGTCGTCATCATGTAAAAAGATGCCTACATACCGAAGATCAAGGGGGACAAGAGTGACATAAATATGTATCAGAGATTAAATAGCAACCCCAAATTTGATATCGAAAGAGACACAAAAAGCATTTTGGCTGTGGCTAAGTATGATGGAATCATTGATCAAGATAGTTATGATTAATGATTTGTGGAACATTCACCCACACCTGTGTTATACTTTCTACCAAAAATGCAGAAGTCTCTAATTAATCCACCAGAACGACTGATTATTCACAGATGCCGTAGACAGATTTGAGCATTGTGGACTACATCACACCTGCTTTGAGTTTGTCTCCCAGCACCACCCAGTCTTTCACACGGTCCAGTGTCACAAGCCAAGAGTCTGGAGCACATAATCCTAACCCTGATCCTCCTTCCTCCCACCATGGCGATTAAGAGGAGACAAGTGTGCCCACACTCTGACACTCCAAGAAGCTATTTACATTTAAATTTACTGATTCTGGCCTCTCACCCTGAATGTTTCAAGAGGGACATGAAGAGATTGTTGGTAGTAATGGCAAAATATTTGAGCAGCTACGTTCAGAAGACAATGACATTGGGAAATATCTCAAGAGGTAGTGTCGCGACTCTGTTGTCGGATGTCCAGGGAGCAGGAACTCTTTCCCTGTCCCTAACGCTCATGGTAAGACAGTAGTCGAAATGCATGGGTTATAACGATGCATAATGTGTATACTGCTATAATATGCTGCTTTTTTTTACATTTTTTGTGGAACACCATTGTATTTAATTTTTTCTGTCTTTTAAAATGGCTCACTTAAAGCTATATCTTAAGTGGATACTTCTACTCGCTGGATTCAATTTACCCTTTGTTTGACGACGGCCATAATCCTATAAGGACCAATGAACCTGGAACCCAGTTTCCAAGAGGGAACCTTCAACTTAATATTCCTTGAGGACAACGAGTCACCAACACACAGGTCCAGACCCACCAAATGTCTCAGATCAGCCACACATTTATATTTGGACCCCATCTTAGTCAAATTATCAATAACCCCTTGCCACACAGACGTAATAGATGACGGAAATTCTTCAGGTATTCCAGAAGAACAATTCCTATTAAATGAGAGCTGAACTGAGGGTGAAACCCGTATGCTCTGAAAAATGGGGACTTATCAGTAGACTCATGACAATTATTATTTACCGCAAATTCAGCTAGAGGTGAGTAAGCAACCCAATCCTCCTGATTCTCAGACACAAAACACCTAAGATAAGTCTCAATATGCTCCTTAACCTGTTCAGTTTGCTCATTAGACTGTGAAATGCAGAAGTGAATGACAAGTGGATCCCCAAAGAGTGCAAAATTTTCTCCAAAATTTGGAAATAAGCCGCAGATAGGAGTGACTAATAGTGATGAGCGAGCACTAAAGTGTTCGGGTGCTTGTTGCTCTGGTCGAACAATTTGTAATACTTGGGTACTCGGACGGAACAACGAACCCAATGTAAGTTTATGGGAGAAATGAGCATTTTTACCGTGATCCCCCCGGGGGTTCTTTTAAGATCTATAAACATCTAAAAAGTGATGGAAACACTGCTCAAATGACACGGGAACATCATGGGGATCGCCCCTGGAAGCATTTCTGACTCCTGGGTCACAGCTGTAAACAATGTTGTCAGAGTTTCATGTCTTTTTTACAGGTGCACCAAAAAACATACAAAACCGAAACCCAAATTGATTTTGCTGGGAAATATGTTAAGGAACATCCTTTCCAGCTTAATGACTTGTATATAAGGCAAAATAATTAACCAAAAAAAAAATGTTCCTCCACCACTTGGGCTATGTTTACCCAGCGTTTTTTATGTGTTTTTCAACTTTAGCATTGCTTTCAATCAATACAAATGCATTCACTGGGTAATGTCATTGTAACATTGAACAACCCTGGCTGGCCATGTAGTGTGTGACACATGAGCAGACACATCTTGTTTCATTTATGAAGGAGGGACTCTTAAATTCACAGAGCCTATTTTTAGAGGAGCATCAGGCAGCATTCATTTTCTTAAAGGGCCATTAAACAGTGGGTCTCCTATACGGTTATTGGCTATGCAGTGAGTGGCTGGGTTGCCAAAAGTTAGGACGCACCTCAATGCCCCTTTCATGAGACATACAAGAGGACCCCCTGAAAAAAATATTGCATTGAATGCAAGGCCTGGCCTGCACCAATGTTTCATGCAGTTCAATAACCATTTCAGCAGACGTACTTTACCGCTTCATGACAAAATTGTTCCCATTAGAAGAAAGTATGCCTCCCATACTGTTTTCTTATGCATTGAATGCAAGGCCTGACCTGCACCAATGTTACATGCAGTCCAATAACCATTTGGTTTTGTCATGCCTGGCAGCCATCATTCTCTCAGAACATGCCTTCAGTGCTGCTGGTGGTGTCCTGAAAGATAAGTGCATCTGTGCATCCGTTTGTCCTCTGACAGTGTAGACCACCTAATTTTCATCAAAATGAGCAAGTCTTGGATCTCCAATGTATTTTGCACCTAGGCGATGGTGTATTTTTTAATGTTAGATATTAATGTTGAGTTATTGTAGTCTGTGTCATTTTTGTGGTGTCTTCTGTGCCTGATGTTGCTACTGCTGCTGATGTTATAAACAATTTTTTGAAGAGTGGAAACTCTAAATTGGGTCTCCATCTGGTGGGTTGCTTGTAGTAGGAGGAGTGTCAGAGACTTATATTACTATTTCTACTTTGTGTAAATTGATGCCACTTTAGTGGTGTATGACAATTATTTTTTTGAAATGTGGAGACACCAAGTTGGGACTCCATCTGGTGGGTCTCCTGTGTAAGCAGACAGGCAAGCCGGCACTCACTTTCAGTCAACTACCTTTGCTGCTTTCCTTTCATTTTTTTACCAATAGTACTGTATGAAACTGATGTTTGCACCATGTTAGTGTGGCTGGAAAAAAAAAAAATTGGAGGTGTTGCATGAGGTATTAGGTCCCCCAGCTAAGAAGGCTTACACAGTTCCCTTAACCACTAGGTCCTGATTGAAACTTCAATTTCAAACCGTAAATCCTGGGCCAGGCCCTGATAACACATGTGTGGCCAATGGCTGACTGCTGCTGTTGTACCATTTTCAAATTTATACTGCGAGACAATTGATGGCACTTTTCATGTTGTCTGCCCATAATTTTAGTTTTTTGGGAAGCTTTTTGTCTGCTTAAGGTGTTGTCTTTGTGTTTGTTTTTACCTCCCTTTGAACCTAATGGGGTTCAGATACATTTGTTGAACCATTCGGCGAACTGTTCGACAGACATGGGTCCATTCGGCAAATCCAAACTGAACCTCGAAAAGCCAACATCACCTCAGATGGGATGGCACAGGATTCCTCATAATGCTTTGCAGTCATTACATCACATGGTATAGCACATATTAAGCAGGAGGGACTATCATAGTCTGTATAAAAGTTGAGGCAGGGAATACAACCTTAATTTTAGGGTAATTTTAGGATAAAGAGAGTATGTCTGGGCACATAGCTCAAGAATACAGGCAAGCTTTAAAACATTGAACAAATTCTGCAGGCAAAAATATGTTGAATTACTGCAGCAGTGAAGAAGTTGAGAGTGAAAACCTCTGAATAATAGAGATTTAATTGATTGTGGAAAAGAAAGATTGGAGAAGTGCTAGCAGCAGCAGTGACAGACTCAGTGTGATTAAGCTGTGGTGTGCAGAATAAGGCATCTGTCCTGCTGCATTTAAATTAGAATTCACATTTCTTGTTCATTCTTAATGAAATAAAAAGCAGAAACAGGCAGCACACATACGTTTTTTGAGAGAAAAAAAATCTGAAATCAGTGTAAGAGGGTGTACTTGCTTGTCACAAGGTATTGTACACAGTTTTTAAATATCTTGTGCAACCAATTATATTTAAGGGAAAAAATTGTTTTTTAAAAATTACAAAACATTTAACTGCAACTGTCTACGTCACAAAGTGTGCGTCTCGCAGATTTTTTTAACACCTGTTTTACTAATCATTGCTATATTATTATTATTATTTTTATTATTATTATTTATTATTGCAGCACCATTTATTCCATGGTGCCTTACATGTGAAAACTGGTATACAGAAAAAACAAAGTACAATAATCTTGAACAAAATTAGTCACCGACTAGTACAGGAGAGAGTACCTTGCCTGCAAGGATTCGCAATCTACAAGGAATGGGTGAGGATACAGCAGGTGAGGTTAAAGCTGGTCATGCAGCAATTTGGTGGAACAAGGATTGCGGTAGGTTGTAGGCTTGTCGGAAGAGGTATTTCTTCAAGTTCCTTTTGAAAGTTTCCATTGTAGGCGAGAGTCTGAAATGTTGGTGTAGAGAGTACCAAAGTAGATGAGATGCACGCAGTGGCGTAACTTCAAAGTGAGGGGCCCCGATGCGAACTTTCAAATGGGGCCCCCCTGCGCCAAAATATTTCCCACCGAAATTCACATTTTCCCTATTCATTTCGCACACTATAGTTGTGTTGCAATTTTGTATAGTCTGACCTAATACTGCCCTGTAATCGCTGAGAAAAATGATTTTATAACTAACATGTCCCTATAGTAATATGTCCTCCATCGCTTTAATTCCAAGCGCACTCCCGGCGTTTGAAATCTGTGCGCTGTTTCTTCCTGGTATGATGCTGCAGTGCGTCATTTCCGGACCTGTGCAGTGTGGGGGTGTATTGGGTGTACTGGTTGGCTCCGGAGCATGCGCACTGCACATTCTGATGCTGGCGAGTACACGCAATATTCCCCCACAGTGCACATGCTGGGCTCTGCCCACAGCCGTGTACAGCCCGTACACACACGGCTCTGCTCCGTACACCTTGTACACACGCGGCTCTGCTCCGTACACCTCGTACACACGCGGCTGTGCTCCGTACACCTCGTACACACGCGGCTCTGCTCCGTACACCTCGTACACACGCGGCTCTGCTCCGTACACCTCGTACACACGCGGCTCTGCTCCGTACACCTCGTACACACGCGGCTCTGCTCCGTACACCTCGTACACACGCGGCTCTGCTCCGTACACCTCGTAAGTAAGTAAGGAGCGGACATTTTCTTGCGGACTGTGCCCGTCGCTGACTGGTCGTGGCTGTTTTGCCGCGACCAATCAGCGACTTGGATTTCCTTGACAGACAGAGGCCGCGACTAATGAATATCCGTGACAGAAAGAAGGACAGACGGAAGTGACCCTTAGACAATTATAGAGTAGATAAGATAAAGGGTCAATCAATATAGAACTAATTTGTGCTGAAAAAGGTGATTTGACAGATGCATACAGTTCATAAGGGCAGCAGAGCAGGGAATGTCTGAAACTGAAACTCACAATGTCTGCGGTGCGGCTGCAAAAACCAGCAGGAGGACAAATAAAGATCGGCTTGAGAGACCCTTCGGCAGCAGGAGGAGGAGGACGCAGCAGTGCCAGCAACAGCAGCTTTTTAGGTTTAAAAAGTGCAAGCTGCGGCACTCGGTCACTGACTCAAGCAGTGCAAGGCACCAGACCAGTGCTTTCCTTTGGTGCGAGTCACTGAAGTGAAGGACCTGTGTGGACACGCCTCTCCAGGTCACATGGTTGGATCATGTGACTGCATTAACTCCATCTTCCCCCTTGTAACTGGAGGACCTGCGGTGACGGGCCGGCTCCCTGCTGCAGGTCACTCACAAATGGTTGGGTCACGTGAGTCATTCATTCTCCTTCTTCGCTATTGTCCATGGACGGATGTGCGGGCCCTTAGGAAGTCCGGGCCCCGTCGCAACTGCGACCTCTGCGACCGCTATAGTTACGCCCCTGGATGCACGTGAAAAATGTACCAGTGGCAATAATTTTCATTAGTCCACTTTTCCAGAGTGTCAGCATGGCGATAAAATATATAAACAAATTCTATTGGTTAAATAAATAGCACATCTTTATCAGTTGTGTGCCTGATGCAATCTGGGCAGAGATAAGCAAATGATACAATTTACCAGTAGCAATCATTTTCATTAGTCCGCTGTTGCAGTGTGTCAGCAAGTTGATTTAAAAAAAATACTAATTTTCTATTGGCTTAATAAATAGCGCATCTTCATCTGTCAGTTGTGCAACTGGCACAATCCAGGCAGAGATAAGCAAACGTCACAATTTACCAGTGCTAATAATTTTCATTAGTCTGCTGTTGTAGTGTGTTAGCAAGTCATATATATATATAAAAAAATACCAATTTTCTAATGGTCTAAGGCTAGTTTCACATTTGCGTTTAAAACGCATCCGCAGGTGGTGAAAAAAACGCATGTAAACGCGTACAAACGCTGCGTTTTTTAGACACATGCGTTTTCGTATGCGGTAAAAAATGCTGGGTTTTTACGCGTTTACATGCGTTTTTTCCTGCGTTTGCGTTTTTGATACGCATGATGAGAAATTTCACAAGAGAAAAATCAAGATCCAGACACCGCCAATGGGACTACAGAGGGCGTGTGACATGACTCTGTGGACCAAAATATGGAAAAATTGTAGCTCTCAAAATGTGGTAACGCAAAAAATATTTTTTGGAATAAAAAGCGTCTTTAGTGTGTGACAGCTGCCAATCATAAAAATCAACTAGAAAACCCACTATAAATAGAAATGGCTAGGGTTAGGGTTTGGATCCCTAGGGTTAGGGTTAGCGGTTAGTGTTAGGGCTAGGGTTAGGGTTTGGATCCCTAGGGTTAGGGTTAGCGGTTAGTGTTAGGGCTAGGGTTAGGGTTTGGATCCCTAGGGTTAGGGTTAGGGTTAGGGTTTGGATCCCCAGGGTTAGGGTTACGGTTAGGGTTAGGGGTAGGGTTAGGGCTAGGTTTAGGGTTAGGGTTTGGATCCCTTTATCACCTTGATGGTGGCTTAGGGTTAGGGTTTTGATCCCTTTATCACCTTTGGGGGTGGCTTATCAGTGTATAGACTTTCTATGTTTCTATTGAAACACATGCGTTTAAAAACGCAACCGAACGCATGTGCTTAAAAACGCATACGTTTACATAGACGGCAATACAATTTTTTGCCGCAAAAAAACGCATGCGTTTTTTTGCGGCAAAAAAAGCCTCTAGAAATTACTACATGTTGCATTTCCGCAAAAAACGCAAGCATAGAAATGACGCATGCGTCGTCAAATGCGGCCAAGCGCGTACAAAAAAAGTTTTAATTTTAAATGTTAAATATAGGAAAAAAAACGCATGCTTTTATATGCGTTTAAACGCTACGGCAAAAAGCGCAAATGTGAAACCAGAATAATAAATAACATATCTTCATATAGCAGTTGTGCGACTGGTGCAAAGCCTGCTGACATGCACAAATGTGACTATTTACCTGTAATTTCTGTGAGTCTGCTGTTGCCGTGTGTAATATTTCTGATATTTAAAAAAAATTAAACATAAATTGCTAGATACAATGAATTTGTACATGTCATCTCTGTGAGGGCATTTGTAAAAAATAAAGCCAGGAAATGTATTTTTCATGCCCATCAAGGCAGTGTGACAGATCAGAAGGTGGCTGTATATCTTCCTGTCAAAATTTGGTCAATACACCACTGCCAACCCAGACAAGTGCAAGGATGTTGTGGATTGGATGGCAGACAAAGGCTACAGAGTGTTCACAAGTAGCACCACAAAGTCTTCCACATAGTCCAGTCTCAGTAGCCAAGAGGCTGGGCCTCTGAATCCTTAATCTGGTCCTCATTCCTCCCACCATCTAGAGTCCCAGAAGACAAAGCTGGCCACTCTGAGAAACTGCTTATGCTCCCTTGTAATTTGTCAGGCCTCTCAATGTGCACCATTAAAGAGGGTCATGAGGAGGTGGAGTGCAGTGATGCCCAAACATTTGAACACCTACTGCCAGGAGAAAGCCACATTGAGGAAGGTCAATTCATGTCTGATGAGGTGGAGGATAATCATGATGCACAGTTGCCATCAGGTCAGCCTAAAATCGCAACTGAGAAGGGGAATCAGATTGCTGAATTGGAAGATGACATTGTCGATGATGAGGCCACAGATCCAACCTGGCATAGTGGCACGCCTAACAAGCACAGCAGTGCAGAGAGCAAAGGACCTGTAGCATGAAAACAGGCAAGAATATGTAGTGGTTGGACCAGAGGGAGAACTCGGTCAACTGTTTCACAGAGCCCCCCACTCAGCTACATTACAGGCCAAGGGTGCGTTGATCCCCTGTATGGCAGTTTTTTCTGAAATTCCTTCAGACAAAACAACTGTAATTTTCAGCATCTGCAAAGCCAAGCTAAAATGAGCCAAGAACACTACCAACCTTAGCACCACCAGCATGCCAAAGCACATGACATCCAAGCACCTCAATAGGTGGGGGGAATGCCTGGGTACAAAATCTGTGTCTGACGGTGAAAACACTGCCCCTTTCCCTGCGTTACGGCATTCCCAATCTGTTGTCCATGGAGCAGACGCTGATGCCTCCTGTCCACAAACTACAGTTGCACAGACACAACAGTTAGCAACCAAGTACAGTTCATTGTCCAATTGCAGTGTTCAGTTGTCCCTACCCCAGACATTTAGCAGAAAGCAGAAAAAATCCACCTACTCACTTACAGGCCCAAATACTAAACACACAAACAGTGCCAGATTGCTAGCCTTGGAAATGTTGCCATTTCGATTTGTTGGAACTGAGCCTTAATACATCTTCTTGGCTTTGGCAGTGCCATGGTACTCGATTCCCAGCCAAAACTATTTTTCCTGGTGTGCCATCACTGCATATCATAAGCACGTGTTACACAATATCAGCTGCTCTCTTACCAACGCAGTTACAGGTAATGTCCACCTAACCACGGACACATTTAAAAGTTCTTGTGCACAAGACGTTACATTTCCCTGATGGCACACTGGGTTAACCTGGTGGAGTCTGGGACAGAGTCAGACATTGGGACATCACACATCTTACCGACACCAAGAAAAGCGGGCCAAACTTCCATCAAGGTTTCAGTCTCCTCATATTCCAGTTCCTGTCTCTAATCCTCCTCCTCTTCATCCTCAGTGGAACTAGTCTCTCAATAACTCCCCAGCTGGGAAGTCTGCAGCACTGCCTTGGCAAAGTGACAGCTCGCTCTGCTGAAGCACATCTGTTTAGGTGATAAAACTCACAATGCAGCTGAGCTGTTGAAAGGGATAAAAGAACAGACCAATCAGTGGCATTCTCTGCTGAACCTCCAACCAGGTCTGGTTGTGTGCATTAATGGGCGCAACTTGGTGGCGGCTTTAAAGCTCAGCAAGCTGGTACACGTTCCATGCAAGGCCACTTGCTGAACTTGGTAGTACAGCATTTATTTAAAAGCATACCCTGACTTGCTGGGCCTACTTGCCAGTCATCTCAGGCTTTTGCCAGTCTAGCTTTGTTGCAGCAGTGATTTAATTTGCTTCATCACTGACTGATCTCTGACCTGCCCACACTCTGGAATTCGACCATTCATATGTTGGCAAGGCTTGGTGAGCACCAGAGGGCAGTGTCTGAATTCCAGCTTCTCAATGCCCATCAGAGTAACACTCAGCTGAGAGTAACACTCAGCCGCACGCATAACATATTCCAAGTGGGTCTGCATCGCTGACATAGGTGAGGTTCTCCAAAACTTTGAGTACTGCAGCAAGATGGAAAGTGCTGATGATGCTTTTATCAGCGTAACCAGACTGCTGCTCTGTCTAATAAAATCTTTGCTGCAGAAACTCAAAGAGGAAGGTTTGAATACCGAGCAGGTGGCTATGGAGCAAGATTTTACAGTGGCTCATACCACACAGCACAGCCTCACACTATATTCTCAGGCCACATTGGGTGATGATGAGGAACAGCAGGAGAAGGATGAGGAGGATCTGGATTTTTTGGTCTGTGCTACAGAGGGGACTCACAAATCCCAGTGTCATGCCTGTCCAGCATGTAAGGCCTGAAGAGGACGAGGAGGCTATACATTGTAAGTAGAGTATGGTTAGTGGTCTTCTTGGTGAAGACACTGAACTTTTGACTATTTGTAGTTTGCCACACATGGCAGAGTTCATGTTCAGATGCCTTTCCCAAGACCCTCGTGTGAAACACGTTTTGTCCAACAAGAAATATTGGCTGTGCACCTTTCTTGACCCACGGTACAAGGAGAAATTTTCTTCTTTCATGTCGGAGGCAGACGTGCCATTTTCAGTGCATGCATGCCAGAGGGCCATTGTGAAAGACATGCTCAAAAGTTTACCCTCAGACAACACTGCTGGCAGAGGTACCGGCTCTTTTCACCCACAAGGATTAGATGAGAGGGCCAAGCACACCAGCTGCAACTCAGGGGGTGAATGTCCACCAACTGGGGCATTTTCATGAAACTTACATCAGCCAATCAAGGTGCGGGAAACACCCACAATGTCCTGACACAAGGGCTTGTGTCATTGGCTGCTGAAATCACATGCCAGAGCTATTTTGACACTGTAACAGTGCAGAGAGGCTGTTCCTGATGCTGGCACTGTTAGCAGCAAGATATTAGCTAGTTAGTTAGGTGGTTGTATATCAGTCAGAAAACCATTACTGAAGTCAACAAACAAAGCCAGCAGGGCACATTTCATACAAGTTTGCTGTTCACTGCTTCTATTGTGCTCCATGCATGACTATAGCATTCTAAATTATATTTTTTCACTTTCTAAATGTTAAACAGCCTGCTGTATCCCACGTTATCATTCTGTGCTGTGATGATATGAACCTGTCTGCAGACTTAAGGCGCATAAAAAATATAAAATATATCATTTTTTTCTGTTGCTAAATGTGAAACAGCCTGCTGTATCCCACTTTGTCATTTTGTTGCAATGATATGAACCTGTCCGCAGACAACGTGCATTAAAAAAAGTTATATTTTTTTCTGTTGTTGAATGTGATACAGCTCGTCGTCTCCCACGCTGTCATTTTCTGGTGGTGATATAAATTTATCTGCAGACCTAATGGGTAGGGTTGAGTGACTTTTACTTTTTTAGGATCGGGTCGGGTTTCGCGAAACCCGACTATCTCAAAAGTCGAGTCGAGTGAAATCGGCCGATTATCGCGAAAAGTCGGGAATCGACCGAAACACGAAACCCAATGCAAGTCAATGGGGAAGCATAGTCAGCAGTGAGTGGAGGCCAGGAAAGCACCTACAGTGCCCATTTTAATGGCAAAAACATCCATTCTTGTTACTGAAGCTTGTCAATCCTAATTTACCTTATAATAATAGTTAGGCATTGGAAATTTGGGGTCATTTGGTAAAGTTGTGGGGGGTATAACTGGTTCAAGTATTTAGTGGGCCCAGGAAACATGGACCACGTCACGGCAGTGGAGCAGGGAGAGGTAAGTATTTCAACTTTGCAAGTGCTGTGATCCTGAGCAAGCAGGGGGGGCCCACTCGTTCGCATTGGCACTGGCACAGGGCCCCTCAAAGTACGGCAGTGTGTTTGCACGGCGGGGGCGCCTTCCACCGGCACCGACACTTTTGCATCCTATGAGGGGCGCTGTGCCAGTGACGTCGCCAACAAGTATTCCCCCCACCTGATGAAGGAACCTGCACTTTCATCTGCACTTTCCTCTTTGTCCCCGTGTAAGGTGGTATAGTATGCGGGAAGGGGAACCTGACTTTCAGCAGGGTCACATGCTGGCTGTGTAGTGTGCAAGGGGAATGTAGTGGTCTGGGTCAATGTACCAGCAGACTCATCTAGCACTGGCTGGGCAATGGGCAGGATGAGGAGGAAACACAGATATAGGCCCAAATAATAAAGTGGGCTAAATGCATTTCAAAATTGGTAACAGGACTAACCAGGCTGCAATGCTTTGTTCAGTGGAGGACAACTGTAATGAGAGGCTGACATAGTGAGTAGGCCCAAATCAGTAAGTAGGCTAAATGCAATTCAAAATTGGTAACAGTAGTAAACAGGCGGCACTGCTTTGTTCAGTGGAGGAGAACAGCAAGGAGCGGCAGACACCGTTAGTAGGCCCCAACCCAACTAGTAAACCAAATGCAGTGTAATATTAAAACTACTTAATGAAAGCCTGAAGATAGAAGCTCAGGAAAGGAAACCAGGAGAAAACCTTGGAGCGGCAGACACCGTTAGTAGGCCCCAACCAATCTAGTAGGCCAAATGCAGTGTAATCTAAAAACTACTTAATGAAAGCCTGAAGATAGAAGCTCTGGAAAGGAAACCAGGAGAACACCTTGGAGCGGCAGACACCGTTAGTAGGCCCCAACCAAACTAGTATGCCAAATGCAGTGTAATATTAAAACTACTTAATGAATGCCTGAAGATAGAAGCTCAGGAAAGGAAACCGTAGCAGCAAGCTGGTCTACACGAGAAGCTAATTCCTGAACATCCATGCTTGCACAAGACTCCTCAGTCACCCAGAGATAAAGAGGGAAGAGAAGATAAAGCAGACTGAAGAAAAAAGTGGCTCAACGCCTTTCTTCCCTTCGTCTGAGATGCATTTAACTCATTATGGGCCAGTTGTACTGTTATGATCCGGTGACCTTGGAGCAGCATGAAAACTTTCACTGGAGTAGGTGGTAGCTATACTGACCGCAAATCCTGATCTTAACACCGCAACTAGAAGTAGCCGTGGGGTGTGCCTATCAAACCCTAGACACCTCGTCACAGCCGGAGGACTAAATACCCCTATAGATGGAAATAGGAATTCTACCTTGCCTCAGAGCAGAACCCCAAAGGATAGGCAGCCCCCCACAAATATTGGCTGTGAGTAGGAGAGGAAAGACACACACAGGCAGAAAACAGGATTTAGCACAAGAGGCCACTCTAGCTAAAATAGGAAAGGATAGGACAGAGTACTGTGCGGTCAGTATTAAAACCCTTCCAAAAATATCCACAGCAGATTATACAAAAATTCCTCCATCTAACTAAAGACGAGGAACATATATCTGCAACTCCAGAGACTCCTACACTCAGAGCAGGAATACAATCAAAAAACAAGCACACAGCTTGTGTGCCATAGAAAAAGAAACAGACACTTATCTTTGCTGAATTGGCAGCTAAGCAGGAGAAGCCAGACAGAGGTCCAATACCTCCCAAGAAACATTGACAACTGGAAAGGACTAATGAGTCCTGCAAACCTAAATACCCCAGTCAGAATTGCAATCAGCAGATACACCTGTCCAGGACTGCAGCCCAGGGACAACTGCATTACCACCTACAACCACCAGAGGGAGCCCAAAAGCAGAATTCACAACAGGTTAGGGTTTGGATTACATTTACGGTTGGGAATAGGGTTGGGATTAGGGTTAGGGGTGTGTGTTGTGAATTCCGCTCTTGGGCTCCCTCCGGTGGTTGTAAGTAGCATTTTTGTGAGTTCTGCTCTTGGGCTCCCTCCTTTGGTTTTGAGTGGTATGGCTGCTTCTTGGATTTAGCTTCAGCAGCTGTTTTCACTGATCGTCTTTCTGGCTCGGCTATATTATTCTGGCCTTATCCCTCATTCATTGCCAGTTGTCAATTGTTCCTGTCTGGAGTCATTGCTCTTAGGATTTTCCTGACACTCTGACCAGTTCAGCAAAAGCTAAGTCCTTGCTTTTCTTTTTGCAGTTCACTTGTTGTGGACTTTGTTGTTCAGCACTTTCTATGTTTTGTTCATTTGTCCAGCTTATCAGTATGGATCTATTCATCTAGGCTGGAAGCTCTGGGCAGCAGAGTTTGCCCTCCACACCTTTAGTCAGGTGTGGAGATTTTTGCATTCCTCTGCGGTGGACTTTTTCTAGTTTTTATTACTGACCGCACAGCGTTCTGTCCTGTACTATTTCTATCTAGCTAGAAGTGGCCTCCTGTGCTTAATCTTGTTTCATACTACGTATGTCATTTCCTTCTCCTCTCACAGTCATTACTTGTGGGGGGCTAATCTATCCTTTGGGGATTTTCTCTGAGGCAAGATAGTTTTCCTGCTTCTATCTTTAGAGGTAGTTAGCTCTTAGGCTGTGACGAGATGCCTAGGCAGAGTTAGGAGCATTCCACTGCTACTTCTAGTGTTGTGTCGAGCTTAGGGACTGCGGTCAGTATAGTTACCACCTGCTCAGAGCTAGTCGATTGTCGCTCCTTAATCACCAGACCATAACAGTACAACTGGCCAAAAATGAGCTGAATGCATCTCAAAAGAAGGAAAAGAAAAAGAGTTCTGAGTAATTTTTTTTTTCTTTAGTTTGTTTTGTCTTTTTCCTTCCTCTTATCTCTGGGTGATTCAGGATTTGGATGCAGGCATGGATGTTCAGGGGTTGTTTTCTCGTGTGGATCAGCTTGCTGCAAGAGTACAGAGTATTCAAGATTATGTTGTTCAGACTCCAGCCTTAGAGCCTAGAATTCCTACTCCGGATTTGTTTTACGTGGATAGATCTAAGTTTTTGAACTTTAAAAATAACTGCAAATTGTTTTTTGCTCTGAAACCCCATTCCTCTGGTGACCCCATTCAGCAAGTAAAGATAGTTATTTCTCTGCTGCGTGGCGACCCTCGGGACTGGGCATTCTCTCTTGAGTCAGGGGATCCGGCATTGCTCAATATAGATGCATTCTTTCAATCGCTCGGATTATTGTATGACGAACCTAATTCTGTAGAGCATGCTGAGAAAACACTATTGGCTCTGTGTCTGGGTCAGGAAGCGGCAGAATTATACTGCCAGAAATTTAGAAAATGGTCTGTGCTCACTAAATGGAATGAGGATGCTCTGGCAGCAATTTTCAGAAAGGGTCTTTCTGAAGCCCTTAAAGATGTTATGGTGGGTTTTCCCAAGCCTGTTGGTTTGAGTGAATCTATGTCTCTGTCCATTCAGATTGATCGGCGCCTGCGCGAACGCAAAGTGGTGCACCATATGGCAGTGTCCTCTGAGCAGAGTCCTGAGGCCATGCAATGTGATAGGATTTTGACTAGTGCGGAACAGAGGGGATACAGACGTCAGAATGGGCTGTGTTTTTACTGTGGTGATTCTGCTCATGCTATTTCTGATTGCCCTAAGCGTATTAAGAGGGTCGCTAGATCTGTTACCATTAGTACTGTGCAGCCTAAGTTTCTCCTGTCTGTGACCCTGATTTGCTCATTGTCATCTTTTTCTGTCATGGCATTTGTGGATTCGGGCGCTGCTCTGAACTTAATGGACTTAGAATTTGCTAGGCGCTGTGGTTTTTCTTTGCAGCCTTTGCAGAGTCCCATACCCTTGAGGGGTATTGATGCTACACCATTGGCCAAGAATAAACCTCAGTATTGGACTTAGCTGACTATGTGCATAGCTCCTGCACATCAGGAAGATTGCCGTTTTCTGGTGTTGCATAATTTACATGATGTTGTTGTACTGGGTTTTCCATGGTTACAGGTACACAATCCAGTGCTGGATTGGAAATCAATGTCTGTGACTAGTTGGGGTTATCAAGGGGTACATAGTGACGTTCCTCTGATGTCAATTTCCTCTTCCCCCTCTTCTGATGTTCCTGAATTTTTGTCAGATTTCCAGGATGTATTTGATGAGCCAAGTCCAGTTCCCTTCCTCCACATAGGGACTGTGATTGTGCTATTGACTTGATTCCTGGCTGTAGGTTCCCTAAGGGCCGACTTTTCAATCTGTCTGTGCCAGAGCATGCCACCATGCGGAGCTATGTTAAGGAGTCTTTAGAGAAGGGGCATATTCGGCCGTCTTCATCACCATTGGGAGCGGGATTCTTTTTTGTTGCCAAGAAGTATGGCTCCTTAAGACCCTGTATTGATTATCGCCTTCTTAATAAGATCACGGTCAAATTCCAATACCCTTTACGTTTGCTCTCTGATTTGTTTGCTAGGATTAAGGGGGATAGTTGGTTTACCAAGGTTGACCTTCGAGAGGCATATAATCTTGTTCGTATTAAACAGGGTGACGAATGGAAAACTGCATTTAATACGCCCGAAGGCAATTTTGAATATCTGGTGATGCCTTTCGGGCTTTCTAATGCTCCTTCTGTATTTCAGTCCTTTATGCATGATATTTTCCGCAATTATCTTGACAAATTCTTGATTGTGTATTTGGATGATATTTTGATTTTTTCCAATGATTGGGAGTCTCATGTGAAGCAGGTCAGGATGGTATTCCAGATCCTTCGTGATAATGCTCTATTTGTAAAGGGGTCTAAGTGCCTATTTGGAGTTCAGAAGGTCTCTTTTTTGGGGTTTATTTTTTCCCCTTCGTCTATAGAAATGGATCCTGTTAAAGTCCAAGCCATTCATGACTGGATTCAACCCACATCTGTGAAGAGCCTTCAGAAATTTTTGGGCTTTGCTAATTTTTATCGCCGTTTCATTGCCAACTTCTCTAGTGTGGTTAAACCCCTGACCGATTTGACGAAGAAAGGCGCTGATGTGACTAATTGGTCCTCTGAGGCTGTTAAGGCCTTTCAGGAGCTTAAACGCCGATTTACTTCTGCCCCTGTCTTGCGTCAGCCGGATGTTTCTCTTCCCTTTCAGGTTGAGGTTGACGCTTCTGAGATTGGGGCAGGGGCCGTTTTGTCACAGAGGAATTCTGATGGTTCCTTGATGAAGCCATGTGCCTTCTTTTCCCGAAAGTTTTCGCCTGCGGAACGCAATTATGATGTTGGCAATCGGGAGTTGTTGGCTATGAAGTGGGCATTTGAGGAGTGGCGACATTGGCTTGAGGGAGCCAAGCATCGCATTGTGGTCTTGACCGATCATAAGAATCTGATTTACCTTGAGTCGGCCAAGCGGCTGAACCCTAGACAGGCTCGGTGGTCCCTGTTTTTCTCCCATTTTGATTTTGTGGTCTCGTATCTTCCAGGATCTAAGAATGTTAAAGCGGATGCCCTCTCTAGGAGTTTTTTGCCGGATTCTCCTGGAGTCCTTGAGCCGGTTGGCATTCTTAGGGAAGGGGTGATTCTGTCTGCCATCTCCCCTGATTTGCGGCGGGCGCTTCGGGAGTTTCAGGCTGATAAACCTGACCGCTGTCCTGTGGGGAAGCTGTTTGTTCCTGATAGATGGACAAGTAAGGTAATTTCTGAGGTCCATTGTTCTGTGTTGGCCGGTCATCCTGGGATTTTTGGTACCAGAGATTTGGTTGCTATGTCCTTTTGGTGGCCTTCCTTGTCACGGGATGTGCATTCTTTTGTGCAGTCCTGTGGGACTTGTGCCCGGGCTAAGCCTTGCTGTTCCCGCGCTAGTGGGTTGCTTTTGCCTTTGCCCGTCCCGGAGAGGCCTTGGACGCATATTTCCATGGATTTTATTTCGGATCTTCCTGTGTCCCAGAGGATTTCTGTTATCTGGGTGGTTTGTGACCGGTTCTCTAAAATGGTCCATTTGGTACCTTTGCCTAAATTGCCTTCCTCCTCTGATTTAGTTCCATTGTTTTTTCAACATGTGGTTCGTTTGCATGGCATTCCGGAGACTATTGTGTCTGACAGAGGTTCCCAGTGTGTTTCCAGGTTTTGGCGGGCCTTTTGTGCTAGGATGGGTATTGATTTGTCTTTTTCTTCGGCGTTCCATCCTCAGACAAATGGTCAAACTGAGCGAACTAATCAAACCTTGGAAACCTATTTGAGATGCTTTGTGTCTGCTGATCAGGATGATTGGGTGACTTTCTTGCCATTGGCCGAGTTTGCCCTTAATAATCGGGCCAGTTCGGCTACTTTGGTTTCGCCTTTCTTTTGTAATTTTGGTTTCCATCCTTGTTTTTCTTCAGGGCAGGTTGAGCCTTCTGATTGTCCTGGTGTAGATTCTGTGATGGACAGGTTGCAGCAGATTTGGACTCATGTGGTGGACAATTTGACGTTGTCCCAGGAAAAGGCTCAGCGTTTTGCTAACCGCCATCGGCGTGTTGGTCCTCGGCTTTGCGTGGTGGATTTGGTCTGGTTGTCCTCTCGTCATGTTCCTATGAAGGTTTCTTCCCCTAAGTTTAAGCCTCGGTTTATTGGTCCTTATAAGATTTCTGAGATTATCAATCCTGTGTCTTTTCGTTTGGCCATTCCAGCCTCTTTTGCCATCCACAATGTTTTCCATAGATCTTTGTTGCGGAGATATGTGGTGCCCGTTGTTCCATCTGTTGATCCTCCTGCCCCGGTGTTGGTTGAGGGGGAGTTGGAATATGTGGTTGAGAAAATTTTGGATTCTCGTTTTTCGAGACGGAAGCTTCAGTATCTTGTCAAGTGGAAGGGTTATGTCCAGGAGGATAATTCTTGGGTTGTTGCCTCCGATGTTCATGCCGCCGATTTGGTTCGTGCTTTTCATTTGGCTCATCCTGATCGGCCTGGGGGCTCTGGTGAGGGTTCGGTGACCCCTCCTCAAGGGAGGGTACTGTTGTGAATTCCGCTCTTGGGCTCCCTCCGGTGGTTGTAAGTAGCATTTTTGTGAGTTTTGCTCTTGGGCTCCCTCCTGTGGTTTTGAGTGGTATGGCTGCTTCTTGGATTTAGCTTCAGCAGCTGTTTTCCCTGATTGTCTTTCTGGCTCGGCTATATTAGTCTGGCCTCATCCCTCATTCATTGCCAGTTGTCAATTGTTCCTGCCTGGAGTCATTGCTCTTAGGATTTTCCTGACACTCTGACCAGTTCAGCAAAAGCTAAGTCCTTGCTTGTCTTTTTGCAGTTCACTTGTTGTGGACTTTGTTGTTCAGCACTTTCTATGTTTTGTTCATTTGTCCAGCTTATCAGTATGGATCTATTCAGCTAGGCTGGAAGCTCTGGGCAGCAGAGTTTGCCCTCCACACCTTTAGTCAGGTGTGGAGATTTTTGCATTCCTCTGCGGTGGACTTATTCTAGTTTTTATTACTGACCGCACAGCGTTCTGTCCTGTACTATTTCTATCTAGCTAGAAGTGGCCTCCTGTGCTTAATCTTGTTTCATACTACGTATGTCATTTCCTTCTCCTCTCACAGTCATTAATTGTGGGGGGCTAATCTATCCTTTGGGGATTTTCTCTGAGGCAAGATAGTTTTCCTGCTTCTATCTTTAGGGGTAGTTAGCTCTTAGGCTGTGACGAGATGCCTAGGCAGAGTTAGGAGCATTCCACGGCTACTTCTAGTGTTGTGTCGAGCTTAGGGACTGCGGTCAGTATAGTTACCACCTGCTCAGAGCTAGTCGCATGTCGCTCCTTAATCACCAGACCATAACAGGTGTGTCTGGGTTAGAGGTGTGGTTTGGGTTACCGTTGGGATTAGGGTTAGGGGTATGTTTGGATTAGGGTTTGAGTTAAAATTGGGGGATTTCCACTGTTTAGGCACATCAGGGCTCTCCAAACGCGACATGGCGTCCGATCTCAATTCCAGCCAATTCTGCGTTGAAAAAGTAAAACAGTGCTTCTTTTCTTCTGAGCTCTCCCGTGTGCCCAAACAGGGGTTTACCCCAACATTTGGGGTATCAGCGTACTCAGGACAAATTGGACAACAACTTTTGGGGTCCAATTTCTCCTGTTACCCTTGGGAAAATACAAAACTGGGGGCTAAAAAATAATTTTTGTGGGAAAAAAAGGATTTTTTATTTTCACGGCTCTGCGATATAAACTGTAGTGAAACACTTGGGGGGTTCAAAGTTCTCACAACACATCTAGATAAGTTCCTTGGCGGGTTTAGTTTCCAATATGGGGTCACTTGTGGGGAGTTTCTACTGTTTAGGTACATATGGTGCTCTGCAAACGCAATGTGACGCCTGCAGACCAATCCATCTAAGTCTGCATTCCAAATGATGCTCCTTCCCTTCCGAGCTCTGCCATGCGCTCAAACTGTGGTTCCCCCCACATATCGGGTATCAGCATACTCAGGACAAATTGGACAACAATATTTAGGGTCCAATTTCTCCTGTTAGCCTTGGAAAAATACAAAACTGGGGGCTAAAAAATAATTTTTGTGGAAAAAAAAGATTTTTTATTTGCGCGGCTCTGCGTTATAAACTGTAGTGAAACACTTGGGGGTTCAAAGCTCTCACATCATATCTACATGAGTTCCTTAGTGGGTCTACTTTCCAAAATGGTGTCACTTGTGGGGGGTTTCTACTGTTTAGGTACATTAGGGGCTCTGCAAACGCAATGTGACGCCTGCAGACCATTCAATCTAAGTCTGCATTCCAAATGGCGCTCCTTCCCTTCCGATCCCTCCCATGTGCCGGTTCTGCATTATAAACTTCTGTGAAGCACTTGGTGGGTCAAAGTGCTCACTACACCTCTAGATAAGTTCCTTAGGGGGTCTACTTTCCAAAATGGTGTCACTTGTGGGGGGTTTCAATGTTTAGGCACATCAGTGGCTCTCCAAACGCAACATGGCGTCACCTCTCAATTCCAGTCAATTTTGCTTTGAAAAGTCAAATGGCACTCCTTCGCTTCCGAGCTCTGTCATGCGCCCAAACAGTGGTTTACCCCCACATGTCGGGTATCGGCGTACTCAGGACAAATTGTACAACAAGGTTTGTGGTCCATTTTCTCCTGTTACCCTTGGTAAAATAAAACAAATTGGAGCTGAAATAAATTTTTTGTTAAAAAAAAGTTAAATGTTCATTTTTATTTAAACATTCTAAAAATTTTATTGAAACACCTGAAGGGTTAATAAACTTCTTGAATGTGGTTTTGAGCACCTTGAGGGGTGCAGTTTTTAGAATGGTGTCACACTTGGGTATTTTCTATCATATAGACCCCTCAAAATGACTTCAAATGAGATGTGGTCCCTAAAAAAAATGGTGTTGTAAAAATGAGAAATTGCTGGTCAAATTTAACCCTTATAACTCCCTAACAAAAAAAAATTTTGGTTCAAAAATTGTGCTGATGTAAAGTAGACATGTGGGAAATGTTACTTATTAAGTATTTTGTGTGACATATCTCTGTGATTTAATTGCATAAATATTCAAATTTGGAAAATTGCGAAATTTTCAAAATTTTTGCCAAATTTCCGTTTTTTTCACAAATAAACACAGGGAATATCAAAACTTTTTTAACACTATAATGAAGTACAATATGTCTCGAGAAAACAATGTCAGAATCACCGGGATCCGTTGAAGCGTTCTAGAGTTATAACCTCATAAAGGGACAGTGGTCAGAATTGTAAAAATTGGCCCAGTCCATAACGTGCAAACCACCCTTGGGGGTAAAAGGGTTAAAAGACTCTGCCGATAACCCCCAGAAGGTCATGTGCTCCAACAGCCAGGCCCGATTAAGCAGGGGTAGCAAAACTCCCATCCTAACTACCACAAGCATGATCAGGCACATGGCAGCAAAGCACCCAACTTTGTTGGTTGAACACAAGGCTCCATGATCATGTACAGTGTCTGCGGGTGATACCACTGCTTCTTCCAATGTTGTGTGTGCAAGCAAATCCCCTGTCCATGGTGCATGCAAAGATGTCTCATGCCCTGCATCTGCAGTTGCACACAAACTTAACTAGCACCTTCAACAAGAACGTCCACGTCCTTGTCTCAGCGCAGCAGTCAGTTGTCCATATCCCATTCTTTGGAACACAAGCGGAAATAAGCAGCCAATGCCACAGTACTAAATTCAAACATTTCTCATCTGCTTGCGCTTGAAATGTTGCATTTTATGCCCGTGTGAGACCTAAGCTTTCAGCAACCTGATGGTGGTTACCATCACAAGGTACTCGTTACCCAGCTGCCACAATTGTTCCCTGTCTGCTGTCATGACATTCGACAAGCAAGCACATATCCTACAACATTACCCGGGTTCTATACAATGCTGTTACCTAAACACGGACACTTGGACAAGTGCATGTGGGCAGGGATGGTACATCTCACTGACGGCACACTGGACTAGCGTAGAGGAAGCAATGAACCAGTCAGACATTGGGAGACCATGTTGCAGATGTATGAAGACAGGTTGTGGAAGGCTTTGTCTGTCATAGTTAGAGTTTTGAACAGTAGCCTCTGGGCAATTGGAAGGCAATGAAGGGCCTGGCAGAGAGGAGAGGCTGGTGAATAACAGAGGGACAGTTGGTCAGACTTTAGGATAGATTGGAGTGGTGAAGAGTGCTAGAGGGGAGGCCAGAGAGTAGAATGTTGTAATAGTGTAGGCGGGAGATCCTGAGGGCATGCGCAAACATTTTTGCAGTTTCTTGGAATGTATGGATCCTGGAAATGTTTTGGAGTTGTAGTGGCTAAGGGCTTGAAAGAGAGGGCAGAGTCCAGGATCACCCCGAGGCCCCGAACATATGGGACTATTTGTACCGGTGTGCTGTCCCGGCATTACACAGGCACGTGTCTCACAACATTACCTGTGCCCACCACAATGCTGTTATTGGGAAAGTCCACCTAACCACAGACACTTTCACATATAGCGTGATCAGTGAATAAATGATCCCCACTATGGTACTCATATAAAAGCAATATTTTATTTAGCAAAAAAATTCCATAAAAAGATATTAAAAAATATCCATTACTGCATGTAACAAAAGAGTGCAAGATCCACAAACAAGGGAGCAGGGCGGAGCCAGGTCCCTTATACTTGGGATGATGCTGTGCGGCCCAGCCAATCACTGCATGACCACAACAAAGATGGCTGCGGTGCCTTAATGGTATCATTAAAAACACCAGCTCGGCATGCAAAAAATAAGCCTTCACCTGACCCCAGATCACGAAATTTGGAGACGCTACGGGTATCGGAAAATCACGCAATTGTTTTTTTTTTTTTTTTTAGCAAATTTTCACCACTTAGATAAAAAATAACCTTGCCATGTTTGGTGTCTATGAACTCGTAATGACCTAGAGAATCATAATGGCAGGTTAGTTTTAGCCTTTAGTGAACCTAGCAAAAAAGCCAAACCAAAAACAAGTGTGAGATTGCACTTTTTTGCAATTTCATCACACTTGGAATTTTTTTCCCATTTTCTGTTACATGGCATGGTAAAACCAATGGTGTCGTTCAAAAGTACATCTCGTCCCACAAAAAATAAGCCCTCACATGGCCATATTGATGGAAAAATAAAAAAGTTATGGCTCTGGGAAGGAGGGGAGCGAAAAACGAAAATGAAAAAATGGAAAAAGCCTCGGGGGTGAAGGGGTTAAAGAGTAGAGATGAGTGAACATGACGTTAAAAGTTCATGGTTCATACCGGACAGTTACTGTCTGATGCTAAACACCGAGCACAGAAGTCCCTTGCAGTGTTCGAAGTTCCGGGGAAAGTCCATTGCAGGGAGAGAGAGAAAGATCCAAGGTTCGGGTCTCTATTGTTTTCAATGGATTTCCGGTTCTGGTTTAAGTTTGGGTACCCAAACCAAAGTTTAAAATAAAGTTCATATCAGGTATAAGAACCAGAAATTTCATGAATCTGCTCATCCCTACTAAAGAGAGGTTAGGATATTGCAAATTGAGTATACCTTTTTACGGTAGGATGGCTTTTACGCTTTTTTGATCAAAATAGTGTTAACTAATTCCCTATGTTATTTGCATGTACTATTACTATTTACTTATTTATTTATTATGGGTATATGGGGTATATGCTCATTTTGATTTTTTCTTGGTTTTTAGCTACTTCATTAGTTTGAGTCAGTGTTCTGCACAGAACCATCTGCATGATAACAAATGACTAACAGAGATAATTTTTGGAGTGTTTTTCTTTCATTTTTAAAAGTATCAAAAGTATGTATTTTTAAATAGTCAAATAGTCTGCTGGATATAATTAGGCAACCATCTGTTTTTATGGTGAAGTCACTTTGATATTGCTAAGGCTATATTTTTGTGAAAGAGATTGCAAAGGGTTTGAATACATGTCTGGGAGGCGACAGTGTTTTCAGGGATATCGTAGTACCTTTAATTGTAGTAACTATGATTCACAGTAAATCAGTTTTTGGGAAATGTTTTCTAAACTTGGCAATTTTGTATTTCAAAAGATTTGATAATCTAACCAACATATCTTGAATTCATAAAAGACTTAATATGTACAGATAGATTTAGATAGTTACGTAGTTACATAGTTATTAAGGTTGAAGGAAGACTATAAGTCCATCTAGTTCAACCCATAGCCTAACCTAACATGCCCTAACATGTTGATCCAGAGGAAGGCAAAAAAAAACCATATGGCAAAGAGTAAGCTCCACCTTGGGGAAAAAAATTCCTTCCCGACTCCACACACGGCAATCAGACTAGTTCCTTGGATCAACGCCCTATCAAGGAATCTAGTGTATATACCCTGTAACATTATACTTTTCCAGAAATGTATCCAGTCCCCTCTTAAATTTAAGTAATGAATCACTCATTACAACAGCATACAGCAGAGAGTTCTATAGTCTCACTGCTCTTACAGTAAAGAATCCGCGTCTGTTGTTATGCTTAAACCTTTTTTTCTCCAGACGTAGAGGATGCACCCTTGTCCCTGTTTCAGGTCTATGATTAAAAAGATCATCAGAAAGGTCTTTGTACTGTCCCCTCATATATTTATACATTAAAATAAGATCACCCCTTAGTCTTCGTTTTTCCAAACTAAATAGCCCCAAGTGTAATAACCTATCTTGGTATTGCAGACCCCCCAGTCCTCTGATAACCTTGGTCGATCTTCTCTGCACCCGCTCCAGTTCAGCTATGTCTTTCTTATACACCGGAGACCAGAACTGTGCACAGTATTCTAAGTGTGGTCGAACTAGTGACTTGTATAGAGGCAAAATTATGTTCTCCTCATGTGCATCTATGCCTCTTTTAATGCATCCCATTATTTTATTTGCCTTTGTAGCAGCTGCCTGACACTGGCCACTGAATATGAGTTTGTCATCCACCCATACACCCAGGTCATTTTCATTGACGGTTTTGCCCAGAGTTTTAGAATTAAGCACATAATTATACATCTTATTACTTCTACCCAAGTGCATGACCTTACATTTATCCCCATTAAAGCTCATTTGCCATTTATCAGCCCAAGCTTCTAGTTTACATAAATCATCCTGTAATATGAAATTGTCCTCCCCTGTATTGATTACCCTGCAGAGTTTAGTGTCATCTGCAAATATTGAAATTCTACTCTGAATGCCCCCTACAAGGTCATTAATAAATATGTTAAAAAGAAGAGGGCCCAATACTGACCCCTGTGGTACTCCACTGCTAACCACGACCCAGTCTGAGTGTGCTCCATTAATAACCACCCTTTGTTTCCTATCCCTGAGCCAGCTCTCAACCCACTTACACATATTTTCCCCTATCCCCATTATTCTCATTTTATGTATCAACCTTTTGTGTGGCACCGTATCAAAAGCTTTTGAAAAGTCGATATACACTACATCCACTGGGTTCCCTTGGTCCAGTCCGGAGCTTACCTCTTCATAGAAACTGATCAAATTAGTCTGACATGAACAGCCCCTAGTAAACACGTGCTCATACTGGGTCATGAGGTTATTCCTCTTCAGATACTCCAGTATAGCATCCCTTAGAATGCCTTCCAGGATTTTACCCACAGTAGAGGTTAAGCTTACTGGCCTATAATTTCCGAGTTCAGTTTTTATCCCCTTTTTGAATATTGGCACCGCATTTGCTATACGCCAGTCCTGTGGTACAGACCCTGTTATTATGGAGTCTTTAAAGATTAAAAATAATGGTCTATCAATGACTGTACTTAATTCCTGCAGTACTCGAGGGTGTATCCCATCCGGGCCCGGAGATTTGTCAATTTTAGTGATTTTTAGACGCCGCCGCACTTCCTGCTGGGTTAAGCAGGTGACATTTAATTGGGAATTTTTATCACTAGTCATTTTGTCCGCCATGGGATTTTCTTCTGCAAATACTGATGATAAAAAGTCATTTAGCATATTGGCTTTTTCCTCATCCTCATCCACCATTTCACCCACACTATTTTTAAGGGGGCCAACACTATCATTTTTTAGTTTCTTACTATTTATGTAGTTAAAGAATATTTTGGGATTATTATTATTACTCTCTCTGGCAATGAGTCTCTCTGTCTCAATCTTTGCTGCCTTGATTTGCTTTTTACAGAATTTATTAATATTTTTGTATTTATTTAATGCCTCCTCACTACCTACTTCCTTTAATTCTCTAAATGCTTTCTTTTTGTCACTTATTGTGCCCCTTACAGCTCTATTTAGCCATATTGGTTTCCTGCTATTTCTAGTATGTTTATTCCCATACGGTATATACTGTGCACAGGTCCTATCCAGGATGCTAATAAACGTCTCCCATTTTCTTTGTGTATTTTTATGTCTCAGGATATCGACCCTGTTAATTGCACTAAGATCATCTCTCATCCGTTGGAAATTTGCCCTCCTGAAGTTTAGTGTCCTTGTAACCCCTCTATTACACATCTTTTTAAAGGATACATGAAAACTTATTATTTTGTGATCATTATTCCCCAAGTGACCCCCAACCCTTATATTTGCTATGTGGTCTGGCCTGTTGGTTAATATTAGATCTAGCAGTGCCCCCCTTCTTGTTGGGTCCTGAACCAGTTGTGAAAGGTAATTGTCTCTCATAGTTGTCAAAAACCGATTACCTTTGCTGGAACTGCAGGTTTCTGTTCCCCAATCTATTTCAGGGTAGTTGAAGTTCCCCATAATAATGACTTCTCCTTGAGTCGCAGCTTCATCTATTTGCTTTACGAGGATATTCTCCATTGCTTCCATTATTTTTGGAGATTTATAACAAACCCCTGTCAGTAATTTATTATTTTTTCCCCCTCCCCTTATCTCCACCCACAGGGATTCTACATTTTCATTAAATTCACCTATATTATCACGCAGGATGGGTTTTAAGGACGATTTTACATATAGACACACCCCACCCCCTCGCTTATCTGTACGGTCAATTCTGAACAGGCTATAGCCCTGCAAGTTAACAGCCCAGTCATGGCTCTCATCCAGCCATGTTTCAGATATCCCCACCATGTCATAATTATGCTCCAACAACATTAATTCTAATTCGTCCATTTTGTTGGCGAGACTTCTGGCATTAGTATACATGCACTTGATGTTCCTCTCTGTACCTCTATTCTTTCTTAAATTATTAACTGTTCTAACCCCACCCCCCATGCCACCACCACCCCCAACTTCCTTATTTGTGCCCAGGTCTCTGTCTGCACTATTTTCCCCTCCTATAAATTGAATACCCTCCCCACAATCCCTAGTTTAAACACTCCTCCAACCTTCTAGCCATTTTCTCCCCCAACACAGCTGCACCCTCTCCATTGAGGTGCTGCCCGTCCCTAGCGTAGAGCCTGTAGCCAACTGAGAAGTCGGCCCAGTTCTGCAGGAACCCAAACCCCTCCTTCCTACACCAATTCTTGAGCCACTTATTAACCTCCCTAATCTCCCATTGCCTCTCTGGCGTGGCACATGGTACAGGCAGTATTTCGGAAAATACCACGTTGGAGGTCCTTGCTTTCAGCTTGCAGCCTAATTCCCTGAAATCATCTTTAAGGACCTTCCACCTACCTCTAACTTTGTCATTTGTGCCAATATGCACCATGACCGCTGGGTCCTCACCAGCCCCTCCCAGTAATCTGTCCACCCGATCAGCGATGTGTCGGACTCGAGCGCCAGGTAGGCAGCACACCGTTCGACGATCCCTGTCTTTGTGACAGATTGCCCTATCTGTTCCCCTAATAATTGAGTCCCCCTCTACCAGCACCTGTCTGGCCTGCCCTGCTCTCCTATTTCCCTCCTTACTGGAGCAGTCACTCATTCGGCTTTCAGATGACATGCCTGGCTGCAGCAGTGCTACCCCTGTACTGGCACCCCCTCATCTGCCAACTTAGCAAACTTGGTTTTAAATTTTCTAATAGGCCCCCATAATATATGTGGAAGTTTTCAGGAGAGGTCTTGTGGTGTTTTATCAAGAAAGTTTGGAAATATGAAGTGTCTCTAGCAGTAATGAGCGAGTGTACTCGTTGCTCGGATTTTCCAGAGCACGCTTGGGTGGCCTCTGTGTATTTGTAACTGCTCGGAGATTTAGTTTTTGTTGACACAGCTGCATGATTTACAGCTGCTAGCCAGCCTGAGTACATGTGGGGGTTGCCTGGTTGCTAGGAAATCCCTACATGTATTCAAGCTGTCTATCAGCTGTAAATCATGCAGCTGAGGCAACAAAAACTAAAACTCAGAGCAGTTACAAATACTCAGAGATCACCCGAGCGTGCTCGGGAAAACCCGAGCAACGAATATACTCGCTAATCACTAATCTCTAGATGTTGTGCTTTTTTTTTCTTATAAATCATGTGATCTGACATGTGATCTGACATCGGTTTTGGATTAGCAGTAGTCTTTTTTATATTTTCAAAAACTTATAACTACTGTTACTAAACTTTTGCTCTATAGAACAGTAAAATAGCTTTCAACACAATATCTGCATTAATAGGAAATGTACCTCCACAAAGCAATGACAAAGATAAATTAACTAAGCTTTTAAATAGTCTAGACTAAAACATCCTACTGTTTTATATCCAGAGCTCCAAAACAGACCAATATGTCACCATGATTATAGACTGCAAACATGCGTCAGATTATCAGGAATTGAATTGCTTTTTTAACTATAGAAATACATTGTTAGGAGTCGAGTTTCCTCTGCTGCACAGGGGGAATCTCGATCCGTTTCCGCTGCGGTCTCCCATTCTCCTCCAGCCGCAGTGGAGTCTGCTCAGCAGGGACGTCGCTCCCAGTTTCTTGCTCGCTCTCACTCTGTACAGAGAGTTACTGCTGCTTCTTCAGCTCCTGCCATTAAAGTCAGTGCTGGTCAGCGGCGAGCGGACTTCCCTGGGACTAAGTTCTTGTTTGCGCACACTGAGCATGCCCAGAGCAAGATCTCCCGTTAGAGATCGAGGGTCATGTGCTCTGGCTCTGCAGCGCATTCCATTGGTCCTCTTGGCAGGTCCTTGAAGGGCAAAGTTTCTGTGGCCACTTCCTGTCCTGCAATTATATAAACTGCGCATGACCGCACGGCCATGCGCTAGTGTACAATTGAATATGTGTGTTTGTTGTGAGTGCAAGTCGTTCATTAAATACCCCTACCCTATTGTATGACTGTTCGCGTATGGAGTATGGCTGCTATCTAGCGCCCGACAAATCACTCAACGTGTCACACACGTATCAGCGTCTATTGCTGTGACCGCCAGTGCGGCGCCACGCGCTAGTAGTGCACTTCCTGACCCACGTTTGGGTGCTTAGTGGTGCCTGCCAGCACGGCACAGTTCGCACTTCGGTGCTCTAATTATAAGAGTTGCCTAACACACCCTGTTGCGGTGTTGTGCCAGCAAGGGTCTAATCGGATTTCAATCCTAGTTGGGGTTAAGTTCGCTGACTGCTTGCTCGCCTTCTATGTGCGGTACCGCGATCCTGTTACGCAACAGGATCGCTTCCTTCACGTTGGGTGAAGTTTAACCCACGCGAGTATACTTATGAGTACCGCCATATAGTCCGTCATTACTCAGCAGCAGGTTCCATCTCTGCACGGTGGACCCCGGGCTACGAACGCACCGTACACTATCAGTCTTATTATTTGGTGCGTTCCGCTAGCCCTAACATACATAGCCAGAGGTTGAATGTAATTTTTTTATTAAGTTCCCTGTTTAAATGAAGGCAACAATACTCTTCTCAGACAACTACTTTTTCTGAAGAGCAAACCCAAATCTCACGCCATTCACTCACCCATAAAATAAACGCAATGGTAACAAATTTAAAAATACATACAGTTGTGTGAAAAAGTATTTGCCCGTTCCTGACTTCCTTTTCTTTAGGTCTGTATTATTAAGGGGAAAAAAATCCAAGCCTACGGGACACTGTGAAAAAGTAATTTCCCACCTCACCCTTGAAAACATAAATTAACTGTAGTTTATCACATCTTCCAGAAGCTGAGTTCAAATTCCCTAGTCACAGGCAGGCCTGATTACTGCCACACATGTTCTCAATCAAGAAATCACTTAATTAGGACCTCCCTGACAAAGGGAAATAACCAAAAGAACCTCAGAAATAGACAGCCTGTCATGATCCAAAGAAATTCTGGAGCAAATGAAAAACAAAGTAATTGAGATTTATCAGTCTGAAAAAGGTTATAAAGCTATTTCTCAAGTTTTGTGACTCCAGCAAATCACAGTAAGAGCAATTATACACAAATGGTGAAAACATGGAAGAGTGTTGAACCTTCCCAGGAGTATATGGCCTAGCAAAATTACCCCAAGAGTGCAGCAATGACTCATCCAAGAGGTCAAAAAAGACCCCACAACAACATCCAAAGAACTGCAGGCCTCATTTGCCTCAGTTAACGTCAGTGTTCATGACTCCACCATAAGCAAGAGGGTGGGAAAAAATGGTCTGCATGGCAGAGTTCTAAAATATAAAACACTGTTGAGCAATAAGAATATAAAGGCTCGTCTCAGGTTTTTCCAGAAAACATTTTGAGGATCCCCAGGACTTTTGTGAGAATACTTTGTAGACTGATGAGACAAAGGTTTAAGTTTTTGGAAGGTGTATGTCCCATTACATCTGTCATAGAATTAACACAGCATTTCAGAAATGCAACATCAAACTAACAGTAAAATATGGTGGTGGTAGCGTGATGGTCTGTGGCTGTTTTACTGCTTTAGGACCTGAAAGACTTGCTGTGGTAAATGGAACCATGAATTCTGCTGTCTACCAAAAATTTCTGCAGGAGAATGTCCATCCATTTGTTTGTGACATCAAGCTGAAGCAAATTTGGGTTATGTAGCAGGACAATGATCCAAAACACACAAGCAAGTCAACCTCAGAATAGCTTAAGAAAAAAAAATGAGAATTTGGAGTGGCCTAATTAAAGTCCTTACCTTAGTCTGATTGATGCGCTGTGATATGACCTTAAAAAGGCAGTTCATGCTCAGAAAATTGCAACAATTCTGCAAAGATGAGTAGGCCAAAAGTGTTGTAAACGACTCATTGCTAGTTATCGCAAAGTCTTGATTTCAGTTGCTGCCCAGGGTGGCCCAATCAGTTATTAGGTTTAGGTGTCAATCACTTTTTCACAGAGGTCCGTGTAGGTTTGGATTTGTTATTTCCTTAATCATAATGGCCTTCATTTAAAAACTGCATTTTGTGTTTACTTGTGTTATTTTTCTCTAATATTTAAATTGTTTTGGTGATCTGAAACATTTAAGTGTGACAAACATGCAAAAGAATAGGAAATTTTGAAGGTGCAAACACTTTTTCATACAACTATATTTCTTCAGAAAATGTAGTACATATTATCTTTTATCCTATGTTACACGACAGATGGTAGTGAAACCTATTTGAGTAGTATTCAGGTATTTTTTTTAGAGATTACATAACCTATACAGCACACCAAAACAGGTCTCCCATCTTTTTGCCTCCCCTCACAAAATGCAAAAGTTTAATAATCCCAACATATATGTGGATGTTGCAATACTTAACTTGGCAGATGACAAATGTATTAACATAGCCAAGTAGCACATTGTCTGCCAAAATACTAATTGATCCATCTTTACAGGATCGTAAATTCCTTCAGTATATAAATAAAGTTGAAAAGGGAGGAAGGGGAGAGAGATTATTCAGCTCACCAGGTGCAGCAAAATTAAGGCCTCCATCAAGAGAATGCGGTGCACGGACTCTAGACCAGCAGCTGAGCAGAAAGCAGAGGAAAAACAGTGGGGTTCCAGCATCCACTTAATCATGTACCGTATTATTAGCCAACCCGAGAATAAGTTGAGGGCCCTAATTTTGCCACAAAATGCTGGGAAAACTTATTGACTCGAGTATAAGCCTAGGGTGGGAAATGCAGCAGCTACTGGTAAATTTCAAAAATAAAAATAGATACCAATGAAAGTAAAATTAATTGAGACATCAGTAGGTTAAATGTTTCTAAATATCCATATTGAATCAGGAGCCCCAAATAATGCTCAATAAAGTTCATGATGGGCCTCATAAGATGCTCCATACACAATATGCCCCATATAATGCTCCATAAGGTTCATGATGGGCCCCATAAGACGCTCCATACCAAAATATGCCCCAGATAATGCTGCACAAAGGTTAATAATGGCCCCATCAGATGCTTCATATTAAAATATTCCCCAGATAATGCTGCACAAAAGGTTATTGATGGCCCCATAAGATGCTCCATAGATTAACATGCCCCATATAATGCTCCATAAAGGTTGATGGCCCCATAAGATGCTCCATAGAATAATATGCCCCATAAGATGCTCCATAAAGGTTGATGGCCCCATAAGATGCTCCATAGAATAATATGCCCCATATACTGCTTCTGCTGCGATAAAAAAAAAAATGACATACTCACCTCTCGTCGCTGGTAACCACGTGCCCGTGTTGCCGCTGGCTCAGGCCCCCGATACTTGCGATATTCACCTGTCCCTGTTCCACCACCACGCGCCGCTGTGTCTTCCGTCTTTCTGCAGTGACTGTTCAGGCAGAGGGAGCCCACTAATCACGTCATCGCACCCTCTGACCTGAACATCACAGTCAGAGGATGCGGAAGACACAGCCCAGTGGTGGAACGGGGACAGGTGAATATCACACAGCTCACCCTCCTCGTCATGCTCACCCTCTTGGCGCGGTCTCTGCAGTTTCCTGCCTCTCCATTGTCCCGGGGCAGCAGCTCCTTCCAGTGCTGAACGGTCACATGGTACCGCTCATTAAAGTAATGAATATGCGCTCCATGCCTATGAGAGTGGAGTCACGTGCATATTCATTACTTTAATGAACGGTACCACGTGAACACAGGGAGACCTGCCGGCGCCGGAGACATCTGAGAAGCAGGGAAGTGGAGAGACCGTGCCAGATGGGGGTGAATATGATGTGACAGCCGTCGACTCCTGCTGGTCCCCCTCCCCCACCGACCCCCTGGGACAATGACTCGAGTATAAGCTGAGAGGGGCACTTTCAGCCTTAAAAAAATGGGTTGAAAAACTCAGCTTATACTCAAGTATATACGGTAATTAAAATTGTAAGAACAAAACATGCTAAACAAAAATGGTGGAGAAAGAAAGGTATACACGGAGTACGGAATAAGAGCATTACAGCTTGAAACATATAGACCCGTGTCCTGTTATCCTCCCCTCCAGTGTTTACCTTCCCTTTTCCCCCATTTTTGTTTGCCATGTTTTTGCTCTTACAATTTTAATATTTTCTAAATAAAAGTGATGTTTTAACTCTACATAATTAAGCAGATGCTGGAACTCCCCCTGTTTTTTTCCACTACAGAAATAATGCACCAGAATCAACATCAGTACATGAATATAGCTATATAGCTTCAGAACTAACATCCGTACATGAATATGGCACCAAAGCCACCATGAGTCCATGAATACAGCACTAATCTCAACATTAGCACATGAATATAGCAATAAAACCACCATTAGTACGTGAATACAGCAAAAGAACTATGAATATGAATATATATATATATATATATATATATAATATTGTGGTGCAGTGACCAATGTCACAGCCAGGGGGTGCTGTGTGTGCACTTCAAGATGCACTTGTAGACATAATTGTGATGAAAGAATGACTGGCAGTGTGATTAATGGGCGGTATGTATCGCAGAGGTGGGTGGCCCTGTGAGGGAAGCCTCAGTATGTTTTGCTCAAGCAGATCTACTGCTGAGGGTTTTGTTTACATTGGGAAGGTTTCCAGGTGATTAGAGAGATGGGTGGGTCCAGTCACCTACAAACCCACCCAAAGAGGCGTGTCTGAACACGTAAGATGGTTTTGTGTGTAAGGACCTGTGGTGATGTCACGCTCACCTGACTGGCCATGTGACAGGTACCTGGGTGTGGTTACACCTATGTAATGGAGGTGTGTGTGGCACATAGCGAGTGAGTGTTTGGGAGACTGCAAGTGGGGACAGACTTCCATGCGTCCTGGCTGGACACTGCAGAGTAGCCTGTGTGCTGTGGGTCTTGGGCGGTCGGTGTTGGAAACTCCTGTGTGCGGAGTAGTCCTGGAAGCACCTAGAGACCGTGGACCTGGGCAGTCTGTGTTGAGGACCTGGGACTGACGTGAAGTCAGCGAGAGGAGTTGAACTCCTCTAAGGTAACCCCGGACAAGGGGATCATAATATACAGCAGAGAAGTTTATCTGCTGCATGAACAGACTGGTGGTCGTGATCAGTTCATGGACATAATGAAATAGACTGTATGTCATGTGGTTTATGAAGTTAATAAACCGGATTTGACCAGATTTATGTGAGGTACCGTGCCTGAGTGTTTGAGTCCTATGCCAAGCGAGTGTCCCCCAACACCCTCAGGTAGCGTATCCCCACAATATATATATATATATATATATATATATATATACAGTATAAATACATATATGTATACAATAATGGCCAAAAGTGATGACACCCTTGAAATTGATCCAGAAAATGAAGTATTTCTACCAGAAAACTATTGTAATTACATGTTTTGTTATACACATGTTTATTTCCTTTGTATGTATGGGAAGAACACAAAAAAATAGAAAAAAAAAGGCAAAATGAACATAATTTCCCAGAGAACCCCTAAAATGGGCTAGACCAAATTGTTGGCAACCTCATCTTCATATTTGGTTGCGCACGCTTTGAAATTCCTAAATAACTTCAATCAATCACTTCCTGTCTCTTTTTTTGGTAAACACTGGACTGATGTGCTTTACAAAAATGCTCTATTTGGTCTCATTTGTCCTTAGGATGCTGCCACAGAAGTGTGACGCCCACCTGGAGTCGGACAGTTCTTTGGGGAAGTCACGGGGCCGTGACCTGACTCCATGGCCCTGGGCATGCAATAAAAATGCAATGATGCAAGGGAGAAAAGTTTATAGGGGATTGATGTGTGATGCCTCCCATGGTATGTGGCAAGGGATGGCCGATGCTGCGGGTCATATCCACTGGGGTCTATGGTGCCGCAGCAAAGATGTTTCAGCTCTCCACAGGTAGAGCAGGGCCCCAGGGCAGATATAGTGTTAATGATGTTAACTGTTATTGTACCAGGCAGGTGATGCAATAAATAATTCTGAGGACACAGTGGGGTGCAGTTTTCACACTTTACTCACAGTTATTAGGTTACAGTCCCCAGCCGGGTGCTGTCTTCTCAGGGTCGGTGGTGCAGCCAGCTCTCAGGTAGTTTAGGGTGCACTTTTTCGGAATCCCCTGCTTGTGTACCTTTCCAGGTTGTCTTTCTGCACTGGCCCTTGTCTTCCTGCCCTGCGCCTTACACACAGTGTCCCAAGCCAGCAGCCCCGGTCCTGTCAGGTGACTACCTCCTGGTCCCCTTGACCCTATTTGGCTTCTTTTTTAGCGAATATGTGCAGATTTGGCTGTGGCACATACAGACTCCACAGCCTCCGGTTTGCAAGCTGAGTCCTACAGTCTCTCCACTAGTCTGGGGCCGGTCCCCATTGTGACCTGGTCCCTCCACCTGACTACAGTCAGAGTGAATTCGGGCACCACGGGTGGATTCTTCATTTCCCTAGCCCCTAGGACCCCTTCTCTCTGGAGCTCCTCTTCTCAGTCCCTTCTCTCTCTCTCTGCCCAGATCCCCTGGCCTGGTGCAGTGTGGTGTTGGATTCTAGTGTCCGAGTACCGGATAGTGCCCCCTTCTTACCCGAGAGTGGGATACCACACCTCTGGCTGAGGTGCAGTACCTCTGTGGCATCTGGACCCTCAGGGGAACCACAGAAGGAATTGGCTTACTCATGTACATTTTGGCAAACTGCAGTCAGGCTTTTTATGTCATTGTGTCAGTAGTGGGTTCCTCTTGGGTCTCCTACCATAACGACTCATTTAATTTAAATGTTGACGGATAGTTCACACTGACACTGATGCACCCTGAACCTGCAGGACAGCTTGAATTTCTTTGGAACTTAATTGGGGCTGCCTATTGACCATCTGTGCTATCCTGAGCTGCAACCTTTCAGAAATATGTAAACTTCTTGATTATGTTGCACACCATGGACAAAGGATCATCAAGATCTCTGGAGTTGTACTCGTAACCTTGAAATTGTAGATATTTTTCAACATTTTTGGTTTTCAAGTCGTCAGAGACTTCTCTTCTCCTCTTTCTGTTCTCCATGCTTAGTATGGCACACACAGTCACAGAAGGTACACAGTCACACAATTCAGTCTTCTCCCCTTTTTTTCTGGTTTCAGGTGTTATTTTCTTACTACCCACACCTGTTACTTGCCACATTTGAGTACACAGGTGAAAACATCACATGCTTGAAACAAAGTTTTTTACCCACAATTTTGGAAAGATGTCAATAATTTTGCCTGGCCAATTTGGGAGTGTTTGTGTAAAATGATGCACACGTTGTCTTTTTTTCCCTCTGTTTTACTTGTGTTGTTCCAATTCATGCAAATGAAATAAACATGTGTATAACAAAATATGTGTAATTGCTATTATTTTCTGGGAGAAATACTTTACTTTCTGAAACAATTTCAAGGGTGCCAACACTTTTCACCCTGACTATATATACATATATGCTTTAAAAATGGAAGTGTGAAAAGTTTACTGTTATTAATTGACAATATGCAAAGTGAATGAGCAAAAGAGAAATCTAAATCAAATCAATATGTTGTGTGACCATTACTATGCTACTCGTTTTGCAGTATTATAGTAAGGTGCATGATTAACTAATTAGTCCAAACAGGTGATGGTCATGATGATCATCATTTACATGCGTAGGTTAAAACACAGTGAGGAACAGAAAAAGCTGTATAAGAGGCTTAGCACTGGGTGAGAAATAGCCATACTCTACTACAAAATTAATTGTGAAAGTTAGCTTCATGTAACTGTTCACACACCATCGCAGAACCAAGCACAGCAGCAAGGTAGTTATACTGCATCAGCAAGGTTTTTCCAGGGCAAAGATTTCAAAGCTGTATGGGATTTCAAGACGTACCGTTTCATCTATTTTAAAGAAAGCGCAAAAAATGGCCAACGTGGAGGACCGTAGATGAAGTAGTTGGCTAAGGAAACATATTGCCATATATTAAAAACAATTGCCACAGATTAAAAACACATTTTGCTGACTTCCCTTCAAAATTGGAGAGATGTCCAGAGTAGGGTTGAGCGAAACGGGTCGAACATTTTCAAAAGTCGCCGACTTTTGGCTAAGTCGGGGTTTCATGAAACCCGATCCGACCCCTGTGCGGGGTCGGCCATGCGGTACGCGACTTTCGCGCCAAAGTCGCGTTTCAATGACGCGAAAAGCGCCATTTCTCAGCCAATGAAGGTAAACGCAGAGTGTGGGCAGCGTGATGACATAGGTCCTGGTCCCCACCATCTTAGAGAAGGGCATTGCAGTGATTGGCTTGCTGTCTGCAACGTCACAGGGGCTATAAAGAGGCGTTCCCGCCGACCGCCATCTTACTGCTGCTGATCTGAGCTTAGGGAGAGGTTGCTGCCGCTTTGTCAGAAGCAGGGATAGCGTTAGGCAGGGTCCATTAACCACAAAACCGCTTGTGCTGCAGCGATTTGCACTGTCCAACACCACCCTCGGTGTGCAGGGACAGTGGAAGTTTTTTTTTTTTTTTTTTCCCCTCAGCGCTGTAGCTCATTGGGCTGCCCTAGAAGGCTCCCTGATAGCTGCATTGCTGTGTGTACGCCGCTGTGCAAACCAACTGCTTTTTTCAAAGCACAAATCCTCTTGTTCCTTCCTTTCTGCACAGCTATCTTTTTTGTTTGTCCACACTTTTTATTTCATTTGTGCATCAGTCCACTCCTTATTGCTGCCTGCCATACCTGGCTGAGATTACTGCAGGCAGGGAGATAGTAGCTGCCTGCCATACCTGGCTGAGATTACTGCAGGCAGGGAGATAGTAATTGTAGGACATTCCCTGTTTTTTTTTTTTTTTTTTTTTTTGGTGGGAGATTAAGATTGGCAATTTGGCATTTCTGCTAGAGTGCCATCCCTGTGTGTGCCATCTCTCTCACATAGTGGGCCATAGAAAGCCTTTTCATTTTTCTGTATTTTTTTTTGTGGGGTGTATAAATTCTCCCTGATAAAAATACAGTGGGAGATTAATATTGGCCTTTGGGCTTGTGTGCCAGTCCTGAGTGTGCCATCTCTCTCACAAATAGTGGGCCATAGAAAGCCTATTTTATTTTTTTTTGGGTTTTATAAATTCTCCCTGAAAAAAAGGGAGATTAATATTGGCCTCTGGGCTTCTGTGCCAGTCCTGAGCGTGCCATCTGTGCCAGTCCTGAGCGTCCCATCTCTCTCACAAATAGTGGGCCATAGAAAGCCTATTTAATTTTTTTTTTGGTTTTATAAATTTTCCCTGAAAAAAGGGAGATTAATATTGGCCTCTGGGCTTGTGTGCCAGTTGTGAGCGTGCCATCTGTGCCAGTCCTGAGCGTGCCATCTCTCTCACAAATAGTGGGCCATAGAAAGCCTATTTAATTTTTTTTTTGGTTTTATAAATTTTCCCTGAAAAAAGGGAGATTAATATTGGCCTCTGGGCTTGTGTGCCAGTTGTGAGCGTGCCATCTGTGCCAGTCCTGAGCGTGCCATCTCTCTCACAAATAGTGGGCCATAGAAAGCCTATTTAAATATTTTTTTGGTTTTATAAATTCTCCCAGAAAAAAAGGGAGATTAATATTGGCCTCTGGGCTTCTGTGCCAGTCCTGAGCGTGCCATCTGTGCCAGTCCTGAGCGTCCCATCTCTCTCACAAATAGTGGGCCATAGAAAGCCTATTTTTTTTTGGGGGGGGTTTTAGAAATTCTCCCTGGAAAAAAAAAGGGAGATTAATATTGCCCTTTGGGCTTGTGTGCCAGTACTAAGCGTTCCATCTCTCTCTCTCTCTCTTAGTCAGTGGGCCATAGAACGCCTATTTTTGGTTTTATTTGTTTTCTAAATTCTCCCTGAAAAAATCATTTTATTTTATTTGGTTTCTAAATTCTTCCTGATAAAATCATATTTTTTTTATTATTTTTTTTTCTAAAGTCTCCCTGAAAAAAAAAAAAAAAAAAAAAAAACAGTGGGAGATTAATATTGGCCTTTCTGCTTGTGTGCCAGTCTTGACTCCTGGGTGTGCCATCTCTCTCTCTCTCTCTCTCTCTCTCTCTCTCTCCAATTGTGGTCCATAGAAAGCCTATATTTTTTTTCCTTGATTTGGGTTCCAAAATCTACCAGAGAAAATAACTCCATCAATCATTGGTAGAAAAATATTGGCCTCTGGGCTTGTGTGCCACTCCTGATTCCTGTGTGCGTCATCTCTCAGTCAGTGGGCCATAGAACGCCTATTTTTGGTTTTATTTGTTTTCTAAATTCTCCCTGAAAAAATCATTTTATTTTATTTGGTTTCTAAATTCTTCCTGATAAAATCATATTTTTTTTATTATTTTTTTTTCTAAAGTCTCCCTGAAAAAAAAAAAAAAAAAAAAAAAACAGTGGGAGATTAATATTGGCCTTTCTGCTTGTGTGCCAGTCTTGACTCCTGGGTGTGCCATCTCTCTCTCTCTCTCTCTCTCTCTCTCTCTCCAATTGTGGTCCATAGAAAGCCTATATTTTTTTTCCTTGATTTGGGTTCCAAAATCTACCAGAGAAAATAACTCCATCAATCATTGGTAGAAAAATATTGGCCTCTGGGCTTGTGTGCCACTCCTGATTCCTGTGTGCGTCATCTCTCAGTCAGTGGGCCATAGAACGCCTATTTTTGGTTTTATTTGTTTTCTAAATTCTCCCTGAAAAAATCATTTTATTTTATTTGGTTTCTAAATTCTTCCTGATAAAATCATATTTTTTTTATTTTTTTTTTTTCTAAAGTCTCCCTGAAAAAAAAAAAAAAAAAAAAACAGTGGGAGATTAATATTGGCCTTTCTGCTTGTGTGCCAGTCTTGACTCCTGGGTGTGCCATCTCTCTCTCTCTCTCTCTCTCCAATTGTGGTCCATAGAAAGCCTATATTTTTTTTCCTTGATTTGGGTTCCAAAATCTACCAGAGAAAATAACTCCATCAATCATTGGTAGAAAAATATTGGCCTCTGGGCTTGTGTGCCACTCCTGATTCCTGTGTGCGTCATCTCTCACTCAGTGGCCCATAGAAAGCATATAGTTTGTTACATTTGTTTTCTAAATTCTCCCTGCAAAAATCAATTTTTTTTTTTGGGGGGGGTTTCTAAAGTGTTCCTGAAAAAAATAAAAATAAAAAACAAATAATAGTGTGACATTAATATTAACATTTGTGCTTCAGTGACAGTCCTGCGTGTGGGGCATCTCTCTAATTTGCAGCCACCAAAAAAAGAGTGTGTAACATTGTGCCTGATTTTCGCGGTGGTCTCACCAACCTGTAAAGGGGTAGCTAAATCATACTGAAGTTATAGCTCACCGTGTAAGTTGTGTGACTGCAACAAATAACGTTAGTTTGGTTACGTTTTTAAAACAATGAGGAAGTCTAGTGGAAGAGGTCGTGGCCGGGGGCGTTCATTGTCAGCTGGTAATGAGGGTAGTGGTAGTGGTGGAGCATCAGGTGGTCGTGGGGAAAAAAATATTGCACCTAAGTCTGGAGCTGTGGAGCCAGGTTCGTCGTCCGGCTACACAAGGCCTCGAACGCTCCCTTTTCTGGGATTAGGAAAACCGCTTTTAAAGCCGGAGCAGCAAGAGCAAGTTTTGGCTTATCTTGCTGACTCAGCCTCTAGCTCTTTTGCCTCCTCTCGTGAAACTGGTAAAAGTAAAAGCAGCGCGTCGTTAGTGGATGTTCACGGTCAGGGACAAGTCACTTCCTTGTCCTCTTCAGCAAAAACAACAACAGAGAAGAATGCAGCAGGCGACACAACGGGTTACTCCATGGAGCTCTTTACACATACCGTCCCTGGCTTAGAAAGTGAAGCAGTTAACAGTCCATGCCCATTACAAATTGAATCTGACATGGAGTGCACTGACGCACAGCCACAGCCAGACTACTATGCTGGTCCTTTGACTCAGACCACAACATTGCCCTCGCAGGGTGCTGATCAAGAATCAGACCCTGATGAGACTATGTTGCCCCATCACGAACGCTATACCACCGAACGACACGGTGACACAGACGAAGTTGCGCAGGAGGTACAAGAAGAGTTATTAGATGACCCAGTTCTTGACCCCGATTGGCAGCCATTGGGGGAACAGGGTGCAGGCGGCAGCAGTTCTGAAGCAGAGGAGGAGGAGGGGCCGCAGCAGGCATCAACATCGCCACAGGTTCCATCTGCCGGGCCCGTATCTTGCCCAAAACGCGTGGCAAAGCCAAAACCTGGTGGAGGACAGCGTGGCCATCCGGTTAAAGCTCAGTCTGCAATGCCTGAAAAGGTATCCGATGCTAGAAAGAGTGCAGTCTGGCATTTTTTTAAACAACATCCAATTGATCAGCGCAAAGTCATCTGTCAAAAATGTTCTACTTCCTTAAGCAGAGGTCAGAATCTGAAAAGTCTCAATACTAGTTGCATGCATAGACATTTAACCACCATGCATTTGAAAGCTTGGACTAACTACCAAACGTCCCTTAAGGTTGTTGCACCCTCGGCCAATGAAGCTAGTCATCAACGCAACATCCCTTCCGGCAGTGTAGGACCACCATTTAGCGCACCACCTGCTGTATCTGTGCAGGTATCTTTGCCAGGCCAAAGCAGTCAGGGTCAGGGAATCACCAGTTTCGTAGTAGGAAACACTGCATCTAGGGCACCGGCGGCAACAATACCATCTCCCACCGTCTCTCAGTCTGCCATGTCCACCGGCACCCCCGCTAGTTCCACGATCTCCATCTCTCCAGTCCAGCTCACCCTACATGAGACTATGGTTAGAAAAAGGAAGTACTTAGCCTCGCATCCGCGTACACAGGGTTTGAACGCCCACATAGCTAGACTAATCTCGTTAGAGATGATGCCCTACCGGTTAGTTGAAAGCGAAGCTTTCAAAGACCTGATGGACTACGCTGTACCACGCTACGAGCTACCCAGTCGACACTTTTTTTCCAGAAAAGCCATCCCAGCCCTCCACCAGCATGTTAAAGAGCGCATCGTCCATGCACTCAGGCAATCTGTGAGCACAAAGGTGCACCTGACAACAGATGCATGGACCAGTAGGCATGGCCAGGGACGTTACGTGTCCATCACGGCACACTGGGTAAATGTGGTGGATTCAGGGTCCACAGGGGACAGCAAGTTTGGGACAGTTCTGCCTAGCCCACGGTCTAGTAAACAGTTGTCTGTAGCCGTTCGCACCCCCTCCTCCTCCTCCTCCTCCTCGTCCTCCTGCAGAAGCAAGAGCTCGTCCACAGACCGCAGTCGCACAAACACTCCATCCGCACCTGCCACTGTTGCACACCAGGTCTCCCATTATGGGGCAGCTACTGGCATACGTCAGCAGGCTGTATTGGCTATGAAGTGTTTGGGCGACAATAGACACACCGCGGAAGTTCTGTCCGAGTTCTTGCAGCAAGAAACGCAGTCGTGGCTGGGCACTGTAGATCTTGAGGCAGGCAAGGTAGTGAGTGATAACGGAAGGAATTTCATGGCTGCCATCTCCCTTTCCCAACTGAAACACATTCCTTGCCTGGCTCACACCTTAAACCTGGTGGTGCAGTGCTTCCTGAAAAGTTATCCGGGGTTATCCGACCTGCTCCTCAAAGTGCGTGGACTTTGCGCACATATCCGCCGTTCGCCTGTACACTCCAGCCGTATGCAGACCTATCAGCGTTCTTTGAACCTTCCCCAGCATCGCCTAATCATAGACGTTGCAACAAGGTGGAACTCAACACTGCACATGCTTCAGAGACTGTGCGAACAGAGGCGGGCTGTTATGTTTTTGTGGGAGGATACACATACACGGGCAGGCAGTAGGATGGCAGACATGGAGTTGTCAGGTGTGCAGTGGTCGAAGATTCAAGACATGTGTCAAGTCCTTCAGTGTTTTGAGGAATGCACACGGCTGGTTAGTGCAGACAACGCCATAATAAGCATGAGCATCCCCCTAATGCGTCTGCTGATGCAAAGTTTGACGCACATAAAGGATCAGGCGTCTGCACCAGAGGAAGAGGAAAGCCTTGATGACAGTCAGCGATTGTCTGGTCAGGGCAGTGTACATGACGAGGTACCGGGCGAAGAGGAGGTGGAGGATGAGGAGGATGATGGGGATGAGTATATTTTTAATGAGGAAGCTTTCCCGGGGGCACGGGAAATTGGTGGCGTGGCAAGGCCGGGTTCTGGTTTTTTGAGGGACACAAGTGACGTAGATTTGCCTGCAACTGCCCCTCAACCAAGCACAACCGCAGATTTGACAATGGGAACTTTGGCCCACATGGCGGATTATGCCTTGCGTATCCTCAAAAGGGACACACGCATTACAAAAATGATGAACGATGACGATTACTGGTTGGCCTGCCTCCTTGATCCTCGCTATAAAGGCAAATTGCAAAATATTATGCCACATGAGAACTTGGAACTAATATTAGCAACAAAACAATCAACTCTTGTTGACCGTTTGCTTCTGGCATTCCCTGCACACAGCGCCCGTGATCGTTCTCACACGAGCTCCAGGGGCCAGCAGACCAGAGGTGTTAGAGGGGCAGAAATCAGAAGTGGCGTTGGCCAGAGGGGTTTTCTGACCAGGTTGTGGAGTGATTTTTCTATGACCGCAGACAGGACAGGTACTGCAGCATCAATTCAAAGTGACAGGAGACAACATTTGTCCAGTATGGTTACAAACTATTTTTCATCCCTTATCGACGTTCTCCCTCAACCGTCATTCCCATTTGATTACTGGGCATCCAAATTAGACACCTGGCCAGAATTGGCAGAATATGCATTGCAGGAGCTTGCTTGCCCGGCAGCTAGTGTCCTATCAGAAAGAGTATTCAGTGCTGCAGGTTCAATACTAACAGAAAAAAGGACTCGTCTGGCTACCCAAAATGTAGATGATCTAACCTTCATTAAAATGAACCACAACTGGATTTCAAAATCTTTTGCCCCACCCTGCCCGGCTGACACCTAGCTTTCCTATGAAAAGGTCTTGCCTGTGGACTATTCTGAATGACTTTTCCAATCTCGTAATTTTCTTCACCTGATTGTCCAGCATACGACATGTTTCCACCTCACGAAATGGCCAAACTCCCCACACGGGGTCGTGCTATCGCCACTTTGCGCTTGGACCCTTGAGAGTGCTGTTTGTCTGAAGAGGTGGGTGTGGCCGCTTTTGGTCGACGGCACTGCCACTGGGTCCCTCATAGTACAATAAAGTGTCTCTGGCGGTGGTGGTGCGCACCCAACGTCAGACTCACCGTTGTAATATGAGGGGCCCTGTGCCTGTACCGCCGGCCACAAGCCAGTTCCCCCCCCCCAGCTCAAACAGTGCTCTACCACTAGCAAAATTATCTCTCACAGCTTCACCAATGTGTAGTCTAGGCGCTGACATCCTTCAATGCCTGGCACTGACAATACCATTGTTTTGACATTTTTGTTATGTTAGGCCTTCGAAGCCTGTCTGCGGTCACTCCTTCCACTAGACTTCCACTGACCAGACCACTGCTGCCCGTGTACCCCTGGAACCAATTTAAAATTGCCTACAGCCATGTGTTAATATTTTAGGCCTTCGATGCCTGTCTGTGGTCACTCCTTCCACTAGGCCTCCACTGACCACACCACTGCTGCCCGTGTACCCCTGGAACCAATTTAAAATTGCCTACAGCCATGTGTGATTATTTTAGGCCTTCGATACCTGTCTGCGGTCACTCCTTCCACTAGGCCTCCACTGACCACACCACTGCTGCCCGTGTAACCCTGGAACCAATTTAAAATTGCCTACAGCCAGCCCAATTTTTTTATTTTAGGCCTTCGATGCCTGTCTGCGGTCCATTCTTTCAACTACTACTACACTGACCAGGGCACTGCTGCCCAAGTACCCCTGGAACCAATTTAAAATTGCCTACAGCCATGTGTTAATATTTTAGGCCTTCGATGCCTGTCTGTGGTCACTCCTTCCACTAGGCCTCCACTGACCACACCACTGCTGCCCGTGTACCCCTGGAACCAATTTAAATTGCCTACAGCCATGTGTGATTATTTTAGGCCTTCGATGCCTGTCTGCGGTCACTCCTTCCACTAGGCTTCCACTGACCACACCACTGCTGCCCGTGTAACCCTGGAACCAATTTAAAATTGCCTACAGCCAGCCCAATTTTTTTATTTTAGGCCTTCGATGCCTGTCTGCGGTCCATTCTTTCAACTACTACTACACTGACCAGGGCACTGCTGCCCAAGTACCCCTGGAACCAATTTAAAATTGCCTACAGCCATGTGTTAATATTTTAGGCCTTCGATGCCTGTCTGTGGTCACTCCTTCCACTAGGCCTCCACTGACCACACCACTGCTGCCCGTGTACCCCTGGAACCAATTTAAAATTGCCTACAGCCATGTGTGATTATTTTAGGCCTTCGATGCCTGTCTGCGGTCACTCCTTCCACTAGGCCTCCACTGACCACACCACTGCTGCCCGTGTAACCCTGGAACCAATTTAAAATTGCCTACAGCCATGTGTTATTATTTTAGGCCTTCGATGCCTGTCTGCGGTCACTCCTTCCACTAGGCCTCCAGTGACCACACCACTGCTGCCCGTGTACCCCTGGAACCAATTTAAAATTGCCTACAGCCAGCCCAATTTTTTTATTTTAGGCCTTCGATGCCTGTCTGCGGTCCATTCTTTCAACTACTACTACACTGACCAGGGCACTGCTGCCCAAGTACCCCTGGAACCAATTTAAAATTGCCTACAGCCATGTGTTAATATTTTAGGCCTTCGATGCCTGTCTGTGGTCACTCCTTCCACTAGGCCTCCACTGACCACACCACTGCTGCCCGTGTACCCCTGGAACCAATTTAAAATTGCCTACAGCCATGTGTGATTATTTTAGGCCTTCGATGCCTGTCTGCGGTCACTCCTTCCACTAGGCCTCCACTGACCACACCACTGCTGCCCGTGTACCCCTGGAACCAATTTAAAATTGCCTACAGCCAGCCCAATTTTTTTATTTTAGGCCTTCGATGCCTGTCTGCGGTCCATTCTTTCAACTACTACTACACTGACCAGGGCACTGCTGCCCAAGTACCCCTGGAACCAATTTAAAATTGCCTACAGCCATGTGTTAATATTTTAGGCCTTCGATGCCTGTCTGTGGTCACTCCTTCCACTAGGCCTCCACTGACCACACCACTGCTGCCCGTGTACCCCTGGAACCAATTTAAAATTGCCTACAGCCATGTGTGATTATTTTAGGCCTTCGATGCCTGTCTGCGGTCACTCCTTCCACTAGGCCTCCACTGACCACACCACTGCTGCCCGTGTACCCCTGGAACCAATTTAAAATTGCCTACAGCCAGCCCAATTTTTTTATTTTAGGCCTTCGATGCCTGTCTGCGGTCCATTCTTTCAACTACTACTACACTGACCAGGGCACTGCTGCCCAAGTACCCCTGGAACCAATTTAAAATTGCCTACAGCCATGTGTTAATATTTTAGGCCTTCGATGCCTGTCTGTGGTCACTCCTTCCACTAGGCCTCCACTGACCACACCACTGCTGCCCGTGTACCCCTGGAACCAATTTAAAATTGCCTACAGCCATGTGTGATTATTTTAGGCCTTCGATGCCTGTCTGCGGTCACTCCTTCCACTAGGCCTCCACTGACCACACCACTGCTGCCCGTGTAACCCTGGAACCAATTTAAAATTGCCTACAGCCATGTGTTATTATTTTAGGCCTTCGATGCCTGTCTGCGGTCACTCCTTCCACTAGGCCTCCACTGACCACACCACTGCTGCCCGTGTACCCCTGGAACCAATTTAAAATTGCCTACAGCCAGCCCAATTTTTTTATTTTAGGCCTTCGATGCCTGTCTGCGGTCCATTCTTTCAACTACTACTACACTGACCAGGGCACTGCTGCCCAAGTACCCCTGGAACCAATTTAAAATTGCCTACAGCCATGTGTTAATATTTTAGGCCTTCGATGCCTGTCTGTGGTCACTCCTTCCACTAGGCCTCCACTGACCACACCACTGCTGCCCGTGTACCCCTGGAACCAATTTAAAATTGCCTACAGCCATGTGTGATTATTTTAGGCCTTCGATGCCTGTCTGCGGTCACTCCTTCCACTAGGCCTCCACTGACCTGTCTACTGCGGCCCGTGTACCCCTTGAACCAACCTAATAAAATATTTAAAAAATTAATTTGATTATAAAAAATAAGATCGTGTTGAGATCTCAAATGCAGACATTTTAACAATCAAAACAAACACACAACAAATATCTGGAACTGTACTGCAAAGGTCCAACAGCTACAATTTCTTTCTCCTGCAAGAAGTTAACTGAAAGTTTTTTGGAGTTGTTAACACAGATATGGCATCCACCGAGTGTTGTCCTGTCGCGTCTCCTTTAAATTATTTCCAATAAGATGTTAAACTATTAATTTAATAAAATCAATAATTAAAAAAATAATTGAGTAAGTCAAAAGCACATTGCAAATAAACATTAATTACAAATCAAGAAGCATGGCGCGTCCGAGGGTGAGTAGATACCGAATAAGAATATAATCACCCTCGGGCGCGCAATGCTTATTTACAACAGCCTTCCTTCCTAAGAATCAGCCCTTCCGTGGTGTAGAGAGAGGTTGTTGTTACACTCCAAGGTGTTCCCCAGGTTGCCTTTCCTGAGCTTCGATCTTCCGGCTCTCGTTTAGTAGCTGTTGGAAACTACGCTGCATTAGGCCTACTAATTGTGTATGGGTGAAACAGTGGCGCATCTGCGGTCCCTCCTTCCACTAGGCCTCCACTGACCTGTCTACTGCGGCCCGTGTACCCCTTGAACCAACCTAATAAAATATTTAAAAAATTAATTTGATTATAAAAAATAAGATCGTGTTGAGATCTCAAATGCAGACATTTTAACAATCAAAACAAACACACAACAAATATCTGGAACTGTACTACAAAGGTCCAACAGCTACAATTTCTTTCTCCTGCAAGAAGTTAACTGAAAGTTTTTTGGAGTTGTTAACACAGATATGGCATCCACCGAGTGTTGTCCTGTCGCGTCTCCTTTAAATTATTTCCAATAAGATGTTAAACTATTAATTTAATAAAATCAATAATTAAAAAAAAAATTGACTAAGTCAAAAGCACATTGCAAATAAACATTAATTACAAATCAAGAAGCATGGCGCGTCCGAGGGTGAGTAGATACCGAATAAGAATATAATCACCCTCGGACGCGCAATGCTTATTTACAACAGCCTTCCTTCCTAAGAATCAGCCCTTCCGTGGTGTAGAGAGAGGTTGTTGATACACTCCAAGGTGTTCCCCAGGTTGCCTTTCCTGAGCTTCGATCTTCCGGCTCTCGTTTAGTAGCTGTTGGAAACTACGCTGCATTAGGCCTACTAATTGTGTATGGGTGAAACAGTGGCGCATCTGCGGTCCCTCCTTCCACTAGGCCTCCACTGACCTGTCTACTGCGGCCCGTGTACCCCTTGAACCAACCTAATAAAATATTTAAAAAATTAATTTGATTATAAAAAATAAGATCGTGTTGAGATCTCAAATGCAGACATTTTAACAATCAAAACAAACACACAACAAATATCTGGAACTGTACTACAAAGGTCCAACAGCTACAATTTCTTTCTCCTGCAAGAAGTTAACTGAAAGTTTTTTGGAGTTGTTAACACAGATATGGCATCCACCGAGTGTTGTCCTGTCGCGTCTCCTTTAAATTATTTCCAATAAGATGTTAAACTATTAATTTAATAAAATCAATAATTAAAAAAATAATTGAGTAAGTCAAAAGCACATTGCAAATAAACATTAATTACAAATCAAGAAGCATGGCGCGTCCGAGGGTGAGTAGATACCGAATAAGAATATAATCACCCTCGGACGCGCAATGCTTATTTACAACAGCCTTCCTTCCTAAGAATCAGCCCTTCCGTGGTGTAGAGAGAGGTTGTTGTTACACTCCAAGGTGTTCCCCAGGTTGCCTTTCCTGAGCTTCGATCTTCATGCTCTCGTTTAGTAGGTGTCGGAAAGTAGGCTGCATTAGGCCTAAAAAATGGGGAATGGGGTGGAGAGAGATGGTGTGTTACACTCCAAGGTGTTCTCCAGGTTTCCTCGCCATTGCTTCGATCTTCCGACTCTCGTTTAGTAGTTGTAGAAAACTACACTGCATTAGGCCTACAAAATGGGTATCGGGTGGAGAGAGATGGTGTGTTACACTCCAAGGTGTTCCCCAGGTTTCCTTGCCATTGCTTCGGTCTTCCGACTCTCGTTTAGTAGTTGTAGAAAAGTACACAGCATTAGGCCTACAAAATGGGTATGGGGTGGAGAGAGATGGTGTGTTACACTCCAAGGTGTTCCCCAGGTTGCCTTTCCTGAGCTTCTATCTTCAGGCTCTCATTAAATTGTGGTTAAATGGAACAACTGCATTTGGCGTACTAGTTGGTTTGGGGCCTACTATCGGTGTCTGCCACTCCTTGCTGTTCTCCTGGTTTCCTGTCCTGAAATTCCATTTTCAGCCTCTCGTTAAGTAGTTGTTAATGTTAGACTGCATTTGGCCTACTAGTTGGGTTGGGGCCTACTATCGGTGTCTGCCACTCCTTGCTGTTCTCCTCCACTGAACAAAGCTGTGCCGCCTGTTTACTACGGTTGCCAATTTTGAACTGCATTTCGACTACTTACTGATTTGGCCCTACTCTCTGTGTCAGCCTCTCATTCCAGTTGTCCTCCACTGCAATGCCCCCTGGTTATTCCTGTGTTACCAATTTTGAACTGCATTTAGCCCACTTTATTCTTTGGGCCTATATCTGTGTTTCCACTTCATCGTGCCCATTGCCCAGCCAGTGATAGATGAGTCTGCTGGTACATTGACCCATAACGCAACATTCCCCGTGCACGCTACACAACAACATTGTGACCCTGCTGAAAGTCAGGTTGCTCTTCCCGCATACCATACCACCTTACACGGGGACAAAGAGGAAGGTGCAGATGAAAGTGCAGGTTCCTTCATCAGGTGGGGGGAGGAATACTAGTTGGCGACGTCACTGGCACAGGGCCTCTCATAGTACGCAAAAGTGTTGCTGCCGGTGGGAGGCGCCCCCGCCGTGCAAACACACCGCTGTACTTTGAGGGGCCCTGTGCCAGTGCCAATGCCAACGAGTGGGCCCCCCCTGCTTGCTCAGGATCACAGCACTTGCAAAGTTGAAATACTTACCTCTCCCTGCTCCACTGCCGTGACGTGGTCCAGATTTACTGGGCCCACTAATTACTTGAACCAGCCCTACCCCCCACAACTTTAGCCAAATGACCCCCAATTTCAAATGCCTTCCAATTATTTTAAGGTAAATTACGCTTGACAAGCTTCATTAAGAAGAATGGATGGTTTTGACATTAAAATGGGCACTCTAGGTGTTTTCCTGGCCCCCACTCACTGCCGACTATGCTGCCCCATTGACTTGCATTGGGTTTCGTGTTTCGGTCGATCCCGACTTTACGTCATAATCGGCCGATTTCACTCGACCCGACTTTGGACATAGTCGGGTTTCGCAAAACCCGGCTCGACTCTAAAAAGGTCAAGGTCGCTCAACTCTAGTCCAGAGCACTGCCATAAGCTCAGAACTGGCTGCTCCAGTAAGACCCACCTTTATGCAGCTACTGTTCGAAAAAAAATTGGCCAGAAGTGATCTTAGTATAATCATACCTTTCACTTGGAAGCAAGGCCAATTGACTCAACTATGCACAAAAACATAGGAACTGGGAATGTAGAAAATAGCAACAGGTCTTCTGGACTGATAATTCAAAATGTGAAATAGATGTCTGCAGTGAAAAGGACAGTTTGTTCGCCAAAGTGCTGGAGAACAACGTAATAATGGTTGTCTGCAGGAGCAGTGCAGCACGGATTTGATTTAGATTCTCTTTTGTTAACTCGCTTTTTTACTTTGCATTTTGCTAATCTTTATAAATAAAAGTTGATAAATTCACTCCCTGTAATTGTAATTTTTATCTTTATGTGCTGTCTTTCTGAGACTTCAAAGATCATTTCTTGACTTTTTTCCATTCTCTACGTGTAAGAAGTACTCTTTATACTTTCTACAGTTCAAGTTATGATCACGTTTCCTGCTGAATAACTCATGTGGGTGACTAACCATGGTGATTCTTAAGAATACAGGTCATCAGAATAGGATTATTTATGAACAAGTCATAATGTCTGTATGCACAAATGAACAAGGAATCAGCATGACACAAATTTAATTGCTGTAGCATCTTAAGTTTAGTCTATTGCTGATCATCAGTTTACCTCATTTAAAAAAAATATGTTCTTTTACACTAATCATATTTTGCAGGACTTTGAACAATTTTCAAAGTGAATACAAGATTGGACTACATAAACCCATGAATAAATAATAACTTATTAATTTGCTAATGTGATAAAAGAATTTTGCTTGTTGTGCGCTATTAACCACGAAAATGTAGCAGAAAACCGATTTTGCATTCAATGTTCAAAAATGCAAGAATGAATACAGGTAGGTGCTAAATTTAGTTACTCAATGAGTAGATATACTGGGCTGAAAAACTAGTAATAAAATAGATTATTATATAATGTGTGGAATAAGGATAGTTTCCCTCCAAAGTTGCCCCCAAACACCTATATTGACCTTGCATTTTATGCTCATTAATGCTGGTACTTCATGGTTGCAGATGGTCACCAAAGAATATGGAGATGGAGAAGGACATTTTTTCCTTGTTCCAAAACTGCTGAGCGAAGCCTTCTTGAAGCCCTTTTAGATGAGCCGAATAATCAGGAAAGAGTATTATCATGAACAATCTCTCTTATGTACACATGTCCACAAACTCCCAACAAAACTTTCTCGTAGGGTGAATAAATTATTCATGCTGATATTAAAATCCTCATTCCTCGAATAACTTCACAATGGGTAAACAGGAAATGTGCTTTTGATAAAGATGGTGTCATGCCGTTCTGTCTGTTTCTGCAGTACTTTGCTCTGCCCTCAACAGGGCAGACAAAGTACGCCTGCACTGGAGCCGCAGCGTGAAGACCAGAAGAGGACGTCATCTGATGAAGATGGGAGGCGCCGGACCCGGACCAAAAGCGGGAACGCCCCTGGGTGAGTATAATCTAACCTCTTTTTCTCATCCTTTAGGATACATCGAGGGCTTATCTACAGCATTCCAGAATGCTGTAGATAAGCCCCTGATGATGGTGGGCTTACCTCACCCGCGATTTTGGGGGTGACAGGTTCCCTTTAATAGATGTTATCATCACTGTCCCCTTTAGGACTCACTATCTAAATTCCCTGTCAGTATGTATTTGGATATTATTTAGCATACTTTGTATGTGGAAAACATAAGAATTGTTTTTAGAAACACAATAAATATGTGCAAGTGCTTCTCACAAAATTAGAACATACCGTATTTTTCGCTTTGTAAGACGCTCCGGATTATAAGACACACCCCAAATTTTGAGGAGAAAAATAGGAAAAAACTTTTTTTAATAAATTGGTGGGGCGTCTTATAATCCATGCGTCTTATTACTTACCAGGGGTTGTGCTGCGGTGGATTAGGGTCCCAGGGTTGCTGGAGGCAGGAGTGGAGCATTGCTGCAGGCTGGGATGAGGGTCTCTGCAGGGGGGCTTCTGTGCTGCAGGGGGCTCCTGTGCTGCAGGCTGGGATAAGGGGGTCTGCAGGGGCCTCCTGTGCTGCAGGCTAGGATGAGGGGTCTGCAGGGCTGTCTCCGGTGCTGCGGGGGGATCTGGGGACATTTTGTGAAAGACCAGAGCCCCCCGGCACTTCGTCCATGCGTTCCTGTATGACTGACTCCGGGAAAATGGCTGCTGGAATCTCGAGAGATGAGATCTCAGCGCTGAAATCTCATCTCCCGAGATTCCGGCGGCTATTTTCCCGGAGTCAGTCATACAGGAACGCATGGACGAACTGCTGGGGGGCTCTGGTCTTTCACAAAATGTCACCAGAGCCCCCCGCAGCACCGGAGCCTTCAGCATCACCCAGTGCAGCAGCGGTGGCGGGCGAGGTGACAGCGGTGGCGGGCGGCGGCGGACGCCCCCTCATCCCAGCCTGTAATGGTAAGTGGTATATCCGCTTTGTAAGACGCACCCCCATTTCCCCCCCAAATTTGGGGGAAATAAAGTGCGTCTTACAAAGCAGAAAATACGGTAATCAACAATTTAATTTATTTCATTTCTTCATTACAAAAAGTGAAACTCATATATTACATAGAGTCATTACAAACAGAGTGATCTATTTCCAGTGTTATTTCTGTTAATGTTAATGATTTTGGCTTACAGCCAATGAAAACCCGAAAGTCATTATCTCAGTAAATTAGAATACTTTATAACACCAGCTTGAAAAACGATTTTAAAATCTGAAATGTTGTCCAGCTCCTATAGGGTATTGGCATACTCAGATGAAACTGAACAACAAATGTTGGTGTCCTATCTCTCCTGTTATGCTTCTGATTATTAAAGAGTTAAGACTAAAGCAATGTTTTTGTGTCAAAATTTAATATTTTCATGTTTTCCTACCATATTGTTTTATTTCCTGTGTAGCACCTGAAGGGTTAACGTCTTGAATTTGTTTGGAGCAAAATGATGGTTGCAGTTTTCAAAATGGAATCCCTTTTGGGTATTTTCTTTCACATATGCTCCTCAAAGTCACTTCATACGGGTTGTGGTCCCTAAAAATAATGGTTTTGTAAATTTATTGGAAAAATTCGAAATTGCTGTAACATTTTTAACCCTTACAACTTCCTAGCAAAAAATATGTTTAAAAATGATGATGTAATGTAGACATGTGGAAAATATTATTTATTAAATATTTGTGTGATATAACTTTCAGGTTAAAAAGCCTCATACACCATTGACAAAAACAAGTTGTTTCTTGGGCCGGTTGCACACGTCAGTGGCTCCGGTACGTGAGGTGACTGTTTCCTTACATACCGGAGACACTGACTCACGTAGACACATTGAAATCAATGTGTCTCTGCACATGTCAGTGTGTTTTCACGGACCATGTGTCTGTGTGCAAAACACGGAGACATGTCAGTGTTCGTGGGAGCGCACGGATTACACGGACCCATTAAAGTCAATGGGTCCGTGTAAAACACGTACCGCACACGGACGTTGTCCATGTGCAGTCCATGTGCCATGCAGGAGACAGCGCTACAGTAAGCGCTGTCCCTCCCACATGGTGCTGAAGCCGCGATTCATATCTTCTCTGCAGCAGCGTTTGCTGTAGAGAAGATGTGAAAAATGCTTTTTTTTTTTCTCGTGTTTAAAATAAAGATCCCTGTCCCACCCCCCTCCCACCCCCTGTGCGCCCGCCCGATGTTAATAAAATACTCACCTGGCTCCCTCGCAGCATCCTGTCCTGGCCGCAGCTTCTCCTGTATGCGGTCACTATGGGAGGTGGAGCCGCATATTCATGTCTGTAATGGGCGGCGCCACGTGACCGCTCATACAGGAGAAGTTGCGGCGAGGACAGGACACTGCGAGGGAGCCGGGTGAGTATTTTAATAACAGCGGGCGGGCGCACAGGGGGTGGGAGGGGTTGGGGACAGGGATCTTTATTTTAAACACGAGAAACAAACAAAAAAAAGGATTTTTCATATCTTCTCTACAGCAAACGCTGCTGCAGAGAAGATATGAATGGCGGCTTCAGCATCAGATGCAGGGGACAGCGCTTATCTCTAGCACAGTCTCCTGCACGGTGCGCGTGGTACCCAGTCGGCACACGGGCGGCACACGTGTGCCGAACGTGTGCCACACTGATGTGCCACAGAAACGCACGGGCACACGGACACGGATAATTCCGGTACCGATTTTTCCGGTACCGGAATTATCTGGACGTGTGAGACTGGCCTTTAAATAAGGGATTTTATTGTGCAAAAAAAACACATAAGCATTAAAATATACATAAATGATGACACTGTATCCACACGGCCCAAACTATAAATTTATATTGTTCTTTTATCCACCTGGTGAATGCTTGAAAATAAAATTCTAAAAACACTGAAAGAATAGCTTGTTATTTGTTCATCTTGCCTAGACAAATATAATAAAAACTGACCAAATTATCAAAATGTTTCCCAAAATGATGCCAATGAAAACTGCAACTTGTTCTGAGAAAAATCAAGCCCTCGCACATCTGCATTTAAAAATAAGAGTTTCAGCCACAAATAAAAACATAATTCTTTTAAAAAATATAATTTTGTTGAAAAAAGGAATAAAATATAAGAAAACTATATGTGTTTGGTATTGTCATAGACATAACAATCCTATCTGTTTGTTTCAGCCAGATAACAGCAAAAAATAAAAATAAAAAACGAAATTAAAAAAGAAAAAAATATACAAATATTTTTTTTAAATCACAAAATAATAAAAACATGAAAAAAAAACAATTTACCTATAAGAATGTATATTTATGTAACAAAAATAAACAAAGCACACATTTTTGGTATTGTTACTGTATGTCTGGAACCACCTGATCTATAAAACTATCATACAAGTTAATCCCTTCATTGAACTTTTTTTGAAAAAAGGGGGCAAAATAATTATGCTTTTGCATCACATCACCAAACAAAAAGTGGAATAAAATACGATCAAAAAGTCGAATGTAAATAAAAATGGTAAAGCGGAAAACACCATCTTATCCTGCAAAAAACAAGACCCTAAACAGCACTATCAGTGAAGAAATAAAAAAGCTATAGCTCTCAGATTGCAGTGATGCTAAAACAATTTTTTTTCTATAAAATAGTTTTTATTGTGGAAAAGCAGCCAAACACAAAAAAAGATATAAATGGGGTATCGCTGTAATCGTACTGACCAAAAGAATAAGGCTGTTTTATAAATTTTATCAATTGGTGAACAACATAACAAAAAGTCTCGAAAAAATATCCCATTTTTTAAGATTTTTTTTTCATTCCTTCCACATTGCTTTTCCCCTTCTTCCCAAAAGAACCTGTGAAATTGCTTAACCCCTCTGTGACCTTAGACGTACTATCCCGTCGAGGTGCCCTGGGCTTATCTGACCCTGGACGGGATAGTACGTCATAGCCGATCGGCCGCGCTCACGGGGGGAGCGCGGCCGATCGCGGCCGGGTGTCAGCTGCTTATCGCAGCTGACATCCGGCACTATGTGCCAGGAGCGGTCACGGACCGCCCCCGGCACATTAACCCCTGGCACACCGCGATCAAAGATGATCGCGATGTGCCGGCGGTGCAGGGAAGCACCGCGCAGGGAGGGGGCTCCCTGCGGGCTTCCCTGAGCCCCCCGCAGCAACGCGATGTGATCGCGTTGCTGCGAGGGTCTCCTCACCTCCCTCCCTGCTCGAGCCCCGGATCCAAGATGGCCGCGGATCCGGGTCCTGCAGGGAGGGAGGTGGCTTCACAGAGCCTGCTCAGAGCAGGCACTGTGAAGCATGCAGCGCTGCATGTCAGATCAGTGATCTGACAGAGTGCTGTGCAAACTGTCAGATCACTGATCTGTGATGTCCCCCCCTGGGACAAAGTAAAAAAGTAAAAAAAAAATTTTCCAAATGTATAAAAAAAATAAAAAAAAATATTCCAAAATAATGAAAAAAAAAAAAATATATTATTCCCATAAATACATTTCTTCATCTAAATAAAAAAAAAAACCAATAAAAGTACACATATTTAGTATCGCCGCATCCGTAACGACCCGACCTATAAAACTGTCCCACTAGTTAACCCCTTCAGTAAACAGCGTAAGAAAAAAAAAAAAAAAACGAGGCAAAAAACAACGCTTTATTATCATACCGCCGAACAAAAAGTGGAATAACACGCGATCAAAAGGACAGATATAAATAACCATGGTACCGCTGAAAGCGTCATATTGTCCCGCAAAAAAAGAGCCCCCATACAGCATCATCAGCAAAAAAATAAAAAAGTTATAGTCCTGAGAATAAAGCGATGCAAAAATAATTATTTTTTTCTGTAAAATAGTTTTTATCGTATAAAAGCACCAAACCATAAAAAAATGATATAAATGAGGTATCGCTGTAATCGTACTGACCCGAAGAATAAAACTGATTTATCAATTTTACCAAACGCGGAACGGTATAAACGCCTCCCCCAATAGAAATTCATGAATAGCTGGCTTTTGGTCATTCTTCCTCACAAAAATCGGAATAAAAAGCGATAAAAAAATGTCACGTGCCCAAAAATGTTTTCAATAAAAACGTCAACTCGTCCCGCAAAAAACAAGACCTCACATGACTCTGTGGACCAAAATATGGAAAAATTATAGCTCTCAAAATGTGGGATTGCAAAAAATATTTTTTGCAATAAAAAGGGTCTTTCAGTGTGTGACGGCTGCCAATCATAAAAATCCGCCAAAAAACTCGCTATAAAAGTAAATCAAACCCCCCTTCATCACCCCCTTAGTTAGGGAAAAATAAAAAAAATGTATTTATTTCCATTTTCCCATTAGGGCTAGGGTTAGGGCTAGGGTTAGGGCTAGGGTTAGGGCTAGGGCTAGGGTTAGGGCTAGGGTTAGGGCTAGGGCTAGGGTTAGGGTTAGGGCTAGGGTTAGGGCTAGGGTTAGGGCTAGGGTTAGGGTTAGGGCTAGGGTTAGGGCTAGGGTTAGGGCTAGGGTTAGGGTTAGGGCTAGGGTTAGGGCTAGGGTTAGGGCTAGGGTTAGGGTTAGGGTTGGGGCTACAGTTAGGGTTGGGGCTAAAGTTAGGGTTAGGGTTTAGATTACATTTACAGTTGGGAATAGGGTTGGGATTAGGGTTAGGGGTGTGTCAGGGTTAGAGGTGTGGTTAGGGTTACCGTTGGAATTAGGGTTAGGGGTGTGTTTAGATTAGGGTTTCAGTTATAATTGGGGGGTTTCCACTGTTTCGGCACATCAGGGGCTCTCCAAACACGACATGGCGTCCGATCTCAATTCCAGCCAATTCTGCGTTGAAAAAGTAAAACAGTGCTCCTTCCCTTCCGAGCTCTCCTGTGTGCCCAAACAGGGGTTTACCCCAACATATGGGGTATCAGCGTACTCAGGACAAATTGGACAACAACTTTTGTGGACCAATTTCTCCTGTTACCCTTGGGAAAATACAAAACTGGGGGCTAAAAAATAATTTTTGTGGGAAAACAAAAAGATTTTTTATTTTCACGGCTCTGCGTTATAAACTGTAGTGAAACACTTGGGGGTTCAAAGTTCTCACAACACATCTAGATAAGTTCATTGAGGGGTCTAGTTTCCAATATGGGGTCACTTGTGGGGGGTTTCTACTGTTTAGGTACATTAGGGGCTCTGCAAACGCAATGTGACGCCTGCAGACCAATCCATCTAAGTCTGCATTCCAAATGATGCTCCTTCCCTTCCGAGCCCTCCCATGCGCCCAAACGGTGGTTCCCCCCCACATATCGGGTATCAGCGTACTCAGGACAAATTGGACAACAACATTTAGGGTCCAATTTCTCCTGCTAACCTTGGAAAAATACAAAACTGGGGGCTAAAATATAATTTTTGTGGAAAAAAAAATATTTTTTATTTGCATGGCTCTGCGTTATAAACTGTAGTGAAATACTTGGGGGTTCAAAGCTCTCACAACACATCAAGATGAGTTCCTTAGGGGGTCTACTTTCCAAAATGGTGTCACTTGTGGGGGGTTTCTACTGTTTAGGTACATTAGGGGCTCTGCAAACGCAATGTGACGCCTGCAGACCATTCCATCTAAGTCTGCATTCCAAATGGCGCTCCTTCCCTTCCGAACCCTCCCATGCGCCCAAACGGTGGTTACCCCCCACATATGGGGTATCAGCGTACTCAGGACAAATTGGACAACAACTTTTGGGGTCCAATTTCTCCTGTTACCCTAGGGAAAATACAAAACTGGGGGCTAAAAAATAATTTTTGTGGGAAAAAAATTTTGTTTTATTTTTATGGCTCTGCATTATAAACTTCTGTGAAGCCCTTGGTGGGTCAAAGTGCTCACCACACATCCAGATAAGTTCCTTAGGGGGTCTACTTTCCAAAATGGTGTCACTTGTGGGGGGTTTCAATGTTTAGGCACATCAGTGGCTCTCCAAACGCAACATGGCGTCCCATCTCAATTCCTGTCAATTTTGCATTGAAAAGTCAAACGGCGCTCCTTCCCTTCCGAGCTCTCCCATGCGCCCAAACAGTGGTTTACTGCCACATATGGGGTATCAGCGTACTCGGGACAAATTGGACAACAACTTTTGAGGTCCAATTTCTTCTCTTACCCTTGGAAAAATAAAAAATTGGGGGCAAAAATATAATTTTTGTGAAAAAATATGATTTTTTATTTTTACGGTTCTGCATTATAAACTTCTGTGAAGCACTTGGTGGGTCAAAGTGCTCACCACACCTCTAGATAAGTTCCTTAGGGGGTCTACTTTCCAAAATGGTGTCACTTGTGGGGGGTTTCAATGTTTAGGCACATCAGTGGCTCTCCAAACGCAACATGGCGTCCCATCTCAATTTCTGTCAATTTTGCATTGAAAAGTCAAACTGCGCTCCTTCCCTTCCGAGCTCTCCCATGCGCCCAAACAGTGGTTTACTGCCACATATGGGGTATCAGCGTACTCAGGACAAATTGGACAACAACTTTTGAGGTCCAATTTCTTCTCTTACCCTTGGAAAAATAAAAAATTGGGGGCAAAAATATAATTTTTGTGAAAAAATATGATTTTTTATTTTTACGGTTCTGCATTATAAACTTCTGTGAAGCACTTGGTGGGTCAAAGTGCTCACCACACATCCAGATAAGTTCCTTAGGGGGTCTACTTTCCAAAATGGTGTCACTTGTGGGGGGTTTCAATGTTTAGGCACATCAGTGGCTCTCCAAACGCAACATGGCGTCCCATCTCAATTCCTGTCAATTTTGCATTGAAAAGTCAAATAGCGCTCCTTCCCTTCCGAGCTCTCCCATGCGCCCAAACAGTGGTTTACTGCCACATATGGGGTATCAGCGTACTCAGGACAAATTGGACAACAACTTTTTGGGTCCAATTTCTCCTGTTACCCTTGGTAAAATAAAACAAATTGGAGCTGAAGTAAATTTTTTGTGTAAAAAAGTTAAATGTTCATTTTTATTTAAACATTCCAAAAATTCCTATTAAACACCTGAAGGGTTAATAAACTTCTTGAATGTGGTTTTGAGCACCTTGAGGGGTGCAGTTTTTAGAATGGTGTCACACTTGGGCATTTTCTATCATATAGACCCCTCAAAATGACTTCAAATGAGACGTGGTCCCTAAAAAAAAATGGTGTTGTAAAAATGAGAAATTGCTGGTCAACTTTTAACCCTTATAACTCCCTAACAAAAAAAAAAATTGGTTCCAAAATTATGCTGATGTAAAGGAGACATGTGGGAAATGTTACTTATTAAGTATTTTGTGTGACATATCTCTGTGATTTAATTGCATAAAAATTCAAAGTTTGAAAATTGCGAAATTTTCAAAATTTTCGCCAAATTTCCGTTTTTTTCACAAATAAACGCAGGTACTATCAAAGAAATTTTACCACTATCATGAAGTACAATATGTCACGAGAAAACAATGTCAGAATCACCAGGATCCGTTGAAGCGTTTCGGAGTTATAACCTCATAAAGGGACAGTGGTCAGAATTGTAAAAATTGGCCTGGTCATTAACGTGCAAACCACCCTTGGGGGTAAAGGGGTTAAAAAGTACAATTCCAGAAATGGTTTTTTTTTCACCATGTTCACTAAATACTGAAACTGACCTGCCAATATGATCTCCAGGTCATTATAAGTTAACAGATAAACATGTGTAGGTTTTGCTATATATAAGTGGTGAAAAAACTCCAAAGTTTGCAGGAGAAAAAATGGCGCCATTTCCCAAGGGCTAAATTGTTTTCATTTTTCAGGATATGGAGCTGTGTGAGGGATTATTTTTATTATTATTATACATTTTTATAGCACCATTTATTCCATGGCGCTTTACATGTAAATACGAGGCAAATATAGACAAATGCATTAAACATGAGCAGATAACAGGCACACGGGTACATAAGGAGGGAGGACCCTGCCCGCGAGGGCTCACAGTCTGCAGGGGATGGGTGATGAAACATTAGGAGAGCGTAGGGCAGGTTGCACGGCGGTTCAGTAACTTCAGGATCACTGCAGGCTGTAGGCTTGTCGGAAGAGGTGGGTCTTCAGGTTCTTTTTGAAGGTTTCTATGGTAGGCGAGAGTCTGATGTGTTGGGGTAGAGAGTTCCAGAGTATGGGGCAAGCACGGTAGAAGTCTTGGATGCGGTTGTGGGAAGAAGAGATGAGAGGGGAGTAGAGAAGTAGGTCTTGAGAGGATCGGAGGTTGCGTGTAGGTAGGTACCGGGAGACCATGTCACAGATGTATGGAGGAGAAAGGTTGTGGATGGCTTTGTATGTCATTGTGAGGGTTTTGAACTGGAGTCTCTGGGTGATAGGAAGCCAGTGAAGGGCTTGACATAGGGGAGAGGCTGGGGAATAGCGGGGAGACAGGTAGATTAGTCGGGCAGCAGAGTGTAGGATGGATTGGAGCGGTGCCAGAGTGCTAGAGGGGAGTCCAGAGAGTAGGAGGTTGCAGTAGTCGAGGCGGGAGATGATAAGGGTATGCACTAGCGTTTTTGCGGTGTCGCGGTCAAGGAAAGCACGGATCCGGGAAATATTTTTGAGTTTGAGACGGCAGGAGGAGGCAAGGGCTTGGATATGTGGCTTGAAGGAGAGGGCAGAGTCGAGGATCACCCCGAGGCACCGGGCGTGTTGGACTGGGGAAAGTGAGCAGCCATTGACATTGATGGATAGGTCTGGTGGAGGGGTAGAGTGAGATGGGGGAAAGATGATGAATTCTGTTTTGTCCATGTTCAGTTGTAGAAAGCGAGCAGAAAAGAAGGCTGAAATAGCAGACAGACAGTGCGGGATTTTGGTAAGTAAGGAGGTGAGGTCAGGTCCGGATAGGTAGATCTGCGTGTCATCAGCGTAGAGATGGTACTGCATACCATGGGATTCTATGAGCTGTCCCAAGACGAAAGTGTAGATGGAGAAGAGTAGGGGTCCTAGAACAGAGCCTTGAGGAACACCGACTGACAAGGGGCGAAGTGAGGAGGTGGTGTGGGGGAGGGAGACACTGAATGTTCGGTCTGTCAGATATGACGAGATCCAGGAAAGGGCCAAGTCTGTGATGCCAAGGGATGAGAGAATTTGTAGCAAAAGGGAGTGGTCCACAGTGTCAAAGGCAGAAGACAGGTCCAGGAGAAGGAGGACAGAGTAGTGTTGCTTGCTCCTGGCAGTTAGTAGGTCATTCGTGACTTTAGTTAGGGCAGTTTCAGTTGAGTGATGGGAACGGAAGCCTGATTGTAACCGATCAAAGAGGGAGCAGGAGGAGAGGTGGGAGGACAGTTCAAGATGGACGTGTTGCTCCAGCAATTTGGAGGCATAAGGGAGAAGAGATATCGGGCGATAGCTACACACAGAGGATGGGTCGAGGGAGGGCATTTTGAGGATGGGTTTGATCTTGGCATGCTTGAAGGATGAGGGGAAGACACCTGTTGTGAGTGAGAGGTTGAAGAGGTGCGTTAGGGTTGGGATGAAGACCGTGGAAAGGTTAGGGATGAGGTGGGATGGGAGCGGATCAAGCGTGCAGGTGGTGAGGTGTGATCTTGACAGGAGGGTGGAGAGCTGATCTTTTGTCATGATGGAGAAGCTGGTTTTGGAGGAGCAGGGTTGAGCAGCTAAGAGGGGCAGTGGGCGCTGTGGGCCAAAGCTTTCTCTGATCGTATCGATCTTCTGTTTAAAGAAAGAGGCGAAGTCTTCAGCAGAAATGAGGGGGGAGGGAGGAGGTGCTGGGGGACGGAGTAGAGAATTGAAAGTGTTGAAAAGATGTTTAGGGTTGTGAGACAGGGAGTATATGAGAGATGAGAAGTAAGTTTGTTTTGCGGCAGTGAGTGCAGACTTGAAGCTGGCGAGGGGCTGCTTGTATGTAGTGAAGTGGTCGGCAGAGCGGGATAGCTTCCATCTCCGCTCAGCAATCCTGGAAGCCCGTCTTAATTCTTTGGTCAGGCTGGTCAGCCAGAGCTGCCTGTTAATTGTACGAGTTTTACTATGCATGAGCGGGGCGGCCGAATCGAGTGTTGCTGTTATTGTGGTGTTATAAAAAGTGGCAGCAGCATCTGTGTCATGAAGGGAGGCTATGTCTGTGAGAGGGAGAAGGGACTCCGAGAGTGATTGTAAGTTGAGATGTTTGAGATTTCTGTGAGGGAGTTTGTGGAGTGGGGGTTGCACATTAGGAGAGGAGAGGGAAGAGAATGTCAGTAGGTTGTGGTCTGACAGGGGGAGGGGTGTGTTAATGAGATTAGTAAGGGAGCAGAGGCGGGTGAAGATGAGGTCCAGCATGTGGCCATCTTTGTGAATGGCCTCAGAGGACCATTGAGTGAGGCCAAAGGAGGCAGTCAGTGATAGAAGTTTAGAGGCAGCTGAGGTGGAAGTGTCAATGGGGATATTGAAATCACCCATGATGATAGTGGGGATGTCGACAGAGAGGAAATGAAGTAGCCAGGTGGTGAAGTGGTCGAGAAAGGTGGAGATGGCTAGTTCTGGGGGGCGGTAGATGACAGCCAGCTGGAGGTTGGAGGGGGAGTAGATGCGGACAGAGTGCACCTCAAACAAGGGAAGATTAGCGGAGGGTGGTAGCGGGATTGGAGTAAAGGAGCAGGTGTCGGACAGGAGCAATCCAACTCCTTCACCACGTTTGTTGCTGGGGTGAGGGGTGTGAGAAAGGTGGAATCCGCCATAGGAGAGCGCAGCTGGAGAGGCAGAGTCATACGAGTATGACCGTATATACTCGACTATAAGCTGAGATTTTCAGCCCAAATTTTTGGGCTGAAAGTGCCCCTCTCGGCTTATACCCGAGTCACGGTCGGCGGTGGGGTCGGCGGGTGAGGGGGAGAGAGGTCTGAGGCATACTTACCTGCTCATGGTGCGCCCCCTGCCCGTCCCACGGTCTTCGGTGCTGCAGCTCTTCCCCTGTTCAGCGGTCACGTGGGACCGCTCATTAAACTTATGAATATGGACTCCACTCCCATAGGGGTGGAGCCGCATATTCATTTCTCTAATGAGCGGTAACAGTGACCGCTGACAGAGGAAGAGGCTGCGGCACCCGGAGACCAGCTGTCCGGGAGAAGGAGCCAGGCAGGGACGCCGGGAGCAGGTAAGTATTACATATTCACCTGTCCACGTTCCACATGCCGGGCGCCACTCCATCTTCCCGTCCTCTGGCTCTGACTGTGCAGGTCACAGGGCGCGATGACGTACTAGTGTGTGTGCCGCCCTCTGCCTGAACAGTCAGTGCGGAGAGACACTGGGACGGGACGCTGAGGAGCTGCAAGCAAGAGAGGTGAGAATGGCATTTTTTTTTATTGCAGCAGACGCAGCATTAAATATACCGGTAGCACAGTTTTATATGGCACATGTATGGGACTATAATGAACGGTGCAGAGCACTATATGGCAGAGCTTTCTATGGCACATCTATGGGACAATAATGAACGGTGCAGAGCACTATATGGCAGAGCTTTCTATGGCACATCTATGGGGCAATAATGAACGGTGCAGAGCACTATATGGCAGAGCTTTCTATGGCACATCTATGGGGCAATAATGGATGGTGCAGAGCACTATATGGCAGAGCTTTCTATGGCACATCTATGGGGCAATAATGAACGGTGCAGAGCACTATATGGCACAGCTTTATATGGCACATCTATGGGGCAATAATGAATGGTGCAGAGCACTATATGGCACAGTTTTATATGGCACATCTATGGGACAATAATGAACAATATGGAGCATTATTTGTGGCACAGCTTTATACAGAGCATCTATGGGGCAATAATGAATGGTATGCAGCATAATATGTGGCACAGCTTTATATGGAGCATCTTATGGGGCAATAATGAACGGTATGGAGCATCTATTTTTATTTTTGAAATTCACCGGTAGCTGCTGCATTTCCTACCCTAGGCTTATACTTGAGTCAATAAGTTTTCCCAGTTTTTTGTGGCAAAATAAGGGGGTCGGCTTATACTCGGGTCGGCTTATACTTGAGTATATACAGTATTTTTTGCGCATCGAGCTGACATTTTTATTAATACCATTTTGATGTAGACACAATGTTTTTATCACCTCTAATAGCATTTAATTGAAATGTTGCAGCATCCAATAAATTCTTCTGCTTTGATTTTTTTTCTTGTTATGTCGTTAACCGAACAGTAGGGTTGAGCGACTTTTAGTTTTTTAGGGTCGAGTCGGGTTTCGCGAAACCCGACTATCTCAAAAGTCGAGTCGAGTGGAATCGGCCGATTATCGCGAAAAGTCGGGGATCGACCGAAACACGAAACCCAATGCAAGTCAATGGGGGAGCATAGTCGGCAGTGAGTGGAGGCCAGGAAAACATGTACAGTGCCCATTTTAATGGCAAAAACATCAATTCTTGTTACTGGAGCTTGTCAATCTTAATTTACCTTATAATAATAGTAAGGCATTGGAAATTGGGGGTCATTTGGCTAAAGTTGTGGGGGGTAGGGCTGGTTCAAGTATTTAGTGGGCCCAGGAATCTGGACCACGTCACGGCAGTGGAGCAGGGAGAGGTAAGTATTTCAACTTTGCAAGTGCTGTGATTCTGAGCAAGCAGGGGGGGCCCACTCGTTGGCATTGGCACTGGCACAGGGCCCCTCAAAGTACGGTGGTGTGTTTGCACGGCGGGGGCGCCTCCCACCGGCAGCAACACTTTTGCGTACTATGAGGGGCCCTGTGCCAGTGACGTCGCCAACGAGTATTCCTCCCCCACCTGATGAAGGAACCTGCACTTTCATCTGCACCTTCCTCTTTGTCCCCGTGTAAGGTGGTATGGTATGCGGGAACAGGAACCTGACTTTCAGCAGGGTCACAATCTTGCTGTGTAGCGGGCACGGGGAATGTTGCGTTATGGGTCAATGTACCAGCAGACTCATCTAGCACTGGCTGGGCAATGGGCAGGATGAGGAGGAAACACAGATATAGGCCCAAAGAATAAAGTGGGCTAAATGCAGTTCAAAATTGGTAACAGGACTAACCAGGGGGCATTGCTTTGTTCAGTGGAGGACAACTGTAATGAGAGGCTGACACAGAGAGTAGGCCCAAATCAGTAAGTAGTCGAAATGCAGTTCAAAATTGGCAACAGTAGTAAACAGGCGGCACAGCTTTGTTCAGTGGAGGAGAAAAGCAAGGAGTGGCAGACACCGATAGTAGGCCCCAACCCAACTAGTAGGCCAAATGCAGTCTAACATTAACAACTACTTAACGAGAGCCTGAAAATGGAATTTCAGGACAGGAAACCAGGAGAACAGCAAGGAACGGCAGACACTGTTAGTAGGCCCCAACCCAACTAGTAGGCCAAATGCAGTTGTTCCATTTAACAACTATTTAACAAGAGCCTGAAGATAGAAGCTCAGGAAAGGCAACCTGGAGAACACCTTGGAGCGGAAGACACCGTCTCTACAACCCAGACCCCAACTTGTAGGCCTAATGCAGTGTTGTTTCAACAACTACTTAACACGAGCATGAAGATTGAAGCTATGGAGAGGCAACCTGGAGAACACCTTGGAGCGGCAGACACCGTCTCTACAACCCAGACCCAACTTGTAGGCCTAATGCAGTGTTGTTTCAACAACTACTTAACACGAGCATGAAGATTGAAGCTATGGAGAGGCAACCTGGAGAACACCTTGGAGCGGCAGACACCGTCTCTACAACCCAGACCCAACTTGTAGGCCTAATGCAGTGTTGTTTCAACAACTACTTAACGAGAGCTAGAAGATAGAAGCTATGGAGAGGCAACCTGGAGAACACCTTGGAGCATCAGACACCGTTAGTAGGCCCTACCGAAGTAGTAGCCCCAATGCAGTTATCAAATTCCTATAGGCTGAAAACCAGACTATTGACGCTCAGCTTTTTTCAGAGGAGGACAGCTGTATTGAGTGGCACAGACAGACACAGGTAGTAGGCCTTAAACAAAAAATTTGGCTCAATGCAGTTTAAAAAAGGTTACAGGGGTACACAGGCAGCATTGCTCTGGTCAGTGGAGGACAATTTCAATTATGGACCTCAGACAGACTAAGTACACCTAAAATTAAAAAAAGATGCTCTATGCAATTTAAAATAGGTTCCAGGGGTACACGGACAGCATTGGTCTGGTCAGTGGAGGACTATTGGAAGGAGGGACCGCAGACAGGCTTAGTAGGCCTAACTTAACAAAAGTAGGCTGTAGGCACTTTAAAATAGGTTCCAGGGGTACACGGGCAGCAGTGGTCTGGTCATTGGAGGACTATTGGAAGGAGGGACCGCAGACAGGCTTAGTAGGCCTAACATACCAAAAGTAGGCTGTAGGCACTTTAAAATAGGTTCCAGGGGTACACGGGCAGCAGTGGTCTGGTCAGTGGAGGACTATTGGAAGGAGGGACCGCAGACAGGCTTTGTAGGCCTAACATAACAAAAGTAGGCTGTAGGCACATTAAAATAGGTTCCAGGGGTACACGGGCAGCAGTGGTCTGGTCAGTGGAGGACTATTGGAAGGAGGGACCGAAGACAGGCTTAGTAGGCCTAACTTAACAAAAGTAGGCTGTAGGCACTTTAAAATAGCTTCCAGGGGTACACAGGCAGCATTGCTCTGGTCAGTGGAGGACTATTGGAAGGAGGGACCGCAGACAGGCTTAGTAGGCCTAACATAACAAAAGTAGGCTGTAGGCACTTTAAAATAGGTTCCAGGGGTACACGGGCAGCAGTGGTCTGGTCAGTGGAGGATTATTGGAAGGAGGGACCGCAGATAGGCTTTGTAGGCCTAACTTAACAAAAGTAGGCTGTAGGCACTTTAAAATAGGTTCCAGGGGTACACGGGCAGCAGTGGTGTGGTCAGTGGAGGACTATTGGAAGGAGGGACCGCAGACAGGCTTAGTAGGCCTAACATAACAAAAGTAGGCTGTAGGCACTTTAAAATAGGTTCCAGGGGTACTCGGGCAGCAGTGGTGTGGTCAGTGGAGGACTATTGGAAGGAGGGACCGCAGAAAGGCTTTGTAGGCCTAACATAACAAAAGTAGGCTGTAGGCACTTTAAAATAGGTTCCAGGGGTACACGGGCAGCAGTGGTGTGGTCAGTGGAGGAGTATTGGAAGGAGGGACTGCAGACAGGCTTTGTAGGCCTAACATAACAAAAGTAGGCTGTAGGCACTTTAAAATAGGTTCCAGGGGTACACGGGCTGCAGTGGTCTGGTCAGTGGAGGACTATTGGAAGAAGGGACCGCAGACAGGCTTAGTAGGCCTAACAAAACAAAAGTAGGCTGTAGGTACTATAAAATAGCTTCCAGGGGTACACAGGCAGCATTGCTCTGGTCAGTGGAGGACTATTGGAAGGAGGGACCGCAGACAGGCTTAGTAGGCCTAACATAACAAAAGTAGGCTGTAGGCACTTTAAAATAGGTTCCAGGGGTACACGGGCAGCAGTGGTGTGGTCAGTGGAGGACTATTGGAAGGAGGGACCGCAGACATGCTTAGTAGGCCTAACATAACAAAAGTAGGCTGTAGGCATTTTAAAATAGCTTCCAGGGGTACACAGGCAGCATTGCTCTGGTCAGTGGAGGACTATTGGAAGGAGGGACCGCAGACAGGCTTAGTAGGCCTAACATAACAAAAGTAGGCTGTAGGCACTTTAAAATAGGTTCCAGGGGTACACGGGCAGCAGTGGTGTGGTCAGTGGAGGACTATTGGAAGGAGGGACCGCAGACAGGCTTTTTAGGCCTAACATAACAAAAGTAGGCTGTAGGCACTTTAAAATAGGTTCCAGGGGTACACGGACAGCAGTGGTGTGGTCAGTGGAGGACTATTGGAAGGAGGGACCGCAGACAGGCTTAGTAGGCTTAACATAACAAAAGTAGGCTCTATGCACTTGGAATTATCTTGCAGGAGTACACAGGCAGCATTGGTGTTGTCAGCGGAGGCCGATTGTAAGGAGTGTCTGACAGTTAGTACTCCCAAAAAATAAATAGATGTTAATGTCTCGCAATACAACAAAACCAAAAAACAAAAGGGTGGCATACTTAGGTACAGGGGTGGGCCCCTCTGCTGAGTTTCAGACCTAGTAATTTGGCGCTAAGTATTTACTGATGTAAATATAGGACACTGCCTCTGACTATTATAACTAGCAACATACATGTCAACACATTGGTATTGTCAGTGCCAGGCATTGAAGGATGTGAGCGCATAGACTAAACATTGGTGGAGCTGTGAGAGATAATTTTGCAAATCGTAGAGCACTGTTTGAGCTGGGGGGGAAACTGTCTTGTGGCCGGCGGTACAGGCCCAGGGCCCCTCATGTTACAACGGTGTGTCTGACATTGGTTGCGCGCCACCACCGCCAGAGACACTTTATTGTACTATGAGGGACCCAGTGGTAGTGCCGTCGACCAAAAGCGTGCACATCCACCTCAGACAAATGGCACTCTCACGGGTGCTTGCGCCAAGTGGCGAGACCACGGCCCCGTGGGGGGAGTTTGGCCATTTAGGGAGGTGTAAACATGTCGTATGCTGGACAAACAGCTGCTGCAAATTACGAGATTGGAAAACTCAGTCAGAGCAGTCCACAAGCAAGACCTTTTCATTAGAAAGCTAGGTGTCAGCCGGGAAAGGTGGGGCAAAATAATTCGAAATCCAGTAGTGGTTCATTTTAATGAACATTAGATCATCAACATTTTGGGTAGCCAGACGAGTCATTTTTTCGGTTAATATTGAACCTGCAGCACTGAATACTCTTTCTGATAGCACACTAGCTGCTGGGCAAGCAAGCTCCTGCAATGCATATTCTGCCAATTCTGGCCAGGTGTCTAATTTGGATGCCCAGTAATCAAATGGGAATGACGGTTGAGGGAGAACATCGATAAGGGATGAAATATAGTTAGTAACCATACTGGACAAATGTTGTCTCCTGTCACTTTGAATTGATGCTGCAGTACCTGTCCTGTCTGCGGTCATAGCAAAATCACTCCACAACCTGGTCAGAAAAGCCCTCTGTCCAACGCCACTTCTGATTTGTGCACCTCTAACACCTCTGGTCTGCTGCCCCCTGCAGCTCGTGTGAGAACGATCACTGGCGCTGTGTGCTGGGAATGCCTGAATCAAACGGTCAACAAGAGTTGATTGTTTGGTTGCTAATACTTGTTCCAGGTTCTCATGTGGAATAATATTTAGCAATTTGCCTTTATAGCGAGGATCAAGGAGGCAGGCCAACCAGTAATCGTCATCGGTCATCATTTTAATAATGCGTGGGTCCCTTTTGAGGATACGTAAGGCATAATCCGCCATGTGGGCCAAGGTTCCAGTTGTCAAATCTGCGGTTGTGCTGGGTTGAGGGGCAGTTACAGGCAAATCTACGTCACTTGTGTCCCTCAAAAAACCAGAACCCGGCCTTGCCACGCCACCAATTTCCAGTGGCCCCGGAGAAGCTTCCTCATTAAAAAAATACTCATCCCCATCATCCTCCTCGTCCTCCTCCTCCTGTTTGCCCACTACCTCGTCCTGTACACTGCCCTGACCAGACAATGGCTGACTGTCATCAAGGCTTTCCTCTTCCTCAGCTGCAGACGCCTGCTCCTTTATGTGCGTCAAACTTTGCATCAGCAGACGCATTAGGGGGATGCTCATGCTTATTATGGCGTTGTCTGCACTAACCAGCCGTGTGCATTCCTCAAAACATTGAAGGACTTGACACATGTCTTGTACCTTCGACCACTGCACACCTGACAACTCCATGTCTGCCATCCTACTGCCTGCCCGTGTATGTGTATCCTCCCACAAATACATAACAGCACGCCTCTGTTCACACAGTCTCTGAAGCATGTGCAGTGTTGAGTTCCACCTTGTTGCAACGTCGATGATTAGGCGATGCTGGGGAAGGTTCAAAGACCGCTGATAGGTCTGCATACGGCTGGAGTGTACGGGCGAACAGCAGATATGCGAGCAAAGTCCGCGCACATTGAGGAGAAAGTCGGATAACCCTGGATAACTTTTCAGGAAGCACGGCACCACCAATTTTAAGGTGTGAGCCAGGCAAGGAATGTGTTTCAGTTGGGAAAGGGCGATGGCAGCCATGAAATTCCTTCCGTTATCACTCACTACCTCGCCTGCCTCAAGATCTACAGTGCCCAGCCACAACTGCGTTTCTTTCTGCAAGAACTCGGACAGAACTTCCGCGGTGTGTCTGTTGTCACCCAAACACTTCATAGCCAATACAGCCTGCTGAAGCTTGCCAGTAGCTGCCCAATAATGGGACACCTGGTGTGCAACAGTGGCAGCTGCGGATGGAGTGGTTGTGCGACTGCGGTCTGTGGACGAGCTCTCGCTTCTGCATGAGGACGAGGAGGAGGAGGAGGGGGGGCGAACGGCTACAGCCAACTGTTTCCTAGACCATGGGCTAGGCAGAACTGTCCCAATATTGCTGTCCCCTGTGGACCTTGCATCCACCACAATCACCCAGTGTGCCGTGATGGACACGTAACGTCCCTGGCCATGCCTACTGGTCCATGCATCTGTTGTCAGGAGCACCTTTGTACTCACAGATTGCCTGAGTGCATGGACGATGCGCTCTTTAACATACTGGTGGAGGGCTCGGATGGCTTTTCTCAAAAAGAAGTGTCGACTGGGTAGCTCGTAGCGTGGTACAGCATAGTCCATCAGGGCTTTGAAAGCTTTGCTTTCAACTAACCGGTAGGGCATCATCTCTAATGAGATTAGTCTAGCTATGTTGGCGTTCAAACCCTGTGTACGCGGATGCGAGGATGAGTACTTCCTTTTTCTAACGAGAGTCTCATGTAGGGTGAGCTGGACTGGAGAGCTGGAGATCGTGGAACTAGCGGGGGTGCCGGTGGACATGGCAGACTGAGAGACGGTTAGAGACGGTATTCTTGCCGGTGCCCTACATGCAGTGTTTCCTACTATGAAACTGGTGATTCCCTGACCCTGACTGCTTTGGCCTGGCAACGAAACCTGCACAGATACTGCAGGTGGTGCGGAAAATGGTGGCCTTACAGTGACGGAAGGGATGTACCGTTGCTGACTAGCTTCATTGGCCGAGGGTGCTACAACTGTAAGGGACGTTTGGTAGTTAGTCCAGGCTTGCAAATGCATGGGGGTTAAATGTCTATGCATGCAACTTGTATTTAGACTTTCCAGATTCTGACCTCTGCTTAAGGTAGTTGAACATTTTTGACAGATGACTTTGCGCTGATCAATTCGATGTTGTTTAAAAAAATGCCAGACTGCACTCTTTCTAGCATCGGATACCTTTTCAGGCATTGCAGACTAAGCTTCTTTAACCGGATGGCCACGCTGTCCTTCAACTGGTTTTGGCTTTGCCACGCGTTTTGGGCCAGATACGGGCCCGGCAGATGGAACCTGTTGCGATGTTGATGCCTGCTGCGGCCCCTCCTCCTCCACTTCAGAACTACTGCCGCCTGCACCCTGTTCCCCCAATGGCTGCCAATCGGGGTCAACAACTGGGTCATCTATGACCTCCTCTTCTATCTCATGTTCAACTTCGTCTGTGTCACCGTGTAAGCCTTTGGTATAGCGTTCGTGACGGGGCACCATAGTCTCATCAGGGTCTGATTCTGGATCAGTACACTGCGAGGGCAATGTTGTGGTCTGAGTCAAAGGAACAGCATAGTAATCTGGCTGTGGCTGTGCATCTGTGCACTCCATGTCCGATTCAACTTGTAATGTGCATGGCCTGTTAACTGTTTCACTTTCTAACCCAGGAACGGTATGTGTAAAGAGCTCCATGGAGTAACCCGTTGTGTCGCCTGACGCATCCTTCTCTGTTGTTGCTTTTGCTGAACAGGACAATGGAGCGACTTTTCCCTGAGCGTGAACATCCACTAGTGACGCGCTGCTTTTACATTTACCAGTTTCAGAAGAGGAGGCAAACAAGCTAGAGGCTGAGTCAGGAAGGAAAGCCAAAACTTGCTCTTGCTGCTCCGGCTTTAAAAGCGGTTTTCCTACTCCCAGAAAAGGGAGCGTTCGAGGCCTTGTGTAGCCAGACGACGAACCTGGCTCCACAGCTCGAGACTTAGGTGCTATATTGTTTTTCCCCTGACCACCTGATGCTCCACCACCACTACCATCATTACCAGCTGGCATTGAACGCCCACGGCCATGACCTCTTCCACCCGACTTCCTCATTGTTTGCAAAACGTAACCAAAGTAACGGTATTTGTTACTGTAAAACAACTTACAAGGTGAACTCAAACTTCTGTAGGATTTAGATATCCCTTTATAGGTGGGTGAGACTGCAAAGAAAATCAGGCACAATGTTACACACTCGGTTTTCTGTGGCACAAAATGAGACATGCCACACACGCAGGACTGGCACTGAAGCACAAATGCCAATATTAATCTCCCACTATTTATTTTCTTTCAGGGAGAATTTAAAAAACAAAAAACAAAAAAACAGACACTAGGCTTTCTGTGGCCCACAATTTGAGAGAGATGGCACACACCACTGGCACTGAAGCACAAATGCCAATATTAATCTCCCACTATTTATTTTTTTTTCAGGGAGCATTTAAAAGCCAAATTAAAAAAAAAGACACTAGGCTTTCTGTGACCCACAATTTGAGAGAGATGGCACACACGACTGGCACTGAAGCACAAATGCCAATATTAATCTCCCACTATTTATTTGTTTTCAGGGAGAATTTAAAAACCAAAAAACCAAAAAACAGACACTAGGCTTTCTGTGGCCCACAATTTGAGAGAGATGGCACACACGACTGGCACTCAAGCACAACTGCCAATATTAATCTCCCACTATTTATTTTTTTTCAGGGAGAATTTAAAAACCAAAATAAAAAAAAGACACTAGGCTTTTTGTGCCCCACAATTTGAGAGAGATGGCACACACGACTGGCACTCAAGCACAAATGCCAATATTAATCTCCCACTATTTATTTGTTTTCAGGGAGAATTTAAAATCCAAAATAAAAAAAAAAAACACTAGGCTTTCTGTGGCCCACAATTTGAGAGAGATGGCACACACGACTGGCACTCAAGCACAAATGCCAATATTAATCTCCCACTATTTATTTTTTTCAGGGAGAATTTAAAAACCAAAATAAAAAAAAAAACACTAGGCTTTCTGTGGCCCACAATTTGAGAGAGATGGAACACACGACTGGCACTGAAGCACAAATGCCAATATTAATCTCCCACTATTTATTTTTTCAGGGAGAATTTAAAAACCAAAATAAAAAAAACAGACACTAGGCTTTCTGTGGCCTACAATTTGAGAGAGATGGCACACACGACTGACACTCAAGCACAAATGCCAATATTAATCTCCCACTATTTATTTTTTTTCAGGGAGAATTTAAAAAACAAAAAACAAAAAAACAGACACTAGGCTTTCTGTGGCCCACAATTTGAGAGAGATGGCACACACCACTGGCACTGAAGCACAAATGCCAATATTAATCTCCCACTATTTATTTTTTTTTCAGGGAGCCTTTTAAAGCCAAATAAAAAAAAAAGACACTAGGCTTTCTGTGACCCACAATTTGAGAGAGATGGCACACACGACTGGCACTGAAGCACAAATGCCAATATTAATCTCCCACTATTTATTTGTTTTCAGGGAGAATTTAAAAACCAAAAAACCAAAAAACAGACACTAGGCTTTCTGTGGCCCACAATTTGAGAGAGATGGCACACACGACTGGCACTCAAGCACAACTGCCAATATTAATCTCCCACTATTTATTTTTTTTCAGGGAGAATTTAAAAACCAAAATAAAAAAAAGACACTAGGCTTTTTGTGCCCCACAATTTGAGAGAGATGGCACACACGACTGGCACTCAAGCACAAATGCCAATATTAATCTCCCACTATTTATTTGTTTTCAGGGAGAATTTAAAATCCAAAATAAAAAAAAAAAACACTAGGCTTTCTGTGGCCCACAATTTGAGAGAGATGGCACACACGACTGGCACTCAAGCACAAATGCCAATATTAATCTCCCACTATTTATTTTTTTCAGGGAGAATTTAAAAACCAAAATAAAAAAAAAAACACTAGGCTTTCTGTGGCCCACAATTTGAGAGAGATGGCACACACGACTGGCACTGAAGCACAAATGCCAATATTAATCTCCCACTATTTATTTTTTCAGGGAGAATTTAAAAACCAAAATAAAAAAAACAGACACTAGGCTTTCTGTGGCCTACAATTTGAGAGAGATGGCACACACGACTGACACTCAAGCACAAATGCCAATATTAATCTCCCACTATTTATTTTTTTTCAGGGAGAATTTAAAACCAAAATTAAAAAAAAGACACTAGGCTTTCTGTGCCCCACAATTTGAGAGAGATGGCACACACGACTGGCACTCAAGCACAAATGCCAATATTAATCTCCCACTATTTATATTTTTTTCAGGGAGAATTTAAAAAACAAAAAACAAAAAAACAGACACTAGGCTTTCTGTGGCCCACAATTTGAGAGAGATGGCAAACACAACTGGCACTGAAGCACAAATGCCAATATTAATCTCCCACTATTTTTTTTTAATTATATCTGGGAGAATTGGCAACAAATCAGGCCCACTGTTAGACTGTATGTTTTCTGTGCCAGAAAATGAGACACAGATGCCACACACAGGACTGCCACTGATGCAGATTTGCCAATTTTAATCTGCACCCTTTTTTTTTTATTCAGGGATACTAGTGAATAAATCTGGGCCACTGTATCAGAGTATATTTTCTGTGGCAGAAAGTGGCTTGAACAGATGTAACGAAAAAAGAAAAAAGCGACTGTCCTACAATTACTATCTCCCTGCAGTTATCTCAGCAATGTATGGCAGGCAGCAATAACAAGGAGTGGACTGCTGCACAAATTAAATAAAAAGTGTGGACAAACAAATAAGATAGCTGTGCAGAAAGGAAGGAACAACAGGATTTGCGCTTTGAAAAAAGCAGTTGGTTTGCACAGCGGTGTACAAACAGCAATGCAGCTATCAGGGAGCCTTCTAGGGCAGCCCAATGAGCTACAGCGCTGAGGAAAAAAATATGTAGCCTCCACTGTCCCTGCAAACAAAAGGTGGTGTTGGACAGTGGAAATCGCTACAGCACAAGCGGTTTGGGGGTTAATGTACCCTGCCTAACGCTATCCCTGCTTCTGACGAAGCGGCAGCAACCTCTCCCTATGCTCAGATCAGCAGCAGTAAGATGGCGGTCGGCGGGAACGCCCCTTTATAGCCCCTGTGACGCCGCAGACAGCAAGCCAATCACTGCAATGCCCTTCTCTAAGATGGTGGGGACTGAGACCTATGTCATCACGCTGCCCACACTCTGTGTCCACCTTCATTGGCTGAGAAATGGCGCTTTTCGCGTCATTGAAGCACGACTTTGGTGCGAAAGTCGCGTACCGCATGGCCGAGCCCACACAGGGATCGGGTCGGGTTTCATGAAACCCGACTGTGCCAAAAGTTGGCGACTTTTGAAAATGAACGACCCGTTTCGCTCAACCCTACCGAACAGTATAATTATTTTCAGATTTTGATAGATCGGGCGTTTCTGAACTCGGCGATACTAAATATGTGTTGTTTTTTTCTTGTTTTATTTTGAATGGGGCGATTGGGGGTGATTTTAACTTATTATAATTTTTTTATTTTTTAATATGTTTAAAAACATTTTTTAAACTTTTTACTTGCTTCAATAGTCTCCATGGAAGACTATAACCCTTGCCAAAAATTATGTAATCACCCGTCACCGGCCTTGGAGGATGTTCATTCAGTTGTTTAATTTTGCATAAAAAAGCAGATCACAAACATGGCACAAAACTAAAGTCATTTCAAATGGCAACTTTCTGGCTGAAGAACAAAAAATGTGGTCTTTAGGGTTGAGCGAAACGGGTCGGCCATTTTCAGAAGTCGCCGACTTTTGGCAAGGTCGGGTTTCATGAATCCCGACCCGACCCCTGTGTGGGGTCGGCCATGAGGTCGGCGATCTTCTGAATCTGGTATCGGAATTCCGATACCGAGTGCCGATATGTTTGCAATATCGGAAATCGGTATTGGAATCCATATTTAAGTGTAAAAGAAAGAATTAAAATAAAAAATATTGCTATACTCACCCTGTGACGCGCCCTGGTACTAACCGGCAGTCTTCCTTCCTTAGAATCAGCACTTGAAATACCTTCGTTGACGTCGCGGCTTGTGAATGGTCGCGCGATGGCCCATGTGACCGTTCACGCGACCAATCACAAGCCGCGTTGTCACCGAAGGTCGTTCAAGCGCTGATTCTTAGGAAGGAAGGCTGCCGGAAAGAAGCAGGGCGCGTCCGAGTGTGAGTATATTCTTATTAGGTATATACTCACCCTCGGACGCGCCCTGCTTCTTTCCGGCAGCCTTCCTTCCTAAGAATCAGCGCTTGAAGGACCTTCGGTGACGTCGCGGCTTGTGACTGGTCGCGTGAGCGGTCACATGGGCCGTCGCGCGACCAATCACAAGCCGCGACGTCGCCGAAGGTCCTTCAAGCGCTGATTCTAAGGAAGGAAGACTGCCGGTTAGTACCAGGGCGCGTCGGAGGGTAAGTATAGCAATATTTTTTATTTTAATTCTTTCTTTTACACTTAAATATTGATCCCAGGGCCTGATGGAGAGTTTCCTCTCCTTCAGACCCTGGGAACCATAGTAACCCATTGCAATGCATTGGGTTTCGGGTTTCGGCCGACCCAGACCCCGACTTTTTTATAGGATCGGCCGATATCACTCGACCCGACTTTTGAGAAAGTCGGGTTTCGTGAAACTCGACCCGATCCTATAAAAGTAAAGGTCGCTCAACCCTAGTGGTCGTCAGTAATGGTTACTTTTTTTAACCAAGCATTGGGTAAAAATTATGGAGTCACTCAATTATGAGGGAAAAAATTGTGGAATCATGAAAAACAAACAAACAAGAAACCACTCCAACACATCATTAGTATTTTGTTGCACCACCTCTGGCTTTTATAACAGCGTGAAGTTTCTGAGGCATGGACTTAATGAATGTCAAACAGTACTCTTCATCAATCTGGCTCCAACTTTCTCTGATTGCTGTTGCCAGATCAGCCTTGCAGGTTGGAGTCTTGTCATGGACCGTTTTCTTCAACTTCCACTAAAGATTTTCAATTGGATTGAGATCCGGACTATTTTCAGGCCATGACATTCACCTTATGTGTCTTTTTTCAAGGAATGTTTTCACAGTTTTTGCTTTATGGCAACATGCATTATCATCTTGAAAAATTATTTCATCATCCCCAAACACCCATTCAATTGTTGTAGTAAGAAAAGTGTCTAAAATGTCAACATTATCTTGTGCATTTATTGAATGACAGCAATCTTCCCTGTGCCTTTAGCTGACATGCAGCCCAATATCATCAATGACTGTAGAAATTTGCATGTTCTCTTCAGGCAGTCATCTTTAGCCCATTGTAACCTTGCTTTTTCTGTTTAAGTGTTAATGATGGCTTTCATTCAGCTTTTCTGTATGTAAATCCCATTTCCTTTAGGCGATTTCTTACAGTTCAGTCACATACGTTGACTCCAGTTTCCACCCGTTCGTTGCTCATTTGTTTCATTGTGCATTTCCTGTTTTGGAAACATATTGTTAGGGGTTGAGTTCCCGCCTCTGCACAGGGGGAATCTCAGGCCATCTCCACTGCGGTCCCCCATTCTCCTCCTGCCGCAGTGGAGCCTGCTCAGCGGAGATGTCGTTCCCGGGGTCTTGCACAGTCTCACTCTGTGCAAAGGGTTACTGCTGCTTTCCAGCTTCTGCCATTGAAGCCAGTGCTGGGCAACGGCAAGCAGACACTTTTGGGACTAAGACCTGCTTTTCCCCTTCTGAGCATGCCTGGGGTAAGATCTCTCATTGGAGATCGAGGGTCACGTGCTTAGATGCTGCAGCAAAACTCATTGGTCCTCCAGGAAGGTCCTGAAGTTGCTCAGGCTCTGTGGCAGCCTCTCTTTCGTCCTTCTAGGAAGGTCCTGTACTTGCTGCAGCTATAAAAGGTTCGCATGGCCACACGACCATGCGCTAGTATCAAATCTAAGTGATGTGCTTTGCGCCAGTGTGGTTACGTGTATGTATGTGTTCAGTGACCTGGCTGAAATAAACCCCTAGAATACCTGCACCTCTGGTGAGGAGATTGTGTGTATGGATTCAGGGCCCCGGCTGAAATAAGCCCCTAGAATACCCGCTCCTCCGGTGAGGAGATTGTATGATTGCGTAACCACAAACTGCTGTCTGCTCGGCAGTTTCTGTGTACTCCCATGAGTTAAACTGGACACAGTGCTTTCTTTAGGCAACTCTGTGAAGTTACAGAGTTCGCTTCTACCGCCATATAGGGCTGCCATTTGCCAGTAGCAGGTTCCCTCCTGCACGGTGGACCCTGGGCTGCGAACGCACCAAATAACATCTCTCCATTTATTCGGTGTGTTCTGCCAGCCCTTGACTCTTTGATGTCTTCCTTGCTCTACCAGTATGTTTGCCTTTAACAACCTTCCCATGTTGTTTGTATTTGGTCCAGATTTTAGACATAGCTGACTGTGAACCATCAACATCTTTTGCAACATTGCGTGATAATTTACCCTCTTTTAAGAGTTTGATAACCCTCTCGTTTGTTTCAATTGACATCTCTTGTGTTGGAGGCATGATTCATGTCAGTCCACTTGGTGCAACAGCTCTCCAAGGTGTGATCACTCCTTTTTAGATGCAGCCTAACGATCAGATGTAATTTGATGCAGGTGTTAATTTTGGGAATGAAAACTTACAGTGTGATTCCATAATTTTTTCCCTCATAATTGAGTGACTCCATAATTTTTACCCTATGCTTGGTTAAAAAAATTAACCATTACTGACTACCACATTTTTTATTCTTGATTTCTTTTAGTGTTTCTTAAAGCCAGAAAGTTGCCATTTGAAATTACTTTAGTTTTGTGCCATGTGTGTGATTTGCTTTTTTATACAAAATTAAACAACTGAATGAACATCCTCCAAGGCCGGTGATTACATAATTTTTGCCAAGGGTTGTAAAATCATCCGATCACCTGTGCTACACATAGAAGAGTACTAGCTATGAAGGTTAATAAATGTGCAGTCTTTAAAATGTTGTCACTTTTGGGATTTTTCTGTTATATAGGCCCCTCAAAGTCACTTTAAATGTGGTGAGTGCCCTACAAAAATTAGTTTTAGAAATTTTGTTGTAAAAATGAGAAATTGCTGACACACTTTTAAACCTCGCTTCCTAACAAAAAATTTATGTTTAAAAAATGATGCTGATACAAAGTAGACTTGTGGTAAATGTTAATCATTCACTATTTTGTGTGATATAACATTTTGTTTAACATCTGCTTGCAGTGTCCCAGAAAGTCCTCTGCTCCTATTTTTATTGCTGTGCACTAAAATCCTGGGCATCTTCACATTAGGCTGGTACCTTCATCCATGACTGGGCTTGGGGTTTTCCTGCACATGTGCAGGGATGTCCCAAGCTTAGTCACAGTCAGAAATCCCAGCCTAAATATCATAAGGTTACTGTGCACACATTGACTTGTCCTTAAAACATGCATGCCCGGAAAAGTCTTGGACCTAATTGTGTCAGAAAGTACTGGCCTAGAGTGTTCGTCCTGTGGTTGTGGCACACATTCTGATGTGACGAAGTCACGGTTTAAAGTGAAGAGTTATGGGATTTCAGTGAAAGGTGGTAAGAAGAGGCGAAGAGGATGATGGCCACTTAGTGAGATGAGTATTATTTTTTAATCCTCCACAAGGTCTCTATTTTATGCCATCCTGCTGAATTCAAGTGGATCAAATTCTTTAAAAAATCTGCATTAGAGAAAATATGAGTTTTGGGAGGATTAAAGTAGAATTCAATTCAACTGGAATAGATTCAATCATTTGGAGCATATCTCTCAACTTTTTAAGAAGAAAAAGATGGACAAAGTATGCGGTGCATGTGCGATGCCCACCAGAGCCGTAGGGTACTCGGAACTGGGTTGGATAGTTCTTTGGGGAAGATACAGGGCCGTGACCCAAGTCCGTGGCCCTGGGCATGCAATAAAAAATGCAAGTGGGAAAATTATATGGGGTTGATTCGTGACGCCACCTGTGGTGTTCAGCAAGGGATGGCCGACGCTGCAGTTCAGGTTGACTGGGGCCGATGGTGACGCAGCAAAGATGGTACAGCTCCCCATGGGTAGAGCTGGGCACCAGGGCAGATAAAAGGTAAATTTGATGATGGTAACATTGTAGAACTGGGCAGGTGATGCAGTAAATAATTCTGAGGACACAGCAGGGTGCAGTCTTCACATTTTACGCACAGTCTTTTGTTTATAATCACCAGCCGGGTGCAGTGTCCATCGGGTCGGTGGTCCAGCCAGCTCTTGGGTAGTTTGGGTGCTCTTTTCCAGGACCCCCATCTTGAGTACCTCTACAGGTCATCTCTCTGCACTGGCTCACACCCTCCTTCCCTGTGCCTTACACACAGTGTCCAAAGCCAGCAGCCTCGGTTCCTGTCAGATGATATCCTACTGGTCCCCTTGACCCTAGGTGGCTGCCTTTTTAGTGATTATGTGTAGATTTGGCTGTGGCACATACAGACACAGCAGCATCCAGTTTGCTAGCGGAGTCCTACAGTCTCTCCATTAGTCTGGGACCGGTTCCCACTGTGACCTGGTCCCTCCACCCGTCAATGTTTGGCGTGGATTCGGGCACCACGGGTGGATTCTTCACTTGCCTGGCCCTTCTCTTTGGATCTCTTCTTCCCACTCCCTTCTCTCTCTCTCTCTCTTTCCTCAGACTAACCAACCCCACCTACTTCTGTTTCCATGACTGCACTCTACTCCCAACTGTCACTGTACCTCCAGGCCTCCTACCCTTATCTACTTCCTCCACCCACACCCTCTACCTAGTTCCCTCTCCAGCCTGAGATGGGGTTCTTCCCTAAATAGACATGTAGAAAAGCTGCGGAGACACCATCACGTGTTTCTCAACGCAAGCAATAAATAGCCAGGTCTTTCACCGGGAAGGAACTACCACGGGAAGGGCAGCATCCAAAAAGGAAAACCACCTATGCCAAAACATGGTATCCATCCACAGACAGCTGTTTCGGGGTATTTGCCCCTCATCAGTGTGGAGTAGGAAACAGGCTATTAGGAGCAGTGTCTAGTAAAAGGACTATAAACATAAGAATGAATGACCTCGGGGAGATCAAAACGTCCAACACCGCGGAGACACCATCACGTGTTTCTCAATGCAGTGATCCAGAACAGTGCCCCCATCACTTATGGAAAATATGCAAATGCATGTAGAAAAGCCGCAGAGACACCATCACCTGTTTCTCAATGCAAGCAATAAATCGCCAGGTCTTTCACCGGGAAGGAACAACCACGGGAAGGGCAGCATCCAAAAAGGAAAAACACCATGCCAAAACATGGTATGCTTGCGTTGAGAAACACGTGATGGTGTCTCTGTGGCTTTTCTACATGCATTTGCATATTTCCCATAAGGGATGGGGCAGTGTTCTGGATCACTGCGTTGAGAAACATGTGATGGTGTCTCAGCGGTGTTGGATGTTTTGATCTCCCCGAGGTCATTCATCCTTATGTTTATACTTCACTAAATAGGGTCTGCCCAGATCCCCTGGTCTGGAGTGGTGTGGTGTTGGATGCTAGTTTGCGGGTACTGGATAGTGCCCCCTACTTACCCGAGAGTGGGGTACCACACCTCTGGCTGAGGTGAAGTACCGCTGTGGCGACTGGACCGCAAGGGGCACCACATACCCCTCAGCATTAAACACAGCACATACACGGGCTGAAACAGAGTAAAACATATGTTAAAACATGCAAATAATTTTCTGAAATGCATTTCAACAGGTAATACAGTTAACCAGGTAACTCTTTCTTCCCTTTATGGGAGGTTTTTCTTTTACTTGAACGTTGCATATAAACAAAACGTAGCTCAATCAAGTTCAGCAGGTTTCCCATACCGAGGTGTCTTCACCATTCTAAGTGTAATATGGGGGAACCCATTTCAAACCCCCAACGTTGGCGAGGGCACGGCTACAGGGCATATCTGAGTTAATCCAACTGTCCAACCAAATCACAAAGGGGAGTATACTAGCAACGCCACCAAACAGAAAACTACCCCTAAAACATTAATCTTTATTAATAACCACAGGTAATACCAACAATCAAAAATAGATTAAAAATATCCCACCAGGGATTCTCAGCCCGGGAATCTGGGCAACGACCCGTATCGGGATGAATATACCAAAAGAAAAATGAAAAAGTGATTAAAAAATGAAAAAAATTAAAAAATAATATACAATGTATAATATACCTTCCCTATCCCTAATAGGCCCTGAAGTAAGATAACCTTACTGTCAGCAGAGGTTGGCACCCTAATTTGCGATGTGGCACCCCCACTAAACGGCAGCTGTCCCTTCAATCCCTGGGCAAGCCCTCTGTCTATCACAATCACAGACATAAGAACAATTAATTGTAGATCAAAATAGATCTACATCTATTGCATAACCACAGTCAGCACTACTATATGGCTTTAGGCCGATCTATATCTTATAATTCTAACCTCCTGCTCTAGTTAAAACTAGTCTCTGGCATTGCTATTAATTAGTGCTTTAATGCATATGATGTATAGTCAGACTATGGAGCAGGAGGATCCCCATCTCCGTGCTTCTGGAAATGAAAGGCAGAGGGTGGACATCATTGTGTCTTTGTTAAAGGGGGGCTCCACAGGCATAGGCTTTCTTTATCTCCCTCCGCATTGGAACATATGTTGACAAATCTTTTTTTTGAAGCTCCGGGGCACATTTATGATGAGCCTGATAGAGTGCGCCTGGCAGAGGATATGGTGATGAGTGTTACACAAGGAAAGCACTCAGCGGAATGGTTCTGTTCAGAGTTTAGACGTTGGGCGGCTGAAGTACTCTGGAACGACACCACTCTGAGGGGGTTGTTCTGCAGGGGCCTGTCCAACCGTCTACAGGACGCTCTGGCATTACATCCGCTCCCGATACTCTTGAGGACGCCATGGCTCCGTGCTAGAAGAGTGATGCAACAGGAGACTCCAATATACCTAAACCTGAGCAACATTACGTCCGACCCTGAGCCCAAGGAGGTTGAGGCTACCTCATTGAAGGAAATAGAGAGAAGATGCCAGAGTGACAACCAACTATGATTTTACCATGGAGCCTCTGGACATTGGAAAAAAGACTGTCCCTCTTGTCCTTCATGAGCCAAGCCATTGGGAATCGCCTAAGCCTGGGTAGCGATCGAGGAGGTTGCCCAGACTATCAGGTACACTTTTCCTCACTTGCTAAAATTCTTCTTCAGGTGAAGTTGGAACTTGCTGGCGGTCCCGTGGTGACCACCACCTTCGTTGACTGTGGTTCTACTATTAACCTGATTGATGCTCGGGTGGTGACTCTTAATAAGATAGGCACAGTCAGGCTTAAAGATCCTGTTAAAATCATGGCAATGGACTTCTCTCCTCTCACCCGTGATGGAATTTTTTCTATGTCTGAAACTTTTTTGTTGAAAGTGGGTCCTGCTCATGTGGAAAAAATAAGTTGTTTTGTTCTGAATAATTTGCCTGCAGGTCTGGTATTAGGGATGCCTTGGCTTCAATGCCACAGCCCTACTATTGATTGGGTCACGGGGGAGATCATTCAGTTCGGCTGTAAGGCTAACGGTTTATGTTGTAACTTGGTACCTATTGTCACCCCTGTAAAATCTGTGTCAGTGTCGTCTCTCGGTCTGGAGGGTATTCCGGAGTATCTAAAGGACTTTGAAGACATGTTTTCCGAAAGTGAGGCTGAGGCGCTTCCAACACATAGACCTTTTGATTGTGCCTTTGATTTGGTCCCAGGAGCCAAGTTACCCAAGGCTCGTCTGTTTAATTTGTCAGGGCCAGATCATCAAACCATGAAGGAGTACATCACCGAGAGTCTCCACAAGGGGCATATTTGGCCTTCTGTTTCACCTGTGGCAGCAGGGTTCTTTTTTGTTAAAAAAAAAAAGGATGGTGGTTTGCAGCTGTGCCTCGACTTTCAGGAACTGAACAGATTACGGTGAAAAACAAGTACCCTCTTTCCCTGATCCTCAATCTATGTACCCAACTCACAGGGGCCAAATGGTTCTCTAAGCTTGATTTACGAGGGCTAATAACCTTATAAGGGTCCAGGAAAGGGATGAATGGAAAACTGCGTTTCTGACGACTGAAGGGCTGTTTGAAAACTTGTTCATGCCCCCTTTGGACTCACTAACGCTCCTGCTGTTTTTCAGAATTTCATGAATGTTATTTTCTCCAACCTAATTGGGCATTATGTGGTTATATACCTGGATAACATTTTGGTGTACTCGGCAGATTGTCAAACTCACTTGCAACATCTGCGTATGGTTCTGTAGAGACCCAGGGAGAATCATTTGTATGCCAAATTGTAGAAATGTTAATTTTTCATACAAGAACTGTCCTTTCTGGGTTTAATTGTGTCAGAGGAGGGATTCCGCATGGATCCTAAGAAGGTCCAGGCCATTACGGATTGGGTGAAGCCTCATGACTTAAAGGGGTTGCAGTGATTTTTGGGCTTTGCTAACTTCTATAGGACGTTTATGAAGGGTTTTTCGCAGTTGGTAAAGCCTTTGATGGACTTTACTCTCAAGTGGGCTGATGTTAAAAATTGGTCCATGGCTGCAAAAAATTATTTCCTGACGTTGAAAAAATGTTTTACTTCCGCTTCTGTGTTGGTACAACCCGATCCATCAAGACTAGTGATAAGCGAGTATACTCGTTGCTCGGGTTTTCCCGAGCACACTCGGGTGGTCTCTGAGTATTTGTGACTGCTCAGATTTAGTTTTCCTTGCCACAGCTGCATGAAGCTACTAGACAGCTTGATTACATGTGGGGTGTCCCTAGCAACCAGGCAACCCCCACATGTACTCAGGCTGGCTAGCAGCTGTAAATCATGCAGCTGTGTCAATAAAAACTAAATCTCCAAACAGTCACAAATACTCAGAGACCACCCAAGCGTGCTCCGGGAAACCCAAGCAACGAGTATAATCGCTCATCACTTGTCAAGACCTTTTATCATGGAGGTTGACACTTCTGAGGTGGGGGTGGGGGCAGTTATATCTCTGGGTCTTTCAATCCATTCTAATCTTAAACTGTGCACCTTCTTTTCTAAAAAAAATCTCTTCTGCCGAGAGAAATTATGATGTTGGCAATGGGGAATTATTGGCAGTTAATTTGGCCTTTGAAGAATGGAGGCATTCCCTGGAGGGGGCCACCCATCCCATCACAGTTATCACTGATCATACAAATTTTGCCTATATCGAGACTGCCAAGAGATTGACCCCCAGATAGGCTCGGTGGGCACTTTTTTTCTCCTTTTCATTTTACTATCACATTCCACCCGGGATCTAAGAATAATAAGGCTGATGCTTTATCCCAAAGCTTTGATTCTGTGTCCCCTCCAGAACCCCCCCTTCTCCATTCTTAATCCAGGAGTAGTGGTGGCTGAAATCTCATCTGATTTACAGAGAGAAACTTTGGAGGCACAAACACGGGCTCCTAGTAATAAACCTTGAAGTAAATTGATCGTACCTGAATGTTTCCATCTCAGACTCCTGCAGGAGTTTCATGATTCTGTATTAAGTACTCATCCTGGGATTGAATCTATGTGGGGGGCAGTTGCAAGGGGTTTCTGGGAGCCCTCTATGGTATCATATAATAAAAAGTTTGTGACTGCATGTGGGGTGTGCGCTTGTTCTAAGAGTTCTTATGTCCAGCTGGCTGGGGAATTGGTGTCTTTGCCAAGTCCAGGTTAGACCATGGGCACATATCCATTGGTGGATAGGTTCTCCAAACAAGCCCACTTTGTACCTCTGCCCACATTGCCGTCTGCTGAAACCTTGGCCCACTTATTTATACAGCATGTAGTTCGGTTGCATGGAGTGCCTGTGAATGTGATGTCAGACAGAGGTATGCAGTTTGTGGCCAGATTTTGGAGGGCTTTCTGTAAGAAGCTAGGGATTACATTGTCCTTTACCTCTGCTTATCACCCAGAGTCTAATGGACAGACTGAACGCACAAACAAATCTTTGGAGCAAATTCTGAAACGTCTGGCTTCTTCCAGACAGGAGGACAGGTTTGAGGTGTTGCCCATGGCAGAATTTGTGTTCAACCATCATGCCAGTCAGTCTACCAGGAAATCTCTCTTTCAGGTCAACTATGGGTTTATCCCAGATTTTGGGGAGTTTTCACACATGGATTCAGGTTGTCCTGGGGCCGAATGCATGGTACAACGCTTGAGAAATCTTTGAAGGGAGGATCAGAGGAACATCTCTATGGCCCAGAAAAGGTACAAACGGTTTGCAGACAGGAGGAAGGGGGCAGGTCTGGCGTTTGTAGTGAGGATGAGGGTGTGGCTATCCACCCGTAATATCAAGCTTAAGATACCCTCTATGAAGCTGTGCCCCATGTTTATTGGTCTTTACAAAATCTCACATGTAGCAGCAAATTTTGGCCCCACCCCAATCAACTCCTATTTATCATTTGTGCTACCCTGACAGAAGGATATGTCAGAGAGGCTGTGGCAGTGAGGGACATTCAGCAGATTCCCAAGGCTGCAGAACAGAGACCCAAATCCAGGACTGTTCACTGTATTCAGGACAGTAGGGACTAGGGATGAGTTGATTGATTCACTGGACTCCAGTCAAGCATCCAGATAGGTGGTACCTGGTGGTTGGTTGAGAGACTCATAAATTTCTCACCAGCCAGCATTCCAAGCATGGCTTTTGATTAGCCGGGTCTGCTGTGGCGTTATCTGTGTCTCATGCTTATCTCTAGTTGGGACCTTTTGGATTCATTTTTTGTTAATTCATTCAGTTTTTTTATATATTTGCAAAAATTACTACATTTCTGTTTTTTTCAGTCAAGATGGGGTGCAGAGTGTACAGTAATGAGGAAAAAATGAATGTTTTTGAATTTACTAAATGGCTGCAATGAAACAAAGAGTGAAAAATTTTAAGGGGTCTGAAAACTTTCCACACGCACTGTATATTGTTTCTCTATGTATAATAGTATAATCTGCTTCTGGATTCAATAACTAAAATACATCTCAAGTTTACAAAATTCCCTTATCTACATCATTTTGGCTCATTGCTAGAGCTGCTACCCACCAACCTGAGATTGTCAGTTTGAGTCTCAAGGAGAGAAGATCACAAGAAAGGAATGTACTGAGCAAGAGATGTGGCCCTGCCCTCAGAGGAGGAGCTACAGCCTACAGACCAAAGAAAATGTCTGAAAAAAGTGCATATTTAGAAGCCCAGGTCAAAGCCCAGACATAGCGGGACAGTCCTGCTTAATCTGGGATGGTTGGAAGCTATGGTCTCTAGTCATAAGCTCTACTGATGAGTGCAAAATAGTTCTGTGCTTTACTTTTCACTCTTCTCCTTGGAATTTCCATGGGGCATCAATTTAATATTGTAGGACAGGAAAAGCCCTTTAATGACTTGTGACTAGAAGAAGAAAATATAATGAATTAGGCGAAAAGATGCTTTAGTATTGCTATAGCTTGGCCTAGAGCTATTTTATATTGCTTTATAAAACACACACGCCTCCAGAAATATCTATAGTACTTGATTAGATTGATTTCCAGTGTAGGATGGATTAGCAGGAAGCAAGTCTGCATAAAGAAAGGCAGACCAAGTAGTTTTCAAAACTTCTTATAAACATACAGTAACTTTCCTCAGGAAATAATGCAACCAGCAACTGTTTAGGTTATGCACAAGCTAATCTCTCCATGTAAATATATTTACTCGTACATCTAACTTTCTCAAGGGTTAATTTTTAGTAAATGTTGCCAACGTATTGGGAACATATTATACCAGATTAATCATGGTATCTACACCAGAATTTTGTTGTAAAACAAGTTGAAATGTTGAAAAAATTTTAAACAGCGCAAAGGTGCACAAAAATGTTCCAATTTTGGCATTTTCATGGCAGTTTCAGACAGCACCGCCAAAATGGGTAGAAGCGGTTGGGATGGTTAATAGTAATAGTGTGGGAGTATGGTAGTGATGAAATAGCATCAGAGCATGGATTGGAACCATGCTGGTATAGGATGTACTATATAGGCAACAGAGCTGAAGCTGAATGACGGTGCAGAACATGTTGTCTAATTTTGTAGAGCTGTGATTGAAAAAAAATAAACAAAACTGGGTTTCCTGCTGTTAATTCCATATTTTTCTTAAAAGGGTTGTCTGGAATAGGAACTGTTGTTTAGTACCTGTAAGAGGCATGTAACATTGAACACAGCTATGCATTTCAGCTCACTTCAAAAGTGTCATATTGCCATAGGATCAGACAGCTGGCTATTGGGGGGGGAGGGGGTGAACTGCTGGACCTTTCTTCCTTTTGACTTACTGTGTGGATGAGGTCATTGATTTGCTGTGATTGGAAAACCCGTTTAAGTTATGACACAATATCATCAAGACTGAAACCATATTCAAGGTCAAGAGTATAGCATAAGGTCCTGTGCCTTATTTAACAGGGCCTATCATGGTACCAGAAGGACACTCCAATACTAAGATGAATGCAAATGACATGGAATATAGAGTCCATAATATAATTCAAAAGAATTTCCTTGCACCGGCCATCCGGGCAGTAGTAGTACTCTCAGATCAAGACCACAATTGACCTACTTGACTGCATTAAACAGGTTAGTGGGAATCAAGAAGAGATCAATATGGAAAATGTGTTACATCACTCATCCCAGTCACAGTCTGTATTGTTACCACTGACAGCAACATCATCAGTTTGAGTCACTGTTCTGCAAAGATGGTTTACTTAATTACAAATGAAAAAAGGATACTTTTTTGATAATTCTTTAATTATAAAAACATGAAACGTCAATAAGATGTGTTATATAATGGACTGTTGGTTATAACTGAGTCACCTTCTGTTTCTATGGTGAGGTGAGTTTGACATTAACAATATTGTGATTGTGTTAAAGAGCTTGAAAGGAGTTGAATACATTTCAAGAAGCAATTAGTGTTACACATGTTTTTTGTAAGGGCAATTGGAGGATTTGAATATTGTAATTCATGGTAAATTGATTAAAAACTGCAAATTGAAATTTTAAAAGAGCTAATAATTTTTAATTGTACAATGTATAATATTTATTTTCTGGATATTTATTTGTTGCATTATTATAATATTTTAATTTATAATTGAAGAATCACAATATTGTGTTTTCTCTGGCACCATGCAACATATATTATACTGATTTTCTTACAATGCATCTTAATGGACCGTAAATGGTATCCAGACAAGCAGCATGGGACACAATCCTATAAAACAGCAGATTTAACAGAACAATGTTGTAAAGGTGTTGACTGTTCATCCTGTCATCATGCAAAGTATGTGACATATGGTTAATAGATTGTTGGTTAATATTTAATAGAAGAAACATTGATCTCTGATGCACAGCATCTAGTATTACACAGGAGAAAAGATGCTGGAGACAAAGAAAGTGCTTCAAGTTAACAATGGTGCACTGTTACAACCTCCTTGTATGTTCTAAAATTAAAGTTCAGATTCAAGCTTCCAGCAACTTTTCCTGGAATATATTTTCAAAAGTAATGAGGTTGTACAAAATATCGAAATCATCTTTTCCGAGAGAGTTCCGTAATGTCGCTACAAGTGTTTAGAGATGTGTAGGGTTTATTCTAGAATATTAAGGACCACATGAATTAAAGAATTAATTACAGCTACACAAATAATTTTTCATGTTAATTTTGCCTAATTTGAAAATATGTACCTGGTTGTGGACGAACGTCAAGTAATGCATTTGAGCATTTCTAATCTGGAAGCATCAAGCCATGGGAAAGTAAACGAAAAGAGTGACCTATAGGATGTGGGTGTATTTGTAGATGCAACAATATATAATAGCATTTAATATCAATCATCCCTAAGACCAGCATAATATTATTATGTTTTAAGAGATTTGGACTTGTAGTATTGGGAAGTAATTTCACCACCTATTCAACGACTTATGAAGCCTGTGTTGGATTATGCAGTTCAGTTATCACAGAAGGAATGCCTTGGAGTTGAACAAGGTATAAAAAATAGCAACTTTTCTAATAATGGCATTGGGGATTTATTTATGAGGAAAAATTAATTATATAAGTTCAAATTATTTAATCTTGAAAAAAGATGTATAAAGCCGGCCTTACACATTAGATGGCAGAAAGATGCTTTTTCTGATTGTTTAGCCCACAAACATCTCGGCCACCTTTTCCAGACACAAGAGTGCTTGTGTGGCTGAGTGCTCATGTGTTCTGTATAAAAAAGCAGACATTTCTGAAAGTAGCTAACCTCAGGAGAACGAAACGATCTGTAGGCCAAAATTGGACATGATCGATCAACGCCTACAAGGACGATCATTTGGCTGGTGCTCCCATACACATTAGAGTGTCATCCCAACCACTCGATATCATCAAGTTCAGCTGACATTAGTCTAATATGAATAGGGATAATGTCTGTAAAGCACTATGGAATTAATGGCGCTATATAAGTAAGTAAAATAAAATAAATAGGGACCTCAAAGGTTGACATGATAGATCTGCAAGAATACAAAAATATGCCATAAATTGTCTTTGCCATTTCAACCTCTGCATAAATCAAAAGTGATTGCTTCATTTTCTATTCATTAACTCTTCTCCACCCCCTTTACATACATGCCTGCCTCCTAAACTCATCATTCAATCTGAAAAAGTGCTAAAATCAGTCATACTCAAGACTTACATAACAATGTCCAAGGGATCAGATTACAGGTAGCTGTTAATGTCTATGATAAGGGGAGGGTGGATGAGCAAGAAAGTGAAATAGAAGAGTAAAGACACAGACATCGTGGAGTTCTAGTAAGTACTTGCTATTTAGTGTTGCATTCACAGCTACACTGTTCAGTCCTGATATATAATGCCGTCCTTGCTATCTGCTGCTTCTGAGCATAAAAAGGATTCAGAAAAGATTGAATCTGTATCTGTGTAGTGTATTCTTTACAGCGGGTTCAGAAACAGTAAGTTTCAAGGTTTGCTATATATGATTTCTTGAAATAAAATTGCATTTAGCCTGAAATAAACGTCTAGAATTCTTATATCAATGTTAAGATTTTTTTTCCTGACAGTATCAAGTATCAATTGACAATTAATTACAGTTATATGCTTTAAAGATATTCTTCAAATATCATGGCGTTTTGGTCAAATGATTATTTGTAGAATTGTTTGTTCTGAATTGGTTCAAATATTATTGTCAGTACAATCCTGATTAGGGTTGAGTGAAACGGGTCGGTCATTTTCATAAGTCGCCGACTTTTGGCAAAGTCGGGTTTCATGAAACCAACCGACCCAATCCCTGTGTGGGGTCGGCCATGCGGTACGCGACTTTCACGCCAAAGTCGCGTTTCAATGACGCGAAAAGCGCCATTTCTCAGCCAATGAAGGTGGACGCAGAGTGTGGGCAGCGTGATGACATAGGTCTCAGTCCCCACCATCTTAGAGAAGGGCATTGCAGTGATTGGCTTGCTTTCTTCGGCGTCACAGGGGCTATAAAGGGGCGTTCCCGCCAACCGCCATCTTACTGCTGCTGATCTGAGCATAGGGAGAGGTTGCTGCCGCTTTGTCAGAAGCAGGGATAGCGTTAGGCAGGGTACATTAACCCCCAAACCGCTTGTGCTGTAGCGATTTCTACTGTCCAACACCACCTTTTGTTTGCAGGGACAGTGAAGGCTACATTTTTTTCCCTCAGCGCTGTAGCTCATTGGGCTGCCCTAGAAGGCTCCCTGATAGCTGCATTGCTGTTAGTACACCGCTGTGCAAACCAACTGCTTTTTTCAAAGCACAAATCCTATTGCTCCTTCCTTTCTGCACAGCTATCTTGTTTGTTTGTCCACACTTTTGACTTTTTTGTGCAGCAGTCCACTCCTTGTTATTGCTGCCTGCCATACTTTGCTGAGATTACTGCAAGGAGATATTAATTGTAGGACAGTCCCTTTTTTTTTTTTGTTTCGTTATATCTCTTCAAGCCACTTTCTGCCACAGAAAATATACTCTAATACAGTGGCCCAGATTTATTCACTAGTCTCCCTGAAGAAAAAAAAAAGGGTGCAGATTAAAATTGGCAAATCTGCATCAGTGGCAGTCCTGTGTGTGGCATCTGTGTCTCATTTTCTGGCACAGAAAACATACAGTCTAACAGTGGGCCTGATTTCTTGCCAATTCTCCCATAAATAAAAAAAAATAGTGGGAGATTAAGATTGGCAATTTTGCCTCAGTGCCAGTGCTGTGTGTGGCATCTGTCTCTAATTTTGTGCCACATTAAACCTATTGTGTAATACTGGGCCAGATTTCTTTTCAATTCTCCCTGAAAAAAAAAATAGTGGGAGATTAAGATTGGCATTTCTGCTTCAGTGCCACTCCAGTGTGTGCCACCTGTCTCAAATTGTGTGCCACATTAAACCTAGTGTGTAATACTGGGCCAGATTTCTTTTCAATTCTCCCTGAAAAAAAATAGTGGGAGATTAAGATTGGCATTTCTGCTTCAGTGCCACTCCTGTGTGTTCCACCTGTCTCAAATTGTGTGCCACATTAAAACTAGTGTGTAATACTGGGCCAGATTTCTTTTAAATTCTCCCTGAAAAAAAAAATAGTGGGAGATTAAGATTGGCATTTCTGCTTCAGTGCCACTCCTGTGTGTGCCACCTGTCTCAAATTGTGTGCCACATTGAACCTAGTGTGTAATACTGGGCCAGATTTCTTTTAAATTCTTCCTGAAAAAAAAATAGTGGGAGATTATGATTGGCATTTCTGCTTCAGTGCCAGTCCTGTGTGTGCCACCTGTCTCAAATTGTGTGCCACATTAAACCTAGTGTGTAATACTGGGCCAGATTTATTTTAAATTCTCCCTGAAAAAAATAGTGGGACATTAAGATTGGCATTTCTGCTTCAGTGCCACTCCTCTGTGTGCCACCTGTCTAAAATTTTGTGCCACATTAAACCTAGTGTGTAATACTGGGCCAGTTTATTTTTTAAATCATCCCAGAAAAAATAAAATAGTGGGAGATTAAGATTGGCAATTCTGCCTCATTGCCAGTGCTGTGTGTGGCATCTGTCTCTAATTTTGTGCCACAGAACATATACTGTATAAGAGTGGGCCACATTTCTTCAATATTCTCCCAGAAAAAATAAAAAGGGGGAGATTTTTATTGGTAGTGTCTGCATCAGCATCAGTCCTGTTAGTGGCATATCTGTCTGCCACTGAAGCTGTGTACTGTTATATATTGGGCCTGATTTTCCCTGCAATCTCACCCACCTATAAAGGGATATATAAATCCAACAGACGTTTGAGTTCACCTTGTAACTGGTTTTACAGTAACAAATACCATTTAGTTGGGTTACGTTTTTCAAACAATGAGGAAGTCTGGTGGAAGAGGTCGTGGCCGTGGGCGGTCATTGCCAGCTGGTAATGATGGTAGTGGTGGTGGAGCATCAGGTGGTCGTGGAAAAAGCAATATAGCACCTAAGTCTCGAGTTGTTGAGCCAGGTTCGTCGTCTGGCTACAAAAGGCCTTGAACGCTCCCTTTTCTGGGAGTAGGAAAACCGCTTTTAAAGCCGGAGCAGCAAGAACAAGTTTTGGCTTTCCTTGCTGACTCAGCCTCTAGCTCTTTCTCCTCCTCTTCTGAAACTGCTAAATGTAAAAGCAGCGCGTCGTTAGTGGATGTTCATGGTCAGGGACAATTTGCTTCCTTGTCTTCTTCACCAAGAACAACAGAGAAGGATGCGTCAGGCGACACAACGAGTTACTCCATGGAGCTCTTCACACATACCATTCCTGGGTTAAAAAGTGAAACAGTTAACAGGCCATGCCCATTACAAGTTGAATCGGACATGGAGTGCACAGATGCACAGCCACAGCCGGATTTCTATGCTGTTCCTTTGACTCAGACCAGAACATTGCCCTCGCAGTGTACTGATCCAGAATCAGACCCTGATGAGACTATGGTGCCCCGTCACGAACGCTATACCAAAGGCTTACATGGTGACACAGACGAAGTTGAACATGAGATAGAAGAGGAGGTCATAGATGACCCAGTTGTTGACCCCGATTGGCAGCCATTGGGGGAACAGGGTGCAGGCGGCAGTAGCTCTGAAGTGGAGGAGGAGGAGCCGCAGCAGGCATCAACATCGCAACAGGTTCCATCAGCCGGGCCCGTATCTGGCCAAAACCGCGTGGCCAAACCAAAACCAGTTGTAGGACAGCATGGCCATCCGGTTAAAGAAGCTCAGTCTGCAATGCCTGAAAAGGTATCCGATAGTAGAAAGAGTGCAGTCTGGCATTTTTTTAAACAACATCCAAATGATCAGTGCAAAGTCATCTGTCAAAAATGTTCAACTACCTTAAGCAGAGGTCAGAATCTTAAAAGTCTAAATACAAGTTGCATGCGTAGACATTTAACCACCATGCATTTGCAAGCCTGGACTAACTACCAAACGTCCCCTAAGTTTGTAGCACCCTTGCCCAATGAAGCTAGTCAGCAACGCTACATCCCTTTCCTCACTGTAAGCCCACCATTTCCCGCACAACCTACAGTAAATGTGCAGGTTTCGTCGCCAGGCCAAAGCAGTCAGGGAATCACCAGTTTCGTAGTAGGAAACACTGCATGTAGGGCACCAGCAAGAATACCATCTCCAACCCTCTCTCAGTCTGCCATGTCCACCGGCACCCCCGCTAGTTCCACGATCTGCAGCTCTCCAGTCCAGCTCACCCTACATGAGACTCTCATTGGGAAAAGGAAGTACTCATCCTCGCATCCGCGTACACAAAGTTTGAATGCCCACATTGCTAGACTAATCTCATTAGAGATTATGCCCTACTGGTTAGTTGAAAGCGAAGCTTTCAAAGCCCTGATGGACTACGCTGTACCATGCTACGAGCTACCCAGTCGACACTTCTTTTCGAGAAAAGCCATCCCAGCCCTCCACCAGCATGTAAAAGACCGCATCGTCCATGCACTCAGGCAATCTGTGAGTACAAAGGTGCACCTGACAACAGATGCATGGACCAGTAGGCATGGCCAGGGACGTTACGTGTCCATTACGGCACACTTGGTTAATGTGGTGGATGTAGGGTTCACAGGGAACAGCAATATTGGGACAGTTCTGCCTAGCCCACGGTCTAGGAAACAGTTGGCTGTAGGCGTTTGCCCCCCTCCTCCTCCTCGTCCTCCTGCTGAAGCGAGAGCTCATCCACAGACCGCAGTCGCACAACCACTCCATCCGCAGCTGCCACTGTTGCACACGAGGTGTCCCATTATGGGACAGCTAGTGGCAAGCGTCAGCAGGCTGTATTGGCAATGAAGTGTTTGGGCGACAACAGACACACCGCAGAAGTTCTGTCCGAGTTCTTGCAGAAAGAAACTCAGTCATGGCTGGGCACTGTACATCTTGAGGCAGGCAAGGTAGTGAGTGATAACGGAAGGAATTTTATGGCTGCCATAGCCAATTCCCAACTGAAACACATTCCTTGCCTGGCTCATACCTTAAACCTGGTGGTGCAGTGCTTCCTGAAAAGTTATCCGGGGTTACCGACCTGCTCCTCAAAGTGCGCACGCATATCCGCCGTTCGCCCGTACACTCCAGCAGTATGCAGAACTATCAGCGGTCTTTGAACCATCCCCAGCATCGCCTAATCATCGACGTTGCAACAAGGTGGAACTCCACACTGCACATGCTTCAGAGACTGTGCGAACAGAGGCGTGCTGTTATGTATTTGTGGGAGGATACACATACACAGGCAGGCAGTTGTATGGCAGATATGGAGTTGTCAGGTGCGCAGTGGTCGAAGGTACAAGACCTGTGTCAAGTTCTTCAGTGTTTTGAGGAATGCACACGGCTGGTTAGTGCAGAGAACGCCATAATAAGCATGAGCATCCCCCTAATGCGTCTGCTGATGCAAAGTTTGATGCACATAAAGGAGCAGGCGTCTGCAGCCGAGAAAGAGGAAAGCCTTGATGACAGTCAGCCATTGTCTGGTCAGGGCAATGTACAGGATGAGGTAGCGGGCGAAGAGGAGGAGGATAAGGAGGATGATGGGGATGAGTATTTTTTGAATGAGGAAGCTTCTCCGGGGCCAATAGAAACTGGTGGCGTTGCAAGGCCGGGTTCAGGTTTTTTGAGGGAGACAAGTGACGTAGATTTGCCTGAAACTGTCGCTCAACCCAGCACAACCGCAGATTTGACAACTGGAACTTTGGCCCACATGGCAGATTATGCCTTACGTATCGTCAAAAAGGACCCACGCATTATTAAAATGATGACCGATGATGATTACTGGTTGGCCTGCCTCCTTGATTCCCGCTATAAAGGCAAATTGCAAAATATCATGCCACATGAGAACCTCGAACAAATATTAGCAACCAAACAAGCAACTCTGGTAGACCGTTTGATTCAGGCATTCCCAGCACACAGCGCCGGTTATGGTTCTCACACGAGCTGCAGGGAGCAACAGGGCAGAGGTGTTAGAGGTGCACAAATCAAAAGTGGCGTTGGACAGAGGGGTTTTCTGACCAGGTTTTGGAGTGATTTCGCAGTGACCACAGACAGGACAGGTACTGCAGCATCAATTCAAAGTGACAGGAGACATTTGTCCAGTATGGTTACTAACTATTTTTCATCCCTTATCGATGTTCTCCCTCAACCGTCATTCCCATTTGATTACTGGGCATCCAAATTAGACACCTGGCCTGAATTGGCAGAATATGCATTGCAGGAGCTTGCTTGCCCAGCAGCTAGTGTGCTATCAGAAAGAGTATTCAGTGCTGCTGGTTCAATATTGACCAAAAAAAGGACTCGTCTGGCTACCCAAAATGTTGATGATCTAACCTTCATTAAAATGAACCACTCATGGATTTTGAATTATTTTGCCCCACCTTTCCCGGCTGACACCAAGCTTTCCTTTAAAAAGGTCTTGCTTGTGGACTGGTCTTACTGACTGTTCCAATCTCTTAATTTGCAGCAGCTGTTTGTCCAGCATACGACATGTTTACACCTCCCTAAATGCGCTAACTCCCCCCCACGGGGCCGTGGTCTCGCCACTTGGCGCAAGCACCCGTGAGAGTGCCGTTTGTCTGAAGAGGTGGGTGTGCCCGCTTTTGAACGACGGCACTGCCACTGGGTCCCTCATAGTACAATAAAGTGTCTCTGGCGGTGGTGGCGCGCAACCAATGTCAGACACACCGTTGTAACATGAGAGGCCCTGGGCGTGATCCGCCGGCCACAAGAAAGTTTCCCCCCCAGCTCAAACACTGCTCTACCACTTGCAAAATTATCTCTCACAGCTCCACCAATGTTTAGTCTATGCGCTGACATCCTTCAATGCCTGGCACGACAATACCAATTTGTTGACATGTATGATGCTAGTTCAAATAGTCAGGGCCAGTGTCCTATATTGACACCAATAAATACTTAGCGCCAAATTACTATGTCTGAAACTCAGCAGAGGAGCCCACCCCTGTACCTAAGTATGCCACCCTTTTGTTTTTTGGTTTTGTTGTTTTGCGAGACATTAACATGTATTTATTTTTTGGGAGTACTAACTGTGTCAGACACTCCTTCCAATCGTCCTCCGCTGAACACAAATGCTGCCTGTGTACCCCTGCAAGATAATTCAAACTGCTTTGAGCCTATTTTTTAAAATGTTAGGCCTACTAAGTCTGTCTGCGGTCCCTCCTTCCATTTGTCCTCCGCTGAGCACAACAATGCCAACCATGTACCCATGTAACTTTTTTCAACCTGCAGTGAGCCTACTTTGTGGTGTAAGGCCTACTAGCAGTGTCTGTCTGCGCCACCTAATACAGCTGTCCTCCTCTTAAAAAAAAAAAGGCTGATTTTCAGCTTGTCAGAATTATAAAACTGCATTTGGGGCCACAAGTTTCGTTGTGGTCTACAAACTGAGTCTTCCGCTCCAAGCTGTTTTCTCTGTTGCCTCTCCCTCGCTTCTATCTTGAAGCTCTTGTTAAGTAGTTGTTGAAACAATACTGCATTAGGCCTACAAGTTGGGTCTGGGTTGTAGAGACAGTGTCTGCCGCTCCAAGGTGTTCTCCTGGTTGCCATTCCTGAGCTTCAATCTTCAGGCTCTTGTTAAATAGTTTTTTAATCAAACAACTGCAGTGGGGCTACTAGTTTGGTTGGGGCCTACTAACGGTGTCTGCCGCTCCTTGCTGTTCTCCTGGTTTCCTGTCCTGAAATTCCATTTTCAGGCTCTCGTTAAGTAGTTGTTAATATTACACTGAATTTGGCCTACTAGTGTGGTTGGGGCCTACTAATGGTGTATGCCGCTCTGTGCTGTTCTCCTGGTTTCCTGTCCTGAAATTCCATTTTCAGGCTCTCGTTAAGTAATTGTTGAAACAACACTGCATTAGGCCTACAAGTTGGGTCTGGGTTGTAGAGACGGTGTCTGCCGCTCCAAGGTGTTTCCAGGTTGCCTCTCCCTAGCTTCTATCTTCAAGCTCTCGTTAAGTAGTTGTTGAAACAACACTGCATTAGGCCTACAAGTTGGGTCTTGGTTGTAGAGACGGTGTCTGCCGCTCCAAGGTGTTCTCCAGGTTGTCTCTCCCCAGCTTCTATCTTCAAGCTCTCGTTAAGTAGTTGTTGAAACCACACTGCATTAGGCCTACAAGTTGGGTCTGGGTTCTACAAACGCTGTCTTCCGCTCCAATGTGTTCTCCAGGTTGCCTTTCCCTAGCTTCTATCTTCAGGCTCTCGTTAAATTGTTTTTAATATAGCACTGCATTTGGCCTACTTGTTTTGTTGGCCCTACTAGCGGTGTCTGCCGCTCCTTGATGTTCTCCTACACTGAACAAACCAGTGCCGCCTGTTTACTTCTGTTACCAATTTGGAACTGCATTTAGCCTACTTACTGATTTGGGCCTACTCACTGTGTCTTATTACAGTTGTACTCCACTGAACAAAGCAATGCCCCCTGGTTAGTCCTTTTACCAATTTTGAACTGCATTTAGTCCACTTTACTATTTGGGCCTATATCTGTGTTTCCTCCTCATCCTGTCCATTGCCCAGCCAGTGATAGATGAGTCTGCTGGTACATTGAGCCAGAACGCTACATTCCCCGTGCACTGCCAGAATATGACCCTGCTGAAAGTCAGGTTTCCCTTCCCGCATACCATACCACCTTACACGGGGACAAAGAGGAAGATGCAGATGAAAGTGCAGGTTCCTTCGTCAGGTGGGGGGAATACTCGTTGGCGACGTCACTGGCACAGGGCCCCTCATAGTACGCAAAAGTGTCGCTGCCGGTGGGAGGCGCCCCGCCGTGCAAACACACCGCCATACTTTGAGGGGCCCTGTGCCAGTGCCAATGCTCACGAGTGGGCCCCCCCTGCTTGCTCAGGATCACAGCACTTGCAAAGTTTACTTACCTCTCCCTGCTCCACTGCCGTGACGTGGTCCAGATTTCCTGGGCCCACTAAATACTTGAACCAGCCCTACCCCCCGCAACTTTAGCCAAATGACCCCCAATTTCCAATGCTTTACTATTATTATAAGGTAAATTAAGATTGACAAGCTTCAGTAACAAGAATGGATGTGTTTGCCATTAAAATGGGCACTGTAGGTGTTTTCCTGGCCTCCACTCACTGCCAACTATGCTCCCCCATTGACTTGCATTGGGTTTCGTGTTTCGGTCGATCCCCGACTTTTCGCGATAATCGGCCGATTTCACATGACTCGACTTTTGATATAGTCGGGTTTCGCGAAACCCGACTCGACCCTAAAAAACTAAAAGTCGCTCAACCCTAATCCTGATTACATGAGGAGATATTCTGCCAAGACATAGCAGAGGGTAATAATTCATCAGTCTTATCAAAGCACTAGCTAGAGTACACTAACTTTAATGAGTTAAGCATGTCTGATACTGAGTGCGCAACATAGTGAAAAATGTATGACCTCCATGGGCTGGCAACATTTTCAGAAGTAAATTATGCCACTTAGGCCGGAGTCACACTACCAGAGGATACAGATGAGTGCTATGTGGGAAAACATCGCATAGCAATCGGACCAGTGTTAATCTATAGGGCAGCTCACATCACAGTATTTTTTCTCAGGCGTATTTGACGTGTGTGTAAAATCGCAGCATGCAGCGATTGGACGCGTATATCATCCGAGACTCACCAATGCAAGTCTAGGGGTGCGAGAAAAACTCGGACACCACACAGACCATCAGTGTAGCTTGCGAGAAATACGCACACATTTTCCTCATTTTAGCCCATTGAGCCATTAAATTAAATGGGGAAAAGCAGTGAGAAATGTAAAACCAAACGGATGTCATACGGAAACAGAGGTGCGAGAAAATCGCATCATCGCATTGCAAACGCATTGCACACAAATGACCATACGGAGAACACTTGTGCGACTCTCAGCAGGGAGACTCAGACTAATTTTCATACGTTTAGTGTGACGCCGGCCTTAAAGAGAAACTATCAGCAGGATTTTGCTAAGTCAAGTAGAGACATTTCCACATTGGCCCTGGTATTTTGATTATATTTATAAATGTATCTGTAGAGAAACCCATTTTGTAGATTTTGTTTATTTGGGAGGGGGGACTGTGGATAGAGTCTTTGGCTTTTCCACGGCCTCTTCTCTGCCTCTGGTGTCTTTACTTTATTTCGCTTTTAAATTACACACTAGAGCCTCCTTGCTGCCTTGATCTTGTGGTGGGCTTCAGTAAAATGGCACTGATGGCATTGAGCAATCTGCACACGCACAGCCACCTACTCAATCTTCCTGAAGACTGCCAGGAGATAAGTCTGCACAAGCGCTGCCTGTGGCTAGGACAGTGCCGGCACAAAATTAAAATTAGGAAGAAGATAAGTTCACTAGTGGCAGCAAAGGAGCCAGAGCAGAGACAAAGACCATACCAACAGTCCTGCCCCACAGCCCCATCCTGAAGCATGAAGATATGGCTACAAGAAAAATTCAAATGCAAATTAAACAAAATTCGCAAAACAGATTTCTTCACCACAGGTATCTTTTTATGGCCATGTCTGTAATTTACTTAGCAAAATCTTGCTGACAGGTTCTCTTTAATTGGGGTAGCTTATGATGAATTTGACGGGTGTACATGACCACTCTCAAAAAATGCAACTTAGTAAGGTGTTTATGTCAGATTTCTCATAGGATTTGATCAATGAAAAATAATAAATGGTATGTCAAACACCAGACACTTTTTCATTGGGAAATGAGTAAAAAGTGTATAAATGGCTTGTTTTTACCCATAAATAGCTGCCCTTTCATGCATTTCATCTTCTTTGTTTGGATTATGTGATTTTTGTCACTACACTATTACTATTATTATTTTTGATCAAACAGTTTATAATTTGCAATGCATCATTTGTGGTATATCTGATGGAATGTACTTGTAATCACCTATATGTAGGTAGCACCATCCAAACTGTCAGGAAAAGGATTAAAAGCAAACCTAGCATTAGAAATAGTGTATTCGAACATGGTTTAGCAAACATTTCTTTATGTAACACTCAAAAAGGTCCCAATAATCTGCTTTTGACAGTTTTAGAACAGATACCAAAAAATTGCCAATCATTTTAAAAATTAAATATTTAATTGTGAGACCTTTTTTCTTTTTAATCTTTGTACACTGAGCCTTCAAGGGTTTAATGAAACCATAGAGAAAAGCTGTTGTATGGTATGCATAGTTTTATACAGTTGTGTGAAAATGTGTTTGCCCCTTACTGATTTCCTATTATTTTGCATGTTTGTCATACTTAAATGTTTCTGATTACCAAATTAAAATATTAGAATAAGATATTTTGAGGACTTTTTGGTCTACTTCACTCTGTCAGGCAGGTCCTATTTAAGTCATTTCTTGATTGATTACAGGTGTGGCAGTAATCGGGTCTGGGGTGTGGCTAGGGTATGTGAACTCTCAAAGATGTGATAAATCGCAGTTAACTTATGTTTTAAGTAGGGGGGGCAATCAAATTTTCACACACGGATTTCTTTTTTCCTTAATAATAAAGACCTTAACTTAAAAACTGAATTTTATGTTTACCTGCATTATATGTGTCTAATATTTAAATTGGTTTGGTGATCTGTAAGTGTAACAAACATGCAAAAGAGTAGGAAATCAGAAAGAGGCAAACACTTTTTCACACAGCTGTATGTATGAAAAACCTTTTTCTCTTCTTTACATTTTTGTTTATATCTCTTTCAGAGATTGTGTACCTTTTTCTAATGCTTTATTTGCAAAAAATTTTTTTTGAGTTTGTATCATTAGTGTTTTAATTATCTATGTCGATTAATTGAGTGACGGTATTGGAGCATTATATCAATCCTGCTCTTAATAAAATGCAATTGTTTTCCCTGTTTGTAGCTCACAAAGGAGTTAGAGCAACTCCGACACATGTTGTCAATAAAGTCTCCCCTTTTCTTATTCTCTGGTCACCTTGATTTTCAGACCTGTAAGCGCCCAACAATACAACTTTTTCTACTTTCTTCTTCTAAAAATACCAATGAAATGAGCCAAAGCATAAGTTAGTATACATGCAATGGGTAAGAGCATGTTCACACTGTAGCCATTTTACAGACAAATTCCAAGAAAAAAAAATGAGCATATACCCTTTAGTAAATAAAAAATAATAATAATAGTGCATGTAAATAACATTGGGTACTTAGTTAATACTATTTTGATCAAAAAAGAAAAAAATACATTCCACCGTGATAAGGTGTGCCCAATCGAGATGTTTCTATCCTGTCTCAGTATTAAAACCTTGCCTTGTGTCTGCTAGCCTCAATGTTGATGAGGACAGAGCAGAACAGATGCCCAACAATTCAGCCACCTGTCCATGGGAAGATATATAGATGAAATGCCTAGCTTGGAAATTGAGGCCACGGCCCTGATTGTACAGAGTACAAGAAACCACAGAAAAACGAAAGAAATGAGCTGGAGAATAAGTCGAAATACATGCAAAATCCATTAACAGGTTCACACTGCGGCCATTTCACAGCCGAAATCCAAGAAAGAAAAATATACTCTGTAGTAAGTAAATGCCTCTTCTAATCAGATTCGTGCCTGACTTGGTCAGGTTTGGCAAGTGGAGCAGCAGCCAACATCCATCATGCAGTGTTGTACTTGCCACTTACACAGCCTGACTAGATGAGTTGCTCCAACAAGTCTCTAGTCTCTATTCCTACTCCACTGTTTTTTAGACTTGGACCTTCCCTGCTTTTTTTCCTTCCCTTTAACCCTTGAAGCTGAAAGAGATTTGGAAATATGTTTTTTTCAAGTATCAGGTAACAGCCGGTTTCGTTCATTGAGGGAAAGACCTGAATATTCTGTTGGTGAGTTGCTATATTATTTTAGTATTTTTTTGTGACTGGGCACAAGTAACCCCATGTCGACAAAGAAGCTACTTACCAAACATCCACTCTGCTGCTCTGAAACTAAATATGTGTATGGAAACACAACAGTCTTTGCAGCTTAAAGCAAAATTCTGTGGAGTTGAAATGCAATGTAATGGAAACAACCCACTTGAGAGGGAGTCATCCTTCAAAATCTGCAAAATAAACAATGCTATATTGCTACTGCCAGACATATTTACCTTTTTAATAGCCATGAGGAATTGTCAACTCTATTTCACAAATCAGGATTCATAAATCTTAGATGCTTTAAATTCGCCCTCGTCATAAGCGCTGTAGACATTTTCCATGTAGAAACTATTGGAGGAAATGACTGAAAAAGTAATTCATTACAGAGGTTGAATTATTGAAATTTCTGTTAGCGACTAATAACATTCATTGACAAGCTCCAAATAGCGTAATCAGTCTCAATGTCACAACTATAACACTGGAGACTGTAAGTTCAATGTTTTTTTTGTATGTAGTCTCATATTGTAACAACATTATTCAGCATGAACCTAATCCTAAAAAAAGAGAGATTCAGACAACTTTCGAATTGAGCATCAGTGAATTGAATTTACAAATGGTGCCTCAAGAGAACAATTTATCAATGAGTGAAGCATTCCACAAAAAAAACTTTATATTCCACTGAGAAAATCTCACAGGTATAGATTTATTTAGTGGTACAAACATTTTCTTCATAATTTCATTTATGTAATTTATCACAAAGCCTAAAAAATAGACAGCTTTATTGAGACTAAGTCCAAAGTTTCTCTTAGGCCTCCTATACATGTCTGTGTTTTCAGTACATGTGGCAATGGTTATGGTGCTATGCAAATGCCTGTGTTTTTACACAGACTGTATTGTATATCCATGTAAAACACACAGAGTAATGTCCATTTTTTCCCAGCAGCACAGGTGACAAAGAGCCAATAAAAAGTCTGTGGGTCGGTGAAAAGCACATTGCCAAGTGTAGGAGAAGCTTTATAATTTAATTATTTCTTTAACCATTCCGTAAAAACACTGATAACACACTGATGGTAAAAATGGACATACGGATGATAAACACTGATGGCACCTGTACCGGTTTTTCATATATGTGTTTAACCCCTTTACCCCCAAAGGTGGTTTGCACGTTATGGACCGGGCCAATTTTTACAATTCTGACCACTGTCCCTTTATGAGGTTATAACTCTGGAAAGCTTCAACGGATCCCGGTTATTCTGACAATGTTTTTTCGTGACATATTATACTTCATGTTAGTGGTAAAATTTCTTTGATATTACCTGCGTTTATTTGTGAAAAAAACGGAAATATGGCGAAAATTTTGAACATTTCGCAATTTTCCACCTTTGAGTTTTTATGCAATTAAATCACAGAGATATGTCACACAAAATACTTAATAAGTAACATTTCCCACATGTCTACTTTACATCAGCACAATTTTGGAACGAAAATTTTTTTTGTTAGGGAGTTATAAGGGTTAAAAGTTGACCAGCAATTTCTCATTTTTACAACACCATTTTATTTTAGGGACCACATTTCATTTGAAGTCATTTTGAGGGGTCTATATGATAGAAAATACCCAAGTGTGACACCATTCTAAAAACTGCACCCCTCAAGATTCTCAAAACCACATTCAAGAAGTTTATTAACCCTTCAGATGTTTCACAGGAATTTTTGGAATGTTTAAATAAAAATTAACATTTAATTTTTTTTCACAAAAAATTTACTTCAGCTCCAATTTGTTTTATTTTACCAAGGGTAACAGGAGAAAATGGACCCCAAACCTTGTTGTACAATTTGTCCTGAGTACGCCAATACCCCATAAGTGGAGGTAAATCACTGTTTGGGTGCATGACAGAGCTTGGAAGCGAAGGAGCGCCATTTGACTTTTTAATGCAAAATTGACTGGAATTGAGATGGGACGCCATGTTGCGTTTGGAGAGCCACTGATGTGCCTAAACATTGAAACCCCCCACAAGTGACACCATTTTGGAAAGTAGACCCCTTAAGGAACTTATCTAGAGATGTGGTGAGCACTTTGACCCACCAAGTGCTTCACAGAAGTTTATAATGCAGAACCGTAAAAATAAAAAATCATTTTTTTTTCACAAAAATTATCTTTTCGCCCCCAATTTTTTATTTTCCCAATGGTAAGAGAAGAAATTGGAACCAAAAAGTTGTTGTACAATTTGTCCTGAGTACGCTGATGCCCCATATGTGGGGGTAAACCACTGTTTGGGCGCATGACAGAGCTTGGAAGGAAAGGAGCGCCGTTTGACTTTTCAATGCAAAATTCACAGGAATTGAGATGAGACGCCATGTTGCGTTTGGAGAGCCACTGATGTGCCTAAACATTGAAACCCCCCACAAGTGACACCATTTTGGAAAGTAGACCCCCTAAGGAACTTATCTAGATGTGTGGTGAGCACTTTGACCCACCAAGAGCTTCACAGAAGTTTATAATGCAGAGCCGTAAAAATAAAACAAAAATTTTTTCCCACAAAAATTATATTTTAGCCCCCAGTTTTGTATTTTACCGAGGGTAACAGGAGAAATTGGACCCCAAAAGTTGTTGTGCAATTTCTCCTGAGTGCGCTGATACCCCATATGTGGGGGGGAACCACCGTTTGGGCGCATGGGAGGGCTCGGAAGGGAAGGAGCGCCATTTGGAATACAGACTTAGATGGAATGGTCTGCAGGCGTCACATTGCATTTGCAGAGCCCCTAATGTACCTAAACAGTAGAAACTCCCCACAAATGACCCCATATTGGAAACTAGACACCCCCACAAACTTATCTAGATGTGTTGTGAGAACTTTGAGCCCCCAAGTGTTTCACTACAGTTTATAACGCAGAGCCGTGAAAATAAAAAATCTTTTTTTTCCCACAAAAATTAACTTTTAGCCCCCAGTTTTGTATTTTCCCAAGGGTAACAGGAGAAATTGGACCCCAAAAGTTGTTGTCCAATTTGTCCTGAGTACGCTGATACCCCATATGTTGGGGTAAACTCCTGTTTGGGCACACGGGAGAGCTCGGAAGGGAAGGAGCACTGTTTTACTTTTTCAACGCAGAATTGGCTGGAATTGAGATCGGACGCCATGTCGCGTTTGGAGAGCCCCTGATGTGTCTAAACAGTGGAAACCTCCAATTATAACTGAAACGCTAATCCAAACACACCCCTAACCCTAATTCCAACGGTAACCCTAACCACACCTCTAACCCAGACACACCCCTAACCCTAATCCCAACCCTATTCCCAACCGCAAATGTAATCCAAACCCTAACCCTATCTTTAGCCCCAACCCTAACTGTAGCCTTAACCCTAACTGTGGCCTTAACCCTAACTGTAGCCTTAACCCTAGCCCTAACCCTAACCATTACTCTAGCCCTAACCCTAGCCCTAACCATAACTCTAGCCCTAACCCTAGCCCTAACCCTAGCCCTAACCCTAGCCCTAACCCAAGCCCTAACCCTAGCCCTAACCCTAGCCCTAGCCCTAACGGGAAAATGGAAATAAATACATTTTTTAATCTTTTGATTTTTCCCTAACTAAGGGGGTGATGAAGGGGGGTTTTATTTACTATTTATAGCTTTTTTTAGCGGATTTTTATGATTGGCAGCCGTCACACACTGAAAGACGCTTTTTATTGCAAAAAATATTTTTTGCGTTACCACATTTTGAGAGCTATAATTTTTCCATATTTGAGTCCACAGAGTCATGTGAGGTCTTGTTTTTTGCGGAACGAGTTGAAATTTTTATTGGTAACATTTTCGGGCACGTGACATTTTTTGATCGCTTTTTATTCTGATTTTTGTGAGGCAGAATTACCAAAAAACAGCTATTCATGAATTTCTTTTGGGAGAGGCATTTATACCGTTCCGCGTTTGGTAAAATTGATAAAGCAGTTTTATTCTTTGGGTCAGTACGATTACAGCGTCACCTCATTTATATCATTTTTATATGTTTTGGCGTTTTTATACGATAAAAACTATTTTATAGAAAAAATAATTATTTTTGCATCGCTTTATTCTGAGGACTATAACTTTTTTAATTTTTTGTTGATGTTGCTGTATGGCAGCTTATTTTTTGCGGGATAAGATGACGCTTTCAGCGGTACCATGGTTATTAATATCCGTCTTTTTGATCGCGTGTTATTCCACTTTTTGTACGGCGGTATGATAATAAAGCGTTGTTTTTTGTCTCGTTTTTTTTTTTTTGTTATGGTGTTTACTGAAGGGGTTAACTAGTGGGACAGTTTTATAGCTCGGGTCGTTACGGACGTGGCGATACTAAATATGTGTACTTTTATTGTTTTTTTTTATTATTTATATTAAGAAGTGTATTTATGGGAATAATATATATATATATATTTTTTCATTATTTAGGATTTTTTTTTAATTTTTTTTACACACTTGTAAAAAAATTTTTGAACTTTTTTACTTTGTCCCAGGGGGGGACAATACAGATCGGTGATCTGCCAGTTTGCACAGCACTCTGACAGATCACCGATCTGTCTCAGAGCGCTGCAGCGTTACCTAGTGCCTGCTCTGAGCAGGCACTTGGTAAGCCACCTCCCTCCCTGCAGGACCCGGATCCGTGGCCATCTTGGATCCGGGACTTGCTGCAGGGGGGAAGGTAGGAGACCCCTGCAGCAACGCGATCACATCGCGTTGCTGCGGGGGTCTAAGGGAAGCCCGCAGGGAGCCCCCTCCCTGCGCGATGCTTCCCTGCACCGCCGGCACATCGCGGTGTGCTGGGGGTTAATGTGCCGGGGGCGGTCCGTGACCGCTCCTGGCACATAGTGCCGGATGTCAGCTGCCATAAGCAGCTGACATCCGGCCGCGATCGGCCACGCTCCCCCGTGAGCGCGGCCGATCGCCTATGACGTACTATTCCGTCCTTGGGAAGTAAAGCCCACCCCACATGGACGGAATAGTACGTCTAATGGCAGAAAGGGGTTAAACACTGATGAGTGAAGAGGCCTTATAGATTGCTTTGTTGATAGATATATAATATAAAAAGTTTATCATACAAAATATCAAAGTACAATTTCATGCAAAAGCTGGAAATTCAGCTAATGGTCAATTATAGAGTTCTTAACCCCTTTCTGCCATTAGACGTACTATTCCATCAATGTGACCTGGGCCCTACTTCCCATGGATGTAATAGTATGTCAGAAGCGATCGGCCGCGCTCACGGGGGGAGTGCGGCCGATCGCTTCCGGGTGTCAGCTGATTATTACAGCTGACATCCGGCACTATGTGCCAGGAACAGTCACGGACTGCTCCCGACACATTAACCCCCGGAACACTGCAATCAAACATGATCGCAGCGTTCCGGCGGCATAGGGAAGCATCGCGCAGGGAGGGGACTCCCTGCGTGCTTCCCTGAGACCCTCATAACAACGCCTCCTCCCTGCAGGCCCTGGATCCAAATTGGCAGTGGGGCTCCTTCCGGGTCCTGCAGGGAGGTGGCTTGCAAGCGCCTGCTCAGATCAGGCGTCGGCAAGCCTGGAGCACTGCCTGTCAGATCGCTGATCTGACACAGTGCTGTGCAAAGTGTCAAATCAGCGATCTGACACTTTAACATGATGTCCCACCCTGGGAAAAACTAAAAAAGTAAAAAAAAAATATTTACATGTGTAAAAAAAATAAAATAAATTCCTAAATAATGAAAAAAAATACATATTGTTCCTACAAATACATTTCTTTGTCTAAATAAAAAAAACAATAAAAGTGCATATATTTAGTATCGCTGCGTCCGTAACGACCTGACCCATAAAACTGTCCCACTAGTTAATCCCTTCAGTGATCACCATTAAAAAAAAAAGAGGCAAAAAACAACGCTTTATCATCATACCGCCGAACAAAAAGTGGAATAACACGCAATCAAAAAGACGGATATAAATAAGCATGGAACTGCTGAAAACATCATCTTGTCCCACAAAAAATGAGCTGCCATATAGCATAATCAGCAAAAAAATAAAAAAGTTATAGTCCTCAGTAGGGTTGAGCGACTTTTCTTTTTATAGGATCGGGTCGGGTTTCACGAAACCCGACTTTTTCAAAAGTCGGGTCGAGTGAAATCGGCAGATCCTATAGAAAAGTCGGGGTCAGGGTCGGCCGAAACACGAAACCCAATGCAGTGCATTGGGTTTCTAATGGTTCCCAGGGTCTGAAGGAGAGGAAACTCTCCTTCAGGCCCTGGGATCCATATTTAAGTGTAAAATAAAGAATCAGAATAAAAAATATTGACATACTTACCCTCGGATGCGCCCTGGTTCTCACCGGCAGCCTTCCTTCCTAAGAATGAGCGCCTGAAGGACCTTCGATGACGTCGCGGCTTGTGATTGGTCGCGTGAGTGGTCACATGGGCGTCACGCGACCAATCAAAAGCCGCGACGTCATCTAAGGTCCTTCAGGCGCTGATTCTTAGGAAGGAAGGCTGCGGGTTAGAACCAGGGCGCGTCCGAGGGTGAGTATATACCTATTAGGAATATACTCACCCTCGGACGCGCCCTCGGACGCTTCCTTCCTAAGAATTAGCACCTGAAGGACCTTAGATGACGACGCGGCTTGTGATTGGTCGCGTGACCGCCCATGTGACCGCTCACGCGACCAATCACAAGCCGCGACATCACCGAAGGCCCTTCAGGCGCTCATTCTTAGGAAGGAAGGCTGCCGGTTAGTACCAGGGCGCGTCCGAGGGTGAGTATATCAATATTTTTTATTTTGATTCTTTATTTTACACTTAAATATGGATTCCGATACCGATTCCCGATATCGCAAGCATATCGGAACTCGGTATCGGAATTCCGATACCAGATTCAGAAGATCGCCGACCTCATGGCCGACCCCACACAGGGGTCGGGTCGGGTTTCATGAAACCTGACTTTGCCAAAAGTCGGCGACTTCTGAATCTGGCCGACCCGTTTCACTCAACCCTAGTCCTCAGAATAAAGCGATGCAAAAATAATTATTTTTTATATAAAATAGATGTTATCGTATAAAAGCGCCAAAACATAAAAAATGATAGAAATGAGGCATCACTGTAATTGTACTGACCCAAAGAATAAAACTGCTTTATGAATTTTATCAAACGTGGAACGGTATAAACGCCCCCCCTTAAGAAATTTACGAATTGTTGTTTTTTGTTCATTCTGCCTCTCAAAAATCGGAATAAAAAGCGATCAAAATATGTCACGTGCCCGAAAATGTTACCAATAAAAACGTCAACTCGTCCCGCAAAACACAAGACCTCACATGACTCTGTGGACCAAAATATGGAAAAATGATAGCTCTCGAAATGTGGAGATGCAAAAACTATTTTTTGCAATAAAAAGCGTCTTTTAGTGCATGGCAGCTGTCAATCATAAAAATCCGCTAAAAAAACAGCTATAAAAGTAAATCAAACCCCCCTTCATCACCCCCTTAGTTAGGGAAATACAATAACATTTAAAAAATGTATTTATTTCCATTTTCCCATTAGGGTTAGGGTTGGGGATAAAGTTATGGTTAGGGTTTGGCAAAAGTTAGGGTTAGGGTTACAGTTAGAGTTGGGGCTACAGTTGGGTTAGGGTTGGGTCAACAGTTAGGGTTAGGGTTGGGGCAAAATAGGGTTAGGGTAAAAATAGGGTTAGGGTTGGGGCTAAAGTTAGGGTTAGGGTTGAGGCTACAGTTAGGGTTGGGGCTAAAGTTAGGGGTAGGGTTTGGATTACATTTACATTTGGGATTAGAGTTGAAATTAGGGTTAGGGGTGTGTCAGGGTTAGGGGTGTGGTTAGGGTTATGGTTGGGATTAGGGTTGGGGGTGTGTTGGAGTTAGGGGTGTGGTTAGGGTTGAGATTAGGGTTAAGGGTGTGTTGGGTTAGGAGTCTGGTTGCAATTAGGGTTAGGGGAACGTTCGGGTTAGGGGTGTGATTAGGGTTAGGATTAGGGTTAGAAGTGTGTTTGGGTTAGGGTTTCAGTTAGAATTGGGGGGGTTTTCACTGTTTAGGCACATCGGGGGCTCTCCAAACGCGACATGGCGTCTGATCTCAATTCCAGCCAATTCTGAGTTGAAAAAGTAAAATAGTGCTCCATCCCTTCCAAGCTGTTCTGTGCTCCAAAACAGGGGTTTACCCCAACATATGGGGTATCAGCATTCTCAGGACAAATTGGACAACAACTTTTGGGGTCCAACTTCTCTGGTTACCCTTGGGAAAATAAAAATTTGGGGGGCTAAAAAATAATTTTTGTGGGAAAAAATGTTTTTTTATTTTCACGGCTCTGCGTTATAAACTGTAGTGAAACTCTTGGGGGTTCAAAGTTCTCACAACACATCTAGATAATTTCCTTGGGTGGTGTAGTTTCCAATATGGGGCCACTTGTGGGGGGTTCCTACTGTTTAGGTTCATCAGGGGCTCTGCAAACGCAATGTGATGCCTGCAGACCATTCCATCTAAATCTGCATTCCAAACGGTGCTCCTTTCCTTCCGAGCTCTGCCATACATCTAAACAGTAGTTTTCTCCCACATATGGGGTATCAGCGTAGTCAGGACAAATTGTACAACAACTTTTGGGTCCAATTTCTCCTCTTACCTTTGGGAAAATACAAACCTGGGGGCAAAAATATAATTTTTGTGAAAAATGTGATATTATAAACTTCTGTGAAGCACTTGGTGGGTCAAAGTGCTCACCACACATCTAGATAGATAAGTTCATTAGGGGGTCTACTTTCCAAAATGGTGTCACTTGGGGGGGGTTCAATGTTTAGGCACATCAGGGGCTCTCCAAATGCGACATGGTGTCCCATCTCAATTCCAGTCAATTTGCATTGAAAAGTCAAATAGCGCTCCTTCCCTTCTGAGCTCTGCCATGCGCCCAAACAGTGGTTTACCCCCACATATGGGGTATCAGCATACTCAGAACAAATTGTACAACAACTTTTGGGGTCGAATTTCTCCTTTTACCCTTGGTAAATTAAAACAAATTGGAGCTAAAATAAATTTTTTGTGAAAAAAAGTTAAATCTTCATTTTTTTTAAGCATTCCAAAAATTTCTGTGAAATACCTGAACGTTAATAAACTTCTTGAATGTGGTTTTGAGCACCTTGAGGGGTGCAGATTTTAGAATGGTGTCACACTTGGGTATTTTCTATCATATAGACCCCTCAAAGTGACTTCAAATGTGATGTAGTCCTTAAAAAAATGGTGTTGTAAAAATGAGAAATTTCTGGTCAACTTTTAACACATATAACTCCTTAACAAAAAAAAATTTTGGTTCCAAAATTGTGCTGATGTAACGTAGACATGTGGGAAATATTACTTATTAAGTATTTTGTGTGACATATCTCTGTGATTTAAGGGCATAAAAATTCAAAGTTGGAAAATTGCAAAATTTTTGCCAAATTTCCCTTTTTTCACAAATAAACACAAGTAGTATCAAAGAAAATTTACCAATATCAAGAAGTACCATATGTCTCGAGAAAACATTGTCAGAATCATCATGATCCGTTGAAGCTTTCCAGGGTTATAACCTCATAAAAGGACAGTGGTCAGAATTGTAAAAATTAGCCCGGTCATTAACGTGTAAACCACCCTTGGGGGTAAAGGGGTTAATACTCCAAATTTTTACACTCCTGAATTGCTAGAAATCACTGGTAATAGTCAAACCTAGACACATATAGCAAACAGTATTGCAAAAACATGATTACGATTCATGAAAATAATGTATCCCCTCATTCATTAGATAAGTTTTGCTACAATAACACCGACACTAATGCGTTCAGGGTATTCAGGAGCATTTTGCCTGGTCTGCTACAAATCATACTTAAAACCCAAATGCAAACGGGATAAACACAACCATTGTTTTATTTTCGGATGGCAAAGTGTGTTTAATATGATAACTTCTGTTCAGTATTAAACAAACTCATTCAGTTACTACAGATGAAATTGGCCTTCTTCCTGCATGACAGCTTGATCTTATGATGATGACGGCTTGAAGCCCTTATTTAATTTTTCTTTCAATCCTTAGAACTTTTTAATGAATCAGTTTTAAATGTAATATTGCACTTCTGCATCTTTTCTCTGAAGGATGAGTCAGATTTGAATCTTCGTGACAGTTCTTCAAGTTTTTCAATCACTGTAGCAGAATTATTTGCGACTGAGTTTTCTTGAATCTTTTCTTAAAGTCTTCAGTACATTATTTGGTCTGGATTTAGAGCCAGTTATACAGCATTAGAGAAAAATAAGACGTTTACATGGAGTATGGTTCAGTTGAAATAAATCATGTAGAAATAAAAAAAAAACCTGAAGAACTCTTTAGATAACCCATTTGCTGCTGATGGTATGCAGTACATTATGAAGACAAGGTTTGGCAAACATCTACAAACTCAATAAGTAGAGGAGACAAAATGGTAATTAGTAGTGAGGAGCGAGCATTAAAATGCTTGGGTGCTCGTTGTTCGGGTGGAGCAGATTGGTATACTCGGGTACTCGACCCGAGCAACGAGTCCAATGTAAGTCTATGGGAGACCCGAGTATTTTTACCGCGATCCCCCGGGGGTCCTTTTACAGTCTAAAAATGATGGAACCACTGCTCAAATGAAACAGGGACATCATGGAGATCGCCCCTAGAAGCATTCCTGACTCATGCCATTTTTCCCGGTGCCACAAAAAACACATTAAAACAAAATCAAAATGGGTTTTGCTGAAAAATATGTGAAGGCACATCCTTTGTAGGTTAATGACTTGTAAGGCCAAATATTTAACCCCAGACCGAAAATTTCCTCCCCCACTTAGGCTTAGTTCAGACGCAGCGTTTTTGAAGCATTTTTCAAGTTTAACATTGCTTCCAACCACTACAAATGCATTCACTGGAAAAATGTCATTGTAACATTTAACACCCCTAGCTGGTCATGTGGTGTGTGACACATAAGCAAACCCATCTTGTTTCATTTATGAAGGAGGGACTCTTAAAGTCACATAGCCTATTTTTACTGGTGCATCAGGCGGCATTAATCTTCTTAAAGGGCCATTATTAAACAGTGGGTTTCCTAAACTGTTGTAGCCTATACTGTGAGTGGATTGGTTGCCAAGAATTACGACGCACCACAATACCCGTCATAAGATGTCCAAGGGGGACTCCTGAAAAAGTGTTGCATTCAATTCAAGGCCTGCCCTGCTACCAATTCATATGCACCCCAATAAGCCTTTGAACCCACATACTGGATGGGCCCATGAAAATCCACTTCACAATATTCCTTTTTGTACTCCGTACTCCTTTGTTTTACACATTGGCAGCAAGGCCAGCCCTGCTGCATAGTCAGTCATATGCACCTCATTAACCCACAAGCTGGATGGGCCCAGGAAAATCCACTTCACAATATGCATTTTGTACTCCTGTACTCCTTTGTTTTACACATTGGCAACAAAGCCAGCCCTGCTGCATAGTCAGTCAAATGCACCCTATTACGCCTTGGAGCCCATATACTGGATGGGCCCAGGAAAATTCACTTCACAATATACATTTTGTACTCTGGTACTCCATTGTTTTGCACATTGGCAGCAAATCCAGCCCTGCTGCATAGTCAGTCATATGCACCCCATTGCGCCTTAGAACCCACATACTGGATGGGCCCATGAAAATCCACTCGTATTTTTTAAAGGTATGATGGTTCCCTCTTTGCACAATTATTTACAGGAGAATTTGGCAATTGAATTTGCCATGTTTTTTACACTAAGGTTCAGATACGGCTTTAAAAAAGGCTAATACAACGCAATTTTATTGCAAACTACAAAATTCAAAGAATAGAATGATTGAATAGTGTGAGTGCGTACACTTTTGTATATGTTAACATATAAAGGATAATAAGCACATATATAAGGATTACATAAATATAGTGATAACATATATATGAAGATTAACAACTACATACATTATACTTAGATCATCACCAAGAGGCTTTTAAACATCACCCGTCTGGAATATCAGAGAAGCAACACCAAGACAAAGAACCCCTGGGGGATTACCTACACTGGCATGGGCGTCCCCAATTATGCAGGTATCAGCACACTGTACATGTACAGGTACCCCAGTTTTGGCATCTGTCTTAGTCATGTTATTCTGGTATTATATAGTGATTTACACTATGTAGTAACTCTAGTTTCACCCAGACCTTCAATTGGCCACTTTTCAAGGTTAGATGAAACTGAGATATCATGGAGTCATCAGACGAAGGGCCATAAACCCCTAGGAAATAAAAACCACAAGGATTTAGATCAAACCACCCCAGGCATAGTTTCAGTAAACCTTAATGTTTTACAAAGGCAAACAGAAAACATATACAGGCTTAGAACTGTTTGTGAAGTGAATAAACGAACATTTATGAAGATTGCGTCACTATGACCATTGTTTGTCACATCTGAAAATGTTTTACAAGAAATGTAGCTATGTGGTTGTCTCAATGCATCCGGTATACAGTATTTCAATCTTGTTTACAAATGTCTCTCAAGGAGAGAAACTAATATAGTGGACAAAGCTATATTTTTAATGAACTACTGAGCCAAATTAACAGCATTGCTTTATCAAACTTACATGAATTGTATTGTGTCCAATGTGAGCAACCAGGCAACACAAAAAGGAGTTTTTCAAGTGAGCTCTTTAAGGTACACAAATGTTATGAAGTGTTTGCAAACAAGGATGTAGTTTCACCAATGTGGGGTACCTTTTTTAAGTTAACCCTCCATCAGGAACAATATTCACACTAACTCGTAATGGAACAATGTGCCTGTCAAGCGAAGGCTAGAAAAATGCCTAGAATATCTAATTTTCTCAATTTCAGTGATCTAAAAGTGATCATAGACCTTCATAGGGATGTAATAAAAGAGACTACACATTATCAGGTGCAAAACAAACCCATTTACTCAACATAAAAGTAATAACTTTGATATGCAAAAATTTCAAAACTCCAACCAAATAGCCCCCAATGATATCAAGTAACGGTTATTAAAAAGATAAAATTTTGCCACAATAACATTTTCTAGGCACCTAGAATAATATTACACACAGAATTAATCTGAATTATATCCTGAAGGTTCCCCAGAAAAAACACATTTGCAAACCAAAGAGCAAGAATTGCAATACATTTTTGCATGTGTCAGGCAGATTGCATGATGACATTTGAGACATTCATAATTAGAAAGCCTTCTGTTCCCGCTTTCCATGGTGCAGGTGGTGCATCTCCTTCTTTTGGGAGGTGGTACAGGTGTTGGATTTTCAGTATCAATATCTGGGCGGAATCTTTTGAGCCTAACTTGAAGGCCAGAGGGGATACCGATGGTTTTCATACTTCTCCTGCGTAGCTCTCCAAGCATTAGTTCATGGGCCAATTTTTTCAGGTACAATCGTCTGCGGAGTGGTTCAAGCTGGTTTTCAAGGTAAATGATTTGTGAATTTATACCACCCAAATTTAGCATAGTGAAAAATATGACCATTGGCCAGCGCTGTTTCTGCTGACGCTGAAAGTTGAGCACATCTGATCAACTGTATCAACACCCCCTTTGGTTTCATTATAAAATGTAATAATCTCTGTTTTTTGTTGTGCTGCAGATTTAGGATCGATGGCATCATCATCATTATGAAGCGTTGAGAGAAGAAGTACATTTTTTGTTTTCGCGTGGTACATAGGAAACCAAAACCTTTCCATCATGGAATGCAAACATACTGCTGGACTGTTTTCTCCCTGTCACAGTAACAAGCTGTGGCGGCAATTCTTTTTTATTTTCTTACAGTTCCGACATATGAAAGCTTCTGCGTTTTTAGATAATCAATAAGATCACAATTTGAAAACCAATTATCTGCAGTTATATTGTGACCTGATCCAAATAAGTGATATAGAAAATGCAAAGCACAGCCGAGGGGGGAGGTGCACAGTCGATAGGTGCCCAAACCTTGATATATAGAAAACAAGTGACTAGCACACTCCTAGGGATTGTGATGCAAAATGGAGGGGTTTATTTACATACAAAGTCACAAACGTTTCGGTCAACTCTAGACCTTCATCAGTGTGCTACAAAGAAAATAAATACAAAACAGAAATATATGTAAACAAAAACAGGGAGTGTAAACAAAATAGGACACAGTGATAACAAAAATTAACCAAATAAACAGAAGTATATACATCATATGAATACAAAATGTCATGGGACGTCAGATAATATATAATCGTAGAATACAACCAGCATAACCGCCGTTTGTGAACTAAAAAGGCTGCGAAATAGAATGTGGACATAGAACGGCAAGAAGCAGAACATAAGTGCCAGTGTGGGACTAGAATCAGAACCTACATAGATCGTATAGGGGCCAGGGAACCGGAGAATAATATAAATATATAATAAGATGGCAGTGGTGTAAGTGTGGTGAGGAAGGAGTAAAGTAGTAAGAGGATGGAACACATACCTAAGTACACCTGTATGTAAGGTTGAGCCCCAAATGGAATGTAAATAAATGGCATCTAAAATTGGACATGGGAAACGTATCAAAAAAATGACACAGCTGGAGTGTCGTGACAGTGTAACCACATAGTTGGACTAGAGCAGGTACATACCAAAAAATATAACTGGTAAACTCGAACCAGGACAAACAAATTGGAGATGTCTATATAAAAAAGATATGGTATTCAGTATATCCAGGAGTAAAAACAGGCCGGGAAAATGGACAATATGGTATATGTAATAACTATTGTTGCATAAATTGCCCACAGAGATACATACCTAATGGAAAGGGTTAAGCCAAGGGGAGGGGAGAAAACCCTTATAGCTAAAGAGCTATGACGCAAATCTACAAGGAAGCAACAAAATGTAAGTTAACCATAAGGCTAAGGATAACGGCCCGGTATAAAGATGCCATATAGGATGGGTGTGGGGAAAAAAGAACTATTCTTACCAGCGCACAGGAGAGACCAAACTCCGCGGTGTCCACCGCCAGGAGGAGTGTGTGGCTATGTGCTGGGTAAAGCTATATATAGGGGATGGGGAGGAGCACAATGTCAGCTGGATGGGCAGAGCCAACATGAAAAAAAAATAAAATAAAATAAAATAAAATAGAGGTGCATTCCAACAGAGTACAGGCCGGTGTCAATAGGTCACAGAGGCGGAGACACATGCATACTACTACAACAAAGAAGGAGGAGGTGCGTTCCAGCGGAGAAAATGGTGATGACGTCGGTGCCTTTCAGCCACAGGGGCAGGAAAATGTGCATTCCACAGAAGATCTTATAGGAGAAAGGTGCATTCCAGTGGAACGATCGCTGTGCGGGTGGCAGTGAAGTGTCACAGGCAGCAGGAGCGAAAGATCAGAAAGGACGGTTCTACAAAACGGAAAAAATAATTAGTAATAAGGCCATGCATGTTATACAATCATTGAGCTAGCTGAACAGCATATAATAAAGTAGACCAAAAACCGCTGGTACAAAGTTATAAAGGGGCAAACCTGTCAATCATCCCCAAAGTATTGGGTGCTATACTAAAACATTTGGAGAACTAGGCAAGTGGCATAGTTGATATAAGACAGAAGTAAAAAACTCAACAGGGTCAAAACAGTAACCCCAGTATTGGATGTACAAACAGGAAGGTAAAAAAGCCAGAAAGCATCAAAGAACGACCTGAAATTAGGACGTCATATATGGTCCCCAGCAAGAACAATTCTTCTGTTCAAAGGGAACGGCTGTAGGTTATAAGATACTGGTGAAGACAAATAACAATTTGATAGTAGCGACACATGTATCAATCAGATTTACAAGCTGACAATGTCCTGTATAGACTAACTTACATAAAGGATAATAGGTCATAGTCCCTATTCAGCCCTTTAGGGGTGAGGGTGTTGAGCTCATGGATCCAATATGCCTCCCTACGTTTGAGCATGGAAATACGATCCCCACCGCGTCTAGGTGGTGTAATTTGCTCAATGATTTGGAATTTCAATTGTGCCAGGTTGTGACCCTTTTCTATGAAGTGTGATGGAAGAGGGAGTAGAAGGTTCTGGCAACGAATTGTAGATTTATGCTTGGATATACGTGATTTGACTGGTTGGGTGGTCTCACCTACGTATAACAGACCGCAGGGACATTTAATAAGATACACTGCACAATTGGTGTTACATGTAAAAAAACCATTGATCTGGTATCTTTTCCCAGTGTGTGGATGGTGAATGTTGTTACCCTTAATTACATTGTTACATTGGTTACAGCTGAGACAAGGAAAAGTACCCATTTTTGGATTGCTCAAAAAACGCTGTGATGACCCAGGATGTGTGGGGCCTATGTCGGCACGAACCAGATTATCTTTAATATTACGGGGTCATTTGAAGCACGGGAGAAAAGGGTGTTGGAACTCTTGTACAGTTGGAAATGCTGTTTGGAGAATATGCCAATGTTGGCGTATAGTTTTATGTAGTCTGTATGCAGCGGGATGGTATTGGTGCACAAAGGGGATGCGTGACCTAGCAGACTTTCTTGTCATAGTGGTGTCATTGATATTGGCGGCATCTAGGACACGGGGAGGGTAACCTCTCTCTCGGAATTTGGACTTCATCTCTGATGTCCTCTGTGCTCTGAGAATGGGATCCGAGACAATCTTATTGACTCTATGCAGCTGTGATTTGGGGATGGATTTCTTCATATTATTGGGATGAAGACTGTCGTAATGTAACAGGCTGTTACAGTCCGTAGGTTTGGAGAATAGGTCTGTAGAGAGATTGCCACTGGTGTCCTTGATAATTAAGGTGTCTAGAAAGCTGATTTGGTGAGGATCATATGTCATAGTGAAGTCCAATCCGGGCCACGATGTTCTGAGGAATTGAAAAAAGTCCCGTAGAGAATCCAGACTCCCCCTCCAGATACAAAAAATATCGTCTATATAACGCTTCCATGTTAAGACATGGTGTATGAAGAGTTCATGGGTATATATAGACGTATTTTCAAAATGTGCCATATAGGCATTGGCGTAAGGGGGTGCCACATTCGAGCCCATAGCTGAACCCCGTATCTGGAGATAGTAAGAATCCTCAAACAGAAAAAAATTGTTATAGAGGACAATGGTCAAAAGGTCACTACATAGGTCAATGAGACCAGGATCCATATTGTTTGTGGAAAGAAGCCAACGGGTCGATTGTATACCGTTCGTGTGTGGTATTGACGTATATAAATCTTTAACGTCGAAAGAAACTAGAAGGCTATCTGGGGGAATAGGTGTAACACTCCTAACAGTTTCGAGGAATGCTCCGGTGTCCAATAAAAAAGAACTGGTGTTTCTGATGAGAGGTGTCAGGATATTTTCTAGGTAGATGGAGATCGGGGCCAAAACGGAGTCTGTGGATGCTACAATAGGTCGGCCAGGAGGGTTAAGTAGATTCTTATGTATCTTGGGTAGGACGTAGAAAACTGGCGTAATAGGATGTTTTTTTGTTAGGAAAACTCGTGTTTTACAATCGAGGATACCGCGGGACTGGAAATGGTCAAGAGTGGTCTGAATGGTATGTTGGATACTGGATGTGGGATTGTTGGGGAGTTTTTTATATGTGGTCGTGTCTCCGAGTTGGCGGTATATTTCATTTCGATAGAGAAGTTTGTCCATAACCACTATGGCCCTTCCCTTATCTGCTGACTTGATGATAATACTATCATGCTGCTTGAGGGATTTTAGAGCTTGACGTTCAATTGTTGAAAGGTTGGTGGGGTAATGAATTTTACCTTTGTCGATATCATTTCGCAATTGTTGAAAAGAACTGTCGACAAATTGAATAAAAGTTTCTAGGGGGTGTGAACCCTTAGGTGGTTGGTATAAACTCTTATCTCTCAGGCCAAGACTAGCTGCTGTAATCCCTACGGACGGAGAAATTTGTGGGTCTGATGGTACTTCTTGGGTAGATTTAGAAAAATGAACTTTTAACCTTAGGGATCGATAGAATTTTTGCAGGTCCATGTCCATTTGAAATGTGTCATGTCTGTAACTAGGACAAAAGGACAGGCCTTTTTGCAAGGCGCTATGTTCGGCCACGCCTAAGGATTTGGACGAAATATTGACAACTAACGGTTGTATACCTGTGACCGTGTCACTCTCGTGAAGTCCATGTTTCGTGGTCCTGCGGAGCCCCCGTCTAGTCACTATGACATATGATCCTCACCAAATCAGCTTTCTAGACACCTTAATTATCAAGGACACCAGTGGCAATCTCTCTACAGACCTATTCTCCAAACCTACGGACCGTAACAGCCTGTTACATTACGACAGTTTTCATCCCAATAATATGAAGAAATCCATCCCCAAATCACAGCTGCATAGAGTCAATAAGATTGTCTCGGATCCCATTCTCAGAGCACAGAGGACATCAGAGATGAAGTCCAAATTCCGAGAGAGAGGTTACCCTCCCCGTGTCCTAGATACCGCCAATATCAATGACACCACTATGACAAGAAAGTCTGCTAGGTCACGCATCCCCTTTGTGCACCAATACCATCCCGCTGCATACAGACTACATAAAACTATACGCCAACATTGGCATATTCTCCAAACAGCATTTCCAACTGTACAAGAGTTCCAACACCCTTTTCTCCCGTGCTTCAAACGACCCTGTAATATTAAAGATAATCTGGTTCGTGCCGACATAGGCCCCACACATCCTGGGTCATCACAGCGTTTTTTGAGCAATCCAAAAATGGGTACTTTTCCTTGTCTCAGCTGTAACCAATGTAACAATGTAATTAAGGGTAACAACATTCACCATCCACACACTGGGAAAAGATACCAGATCAATGGTTTTTTTACATGTAACACCAATTTTGCTGTGTATCTTATTAAATGTCCCTGCGGTCTGTTATACGTAGGTGAGACCACCCAACCAGTCAAATCACGTATATCCAAGCATAAATCTACAATTCGTTGCCAGAACCTTCTACTCCCTCTTCCATCACACTTCATAGAAAAGGGTCACAACCTGGCACAATTGAAATTCCAAATCATTGAGCAAATTACACCACCTAGACGCGGTGGGGATCGTATTTCCATGCTCAAACGTAGGGAGGCATATTGGATCCATGAGCTCAACACCCTCACCCCTAAAGGGCTGAATAGGGACTATGACCTATTATCCTTTATGTAAGTTAGTCTATACAGGACATTGTCAGCTTGTAAATCTGATTGATACATGTGTCGCTACTATCAAATTGTTATTTGTCTTCACCAGTATCTTATAACCTACAGCCGTTCCCTTTGAACAGAAGAATTGTTCTTGCTGGGGACCATATATGACGTCCTAATTTCAGGTCGTTCTTTGATGCTTTCTGGCTTTTTTACCATCCTGTTTGTACATCCAATACTGGGGTTACTGTTTTGACCCTGTTGAGTTTTTTACTTCTGTCTTATATCAACTATGCCACTTGCCTAGTTCTCCAAATGTTGTAGTATAGCACCCAATACTTTGGGGATGATTGACAGGTTTGCCCCTTTATAACTTTGTACCAGCGGTTTTTGGTCTACTTTATTATATGCTGTTCAGCTAGCTCAATGATTGTATAACATGCATGGCCTTATTACTAATTATTTTTTCCGTTTTGTAGAACCGTCCTTTCTGATCTTTCGCTCCTGCTGCCTGTGACACTTCACTGCCACCCGCACAGCGATCGTTCCACTGGAATGCACCTTTCTCCTATAAGATCTTCTGTGGAATGCACATTTTCCTGCCCCTGTGGCTGAAAGGCACCGACGTCATCACCATTTTCTCCGCTGGAACGCACCTCCTCCTTCTTTGTTGTAGTAGTATGCATGTGTCTCCGCCTCTGTGACCTATTGACACCGGCCTGTACTCTGTTGGAATGCACCTCTATTTTATTTTATTTTATTTATTTTTTTTTCATGTTGGCTCCGCCCATCCAGCTGACATTGTGCTCCTCCCCATCCCCTATATATAGCTTTACCCAGCACATAGCCACACACTCCTCCTGGCGGTGGACACCGCGGAGTTTGGTCTCTCCTGTGCGCTGGTAAGAATAGTTCTTTTTTCCCCACACCCATCCTATATGGCATCTTTATACCGGGCCGTTCTCCTTAGCCTTATGGTTAACTTACATTTTGTTGCTTCCTTGTAGATTTGCGTCATAGCTCTTTAGCTATAAGGGTTTTCTCCCCTCCCCTTGGCTTAACCCTTTCCATTAGGTATGTATCTCTGTGGGCAATTTATGCAACAATAGTTATTACATATACCATATTGTCCATTTTCCCGGCCTGTTTTTACTCCTGGATATACTGAATACCATATCTTTTTTATATAGACATCTCCAATTTGTTTGTCCTGGTTCGAGTTTACCAGTTATATTTTTTGGTATGTACCTGCTCTAGTCCAACTATATGGTTACACTGTCACGACACTCCAGCTGTGTCATTTTTTTGATACGTTTCCCATGTCCAATTTTAGATGCCATTTATTTACATTCCATTTGGGGCTCTACCTTACATACAGGTGTACTTAGGTATGTGTTCCATCCTCTTACTACTTTACTCCTTCCTCACCACACTTACTCCACTGCCATCTTATTATATATTTATATTATTCTCCGGTTCCCTGGCCCCTATACGATCTATGTAGGTTCTGATTCTAGTCCCACACTGGCACTTATGTTCTACTTCTTGCGGTTCTATGTCCACATTCTATTTCGCAGCCTTTTTAGTTCACAAACGGCGGTTATGCTGGTTGTATTCTACGATTATATATTATCTGACGTCCCATGACATTTTGTATTCATATGATGTATATACTTCTGTTTATTTGGTTAATTTTTGTTATCACTGTGTCCTATTTTGTTTACACTCCCTGTTTTTGTTTACATATATTTCTGTTTTGTATTTATTTTCTTTGTAGCACACTGATGAAGGTCTAGAGTTGACCAAAACGTTTGTGACTTTGTATGTAAATAAACCCCTCCATTTTGCATCACAATCCCTAGGAGTGTGCTAGTCACTTGTTTTCTGATCCAAATAAGGGCTCAGACATTCTTTTCACAACATCAATGGGTTTGTTGCTGACACAGCAAAGACCATCTGGCTGTTTTCCATCATAAATTTCAATGTTGTATGTGTAGGTCTTACTGGCATCAACAAGAGCATACATTTTTATTCTGTATTTGCTAGGTTTTGATGGTATGTATTGACGAAATGCGCATCTGCCATGAAAACCAGGGAGCATTTCGTCAATTGTGACATTTGCCCCAGGGCAATAGTTTATCTTACAGTTTTCCACAAATTTTTGGAATACATCGCGAATTGGAGCAAGCCGGTCATTTGTTTTACGTTCGGTTCGGGTAGTTCTGTCATCAAACCGAAGGCAACGAATTAGAATCTTGAATCTTTTTAGAGACATAACAAGGCTAAATCTTTCAATTCCATCATTTTCTATACCCCAAAGTTCCTCCAAACTTTGCCGATTTGGCCTATAAGCTCCTGCAAGGTAAAATAATCCAAAAAATGCACGCAGTTCGATTTCATCCGTGGGCTTCAGGATTCTGTCACAGATGAACTTGTGCTTTATATTGTCTATATATTGATTAGTGTATATGACAATAGATTCCAGAATGTCATCTGTGAAAAAAGTATTCCAGCATTTAGTTGCAGTTTTTGCATTACGTGCTGTTCCCATAACTGCAGGAAGGTGAGTGATAATGTTATGAGGTTCCATACGTTTTTTTATTGGTGGATTCTTGTTCCATTTGTTTTTTTTTTATCTTTTCCCATATAATAAGATTCTATATCTTCTTCCTCTTCATCACTGTCACCATCTTGCTCTGTTTCAGAATTTAGTTCACAGACTTCCACCTCATCATGAGAATCAATCTCACTTTCTTCAAAATCCTCCTTCATTGTGGGGTCTGCATCATCATCATCTAACAGCATGTTTCTCACTTCCTCAACATGATGGGGTTTTGAAAGATCATACATTTTCTTGTCCATTTCAGAAGATAATCTGAAGTAAGAGAGAGAATATGCATTAGGGAACTGTGAAGCACACTTTCATTTGTAAGAAAATCTGCCTTATTTATATGAAATATCCACAAACCTTCCTCTATCCATTCATAAAACAAGCTAAATAAACAATAGTAATGACTAAAACATTACATACCAACCTTATAAAGTGTGATGTGTTCGGGACCAATGAGCCAGAGAAGCCAGCAAAGCTATATCTTCCTTCCTGAAGCTCTGCAAACCAACTGTGGTATCAGGTTTCACACAGTAGCTAAAGCCAGGAGACTATCTAGAGGGAGGGGGTTTCCTGAAAATCTGGTGAGAAGGGAGAAATGAAAGTAGAAGAGCCGCGCCTGTCAGATCCAATGTTCCTGACAGAGGGTTCAAAATATACTATTGCCATCACAACCCCTCTTGCCCAAACTTAACCAGCCTATAACAGTACAAAGAACGTTCACCCTGGTGCTCTAGTAGCAGTTAAGAGACATTGCAGGAGACAGAGTTAAAAAGTAGGTCCAATGTAGTGGTGTGGGTCACTGAGACTTAAAATAGAGTGCATGAGCTGCCAAACAATTCTCCAATGGGGGAACCTTTTTCACAAATAGACTAGTGCCATCGCAAGCCCCTTGCCAAAAATTCACCGGCCTATAACAGTACTGAGCACATTTTCCTTGGTGATCCAGTGGCAGTTAAAGGACACATTGCAGGAGACAGAATGAGGTAAAAGTAATATAATAAATTGGCACTCAACTGGTATGTATAGGATGCTTTGAAAGTGAGATTTTATTGCAGTCCAGAAAAATAAACATTTCGGTCTCAACACGACCTTCTTCAGTAAACCGAAACGTTTATTTTTCTGGACTGCAATAAAATCTCACTTTCAAAGTATCCTATACATACCAGGTGAGTGCCAATTTATTATATTACTTGTATTCTGGTTTGGGGAACCTATCTTGTGCACCAACACAGCTGTGCCACGATTTACTTCAGCATGAAGAAGTAGGCCCAATGTAATGCCATGCCCAATTCCTCAATGTGGGGTCCTTTTTAAAAATAAATAAGAGTGCCATCACAGCCCCCTTGCCCAAAATGCACCTTACAGAGCATGTTCACCCTGGTGATCTAGTGGCGGTTAAAGCACGCATTGCAGGAGACAGAATGAAGAAGTAGGTCCAATGTAATGTCATGCCCAATTCCCCAATGTGGGGTCCTTTTTTAAAAAAAATAAGAGAGCCATCACAGCCCCCTTGCCCAAAATGCACCGTACAGAACATGTTCACCCTGTGTTAGGGCTAGCGAACAGCACCGAGTAAATATAGACGTTTATTATAATTGGTGCATTCGCAGCCTGGGGTCCACCGTGAAGGAGGAACCTGCTGCTAGTGAATGGTGGCAGTGTTTGGCAGTATAGACTAGCTCTGTTACTTCACAGAGTAGCCGTGAAAGGAAAGCACTGCGCCCTGTTAGCTTCACAGGAGCACAAGCTTACTGCGGAACTGATAGCAGTCAGTGGTTATGCAAACACGCAATCTCCTCACCGGAGGTGCCGGTATTCTAGGGGCTTATTTCAGCCGGGTCCCTGAATACATTCATACAATCTCCTCACCAGAGTTGCCGGTATTCTAGGGGCCTATTTCAGCTGGGTCCCTAAATACATTCACACATAACCACACTGGCGCAAAGCACATACTTGGATTGATACTAGCGCATGGCCGTGCGGTCATGCAAACCTTTTATAGCTGCAGCAAGTACAGGACCTTCCCAGAAGGACCAATGGGAGGCTGCCACAGAAGTTGAGCACCTTCAAGACCTTCCTAGAGGACCAATAGGATTAGCTGCAGTATCTAGGCATGTGATCCTTGATCTCCAACAAGAGATCTTACCCTGGGCATGCTCAGAAGGGGAAAAGCAGGACTTAATCCCAAAAATGTCTGCTCGCTGCTGCCCAGTACTGGCTACAATGGCAGAAGCTGGAAGGGCAGCAGTAACCCTTTGCACAGAGTCAGACTGAGCGAGACGCTGGGACCGACATCTCCGCTGAGCAGACTCCACTGCGGCAGGAGAAGAATGGGAGACCCAGCGGAGATGGCTCGAGATCCCCCCTGTGCAGAGGCGGGAACTTGACCGCTAACACCTTGGTGATCTTGTGGCAGGTAAAGGACACAATGCAGGAGGCAGAGTTAAGAAGTAGGCCCAATGTAGTGGTGTGTGTCTCTTAAACTTGTGATGCAGTGCATGATCTGCCAAACAATTCCCCAATGGGGGTGACTTTTTAAAAATAGACTAGTGCCATCGCAGGCCCCTTGCCCAAAATTCACAGGCCCATAACAGTACTGAGCACGTTCACCCTGGTCATCTAGCGGCAGTTAAAGGACACAATGCAGGAGACAGACCTAAGAAGTTGGCCCAATGCAATGTAATGCCCAATTCCCCAATGTGGGGTCCTGTTTTTACAAAATAAAATAGTGCCTTCACAGCCCCTGTGCCAAAAATTCACTGGCCATTGACAGTACAGAGCACATTCACCCTGGTCATCTAGTGGCAGGTAAAGGACACAATGCAGGAGACATAGTAAAGAAGTAGGCCCAATGTAGTGGTGTGTGTCTCTTAAAAATGTGATGCGGTGCATGAGCTGCCAAACAATTCCCCAATGGGGGTACCTTTTTTAAAAATAGACTAGTGCCATTGCATGCCCCTTGCCCAAAATTCAATGGCCTATAACAGTACTGAGCATGTTTATCCTGGTGATCTAGTGGGGGTTAAAGGACACATTGCTGGAGACAGAATGAAGAAGTAGGCCCAATGTAATGTCATGCCCAATTCCAAAATGTGGGGTCCTTTTTTTAAAAAAAAAAGAGTGCCATCACAGCCCTTGGCCCAAAATGCACCGTACAGAGCACATTCACCCTGGTGATCTAGTGGCAGTTAACCCCTTCATGACCCAGCCTATTTTGACCTCAAGAAGTAGGCCCAATGTAATGTATAGCCCAATTCCCCAATGTGGGGTCCTGTGTTTACAAAATAAAATAGTGCCTTCACAGCCCCCGTGCCAAAAATTCACTGGCCAATAACAGTACAGAGCACATTCACCCTGGTCATCTAGTTGTTCTGGATGACGAGGATGAGGATACGGAGGAGGATAACAACAAACACACCAAATGTGTGGTTGTGAAGAGGTGCATGAGAATAAACCTCCCAAAAAGAGAGAATGTATTTGAGGTTATGTTTCGCTCTTTTCACTTGGTGGTGTACAGAAGTCTTTCCCAATCCAGCCCTTGTTCATTTTTATAAGAGTCAGCCTGTCAGTTGACAGGCGCATGCGCTTATCTGTTGTGATTCCACCAACGGCACTAAAAACCTGCTCTGACAGAACGCTAGCAGCAGGGCAGGCCAGGACCTCCTAGGCGTAGAGAGCCAGTATATGCCACGTGTCCAGTTTGGACACCCAATAATTAAAAGGCACAGAGGAATCCAGGAGGATGTTTGTACGATCGGCAAGGTACTCCCTCAGCATCTTCCCAAACACTGCACTTCTTGTGACAGCACCCCTTGCCTCTGTGCCAGCACGATGGGAGGGTCTGAGAAAACTGTCCCAGAACTTTGCCATTGTTCCCCTGCCTGAGCTGGATAGTACTTCTGTCTCTCTCACTTGGACTCCTTGGTTGTACAACAAACTCTGACGTCTGCTGCCAGCGTTCTCACATGGGAATTTTCTAAGTAATTCCACTACAAGGGCCCTCTGACTCTGCAACATTTTAGTACACCTCTCTGCCTCTGGTAGAAGAGAATGAAAGTTCTCCTTGTAGAATGGGTCTAGAAGTGTCACCAACCAGTAATGAGTGTCGCCCAAAATTTAATGAGGGTCACGTGAAACGCAGTGCAAAGTAAAGTCAGCCATGCGTGCTAGACTGCTAACAGGCAAGACTCCTCACAAACAGGACGACTGACCATGCTGTCCTCCTCCTCCTCCCTGTCCTCACGCCATCCCCACTGAACAGAAGGTATGACAGCTGTGTTTGTAGTACCATCTATAGCGCATGAAAGTAGCTCGTGATCTTCCTCCTCCTTTTCATTGACTACCAATCCACGATGAGAAGACATGAGGCTGGGCTGAGTGTAATCCCCCTGTATGGTTCCTTGCTCCATGTCCTTGTGCTCTGCCTGCAATGCATCCTCTTTAATTGTAAGCAGGGAGGTTTTCAGAATACATCATCGCCGCTCACCATCTTGGTGCAGTCCTCAAAGTTTTGGAGGATGGTACGTATGTTGGACATTCATGTCCACTCCTGAGGTCTTATGTGTGGAGTCTGAACTGAATATTGATGGCCTTGTTGATGTTGGTAGTCAACAGCTGCCATCTTCTGCTCACAAAGCCTTTCCAACATAAGCAGCATAGAGCTCCCGCGCGAGGGGACATCACACACCAGCCAGTGAGTTGGAAGCTGCAAACGCTGCTGAAGCACAGCAAGGGTGGCTGAAGCTGTATCTGACTTTGTAAAATTGGCAGACAGATGGCATACTTTCACTAGCAGATCCGGCTGCTCCGGGTAGCTTTTCAGAAAACGTTGAATCACGAGGTTAAGCACATGGGCCAAGCAAGGTATGTGTGTGAGCTCACCTTGCCTCAGAGCCGCCACCAGGTTATGGCCATTGTCACACATGACCATGCCTGGCTGTAGGCTCAGCAGTGTCATCTAAACATCTGACTGCTCTTTCAGCGCTGTCCACAACTCTTCTGCATTGTGCGGTTTGTCACCTATGCAGATTAGCTTCATCACAGCCTATTGACGCTTGGCTGAGGCAGTGTTGCAGTGCTTCCAGCTTCTGACTGATGTGTTGATTTCAGAGATGGAGGATGAAGAGGAGGAGGAGGAGGAGTTGCAGGAGCTGTAGACTGCGGGGGCAACCCTAATTGATGTAGGGCCTGCAATCCTCGGCATCGTGAGGATGTGTTCCATCCCAAAGTCCGACTGAGTCCCGGTTTCCACTATGTTGTCCTGTCCCTGCCCACAAGCACTTGTCCATGTGTCCGTGGTTAGGTGGACATTCCCTGTAACAGCACTGTTGAAGGCATGGGTAATGTTGTGGGATACATGCTGGTGTAATTCTGGTACGGCACAATGGGAGTAATAGTGGGACTGGGGCCCGAGTACCTTGGGACGGCCACCGCCATCAGGTTGTGGAATGCTTCCATCTCAACAAGCCTAAAAGGAAGCATTCCTAGCGCAAGCAGAAGAGAATATTAGAATTGAGGACTGTGGCCTGTGGGGCGATGGCTGGGTATTTCCGCTTGCATTCCAAAGACTGAGTTATAGACAACTGAAGGCTGTGCTTTGAGAAGTACATGGACGGGCTTGCTGATCGTGCTGCTTGACTGATGGCCACAACAAGTGTAGGGCTAGAGGCATCTGTGCACTGTGTACTGATGCACTGTGTACTGGGGATTGGCAGAACAGTGGAAGAAGCAGTGTGACCAGCAGGCAGTGGTCCTGGAGCCTGGGGTTTGACCCACAAAGTCGGGTGCTTTGCTTGCATGTGCCCGATCATGCTGGTGGTGGTCAGGTGGTCAGGCTGTTGTTTTGCTGCCCCTGCTGATGCGGGCATGGCAGGTGCTGCAAATGGCCTGTTTGGAGTTATCGGCAGAGTCTTTATAAAATAACCAGACTTGGGAAGATCTAACAGTTAGAATGGCTACTTTCGTCATGCTGGTGTTATGGGGAACGGATGCACCCCTTCTGTCTGTGGCCACTACACTGCTTCTTCCTGCCTGTTGGGGTGATATGCCTCCTTCCCCATGTGTGCTGCTGCCCTCACTCTGCATATGTCCTCCTGCCAGGTTGGGTCAGTCACACAGTCATCCACCACCTCATCTTCCACATCCGCACCCTGCTCCTCCTCCTGACTTTCTGGACATTGTGTCTCATCATCGTCCACCTCTTCTGACACTTTCCCACCATCGCCTTCATGTAACCGCGGCCGTTCAAAGCTTTGGGCATCTCTACATGCGATCTCAGCTGTCACCACTTCAAGTTTAAAGGCCTAGAGTTCAGAATCTTGAAAAGGAAAACTGAACAGCTCTTCAGAGTGTCCAAGTATGGGTATCAGTTGTCTCAGGGCATTTGGCATGGTGGGAGGAAGGAGGATCAGGGTGAGGAATATCCAGGCCACACTCACGGCTACTCAGACTTGACCATGTGGAAGACATGGTGATGGTGGTGGTGGCTATGTGACTGGAAGCATTATCCGCTATACAACCAACAACCGTTTCACACTGCTCTAGCTTCAATAGTGGTGTGCTGCGGTCCCCTAGAAACTGGGACAGGAAGGACGAGCGAGAAGATATGGGTCTTTGTTGTGGCCCACTTTCACATTGGCCATGGCCTCATCCTCTGCACCATAATCATCACATCCACTTCCCCGTCCCTTGCCCCTTACCTTGTCCATTTTAAATGGACTACAGCACTATTTCAAATGCTCAACACAAACATATTTATTAGTAGCAAAATAATATCTGATCAGTATGCCTGCAAATCTACGATTTTTCAAACCCAACACCAGGCAGGCCTCAGCCTGACAAAACAGACTGTATTCAATTTTTGGGGCTTTTTTGTGAATTTAAATAATGCAAAATAGTGCTGTATATAAGTAGAGCAACAGACAGCAAAACAAGGGGTACACCGGCCTACAATGACCAAACTTGGAGCATGCAGATATATGAGGGCTGTCACGGAAATACCACACTGGCAAATATGTGGCCTTTTTGTAATTTTGGAAACTAAATAGTGCTGTATAGACAGTCTCAGACAGCAAAGAAAGGGGTCCACTGGCCTACAATGCCCAAAGTTGGAGCCCGCAGATATATGAGGCCTTTTTCGGTGAATTTAAAACACATAAAAAAAGTGGCACAAGGATAGCACACACAACTATGCTACGTATGCCTGACAAACTATGATTTTTCAACAGGCCTCAGTCTGACAGAACATACTGTATATTTTTGTTTTTTGGGAGTGAATTTTTGGAAAAAAAATGCAACTAGGTATATAGGAAAGAAGCTGCAGAAGCAGACAGTTATGGAGCTTTGGGAGGGATGCAGTGGGAGCAATGGACGCACATACAGTGCCTGCAGGCCTTGCACTGATGTGGATATGCTGTGCCCTGCCTACCTAGCGCTGCAATATCGGGACCAACGAATTAGCTCTAAAAAGGACTTTTGGTTTCTGTGGAGTTGTAGATTTAAGAGTTGCAGACCTAAACCAACTCTATAAATCACGATTCTGCCCCTATCTCGGCATCAGCTCTCCCTAGTGTCGCTAAATAAAGAACAGAATGCGGCGAGAGTTCTCTTATACTCGGGATGATGCTGTGCGGCCAAACCAATCACAGCACGACCACAACAAAGATGGCTGTGGCGTTTCATGGCCTGGCAGACAATCCCTGCACCGTGATTGGGTCTCTAAAGTCTACCAAAAATGCTGGGTGGAGACACCAGTTACCGCCGAATAATCCCGGAAATGCTCGCTGCTCACCTAGTACACCGAGTATAGTGATACTCGGGTGAGTATCGAGTAGTGGCAAGCACGTTCGCTCATCACTAGTAGTTAGCTAACCTTCCAGCAACGATAATTCATTATGAAAACCTCTTGTATTAATATCGGAACCCTGGTAGAAGTTGTTTGGTCTTGGTATTGTACAAGGAGTATAGAAACACACCAGGCTGGTATGCAGGTCAGAAATGGAAGAAGGGTCCATGAGGACTGGGCTCCACCACCAATTAGAAAATGGTAAAACATAATTTATACTGTGCAATTAAAAACACGTTGGCAAAAAGCAAAAAAAGATCAAAAAGATTAAAGATCCATAAGCGAACGTGTTTTGAGTAATCTATGAATAACCTTATGGATCCTTAATCCTTTTTCTCTTTTTTGTTTTTTCTCACCATGTTTTTAATTGCCCAGTAAAGGTTATTTTTTTCCAACATTTCCTCATCTGTGCTGTAGCTCAGTCCTCATGGACCATTATTTCAAGCTTAATAAGTGATAATAGTTGAAAAAGAAATACTAGAAACAAATTAGTCATTACTAGGATAATTAAAAGGTAAACAACTGACTGTTAAAAATTAGTCTCATGAACAAAAGATGGCAAGATCATAAGTGTATATGCATATCTTACAAATATAGGAATTTAGAACAATCTTGGGGAAAGAGAATGAGATATATTCATTTAAAAAAATTAAACATCAAAAACGGTTAACTGTTCAAAATTTAATATATGTTACTTTTTGGTAGTCTAGTGCACTCATTGCCAATATTTTAAAAAGGTAGATACCAAGAATTTCATCAACAGAAGTCTGGTCCAATTCACAGAACAGGACAGCGATCGATTGTTGTTCAAAATGACAGTTTACACAGAATAACACTGAGTGATGTTTTGGGACAACGAACATTTAAAATCTCATGGTTTTTGACAACTTTAAGAGGACTCAACACAATATTCAGCCAGAGGTCCAAGACCTTGCCACATGCAACAAACTGTAAGTATAGGTCGTCTTCTATCAAAAGTTTGAGTTATTTCACAATTGTATCTATTTTTGAGGAAAATGGGTGACAACAATCCATTACATATATAACCAGGCAGATCTGTCTAGTTTATAGAGCTGCATTTAAATCACTGCCTAACTAGACAGATTTACCACCCAGAGGTTTGTAAAATCTCAACGACAGATGAATGGCAGTTGCAGTGGTGATTATAGAATATTATATAGGGGGCAATTTATTAAAACTGCCATGAAGTAAAAGTAAAGTAGTTGCCCTTAGCAACAAGTACTTTTTGACTATAAAAACATAGCTATTAACCAAATTAAAAATCTTATAAATGACAATAATACATCCAACATCTATTTTCTAATGCTTTAAGTCCTTATTATGTCCACTTCCCCATTTTTTGTTTGCCAATCAGCAAACTGAAATTACACATTTATGAGTAGAGATGATGAGATTTTTGGATGTTCGAGTCCATAGGGTTTGGCTGAAGTTCAAAAAACCTTTTTTTCGGGTACCAGAATGATACCCTAACTCAAACTTGAACCCGGGCCCAATTCAAACGAATGTTGGGCCCAAACATCCAACATCATTCATGCTATCATCTGTATGACAGCACGGGAAACGCTGGCTCTGATAGGCAGTAACCTTACACGTTATCGCCGGTCACATCACTGTGGTTCCCACACTGGACCGCGGATGACAACGTGTGAGCAGGCAGCTGTGACAAAGGTGAAAAGGTTACCGCCAGTCAGGCGTCGGCTGATGACTACTACTGATAGCAGCGAGACCAGACTTTCGCAGATCAGAATATTCACCAGCTGGCACCTGTCAATAGTAATAAATATGTATGTGAGATAATTAGTGCAGTGCCTGTGTATTTTACTATAAGGCTAAGTACACACGTTCAGGATTTCTCGCAGAAAATTCCTGAGAAAAACCGGACATTTTCAGCAAGAAATCCGCAAGAAATCTGCATGCGGTTTTGTGGCGGTTTTGCCGCGGTTCTTTCCGGACATTTCCCAATGCATTTTGTAGTGGGAAATCTGCAAAAAAAATGTAAAATTAATGAACATGCTGCGGTTTTTACCGCGATGCGTTTTTTTCGCGGAAAAAAACGCATCATGTGCACAAAACATGCGGAATTCATTCTAAATGATGGGATGCTTGTTGTATGCATTTTTTGCGGTTTTATAGCGTTTTTATCGGTAAAAAACATGAAAAAACGCTATGTATTTAGCTTATAAGTAAATAAAAGAAAAAAATGGTGTGGGGTCCCCTTTGTTCCTAATAACTAGCCCTCAACTGTCAGTTTTATCTTGGCCGGTTATCTAAAATAGAAGATCCCTATGCCGTTTCTTAATTTAAATAAATAATTTAAAACAAAGTGGCATGTGGTCCCCACCCATTTTTCCTAATTTGGGTATTGCTCCTCCCCAGCTTAGTATGCGGGAAGGGGAACCAGACTTTCAGCAGGGTCTGATTCAGGCTGTGTAGAGTGGAAGGGGAATGCAGTGGTCTGGGTCAATATACCAGCAGACTCATCTAGCAGTGGCAGGGCAATGGGCAGGATGAGGAGGAAACACAGATATAGGCCCAAATACAAAAGTAGGCTAAATGCAGTTCAAAATTGGTAACAGGACTAAACAGGTGGAGTAGCTTTGTTCAGTGGAGGACAATTGTAATGAGTGGTGCAGACACAGTTAGTAGGCTGTTATGACCTGGTGGTTAAGAGGCCACATTGAAATGACCTGGTGGCTAAAACGCAACATGGAACAGCTCTGAGAAGGTGGTATCTCTACTGACCGCAGTCCCTAATCCTAACAACACAACTAGAAATAGCCGTGGGATGTTCCTGTCACTCCCTAGACACCTCGTCACAGCCTAAGATATAACTACCCCTAAAGAAGGAAATAGAAAGCTATCTTGCCTCAGAGAAACCCCCAAAAGGAAAGACAGCCCCCCACAAATATTGACTGTGAAAGGAGAGGGGAATGACGAACACAGAAATGAAATTAGAATTCAGCAAAGGGGAGACCAATACTAAACTAGATAGACAGAGAGCAAAGGAAACTGTGTGGTCAGTATTAAAAACTACAAAATCCACGCAGAGTTTACAAAAATGAACTCCACACCGACCCACGGTGTGGAGGGGCAAATCTGCTTTCCCAGAGCTTCCAGCTAGCCTGAATAAGACATAGTGACAAGCTGGACAAAGAGACAAAATGCAAAGCAATAGAGTCCAAACAAATGGACAAACAAACTAGCAAAACTTATCTTTTGCAGACAAGGACTGGCCATATGAGAAATCCAAGGGAAGAATCAAATCCAACCAAGAACATTGACAGCAGGCATGGACTAAAGCCCAGAGCAGGTTTAAATAACAAACCCAGGCAAGCCTAACGGAGCAGCAGTTCCACTCGAAACCACCAGAGGGAGCCCAAGGGCAGAACTCGCAAACATACCATTAGCAACCACAGGAGGGAGCTCCAGAACGGAACTCACAACAGTAGGCCCAAAATAAAAAATTAGGCTAAATGCAGTTCAAAATTGGTAACAGGACTAAACAGGCGGCATAGCTTTGTTCAGTGGAGGACAATTGTAATGAGTGGCGCAAACACAGTTAGTAGGCCCAAAATAAAAAAGTAGGCTAAATGCAGTTCAATATTGGTAACAGGACTAAACAGGCGGCATAGCTGTTAGCAGTCAAGTTCCTGCTGCTGCACAGGGGGAATCTCGAGCCGTGTCTACTGCAGTCTGCCATTCTGCATCGGCCGCAGTGGAGCCCGCTCAGAAGAGACGTCGGTCCCAACGTCTCACTCAGCCTGATACTGTGCAAAGTGTTACTGCTGCCTTTTCAGGCTCTGCTATTGTACCCTGCACTGGTCTGCCGTGAGGTGGCTTTTCTGGGACTAAGTCCTGCTTTGCACACACTGAGCATGCCCAGGGTAAGATCTCTCAGTGGAGGTCTAGGGTCACATGCTCAGGGACTGCAGCGACTTCCATTGGTCCTCCAGGAAGGCCCTGTACCTGATCAAGTTCTGTGAAAGCCTTCCATTGGTTCTTCTTGGAAGGTCCTGTACGTGCTGCAGCTATAAAAGGTTTGCATGGCCGCACGGCCATGCGCTAGTATCACCTCATGTCATGAGCTTGTTAATTGTGGTTACACCTGTATGTGTGTGTTCAGGGACCCGGCTGAAATAAGCCCCTAGAATAGCAGCTCCTCCGGTGAGGACTGTTTGTATACTTTTCTGGGTGTGTGACCACTGACTGCCTCCAGCTCAGCAGTTAGCTGTGTTCCTCTGTGATGCTAACAGGGCACAGCATCTTATTTCCAGTGACTCTGTGGAGTTAACAGAGTTCGCTTATACCGCCATATAGCGCCGCCATTTGCCAGCAGCAGGTTCCTCTCCTGCACGGTTGACCCCGGGTTGCGAACACACCTATTTATACATATATATATATATATATATATGTATATATACTCGGTGCGTTCCGCCAACCCTAACAATAGCTTTGTTCAGTGGAGGACAATTGTGATGAGTGGCGCAGACATAGTTAGTAGGCCCAAAATAAAAAAGTAGGCTAAATGCAGTTCAAAATGGGTAAGAGGACTAAACAGGCGGCATAGCTTTGTTCTGTGGAGGACAATTGTAATGTGTGGCGCAGACACAGTTAGTGGGCCCAAATACAAAAGTAGGCTAAATGCAGTTCAAAATTGGTAACAGGACTAAACAGGCGGCATAGCTTCGTTCTGTAGAGGACAATTGTAATGAGTGGTGCAGACACAGTTAGTGGGCCCAAATTCAAAAGTAGGCTAAAAGCAGTTCAAAATTGGTAACAGGACTAAACAGGGGGCATAGCTTTGTTCAGTGGAGGACAATTGCAATGAGTGGAGCAGACACAGATAGTAGGCTCAAAATAAAAGTGTAGGCTAAATGCAGTTCAAAATTGGTAACAGGACTAAACAGGCAGCATAGCTTTGTTCTGTGGAGGACAATTGTAATGAGTGGCGCAGACACAGTTGGTAGGCCCAAAATAAAAAAGTAGGCTAAATGCAGTTCAAAATTGGTAACAGGACTAAACAGGCGGCATAGCTGTTAGCAGTCAAGTTCCCGCTGCTGCACAGGGGGAATCTCGAGCCGTGTCTGATGCAGTCTCCCATTCTGCATCGGCCGCAGTGGAGCCCGCTCAGCGGAGACGTCGGTCCCAGTGTCTCACTCAGCCTGATACTCTGCAAAGGGTTACTGCTGCCTTTTCAGGCTCTGCTATTGTAACCTGCACTGGTCTGCGGTGAGCAGGCTTTTCTGGGACTAAGTCCTGCTTTGCACACACTGAGCATGCCCAGGGTAAGTTCTCTCAGTGGAGGTCTGGGTCACATGCTCAGGTACTGCAGCGACTTCCATTGATCCTCCAGGAGGGCCTTGTACCTGATGAAGTTCTGAGTCAGCCTTCCATTGGTCCTTCTTGGAAGGTCCTGTACGTGCTGCAGCTATAAAAGTTTTGCATGGCCGCACGGCCATGCGCTAGTATCACCTCATGTCATGAGCTTGTTAATTGTGGTTACGCCTGTATGTGTGTGTTCAGGGACCCGGCTGAAATAAGTCCCTAGAATACCGGCTCCTCCGGTGAGGACTGTTTGTATACTTTTCTGGGTGCATGACCACTGACTGCTTCCAGCTCAGCAGTTAGCTGTGTTCCCCTGTGACGCTAACAGGGCACAGCATCTTATTTCCAGTGACTCTGTGGAGTTAACAGAGTTCTCCTTTACCGCCATATAGCGCCGCCATTTGCCAGCAGCAGTTTCCTCTCCTGCACGGTGGACCCTGGGTGGCGAACGCACCTATTTATACATATATATATATACTCGTGCGTTCCGCCAACCCTAACAATAGCTTTGTTCAGTGGAGGACAATTGTAATGAGTGGCGCAGACATAGTTAGTAGGCCCAAAATATAAAAGTAGGCTAAATGCAGTTCAAAATTGGTAACAGGACTAAACAGGCGGCATAGCTTTGTTCTGTAGAGGACAATTGTAATGAGTGGCGCAGACACAGTTAGTAGGCCCAAATACAAAAGTAGGCTAAATGCAGTTCAAAATTGGTAACAGGACTAAACAGGCGGCATAGCTTTGTTCAGTGGAGGGAAATTGTAATGAGTGGCGCAGACACAGTTAATAGGCCCAAATACAAAAGTAGGCTAAAAGCAGTTCAAAATTGGTAACACGACTAAACAGGCGCCATAGCTAGGTACTGGGGTGGGCTCCTCTGCTGAGTAGCAGACAGTGGTAGTAGGCGCAAAGTATTAACTGGTCTAAATGGAGGCCAGGGCCCCTGTATATTTTAACTATCATCTATTATTTCAACAAATTTGTATTGGCAGTGCCATTGAAGGATTTAACAGCACAGACTACACAGTGGTGGAGCAGGGAGAGGTAAGTATTGCAAGTGGTAGAGCACTGTTCGAGCTGGGCGGAACACTCTCTCATGGGCGGCAGTACTGGCACAGGCCCCCTCATATTACGAGGGTGTGTCTGACGTTGGTTGTGCACCACCACCGTCAGAAACACTTCATTGTACTATGAGGGACCCTATGCCAGTGCCGTTGCCCAAGAGTGGGCGCACCCACCTGTCCAGGAAAACGGCACTCACACGGATGCTTGCGCCAGGTGGTGACCACGGCCCTGTGGGGGGAATCAGCCCATTTAGGGAGGTATAAAAATGGCCTATGGTGGACATTCAGCTGCTTCAAATGGAGGAATTGGAGAAGTCAGTGTTAGGGCTAGCGGAACGCACAGAGTAAATATAGATGTTTATTATTATTGATGCGTTCGCAGCCCGGGGTCCACCATGCAGGAAAACCTGCTGCTAGTAAATTAAATGGTGGCACTATTTGGCGGTATAGACTAGCTCTATTACTTCACAGAGAAGCCGTGAAAGGAAAGCACTGCGCCCTGTTAGACTTCACAGGAGCCCAGGCTAACTGCCCAACAGAGAGCAGTCAGTGGTCATGCATGCACACAAAACTCCTCGCCGGAGGTGCCTGCATTCTAGGGCCTTATTTCAGCCAGGTCCCTGAATACACTCACACACACAATCTCCCCACCGGAGGTGCCGGTATTCTAGGGGCTTATTTCAGCCGGGTCCCTGAATACAATCTCACTTGACCACACTGGCGCAAAGCACATAACTCAGAAAGATACTAGCACATAGCCGTGCGGACAAGCGCACCTTATACGAGGGGCGATCCAAAAGTAATGATAATCGGTTATTTCTATCGCACACAGAAATTAAAATAAAATGTTTTCTTCTCTCTTAGGTACCCACTAGTCCAGGAAAAAAAAATTACTTAAATAGACCACGATTCCCGGGAGCTACCTTCATTTGAATATGAACTGCCGAGGAGTGAACATCAAAATGGAAAAAAACGAGCTCAGAGCTGTCATCAAATACCTCTGCTTGAAAAAAAATGACTACCAAAGACATACACAGCGACTTGGTGGAAACATTGGGGGACTTTTCTCCTCCATATTCTACAGTTGCACGCTGGGCCAAGGAATTTAAGCTGGGAAGAACATCGACGGAAAATAACCATCGTGAAGGACGCCCATCCACGTCCCTCAATGAAGAAAACGTGAAAAAAGTTGAAGAAGTTGTATTGGCAGATCGAAGAGAGGGTCACGATCAAGAATTTTTTTCACAGGGAATTCTAAGTTTAGAAAAGAGATGGACTAAATGTATAGACTTGTTAGGAGACTATGTAGAAAAATAAATTTATTTTTTGACTATATTCATTGTGTTTAGTATTGATTATCATTACTTTTGGATCGCCCCTCGTATAGCTGCAGCAACTACAGGACCTTCCAAAAAAAGACCAATGGGAAACTGCCACAGAACTTGAGCACCTTCAGGACCTTCCTAGAGTGCCAATGGGAATAGCTGAAGTACCTGAGCATGTGACCCTTGATCTCCAATGAGAGATCTTACCCTGGGCATGCTCAGAAGGGGAAAAGCAGGACTTAGTCCCAAAGATGTCTGCTCGCTGCTGACCAGTACTGGATACAATGGCAGAAGCTGGAAGGACAGCAGTAACCCTTCGCACAGTGTCAGACTGAGCATGACGCTGGGACAGACGCCTCCGCTGAGCAGGCTCCACTGTGGCAGGAGAAGAATGGGAGACCGCAGCGGAGATGGCTCGAGATTCCCCCTGTGCAGAGGCAGGAACTCGACCCCTAACATTATTCCCCCTCCTTGGACCTCGCCACGCTCAAAGGCAGCAATGAGCTGCGGAGCCCAAATATTCTCAGCAGGCTCCCAGGACCTGTCCTCGGGACGACAACCCTTCCAGTCCACCAAATTAAATTTTTTGCCACGTACCACCTTGCACCCCAAAATAGCGTTCACCTCGTAATCGTCCATAGACGAACCCGATGTCCCAGCAGATGACTCGGAAAACCGGGACATGTATACGGGTTTCAAGAGGGACACATGAAAGGTGTCGGTGATACCCAGACGTGGCGGAAGGGCCAGATGGTAGACCACAGGGTTAACCTGTTCGAGGACCTTGAAAGGGCCCAAGTAGCGAAGAGCAAACTTAGTGAACTCAACTCGCAGCCTGATGTTACGGGCAGAGAGCCACACTAAGTCACCAGGAGCAAAGGTCGGAGCGGGGCGCCAATGTGCATCGGCGGAGGACCTCATTCTCTCCTTGGAGGCCCGAATGGCATCCTGAGTGCGGTCCCAAATGTCCCGCGCCTCCACAGCCCAGTCTGCCACCCAGGAGTCGGCAGAAGACACGGGCATAGGCACGGGTACCTGCGGATGTTGAGCATAGTTTAGAGGGAATGGGGTCTGTCCGGTAGAGTTGGCTATGGTGTTATTCAGCGCAAACTCCTCCCACGGTAGCAAGGATGACCAGTCTTCCTGCCTGGCTGAGAAAAAATGTCGCAGATATGTGACTAAGGTCTGGTTGCCCCTCTCTACCAACCCATTCGTCTCGGGATGATAAGCTGAGGAGAGATTCAACTCAATGCTGAGTAGACTACAAAGCTCTTTCCAGAATTGAGGCGCAAACTGGGGACCCCAGTCACTGACAATTATGTCCAGCATACCATGTAGGCAAAATATGTGTTTGATAAACAACGCCGCCAGAGCCCGTGCAAAAGGTAGCCATGGAAGAGGCACCAAGTGCACCATTTTGGAAAGATGGTCGGTGATAACCCAAATAATGGTGCAGCTATGAGACTTGGGTAAGCCCACCACAAAATCCATCCTGACCATCTCCCAGGGTCTATCTGCCACCGGCAGGGGATGAAGCAACCCAGCTGGCCGTTGACAAGAGACTTGTTCCAGGCGCAGGAGACACTTGCCCGGACATAGTCTGCGACATCACGGGCCATATGCGGCCACCAATATGTCCTCGCCAGTAGCTCAGATGTCCTTTTGGTCCCAAAATATCCACCGACCCAAGACAAGTGAGCCCTAGAGAGAACCTCCGGACGCAAACTGGATGGTACAAAAGTCTTGCCCGGAGGCACAGACTCTAGCGAAACCTGGGCCACAGTTCTCAGGCTCTCGGAAAGGACAATAAGCCGAGGCTTCTCTTCCTCCTCAGATGATACAACAGAGTGAGAGAGAGCATCGGCACGAATGTTCTTCTCCCCGGAAAGAAAATGGAGGGTGAAATGGAACCGAGAGAAGAACAAGGACCATATAGCCTGGCGAGAATTTAGCCGCTGGGCGGTCTGTAAATACTCACTGGGAGGACCAATGGCCTTAGCTGCAGTATCTGATCATGTGACCCTCGATCTCCACTGAAAGATCTTACTCTGGGCATGCTCAGAATGAGAAAAGCAGGACTTAGTCCCAGAAGCGTCTGCTCGCCGCTGCCCAGCACTGACTCCAATGGCAGAAGCAGGAAAAGCAGCAGTAACTCTTTGTACAGAGTCAGACTGAGCGAGACGCTGGGACCGACGTCTCCGCTGAGCAGGCTCCACTGTGGCAGGAGAAGAATGGGGGACCGCAGCGGAGATGGCCCGAGATTCCCCCTGTGCAGAGGCGGGAACTCGACCCCTAACATATATTATATAGAGTCAATAAAAACAGGGTGACCTACTTGCTATACATGGGGAACTATATGTGTGGGACCATCATGCTATACATGAGTGATAATATGTGTGGGATCATCTAGCTATACATGGGGGATTATGTGTGGGACCATCTTGCTATACATGGGGGATTATATGTGTGGGATCATCTTGCTATGCATGGGGGATAATATATGTGGGATCATCTTGCTCTACATGGGGGATTATATGTGTGGTGCCATCATGCTATATATATGGGAATTATACAGTATGTGTGGGACCATCTTGCTATGCATGGGGGATTATATGTATGGGACCATCTTGCTATACATGGGGAATTATATGTGTTGTGCCATCATGCTATATATGGGGGATTGTACAATATGTGTGGGACCATCTTGCTATATATGGGGATTATATATGTGGGACCATCTTGCTGTACATGGGGGATTATATGTGTGGGACCATCTTGCTATGCATGGGCGATTACATATGTGGCATCATCTTGCTATACATGGGGGATTATATGTGTGGTGCCATCATGCTATATATAGGGGATTATACAGTGTGTGTGGGACCATCTTGCTGTACATGGGGCATTATCTGTATGGGACCATCTTGTTATACTTGGGGGATTATATGTGTGGTACACCTTTTGCATATTTGTCAAATTTTCTTACACCATGATTAAAAAATAATCAGCATGTACAGTTCTGCCGTACCATTTTGTCTAAGTGCTCAATGGTCCATTTCCTTGTAGGTTCCAATCATCACCAGCAGTGACTGTCATCAGGAACAGTAACCATCTTTCAGCGTTAGGGGCCCAATACGCCTCCACCTCAAACCCTTGTAAAACGAGTAAAAAACAAACATTGCTAGAGTGCTTCTTTGAAAAGGGAGAAAGACCCAATGATGAGACAGATGAAGACTCAATGAATGCTAAAAAAAACGAAAGCTGCATTTAAAAGAAAATACAATGTGTCCTACTTAAATTATGGGTTCATTGCAACAGGCGATTCACAGGCCCCAAGCCCACTCTGTGTGATATGTGGCAATCGGCTATCCAACGAGGCCACAAAGCCTTCAAGACTTGTTCGCCACTTACAGACCAAGCACCCTTGCTTCAAAAGACAAGCCTTTTGAGTTTTTTTGAAAGAAAAAAGAGTGAACACGAAGAAAAGAAGAAATTATTGAAGGCCACCACATCGACAAATGTGTCAGCACTGAGAGCATCATTCTTGGTGGCTAACCGCATTACTAAGGCTATCCTGAAATCGCCACGAAAGCACTGAAAACTCTGCTTCCATTTCCAACATCCTATTTGTGTGAAACTGGATTTTCTGCAATGACAGCAGCAAAAACGAGATTTCGGAGTAGACTAGACATAAGGAACACACTTCGGGTGTCGCTGTCTCCCATCACCCCTAGATGGGACCATCTTTTTGCAGGAAAACAAGCACAGTGCTCCCACTTATCCAGGGAAACAAGCCCGGTGCTCCCACTCAATCTAAACCTATGGTGAGTTGAGTCACAATCACATTATAAATGTTATAATTAAATAAGTATGCACTAAACTAAACTCCACCCCCTCCATATCCCCGCCCCCATATGACCAAAGCCCTGCCCCTGTCCCACTCCACACTGCCGGGCCATGGAAAAATAGTCCTTCTTGAAGCCAGTCCCTCATGCCAAAAAGGTTGGGGACCACTGGGTTAGATCATTGGAGGTATCCGCAGGTATCAAGTTGTGTAGGCTTAGAACCAAACTGTAAGGGTATGTGCAGACGATCCGGAAGCGGCAGCGCTTTGGACACAGCACCTGTTTACTGCATCCAAAGTGCTGCCCTCTGTTGAACGCATGTTAATCAACATGTGATCACTGAAAAGTGCGGATTCACCGTGTCCAATACATTGTATGGATGTTATTTCTCTTGGGGAAACTAGCGTCTTCGCAAGAGAAATTGACATATTGTGGTCTGGAAAGACACGCCACATGTCCGTCTCCGCGGTTGAGCCCCAAAAGTCTGTGGATGCTTAGGGGGCATGGGATTTCTTGATGTAACATGTGGCCATTGTGGGTTGGACACTGCATAAGTACACAGCATCCAACCTGCAGTGTCTGCTGATCGTCGGAACATACCCTCAAAGAAATAGAAACTCCATCACTTATCTTCTGTGTCTGTAAAAAATGTAACACTGTTTATTTGTTTATTAAAAACTAGCAAAATATTCAGGAGAATAAAATCATTAAAAATCAAAGTAAGTAGAAACTGTATAGCCATGCTAAAACCACCTATAAACATCTACCTGGAAATGACATTTCAGTAATTCTGCACACATACTGTATAGCCTATGATGTGTTATACTATCACAAGTGTAAATCCACAGCTGTATCTGAAATACAAGCATAGCATACAAGGGAAGTTTGTTAATTGCTCATGTATGCTTGGACTCAATCTGGCCTAAATTGTGCTAATGTGTTCACTGGCATTTACCCAAATTACAAGGCAAATTGCCAGTATTAGTAGAGCAGAATGTAGAAGCTAAACATGGCTCCACATGGAGCATGGCTCTACACATGTAAGCTACAGATAACCGCAGATGATATTCCTGATGACAACAGTGACACATGTTTTTAATGGAACACAGAGCTTATTTTGTATACATCTAGAGGAAATGATGTAAACTCTACAATAATTAACAATCAAACACTGCTTAAGGCCCCCTTCACACATTTATTTTGTGTGTCAGTAGCGTTGAGCGAAACGGATCAGACAAATTCAAAAATCGCCGACTTTCGGCAAAGTCGGGTTTCATGAAACCCGACCCGATCTTAGTGTGGGATCGGCCATGAGTAGGGTTGAGCGAAACGGGTCGTTCATTTTCAAAAGTCGCCGACTTTTGGCAAAGTCGGGTTTCATGAAACCCGACCCGACCCCTGTGCGGGGTCGGCCATGCGGTACGCGACTTTCGCGCCAAAGTCGCATTTCAATGACGCGAAAAGCGCCATTTCTCAGCCAATGAAGGTGGACGCAGAGTGTGGGCAGCGTGATGACATAGGTCCTGGTCCCCACCATCTTAGAGAAGGGCATTGCAGTGATTGGCTTGCTGTCTGCGGCATCACAGGGGCTATAAAGGGGCGTTCCCGCCGACCGCCATCTTACTGCTGCTGATCTGAGCTTAGGGAGAGGTTGCTGCCGCTTCGTCAGAAGCAGGGATAGCGTTAGGCAGGGTCCATTAACCCCCAAACCGCTTGTGCTGTAGCGATTTCCACTGTCCAACACCACCTTCGGTGTGCAGGGATAGTGGAAGCTACATTTTTTTTTTCTCAGCGCTGTAGCTCATTGGGCTGCCCTAGAAGGCTCCCTGATAGCTGCATTGCTGTGTGTACGCCGCTGTGCAAACCAACTGCTTTTTTCAAAGCACAAATCCTCTTGTTCCTTCCTTTCTGCACAGCTATCTTTTTTGTTTGTCCACACTTTTTATTTAATTTGTGCATCAGTCCACTCCTTATTGCTGCCTGCCATACCTGGCTGGGATTACTGCAGGGAGAAAGTAATTGTAGGACAGTCCATGTTTTATTTTTTTTTTTTTTGTGGGAGATTAAGATTGGCATTTCTGCTAGAGTGCCATCCCTGTGTGTGCCATCTCTCACTCAGTGGGCCATAGAAAGCCTATTTATTTTTTGCTTGATTTGGGTTCTAAAATCTACCTGAAAAAATCACTAAATCAATCAGTGGGAGATAAATATTGGCCTCTGGGTTTGTGTGCCACTCCTGACTCCTGTGTGTGCCATCTCTCACTCAGTGGGCCATAGAAAGCCTATTTATTTTTTTGGTTGATTTGGGTTCTAAATTCTACCTGAAAAAAATCAATAAATCAATCAGTGGGAGATAAATATTGGCCTCTGGGCTTGTGTGCCACTCCTGACTCCTGTGTGTGCCATCTCTCACTCAGTGGGCCATAGAAAGCCTATTTATTTTTTTGGTTGATTTGGGTTCTAAATTCTACCTGAAAAAAATCAATAAATCAATCAGTGGGAGATAAATTTTGGCCTCTGGGCTTGTGTGCCACTCCTGACTCCTGTGTGTGCCATCTCTCACTCAGTGGGCCATAGAAAGCCTATTTATTTTTTTGGTTGATTTGGGTTCTAAATTCTACCTGAAAAAAATCAATAAATCAATCAGTGGGAGATAAATATTGGCCTCTGGGCTTGTGTGCCACTCCTGACTCCTGTGTGTGCCATCTCTCACTCAGTGGGCCATAGAAAGCCTATTTATTTTTTTGGTTGATTTGGGTTCTAAATTCTACCTGAAAAAAATCAATAAATCAATCAGTGGGAGATAAATATTGGCCTCTGGGCTTGTGTGCCACTCCTGACTCCTGTGTGTTCCATCTCTCACTCAGTGGGCCATAGAAAGCCTATTTATTTTTTTTGCTTGACTTGGGTTCTAAATTCTACCTGAAAAAATCAATAAATCAATCAGTGGGAGATAAATATTGGCCTCTGGGCTTGTGTGCCACTCCTGACTTCTGTGTGTGCCATCTCTCACTCAGTGGGCCATAGAAAGCCTATTTTTTTTTTTATTTGATTTCTAAATTCTCCCTGAAAAAATCATTTTATTTTATTTGGTTTCTAAATTCTTCCTGAAAAAATCATTTTATTTTATTTTGTTCTAACGTCTCCCTGAAAAAAAAAAAAAAAAAAAAAAACAGTGGGAGATTAATATTGCCCTTTCTGCTTGTGTGCCAGTCTTGACTCCTGGGTGTGCCATCTCTCTCTCTCAAATAGTGGGCCATAGAAAGCCTATTTATTTTTTGGCTTGATTTCGGTTCTAAATTCTACTTGAAAAAATCACTAAATCAATCAGTGGGAGATAAATAATGGCCTCTGGGCTTGTGTGCCACTCCTGACTCCTGTGCGTGCCATCTCTCACTCAGTGGGCCATATTAATTTATTTATTTGTTTGGTTGATTTGGGTTCTAAATTCTACCTGAAAAAAATCACTAAATCAATCAGTGGGAGATAAATATTGGCCTCTGGGCTTGTGTGCCACTCCTGACTCCTGTGTGTGCCATCTCTCACTCAGTGGGCCATAGAAAGCCTATTTATTTTTTTGGTTGATTTGGGTTCTAAATTCTACCTGAAAAAAATCAATAAATCAATCAGTGGGAGATAAATATTGGCCTCTGGGCTTGTGTGCCACTCCTGACTTCTGTGTGTGCCATCTCTCACTCAGTGGGCCATAGAAAGCCTATTTTTTTTTATTTGATTTCTAAATTCTCCCTGAAAAAATCATTTTATTTTATTTGGTTTCTAAATTCTTCCTGAAAAAATCATTTTATTTTATTTTGTTCTAACGTCTCCCTGAAAAAAAAAAAAAAAAAAAAAAAACAGTGGGAGATTAATATTGCCCTTTCTGCTTGTGTGCCAGTCTTGACTCCTGGGTGTGCCATCTCTCTCTCTCAAATAGTGGGCCATAGAAAGCCTATTTATTTTTTGGCTTGATTTCAGTTCTAAATTCTACTTGAAAAAATCACTAAATCAATCAGTGGGAGATAAATAATGGCCTCTGGGCTTGTGTGCCACTCCTGACTCCTGTGCGTGCCATCTCTCACTCAGTGGGCCATATTAATTTATTTATTTGTTTGGTTGATTTGGGTTCTAAAATCTACCTGAAAAAATCACTAAATCAATCAGTGGGAGATAAATATTGGCCTCTGGGCTTGTGTGCCACTCCTGACTCCTGTGTGTGCCATCTCTCACTCAGTGGGCCATAGAAAGCCTATTTATTTTTTTTATTTGGTTTCTAAATTCTCCCTGAAAAAATCATTTTATTTTATTTGGTTTCTAAATTCTTCCTGAAAAAATCATTTTATTTTATTTTGTTTCTAAAGTCTCCCTGTGCATTTGTGCTTGAGTGACAGTCCTGTGTGTGTGGCATCTCTGTGATTTGGTGCCACAGAAAACAGAGTGTGTAACATTGTGCCTGATTTTCCTTGCGGTCTCACCAACCTGTAAAGGGATATCGAAATCATACTGAAGTTATAGCTCACCGTGTAAGTTGCTTGACAGCAACAAATAAAGTTACTTTGGTTAAGTTTTTAAAACAATGAGGAAGTCTGGTGCAAGAGGTCGTGGCCGTGGGCGTTCATTGTCAGCTGGTAATGATGGTAGTGGTAGTGGAGCATCAGGTGGTCGTGGGAAAAAAATATTCCACCTAAGTCTGGAGCTGTGGAGCCAGGTTCGTCGTCTGGCTACACAAGGCCTCGAACGCTCTCTTTTCTGGGAGTAGGAAAACCGCTTTTAAAGCCGGAGCAGCAACAGCAAGTTTTGGCTTACCTTGCAGACTCAGCCTCTAGCCCTTTTGCCTCCTCTTCTGAAACTGGTAAATGTAAAAGCAGCGCGTCGTTTGTGGATGTTCACGGTCAGGGACAAGTCGCTTCCTTGTCCTCTTCAGCAAAAACAACAACAAGAGAGAAGGATGCAGCAGGCTACACAACGGGTTACTCCATGGAGCTCTTTACACATACCATCCCTGGCTTAGAAAGTGAAACAGTTAACAGGCCATGCCCATTACAAGTAGATTCTGACATGGAGTGCACTGATGCACAGCCACAGCCAGACCACTATGCTGGTCCTTTGACTCAGACCACAACATTGCCCTCTCAGGGTACTGATCCACAATCAGACCCTGATGAGACTATGTTGCCCCGTCACGAACGCTATACCACCGACCGACACAGTGACACAGACGAAGTTGCACACGAGCTAGAAGAGGAGGTAATAGATGACCCAGTTGTTGACCCCGATTGGCAGCCATTGGGGGAACAGGGTGCAGGCGGCAGTAGTTCTGAAGCGGAGGTGGAGGAGGGGCCGCAGCAGGCATCAACATCGCAACAGATTACATCTGCTGGGCCCGTATCTGGCCCAAAACGCGTGGCAAAGCCAAAACCTGTTGGAGGACAGCGTGGCCATCCGGTTAAAGCTCAGTCTGCAATCCCTGAAAAGGGATCCAATGCTAGGAAGAGTGCAGTCTGGCATTTTTTTAAACAACATCCAATTGATCAGCGCAAAGTCATCTGTCAAAAATGTTCAACTAGCTTAAGCAGAGGTCAGAATCTGAAAAGTCTCAATACAAGTTGCATGCATAGACATTTAACCACCATGCATTTCCAAGCCTGGACTAACTACCAAACGTCCCTTAAGGTTGTAGCACCCTCGGCCAATGAAGCTAGTCAGCAACGCAACATCCCTTCCGTCACTGTAAGGCCACCATTTTCCGCACCACCGTCAGTATCTGTGCAGGTTTCTTTGCCAGCCTAAAGCAGTCAGGGTCAGGGAATCACCAGTTTTGTAGGAGGAAATATTGCATCTAGGGCACCGGCGGAAACAATACCGTCTCCAACCGTCTCTCAGTCTGCCATGTCCACCGGCACACCCGCTAGTTCCACGATCTCCAGCTCTCCAGTCCAGCTCACCCTACATGAGACTCTCGTTAGAAAAAGGAAGTACTTATCCTCGCATCCGCATACACATTGTTTTAACGCCCACATAGCTAGACTAATCTCGTTAGAGATGATGCCCTACCGGTTAGTTGAAAGCGAAGCTTTCAAAGCCCTGATGGAGTACGCTGAACCACGCTACGAGCTACCCAGTCGACACTTTTTCCAGAAAAGCCATCCCAGCCCTGCACCAGCATGTTAAACAGCGCATCGTCCATGCACTCAGGCAATCTGTGAGTACAAAGGTGCACCTGACTACAGATGCATGGACCAGTAGGCATGGCCAGGGATGTTACGTGTCCATCACGGCACACTGGGTGAATGTGGTGGATGCAGGGTCCACAGAGGACATCAATTTTGGGACAGTTGTGCCTAGCCCACGGTCTAGGAAACAGTTGGCTGTAGGCGTTCGCACCCCCTCCTCCTCGTCCTCCTGCAGAAGCGAGAGCTCTTCCACAGACCGCAGTCGCCCAACCACTCCATCGGCAGCTGACACTGTTGCACACCAGTTGTCCCATTATGGGCCAGCTACTGGCAAGCGTCAGCAGGCTGTATTGGCTATGAAGTGTTTGGGCAACAACAGACACACCGCGGAAGTTCTGTCCGAGTTCTTGCAGCAAGAAACGCAGTCGTGGCTGGGCACAGTAGATCTTGAGGCAGGCAAGGTAGTGAGTGATAACGGAAGGAATTTCATGGCTGCCATCTCCCTTTCCCAACTGAAACACATTCCTTGCCTGGCTCACACCTTAAACCTGGTGGTGCAGTGCTTATTGAAAACTTATCCTGGGTTCTCCGACCTGCTCCTCAAAGTGCGTGGACTTTGCTCACATATCCGCCGTTCGCCTGTACACTCCAGCCGTATGCAGACCTATCAGCGGTCTTTGAACCTTCCCCAGCATCGCCTAATCATAGACGTTGCAACAAGGTGGAACTCAACACTGCACATGCTTCAGAGACTGTGTGAACAGAGGCGGGCTGTTATGTTTTTGTGGGAGGATACACATACACGGGCAGGCAGTAGGATGGCAGACATGGAGTTGTCAGGTGTGCAGTGGTCGAAGATACAAGACATGTGTCAAGTCCTTCAGTGTTTTGAGGAATGCACACGGCTGGTTAGTGCAGAAAACGCCATAATAAGCATGAGCATCCCCCTAATGTGTCTGCTGATGCAAAGTTTGACGCACATAAAGGATCAGGCGTCTGCACCAGAGGAAGAGGAAAGCCTTGATGACAGTCAGCCATTGTCTGGTCAGGGCAGTGTACAGGACGAGGTAGCGGGCGAAGAGGAGGTGGAGGACGAGGAGGATGATGGGGATGAGTATATTTTTAATGAGGAAGCTTTCCCGGGGGCACTGGAAATTGGTTGCGTGGCAAGGCCGGGTTCTGGTTTTTTGAGGGACACAAGTGACGTAGATTTGCCTGAAACTGCCCCTCAACCAATCACAACCGCAGATTTGACAACTGGAACTTTGGCCCACATGGCGGATTATGCCTTACGTATCCTCAAAAGGGACACACGCATTACGAAAATGATGAACGATGCTGATTACTGGTTGGCCTGCCTCCTTGATCCTCGCTATAAAGGCAAATTGCAAAATATTATGCCACATGAGAACTTGGAACTAATATTAGCAACCAAACAATCAACTCTTGTTGACCATTTGCTTCAGGCATTCCCAGCACACAGCGCCCATGATCGTTCTCACACGAGCTCCAGGGGGCAGCAGACCAGGAGTGTTAGAGGTGCACACATCAGAAGTGGCGTTGGACAGAGGGGTTTTCTGACCAGGTTGTGGAGTGATTTTGCTATGACCGCAGACAGGACAGGTACTGCTGCATCAATTGAAAGTGACAGGAGACAACATTTGTCCAGTATGGTTACAAACTATTTTTCATCCCTTATCGATGTTCTCCCTCTTCCGTCATTCCCATTTGATTACTGGGCATCCAAATTAGACACCTGGCCAGAATTGGCAGAATATGCATTGCAGGAGCTTGCTTGCCCGGCAGCTAGTGTCCTATCAGAAAGAGTATTCAGTGCTGCAGGTTCAATACTAACAGAAAAAAGGACTCGTCTGGCTACCCAAAATGTAGATGATCTAACCTTCATTAAAATAAACCACAACTGGTTTTCGAAATCTTTTGCCCCACCTTGCCCGGCTGACACCTAGCTTTCCTATGAAAAGGTCTTGCCTGTGGACTATTCTGAAGGACTTTTCCAATCTCGTAATTTTCTGCACCTGATTGTCCAGCATACGACATGTTTACACCTCACTAAATGGCCAAACTCCCCACACGGGGCCGTGGTATCGCCACTTGGCGCCAGCACCCGTGAGAGTGCTGTTTGTCTGAAGAGGTGGGTGTGCACGCTTTTGGTCGACGGCACTGCCACTGGGTCCCTCATAGTACAATAAAGTGTCTCTGGCGGTGGTGGTGCGCACCCAACGTCAGACACACCGTTGTAATATGAGGGGCCCTGGGCCTGTACCGCCGGCCACAAGACAGTTCCCACCCCCCCAGCTCAAACAGTGCTCTACCACTTGCAAAATTATCTCTCACAGCTCCACCAATGTTTAGTCTATGCGCTGACATCCTTCAATGCCTGGCACTGACAATACCATTGTGTTTACATGTATGATGGTACTTAACATAGTCAGGGGCAGTGTCCTCTATTTACCAAAGTAAATATTTTGCGCCAAATTAGTAGGTCTGAAACTACGCAGAGGATCCCAACCCTGTACCTAATGATTGCACCCTTTAGTGTTTTCGTTTTGTATCAATGCAAGACATTCACATTTATTTATTGTTTTGGACTACTAACTGGCAGACACTTATTACAATCGGCCTCCGCTGACCAGACCACTGCTGCCCGTGTACCCCTGGAACCAATTATAAAGTGCCTACAGCCAGTCCAATTTTATTATGTTAGGCCTTCGAAGCCTGTCTGCGGTCCCTCCTTCCACTAGGCCTCCACTGACCTGTCTACTGCTGCCCGTGTACCCCTGGAACCAATTTTAAATTGCCTACAGCCAGCCCAATTTATTATCTTAGGCCTTTGAAGCCTGTCTGCGGTCCCTCCTTCCACTAGGCCTCCACTGACCTGTCTACTGCTGCCCGTGTACCCCTGGAACCAATTGTAAATTGCCTACAGCCAGCCCAATTTATTATGTTAGGCCTTCGAAGCCTGTCTGCGGTCCCTCCTTCCACTAGGCCTCCACTGATAAGACCACTGCTGCCCGTGTACCCCTGGAACCAATTTTAAATTGCCTACAGCCAGCCCAATTTATTATGTTAGGCCTTCGAAGCCTGTCTGCGGTCCCTCCTTCCACTAGGCCTCCACTGACCTGTCTACTGCTGCCCGTGTACCCCTGGAACCAATTGTAAATTGCCTACAGCCAGCCCAATTTATTATGTTAGGCCTTCGAAGCCTGTCTGCGGTCCCTCCTTCCACTAGGCCTCCACTGACCAGACCACTGCTGCCCGTGTACCCCTGGAACCAATTTTAAATTGCCTACAGCCAGCCCAATTTATTATGTTAGGCCTTCGAAGCCTGTCTGCGGTCCCTCCTTCCACTAGGCCTCCACTGACCTGTCTACTGCTGCCCATGTACCCCTGGAACCAATTGTAAATTGCCTACAGCCAGCCCAATTTATTATGTTAGGCCTTCGAACCCTGTCTGCGGTCCCTCCTTCCACTAGGCCTCCACTGACCAGACCACTGCTGCCCGTGTACCGCTGGAACCAATTTTAAATTGCCTACAGCCAGCCCAAGTTATTATCTTAGGCCTTCAAAGCCTGTCTGCGGTCCCTCCTTCCACTAGGTCTCCACTGACCTGTCTACTGCTGCCCGTGTACCCCTGGAACCAATTTTAAATTGCCTACAGCCAGCCCAATTTATTATGTTAGGCCTTTGAAGCCTGTCTGCGGTCCCTCCTTCCACTAGGCCTCCACTGACCTGTCTACTGCTGCCCGTGTACCCCTGGAACCAATTGTAAATTGCCTACAGCCAGCCCAATTTATTATGTTAGGCCTTCGAAGCCTGTCTGCGGTCCCTCCTTCCACTAGGCCTCCACTGACCTGTCTACTGCTGACCGTGTACCCCTGGAACCAATTGTAAATTGCCTACAGCCAGCCCAATTTATTATGTTAGGCCTTTGAAGCCTGTCTGCGGTCCCTCCCTCCACTAGGCCTCCACTGACCTGTCTACTGCTGCCCGTGTACCCCTGGACCCAATTGTAAATTGCCTACAGCCAGCCCAATTTATTATGTTAGGCCTTCGAAGCCTGTCTGCGGTCCCTCCTTCCACTAGGCCTCCACTGACCTGTCTACTGCTGCCCGTGTACCCCTGGAACCAATTGTAAATTGCCTACAGCCAGCCCAATTTATTATGTTAGGCCTTCGAAGCCTGTCTGCGGTCCCTCCTTCCACTAGGCCTCCACTGACCTGTCTACTGCTGCCCGTGTACCCCTGGAACCAATTATAAAGTGCCTACAGCCTGTCCAATTTTATTATGTTAGGCCTTCGAAGCCTGTCTGCGGCCCGTTCTTTCTACTACTCCTACACTGACCAGACCACTGCTGCCCGTGTACCCCTGGAACCAATTTTAAATTGCCTACAGCCAGCCCAATTTATTATGTTAGGCCTTCGAAGCCTGTCTGCGGTCCCTCCTTCCACTAGGCCTCCACTGACCAGACCACTGCTGCCCGTGTACCCCTGGAACCAATTTTAAGTTGCCTACAGCCAGCCCAATTTATTATGTTAGGCCTTCGAAGCCTGTCTGCGGTCCCTCCTTCCACTAGGCCTCCACTGACCTGTCTACTGCTGCCCATGTACCCCTGGAACCAATTGTAAATTACCTACAGTGTTGTGAATTCTGTGGCTGAATTCACTCCTGTGGTCACAAGTGGTACTGCAGCTTCTGAGCTTCCTCCCTCAGGTGTTCTGGTGAGCTCGTTAACTGCTTCATTACTTAACTCCGCCTGATGCTGCTATCCTTGCTCCTTGTCAATGTTTCAGTGTTGGATCTGAGCTTCTCCTGATTGTTCCTGTGACCTGCTGCTCTGTATAGCTAAGTGCTTTTTGCTTTTTTGTTGCTTTTTTTCTGTCCAGCTTGTCTTTTGTTTTGCTGGAAGCTCTGAGACGCAAAGGGTGTACCGCCGTGCCGTTAGTTCGGCACGGTGGGTTTTTTTTGCCCCCTTTGCGTGGTTTTGCTTTAGGGTTTGTTTGTAGACTGCAAAGTTCGCTTTACTGTCCTCGCTCTGTCCTAGAATATCGGGCCCCACTTTGCTGAATCTATTTCATCCCTACGTTTTGTCTTTTCATCTTACTCACAGTCATTATATGTGGGGGGCTGCCTTTTCCTTTGGGGAATTTCTCTGGGGCAAGTCAGGCCTATTTTTCTATCTTCAGGCTAGCTAGTTTCTTAGGCTGTGCCGAGTTGCCTAGGTAGTTGTTAGGCGCAATCCACAGCCGCTTTTAGTTGTGTTTAGGATAGGATCAGGTGTGCAGTCTACAGAGTTTCCACGTCTCAGAGCTCGTTCTTGTATTTTTGGGTATTTGTCAGATCACTGTGTGCGCTCTGATCGCTAGGCACACTGTGTTTCTGGATTGCCTTCATAACACCTGTCATTAGCAAACATAACAGTACAAGGAGCCTAACTAATGATTCTCAATAGAGGGAAAGAAAAAGTTCTGACATCATTTTTTTTTTTCTGCTCTGTGTTCACTTTTTTTTTTCCCCTAGACATTTGGGTGATTCTGGACACAGGTGTGGACATGGATATTCAGGGTCTGTGCTCTTCAATGGATAATCTCGTTATAAATGTACAAAAAATTCAAGATACTATTGATCAGAAATCTATGTTAGAACCAAGAATTCCTATTCCTGATTTGTTTTTTGGAGATAGAACTAAGTTTCTAAGTTTCAAAAATAATTGTAAGCTATTTCTGGCCTTGAAACCTCATTCTTCTGGTAATCCTATTCAACAGGTTTTGATTATTATTTCTTTTTTGCGCGGCGACCCTCAAAACTGGGCATTTTCTCTTGCGCCAGGAGACCCTGCATTGAGTAGTGTCGATGCATTTTTCCTGGCGCTCGGATTGCTGTACGATGAGCCTAATTCAGTGGATCAGGCTGAGAAAAATTTGCTGGCTTTGTGCCAGGGTCAGGATGATATAGAAGTATATTGTCAGAAATTTAGGAAATGGTCAGTACTCACTCAGTGGAATGAATCTGCGCTGGCAGCTTTGTTCAGAAAGGGTCTCTCTGAGGCTCTTAAGGATGTCATGGTGGGATTTCCTATGCCTGCTGGTTTGAATGAGTCTTTGTCTTTGGCCATTCAGATCGGTCGACGCTTGCGCGAGCGTAAATCTGTGCACCATTTGGCGGTACTGCCTGAGGTTAAACCTGAGCCTATGCAGTGCGATAGGACTATGACTAGAGTTGAACGGCAGGAATACAGACGTCTGAATGGTCTGTGTTTCTACTGTGGTGATTCCACTCATGCTATTTCTGATTGTCCTAAGCGCACTAAGCGGTCCGCTAGGTCTGCCGTCATTGGTACTGTACAGTCCAAATTCCTTCTGTCCATTACCTTGATATGCTCTTTGTCGTCGTTTTCTGTCATGGCGTTTGTGGATTCGGGTGCTGCCCTGAATCTGATGGATTTGGATTATGCTAAACGTTGTGGGTTTTTCTTGGAGCCTTTGCGGTGTCCTATTCCATTGAGAGGAATTGATGCTACACCTTTGGCCAAGAATAAACCTCAATACTGGGCCCAGCTGACCATGTGCATGGCTCCTGCACATCAGGAAGTTATTCGCTTTCTGGTGTTGCATAATCTGCATGATGTGGTCGTGTTGGGGTTGCCATGGCTACAAACCCATAATCCAGTATTGGATTGGAATTCCATGTCGGTATCCAGCTGGGGTTGTCAGGGGGTACATGGTGATGTTCCATTTTTGTCGATTTCGTCATCCACCCCTTCTGAGGTCCCAGAGTTCTTGTCTGATTATCAGGATGTATTTGAAGAGCCCAAGTCCGATGCTCTACCTCCGCATAGGGATTGTGATTGTGCTATCAATTTGATTCCTGGTAGTAAATTCCCTAAAGGTCGATTATTTAATTTATCCGTGCCCGAACACGCCGCTATGCGCAGTTATGTGAAGGAATCCCTGGAGAAGGGACATATTCGCCCATCGTCATCACCACTGGGAGCAGGGTTCTTCTTTGTAGCCAAGAAGGATGGTTCGCTGAGACCGTGTATTGATTACCGCCTTCTTAATAAGATCACTGTTAAATTTAAGTATCCCTTGCCATTGTTATCTGACTTGTTTGCTCGGATTAAGGGGGCTAGTTGGTTCACTAAGATAGATCTTCGTGGTGCGTATAATCTGGTGAGAATCAGGCAAGGAGATGAATGGAAAACTGCATTCAATACGCCCGAGGGTCATTTTGAGTATCTAGTGATGCCGTTCGGACTTGCCAATGCTCCATCTGTGTTTCAGTCTTTTATGCATGACATCTTCCGTGAGTATCTGGATAAATTCCTGATTGTTTACTTGGATGACATTTTGATCTTCTCAGATGATTGGGAGTCTCATGTGAAGCAGGTCAGAATGGTTTTTCAGGTCCTGCGTGCTAACTCTTTGTTTGTGAAGGGATCAAAGTGTCTCTTCGGTGTGCAGAAAGTTTCATTTTTGGGGTTCATCTTTACCCCTTCTACTATCGAGATGGATCCAGTTAAGGTCCATGCCATCCAGGATTGGATTCAGCCGACATCTCTGAAAAGTCTGCAAAAGTTCCTGGGCTTTGCTAATTTTTATCGTCGCTTCATCTGTAATTTTTCTAGCATTGCCAAACCATTGACCGATTTGACCAAGAAGGGTGCTGATTTGGTTAATTGGTCTTCTGCTGCTGTGGAAGCTTTTCAGGAGTTGAAGCGTCGTTTTTGTTCTGCCCCGGTGTTGTGTCAGCCAGATGTTTCTCTTCCGTTCCAGGTCGAGGTTGATGCTTCTGAGATTGGAGCAGGGGCGGTTTTGTCACAGAGAGGTTCTGATTGCTCAGTGATGAAACCATGTGCTTTCTTTTCCAGGAAGTTTTCGCCCGCTGAGCGTAATTATGATGTAGGCAATCGAGAGTTGCTGGCCATGAAGTGGGCATTCGAGGAGTGGCGTCATTGGCTTGAAGGAGCTAAGCATCGCGTGGTGGTATTGACTGATCATAAGAACTTGACTTATCTCGAGTCTGCCAAGCGCTTGAATCCTAGACAGGCCCGTTGGTCGTTATTTTTTGCCCGCTTCGACTTTGTGATTTCGTACCTTCCGGGCTCTAAAAATGTGAAGGCGGATGCTCTGTCTAGGAGTTTTGTGCCCGACTCTCCGGGTTTATCTGAGCCAGCGGGTATCCTCAAGGAAGGAGTCATTGTGTCTGCCATCTCCCCTGATTTGCGGCGGGTGCTGCAAAAATTTCAGGCGAATAAACCTGATCGTTGTCCAGCAGAGAAACTGTTCGTCCCTGATAGGTGGACTAATAAACTTATCTCTGAACTTCATTGTTCGGTGTTGGCTGGTCATCCTGGAATCTTTGGTACCAGAGAGTTAGTGGCTAGATCCTTCTGGTGGCCATCTCTGTCACGGGATGTACGTACTTTTGTGCAGTCCTGTGGGATTTGTGCTAGGGCTAAGCCCTGCTGTTCTCGTGCCAGTGGGTTGCTTTTGCCCTTGCCGGTCCCAAAGAGGCCTTGGACACATATTTCGATGGATTTCATTTCTGACCTTCCCGTTTCTCAAAAGATGTCAGTCATTTGGGTGGTCTGTGATCGCTTTTCTAAAATGGTCCATCTGGTGCCCTTGGCTAAATTGCCTTCCTCCTCTGATTTGGTACCTTTGTTCTTTCAGCATGTGGTTCGGTTGCATGGCATTCCTGAGAATATTGTTTCTGACAGAGGTTCCCAGTTTGTTTCAAGGTTTTGGCGAGCCTTTTGTGGTATATCCTTTTCCTCGGCTTTCCATCCTCAGACTAATGGCCAGACCGAACGAACCAATCAGACCTTGGAAACATATCTGAGATGTTTTGTTTCTGCAGACCAGGATGATTGGGTATCCTTTTTGCCGTTGGCTGAGTTCGCCCTTAATAATCGGGCCAGCTCGGCTACCTTGGTTTCTCCATTTTTTTGCAATTCTGGGTTCCATCCTCGTTTCTCTTCAGGACAGGTTGAGTCTTCGGACTGTCCTGGTGTGGATTCTGTGGTGGATAGGTTGCAGCAGATCTGGACTCAGGTAGTGGACAATTTGATCTTGTCCCAGGAGAAAGCTCAACTTTTCGCTAATCGCAGACGCCGTGTGGGTCCCCGACTTCGTGTTGGGGATCTGGTTTGGTTATCTTCTCGTCATATTCCTATGAAGGTTTCCTCTCCTAAATTTAAACCTCGTTTTATTGGTCCGTATAGGATTTCTGAGGTTCTCAATCCTGTCTCTTTTCGTTTGACCCTCCCAGACTCCTTTTCCATACATAATGTATTCCATAGGTCGTTGTTGCGGAGATACGTGGCACCTATGGTTCCATCTGTTGAGCCTCCTGCCCCGGTTTTGGTGGAGGGGGAATTGGAGTATATTGTGGAGAAGATTTTGGATTCTCGTGTTTCTAGACGGAAACTCCAGTATCTGGTTAAATGGAAGGGTTATGCTCAGGAAGATAATTCCTGGGTTTTTGCCTCTGATGTTCATGCTTCCGATCTTGTTCGTGCCTTTCATGCGGCTCATCCTGGTCGGCCTGGGGGCTCTGGTGAGGGTTCGGTGACCCCTCCTCAAGGGGGGGTACTGTTGTGAATTCTGTGGCTGAATTCACTCCTGTGGTCACAAGTGGTACTGCAGCTTCTGAACTTCCTCCCTCAGGTGTTCTGGTGAGCTCGTTAACTGCTTCATTACTTAACTCCGCCTGATGCTGCTATCCTTGCTCCTTGTCAATGTTTCAGTGTTGGATCTGAGCTTCTCCTGATTGTTCCTGTGACCTGCTGCTCTGTATAGCTAAGTGCTTTTTGCTTTTTTGTTGCTTTTTTTCTGTCCAGCTTGTCTTTTGTTTTGCTGGAAGCTCTGAGACGCAAAGGGTGTACCGCCGTGCCGTTAGTTCGGCACGGTGGGTTTTTTTTGCCCCCTTTGCGTGGTTTTGCTTTAGGGTTTTTTGTAGACTGCAAAGTTCGCTTTACTGTCCTCGCTCTGTCCTAGAATATCGGGCCCCACTTTGCTGAATCTATTTCATCCCTACGTTTTGTCTTTTCATCTTACTCACAGTCATTATATGTGGGGGGCTGCCTTTTCCTTTGGGGAATTTCTCTGGGGCAAGTCAGGCCTATTTTTCTATCTTCAGGCTAGCTAGTTTCTTAGGCTGTGCCGGGGTTGCCTAGGTAGTTGTTAGGCGCAATCCACAGCCGCTTTTAGTTGTGTTTAGGATAGGATCAGGTGTGCAGTCTACAGAGTTTCCACGTCTCAGAGCTCGTTCTTGTATTTTTGGGTATTTGTCAGATCACTGTGTGCGCTCTGATCGCTAAGCACACTGTGTTTCTGGATTGCCTTCATAACACCTGTCATTAGCAAACATAACACTACAGCCAGCCCAATTTATTATGTTAGGCCTTCGAAGCCTGTCTGCGGTCCCTCCTTCCACTAGGCCTCCACTGACCAGACCACTGCTGCCCGTGTACCCCTGGAACCAATTTTAAATTGCCTACAGCCAGCCCAATTTATTATGTTGGGCCTTTGAAGCCTGTCTGCGGTCCCTCCTTCCACTAGGCCTCCACTGACCTGTCTACTGCTGCCCGTGTACCCCTGGAACCAATTGTAAATTGCCTACAGCCAGCCCAATTTATTATGTTAGGCCTTCGAAGCCTGTCTGCGGTCCCTCCTTCCACTAGGCCTCCACTGACCAGACCACTGCTGCCCGTGTACCCCTGGAACCAATTTTAAATTGCCTACAGCCAGCCCAATTTATTATGTTGGGCCTTTGAAGCCTGTCTGCGGTCCCTCCTTCCACTAGGCCTCCACTGACCTGTCTACTGCTGCCCGTGTACCCCTGGAACCAATTGTAAATTGCCTACAGCCAGCCCAATTTATTATGTTAGGCCTTCGAAGCCTGTCTGCGGTCCCTCCTTCCACTAGGCCTCCACTGACCTGTATACTGCTGCCCGTGTACCCCTGGAACTAATTGTAAATTGCCTACAGCCAGCCCAATTTATTATGTTAGGCCTTCGAAGCCTGTCTGCGGTCCCTCCTTCCACTAGGCCTCCACTGATCTGTCTACTGCTGCCCGTGTACCCCTGGAACCAATTATAAAGTGCCTACAGCCAGCCCAATTTATTATGTTAGGCCTTCGAAGCCTGTCTGCGGTCCCTCCTTCCACTAGGCCTCCACTGACCAGACCACTGCTGCCCGTGTACCCCTGGAACCAATTTTAAATTGCCTGCAGCCAGCCCAATTTATTATGTTAGGCCTTCGAAGCCTGTCTGCGGTCCCTCCTTCCACTAGGCCTCCACTGACCAGACCACTGCTGCCCGTGTACCCCTGGAACCAATTTTAAATTGCCTACAGCCAGCCCAATTTATTATGTTAGGCCTTTGAAGCCTGTCTGCGGTCCCTCCTTCCACTAGGCCTCCACTGACCTGTCTACTGCTGCCCGTGTACCCCTGGAACAAATTGTAAATTGCCTACAGCCAACCCAATTTATTATGTTAGGCCTTCGAAGTCTGTCTGCGGTCCCTCCTTCCACTAGGCCTCCACTGACCTGTCTACTGCTGCCCGTGTACCCCTGGAACCAATTGTAAATTGCCTACAGCCAGCCCAATTTATTATGTTAGGCCTTCGAAGCCTGTCTGCGGTCCCTCCTTCCACTAGGCCTCCACTGACCTGTCTACTGCTGCCCGTGTACCCCTGGAACCAATTATAAAGTGCCTGCAGCCTGTCCAATTTTATTATGTTAGGCCTTCGAAGCCTGTCTGCGGCCCGTTCTTTCTACTACTCCTACACTGACCAGACCACTGCTGCCCGTGTACCCCTGGAACAAATTTTAAATTGCCTACAGCCAGCCCAATTTATTATGTTAGGCCTTCGAAGCCTGTCTGAGACCCGTTCTTTCTAGTACTACTAGACTGACCAGTCTACTGCTGCCCGTGTACCCCTGGAACCTATTTAAAAGTGCCTACAGCCCAATATTTTTTTATGTTAGGCCTTCGAAGCCTGTCTGCGGCCCGTTCTTTCTACTACTACTAAACTGACCAGTCTACTGCTGCCCGTGTACCCCTGGAACCAATTTAAAAGTGCCTACAGCCCAATATTTTTTTATGTTAGGCCTTCGAAGCCTGTCTGCGGCCCGTTCTTTCTACTACTCCTACACTGACCAGACCACTGCTGCCCGTGTACCTCTGGAACCTATTTAAAAGTGCCTACAGCCCAATATTTTTTTATGTTAGGCCTTCGAAGCCTGTCTGCGGCCCGTTCTTTCTACTACTCCTACACTGACCAGACCACTGCTGCCCGTGTACCCCTGGAACCAATTTTAAATTGCCTACAACCAGCCCAATTTATTATGTTAGGCCTTCGAAGCCTGTCTGAGGCCCTTTCTTTCTACTACTACTACACTGACCTGTCTACTGCTGCCCGTGTACCCCTGGAACAAATTGTAAATTGCCTACAGCCAGCCCAATTTATTATGTTAGGCCTTCGAAGCCTGTCTGCGGTCCCTCCTTCCACTAGGCCTCCACTGACCAGACCACTGCTGCCCGTGTACCCCTGGAACCAATTTTAAATTGCCTACAGCCAGCCCAATTTATTATGTTAGGCCTTCGAAGCCTGTCTGAGGCCCGTTCTTCCTACTACTACTACACTGACCAGTCTACTGTTGCCCGTGTACCCCTGGAACCTATTTAAAAGTGCCTGCAGCCCAATATTTTTTTATGTTAAGCTTTCGAAGCCTGTCTGCGGCCCGTTCTTTCTACTACTACTACACTGACCAGTCTACTGCTGCCCGTGTACCCCTTGAACCAATGTTAAAATGCCTACAGCCCAATATTTTTTTATGTTAGGCCTTCGAAGCCTGTCTGCGGCCTGTTCTTTCAACTACTACTACACTGACCAGTCTACTGCTGCCCGTGTACTCCTGGAACCTATTTAAAAGTGCCTACAGCCCAATATTTTTTTATGTTAGGCCTTCGAAGCCTGTCTGCGTCCCGTTCTTTCTACTACTCCTACACTGACCAGACCACTGCTGCCCGTGTACCCCTGTAACCTTTTTTAAGCTGCAGTGAGCCACATTTTTGGTTTAAGGCCTACTAGCTGTGTCTGTCTGCGCCACTCAATACAGCTGTGTTCCTTTGAAAAAAGCTGAGTGTCAATCGTCTTGTTTTCAGCCTCTAGGAATTTTAAAACTGCATTGGGGCTACACCTTTGGTAGGGCCTACTAACGGTGTCTGCCGCCCCAAGGTGTGCCCCAGGTTTCGTCCACATTGCTTCGATCTTCCTACTCTCGTTTAGTAGTTGTTGCAAACTACACTGCATTAGGCCTACAAATTTGGTATGGGGTGTAGAGAGACGGTGTGTTACACTCCAAGGTGTTCCCCAGGTTTCGTCCACATTGCTTCGATCTTCCTACTCTCGTTTAGTAGTTGTTGGAAACTACACTGCATTAGGCCTACAAATTGAGTATGGGGTGTAGAGACGGTGTCTTCCACTCCAAGGTGTTCTCCAGGTTGCCTTTCCTGAGCTTCTATCTTCAGGCTCTTGTTAAATAGTGGTTAAATGGAACAACTGCATTTGGCGTACTAGTTGGTTTGGGGCCTACTAACAGTGCCTGCCGTTCCTTGCTGTTCTCCTGGTTTCCTGTCCTGAAATTCCATTTTCAGGCTCTCGTTAAGTAGTTGTTAATGTTAGACTGCATTTGGCCTACTAGTTGGGTTGGGGCCTACTATCGGTGTCTGCCACTCCTTGCTGTTCTCCTCCACTGAACAAAGCTGTGCCGCCTGTTTACTACGGTTGCCAATTTTGAACTGCATTTCGACTACTTACTGATTTGGGCCTACTCTCTGTGTCAGCCTCTCATTCCAGTTGTCCTCAACTGCAATGCCCCCTGGTTACTCCTGTGTTACCAATTTTGAACTGCATTTAGCCCACTTTATTCTTTGGGCCTATATCTGTGTTTCCTCCTCATCCTGCCCATTGCCCAGCCAGTGATAGATGAGTCTGCTGGTACATTGACCCATAACGCAACATTCCCCGTGCACACTACACAGCAAGATTATGACCCTGCTGAAAGTCAGGTTCCTCTTCCCGCATACCATACCACCTTACACGGGGACAAAGAGGAAGGTGCAGATGAAAGTGCAGGTTCCTTCATCAGGTGGGGGGAGGAATACTAGTTGGCGACGTCACTGGCACAGGGCCTCTCATAGTACGCAAAAGTGTTGCTGCCGGTGGGAGGCGCCCCCGCCGTGCAAACACACCGCTGTACTTTGAGGGGCCCTGTGCCAGTGCCAATGCCAACGAGTGGGCCCCCCCGCTTGCTCAGGATCACAGCACTTGCAAAGTTGAAATACTTACCTCTCCCTGCTCCACTGCCGTGACGTGGTCCAGATTTACTGGGCCCACTAATTACTTGAACCAGCCCTACCCCCCACAACTTTAGCCAAATGACCCCCAATTTCAAATGCCTTCCAATTATTATAAGGTAAATTACGATTGACAAGCTTCTGTAACAAGAATGGATGTTTTTGCCATTAAAATGGGCAGTGTAGGTGTTTTCCTTGCCTCCACTCACTGCCGACTATGCTCCCCCATTGACTTGCATTGGGTTTCGTGTTTCGGTCGATTCCCGACTTTTCGCGATAATCGGCCGATTCCACTCGACTCGACTTCTAAGATAGTCGGGTTTCGCGAAACACGGCTCGACTCTAAAAAGGTCAAGGTCGCTCAACCCTAGCCATGAGTTCATCGATCTTTGCACCAAAGTTGCGTTTCGTATGACGCTTTCAGCGCCATTTTTCAGCCAATGAAGGAGGACGCAGAGTGTGGGCAGCGTGATGACATAGGTCTCGGTCCCCACCATCTTAGAGAAGCTCATGACAGTGATTGGCTTGCTTTCTGCGGCATCACAGGGGCTATAAAGGGGCGTGCACGCCGACCGCCATCTTACTTCTGCCGATCGTAGCATAGGGAGAGGTTGCTGCCGCTTCATCAGAAGAAGGGATATAGTTAGGGAGGGAAGATTAACCCCAAAACTGCTTGTGCTGTAGCGATTTCCACTGTCCAACACCCCCTTTTCTTTGCAGGGACAGTGGAGTTTATATTTTTGTGCATCAGCTCTTTAGCTTATTAGTCTTCCTTATAAGGCTCCCTGATAGCTGCATTGCTGTTTGTACGCCGCTGTGCAAACCAAATCCTGTTGCTCCTTTCTGCACAGTTCTCTTGTTTATTTGTCCACACTTTTGTGTGCAGCAATCCTTTTTATTGCTGCCATACTTGTCCTGAGATCATCGCAGGGAGATTGAAATTGTGCTACAGTAGTGTTATACACTGGGCCTCAGTTTTGTTGCAGTCTCCCCCCCCCCCCCAAAAGGGAGATTGAAATTGGCTCTAAGTAAATCTACATGAGTTCTGTTAGTTTGTCGTATATCTTCCAGCCACGTTCTGCCACTTACGTTGTGTAGTGCAATACACTGGGCCTGAGTTTTGTTGCAGTCTCCCCCCAAAAAAGGGAGATTTAAATTGGCACTAAGTGGATCTACGTCACAGTTCTGTTAGTTTGTCGTACATCCTCCAGCCACGTTCTGCCACTTACATTGTGTAGTGTAATACACTGGGCCTGAGTTTTGTTGCAGTCTCCCCCCGAAAAAAGGGAGAATTAAATTGGCACTAAGTGCATCTACGTCACAGTTCTGTTAGTTTGTCGTATATCTTCCAGCCATGTTCTGCCACTTACATTGTGTAGTGTAATACACTGGGCCTGAGTTTTGTTGTAGTCTCCCCCCCCCCCGAAAAAAGGGAGATTTAAATTGGCACTAAGTGGATCTACGTCACAGTTCTGTTAGTTTGTCGTACATCCTCCAGCCACGTTCTGCCACTTACATTGTGTAGTGTAATACACTGGGCCTGAGTTTTGTTGCAGTCTCCGCCCAAAAAAAGGGAGATTTAAATTGGCACTAAGTGGATCTACGTCACAGTTCTGTTAGTTTGTCGTACATCCTCCAGCCACGTTCTGCCACTTACATTGTGTAGTGTAATACACTGGGCCTGAGTTTTGTTGCAGTCTCCGCCCAAAAAAAGGGAGATTTAAATTGGCACTAAGTGGATCTACGTCAAAGTTCTGTTAGTTTGTTGTACATCTTCCAGCCACGTTTTGCCACTTACATTATGTAGTGTAATACACTGGGCCTGAGTTTTGGTGCAGTCTCCCCCCCAAAAAAGGGAGATTTAAATTGGCACTAAGTGGATCTACGTCACAGTTATGTTAGTTTGTCATACATCTTCCAGCCACGTTCTGCCACTTACATTGTGTAGTGTAATACACTGGGCCTGAGTTTTGTTGCAGTCTCCCCCCCAAAAAAGGGAGATTTAAATTGGCACTAAGTGGATCTACGTCACAGTTCTGTTAGTTTGTCATACATCTTCCAGCCACGTTCTGCCACTTACATTGTGTAGTGTAATACACTACGCCTGAGTTTTGTTGCGGTCTCCTACCCCCAAAAAAGGGAGATTTAAATTCTCCTCAAGTTTATATACACCTTCTACCTTGTTTCACAGTACCATATAACAGTTGTTATTTTGGCTAGATTTTTCCAAAAATGAGGAAGTCTGGTGGAAGAAGCCGTGGGCGGTCGTTGCCAGCTCTTACTGATAGTGGTGGTGGTGGTGGTGGAGCATCTGGTGGGAATGGGAAAAGCAAAATAGCACCAAAGACTCGAGGTGTTGAGCCAGCGTCATCGTCTGGCTACACAAGGCCTCGAAGGCTCCAAAACCTGCAACAAAAACTGCACCAAAAACAGCATCAAAAACCGCACCAAAAACTGCATGTCGTGTTTTGGCGGACCGTCGGCACCAAAAAACGTTCAAGTGAACGTTTTTTTTTCCATTGCATCTGCAATTTTATACCGCGCATGCGAGGCAAAAACTCCGCCCCCTCCTCCCCGGACTTCAGAATGGGCAGCAGATGTGTTGAAAGACTGCATCCGCTGCCCATGTCGTGCACAAATTTCACAACATGCGTTGGTACGTCGGCCCGACGCATAGCGACAGACCCGTACTGACGCAAGTGTGAAAGAGACCTTTATGAGCGTTGAAATTTTAAAAAAATACAGGAAAAAATGGCGCTCCCACAGACAGCTGCAGGCTGAAATTCATAGCCTAAAGAGGGGCCATGGATATTGCCCCCCCCCGGCCACAAATACCAGTCTGCAGCCACCCCAGAAATGGCGCATCTGTAAGATGCACCAATTCCAGCAATTAGCCCCTCTCTTCCCACTCCCATGTAGCGGTGGAATATGAGGTAATAAGGGGTTAATGTCACCTTGATATTGTAAGGTGACATTAAGCTGGGTTAATAATGGAGATGCGTCAATAAGATGCCTATCCATTATTAATCCAATAGTAAGAAAGGGTTAATAAAACACGCACACATTAGGAAAAAAGTATTTTAATATTCTTTATTTAACTATACTTACCGTACTTCAGCGCCTGCAAAAAACGTAAAATAATAAACCGAATACTACCTGTCCGCCGTAGTCCAATTAATAACGAGTGTCCCACGATGATCTCCCCTATAGAACAGTGATATCGGGTGATGTCACTGCTTTATAGAACCCTCAGTGACACACTAACAGGAGACAATGGCTCCTGCAGTGCATCACTGAGGTTACTAAAGTTCAAAGTCTTACTTTATGGCAATTGCTGCGTGGGAAAATGTCTCACCCAGCAATGTCATAAGTCAGACTAGGGACTATTTTTTTATAGCGGCAGAGGAATACCTTCCTCACGTCATTATGTTTCTGGAGCCCCTGGAGAGCAGTCGCATCATCTGATGCTGCTGCTCTCCACCGGAGATCGTCGTGGGACACTCGTGGATTTCTGCGGACAGGGAGTATATTGGATGTTTGCTTTTTTCATAGATTTTACAGGTTGACACTGGCTTCGGGGATGAAAATGACAAGTAATGGTGAGTATGTAATCTATGTTTAATGTACTGTATGTCTATATGTATGTCATGTATGTAATGTATGAATGTACTGTATGTAGTATGTATGTAGTATGTATGTATGTATGTAGTATGTATATAGTATGTATGTAGTATGTATGTTGTATGTATGTAGCATGTATGTAGTATGTATGTATGTAGTATGTATGTAGTATGTATGTATGTAGTATGTATGTATGTAGTATGTATGTAGTATGGAGTATGTATGGAGTATGTATGGAGTATGTATGGAGTATGTATGGAGTATGTGTGGAGTATGTGTGGAGTATTTTTTTTTCATTCAACACATTAGCCGGATGATGGGACTACTACTGTCCCATCATTGGCTAATGTGTCAATCACTGTCAGTGTAGCAGGCATCGTCCGATGGGACTTTTAGTCCCATCTGACCATGCCTGCACACACGCAGAGAGCCCCGGCACACACACACAGAGCCACGGCAGCCCGCACAGAGCCACGGCAGCCCGCACAGAGCCACAGCAGCCCGCACAGAGCCCTGCAGCCTGCACAGAGCCCCGCAGCCCGCACAGAGCCCCGGCACACATGCACAGAGCTCCACGGTCATGCACAGACACCGCCCGCACACACATGCGCAGTCTCCGCCCATGCACTGCCCAAGCACCGCCCACACTTCATTATAGTGCATAATTGCACTATAGGAACTAATGATTCCGGTATCCGATATCGCAAAAGTAGTGGCTCTTGGTATCGGAATTCTGATACAGCGAATATTGGCGATACCCGATATTTGCAGTATTGGAATGCTCAACACTAACTGTGAGCCTTGGTCTGACAGGATCTCTCTTGGGAATCCTACTCTGGTGAAAATGGTAACCAGGGTCTTGGCCACCTTGGCTGCAGAAATACTGGACAGGGCCACAGCTTCTGTATATTGGGTGGCATAATCCACAACAGTGTGAATATACTGCTTTCCAGAATTACTGGGTTTAGCCAGGGGTCCATTGATATCAAAGGCTACTCTTTGAAAAGGTTCTTCTATTATAGGGAGCGGTTGCAAGGCTGCCTTTGGGTGATCTCCTGGTCGCCTTCTATGCTGACAGATGTCGCAGGTTCGACAGAAATGCGCCACGGCTTTAGAAATCCTAGGCTAATAGAAAGTTTGAGTCAATCATCTCTCAGGTTTTCCCTTGATGGCCAGCAGTCGGAAAGTCATGAGCAAGGTGTAATAGAGAAACTCTGTATTTCTGAGAAACAATCAGCTGTTTGCTAAAAGTCCAGGGTTTATCTATTGAGTCAGAGTTGGTAGCTCGATATAGAAGTCCATTTGCGCTTACAATTTTTTCCCCGTTTTCCCCTAACTGCCCTATTTCAGCCTGAGCTCTAGAACTAGCTAGAGTGGGGTCTCTCTCTACCTCTTTTCTAAATCGAACAACTGTATTGTTTGGCCCCAAAGCCATAATCCAGGCCCATACTTGCTCTTGGAATATATCTGTGAGTACTTCCAGCCAATTCAATAGCAATGCCTGGCCCCTTTCGCATTGCTACTGGTTGAGTTACTCGGGGCTCGGCTATGGTGAGAAAAGCCCCAGTGTCACAAAAGCCAACAACTTTTAGCCCATCTTGCACGACCTCCTGTAGATGTTTGTGCTGAAGATCAGATGAAAAGGTGGCGGTGGCTCGCACCCCATAAACTCCTGGTAGGGGAGCCACTAAATCAGAGTCACTTGGCAAATCTTCAGAGGGTGAATTCAGCTCTTCTCCCATTGAGGATGTCTGTAGATAATGAACAGGCAACGGTGGTTTGTAGCTGTTCTGCCTCCGAACATTTGGACAGGTGGCTTGCAGATGACCAGGCTTCTCACATCCATAACATCTGCGTTCTACAATTCTTTCTCCAATTCGTATTCCCAAGATGAGGCAGGAGTACTGGGAGATACATTCACACGGACTTTCCCATGAGTTGGTAGTCTGGTGGGACAGTGAACATTGGAGGCCGCCATGGTTGGGGAGTTGGTAGTTTTATTTCTCACCGAGAAACTACAATAGTAGTTTATTCCACTGAGATTTGATGGTGAGAACCTCATCAGCTAGAACAGCAGCTTGCTCCACTGTCACTGGTCTCCTCACATTCACCCATTCTTGGATCTCAGCAGGGCATTTGGCATAGAAAAGTCCTTTTAGGATGACATGGAGGAAGGCCTCGCAAGTTAATGCCCCCTCTCCCTCCAGCCAGCGGTGACATAATTGTTTGAGCCTGTAGGCATATATCTTGAAAGACACTTCCCCTCAAAGGCTAAGGAGCAGAACTGTGCTCTGTAAGTGTCTGGAGTTACAACATAATGTTGCAAGATGGTCTCTTTAATATTCCCATAATCGCAGTTCCACTAAGGGTCCATAGCTCTATAGGCTTCAGCAGCTCCACCCTTTAAGATCCCAACTCGATGTCTGACTCGCTCCCTTTCTAGGACTTCCATTAATCGACATTGGTGTTCAATGTCCTGGAAGAAGCCCTCAATGTCACCCGCAGCCTTGTTAAACAGCTTAAAGTCCTTACAGGACACCCTTGGGAATTCCCTCATGGTGGGTGCTGTGGTTACAGTCTGTCTGGAGCTTCTTGCTGCTTCCACTATGCGCTGCCTCTCCTTAGCTGTCCGAATGGCCTCCCTCTTATCCTCTATGGTGGCATCGTCCCCAAGTAATGCCATCTAATCCTCATACCACACAACCCACTGACTTTTTGGGGTATTTACCTCCAGCTCCCGTCTTTTCTCCCCTTGCTGTGGAAATCCTTCCTCTGTGCCATCTTGAAGACAAGCTTCTTCCAGAGCCTCAATCAGTTGCTCCTTGGACAGCCCTTTGTAGCTGACTCCTAATTCATGGGCCTTTGTTTGTTAGCTCAACACAGTCCAGTTCCTGTATCCTGAGGTTCTGGTTCCAGATGTTGATGGGTTGCTGTCCTCAATTCCTTATGCTCTGATCCAGCCACTGCCAACCAGTTTGTGATGGTGTGTGTGACAGAGCATGAAGGGACACCAGGACGATGATCAGTCCAATGGGATTTATTGAGACAGGGAGCAGAGAATATAAAATATCAATAGCGTCTCTTGGAGTCCACAGTGAGTTCACACCAAGAGGGAAACAGTACCGGGGGCGCCACCCGGTAATCCGATGCCAGGGAAAAGACAGAAATAATCCTGGGATAAGTTCAATGGATCCAGCAGATGAGGGACATAACACCATTCCACGTGGTAGCTTTTAAACCTCCACACACGGGCACTAGGATCTCACCTCAGCATAAGATCCTAGCCCCGGGCCCGTCAACACCCAACTGCTTTGACCAAACCATATGTCTGTTGTTCTGTTTCCTGGGATCCACCCCTCAATGGAGGAGGGCTTCCACTTACTTTTTACTATGTGGCTAACTTAAGAAGTTATCAGAAGCTTGTATGGGATGAATCCTATGCTGAGGAGAACAAAGAAATAATCCCCCACTGGTTGTTGACTCAGGCCTGATTACATTGCAGTCCAGGGACACAGGCCGGGGGAGGGACAAGCTGTTACAGGTGGTATGTTGGCCCATTCCTCCATGCAGATCTCCTGTAGAGCAGTGATGTCTTGGGTGTGTCACTGGGCACACGGACTTTCAACTCCATCCAAAGGTTTTCCATGGGGTTAAGATCAGGAGACAGGCTAGGCCAGTCCAGGACCTTCAGATACTTCTTAAGAAGCCACTAATTTGTTGCCTTGGCAATGTGCTTGGGATCATTATCATGCTAATAGACATATCCACACTTCATCTTCAATGCCCTTGCTGATGGAAGGAGGTTTGCACTCAAAATCTCACGATACATGGCCCCATTCAGTCTTTCATGTACACGGATCAGTCGTCCTGGTCCCTTTGCAGAGAAAAAGCCCCAAAGCATAATGTTGCCATTCCCATGCTTCACAGCAGGTATGGTGTTCTTTGGATGCAACTCAGAATTCTGTCTCCTCCAAACACAACAAGTTTTGTTTCTACCAAACAGTTCTACTTTGGTTTCATCAGACATATGACATTCTCCCAATACTCTTTTGGATAATCCAAATGATCTCTAGCAAACTTCAGATGGACCTGGACATGTACTGGCTTAAGCAGGTGGACATGTCTGGCACTGCAGGATCTGAGTCCCTGGCAGCGTAGTGTCTTACTGATGGTAGCCTTTGTTACAGTGGTCCCAACTCTATGCAGGTCATTCACTAGGTCCCTCTGTGTGGTTCTGGGATTTTTGCTCACTGTTCTTGTGATCATTTTAACCCCACGGGGTGAGATCTTGTGTGGAGCCCCAGATCGAGATTAATTATCAGTGGTCTTGTACAATATGTCTTCCATTTTCTTATTATTGCTCCCACGGTTGATTTCATCACACCAAGCTGCTTGCCTATTGCAAATTCAGTCTTCCCAGCCTGGTGCAGGACTAAAGTTTTGTTTCTGGTGTCCTTCGACAGCTCTTTGGTCTTCACCATAGTGAAGTTTGGAGTGTGATAGTTTGAGGGTGTGCACAGGTGTCTTTTATACTGATAACAAGTTCAAACAGGTGCCATTACTACAGGTAATGAGTGGAGGACAGAGCAGCCTCTTAAAGAAGAAGTTACAGGTCTTTGAGAGACAGGAATATTGCATGTTTTTAGGTGACAAAATACTTATTTTCCACCATAATTTTCAAAATAAATCTTGCCAAATCAAACAAGGTGATTTTCTGGATTTGTTTTCTCATTTTGACTCACAAAGTTGTGGTCTACCTATGATGTCAATTTCAGGCCTCTCTCATCTTTTTAAGTGGGAGAACTTGCACAGTTGGTGGCTGAGCAAATACTTTTTTCCCCACTGTATATACTGTGGGGAAAATAAATATTTGATCACACAGCCATTTTTGCAACTATTCCCAGCTACAAAAAATGGAGATATCTGTAATTATCATCGTAGGTACACTGCAACTGTGGGAGACAGAATCTGTAAAAAAAAAATCAGAAAATCACATTACATGATTTCTACATAATTTATTTGCATTTAATTGCATGAAATAAGTATTTGATACAATAGAAAAACAGAACTTAATATCTGGTACAGAAATCTTTGTTTAGAATTACAAATGTCAGACATTTCCTGTAGTTCTTGACCAAGTTTTCACACACTGCAGCAGGGACTTTGGCCCACTCCTCCATACAGATCTTCTCCAGATCTTTCAGATTTTGGGGCTGTTACTGGACAATATTGAGTTTCAGCTCCATTCAAAGATTTTCTATTGGATTCAGGACGGGAGACTGGCTAGGCCACTCCAGGATCTTGAAATGCTTCTTATGGAGCCACTCCTTAGTTGCCCTGGCTGTGTGTTTTGAGTCATTGTCATGCTGGAACACCCAGCCATGACCCATCTTCAATGCTCATACTAAGGGAAGGAAGTTATTGGGCAAAGGCTTGCAATAGTTGACTCCATCCATCCTCCCTTTAATACACTGCAGTCGTCCTGTCCCCATTGTACTCATCCTTCTTCTTTCTCCAAACACAGTGTGTGGAGTTGATACCAAAAAGTTGTATTTTGACTGCATCTGACCACATGAAATTCTCCCATGCCTCCTCTGGATGATCCAGATGGTCATTGGTGAATGTCAAACGGGCTTGGACATGTGCTGGCGTGAGCAGGGAAACATGCGTGTGTGATTGTGTGCCAGAGTCGGGTCGCTCTACTTCCTTCCCCTTTAAGACAAATGTAAGATTTTATTTTTATTAACTTGCATAAATTATTACAATGCTGAGCATTATTGAAAGGGACAGCTTAGAGCTAGAAATAGTAGATAGGAATGGGAAGCACAGTTCAGTAGTAAAAAACACAAAAATTGAGCTTCACTTGAGTTGGTACACATGCAGCTCCTAAGCGCATGTTCACATTGACCATAAAACATATAAAAACTACAAGAGACAAAATGGGCAAAAACCCTGCTGTAACTAAGTAAATTAAAAGCAAAAAATGCATTTAAATAACACAGAGTTTGTAGTAATACTGTTTTTGATCAAAAATAGCATAAAAGCCATGGCTAGAATTGGGTGTAGTGTAACTTGAGAGTAGGGACTTCCTGATAGAGATCAGTGGTGAGGTTATGATATGGGAAGAAAAAAAAGATAAGCCAAGGGCCTGAGGAGTATTAAGGAAATACAGGACCTGAAGGAGAAGAAACAGGCCGGCGGTCGCTTTACAGTTCAGTGATCATTCAGAAGTTATCCTGGGCCTATGGCCTGGAATAGACAGAATTATGGATGCCTCTTTCTTCTCCAAAGGGAAGCCGGATGGAAGATCGAATGAAGCTAGTGGACCTAAGGGCACGGGAGCTGCAGGGATGGAAGGAATGTCTTTGGGACTAGGATTATCAGAAAGTACAGGGAAAGATCAGGAACTGCAAAAGAATACAGACTGTACTGTAATTGTACCAGAACTCCTGTGCATGAGTAAAGTTGAAGTGTTGGTTAAGAAACCTGAGTCTGGAGTCGTTTTTGTGGACTCCTAATCGGTACCCAAAGTTGCAGGACCAGAAGGAACCCCAGAGCTTAAAGTGAGTGTTCTGCTCCTCATGCATCACACACCACAAACAGAACACTACATTTTATTTGTGGGGTGCCAAGGTGCAGGAACAAATCAGCCCCTAACCATTACTGTCTTCTTGGCCACCTCACATATGTGTCCTGCAGAATTTTAATCGATATTGTGTTACTATGGCCATTGACCAGGTCCTCCCATGTAGTCCTGGGCTGATTCCTGATCTTTCTCAGAATTATCCTTACCCCACAAGGCAAGATCTAACATGGAGCCCCATCCCAAGGAAGATTGACAGTCATCTTTAGTTGCTTCCATTTTTTAATAATTCTGCCAACGGTTGTTGCCTTCTCACCAAGCTGCTTGCCTATTGTCCTGTAGACCAATCCAGCCTTGTGCAGGTCTACAATTTTGTCCCTGGTGTCCTTAGATAGCTCTCTGGTCTTGCCCATGGTGGAGAAGATGGAGTGTGAATGATTTAGTGCGTGGACAGTTGACTTTTATTCAGGTAACGAGTACAATTAATACAGGTAATGAGTGCAGAGTAGGAGGGCTTCTTCAAGAAAAACTAACAAGTCTGTGAGAGCCAGAATTTTTGCTGGGTGGTAGGTGATCAAATACTTATTTCACGCAATAAAATATAATTTCATTATTTTAAAATCATACAATATGATTTTCTGATTTCTATTTTTAGATGCTGTCTCTCACAGTGGATGTGTACCTACAAGAAAAATTACAGACCTTTCCATTCTTTGCAGGTTGTCAAAAGCCACGCTAGGGAAGACTTTTTGAATGGACTTTTTATTTTAATTTGTACCAGACAGGCTGTTTTGTGTTATCACTTTGCTTTGTGGTTTATGAAGTAATAATCCTCCCAGATACTTATATACTATGTGTTCCTATGTCTACCCCGGGGAGCAGCTGAGTGAGCAGACCTGCCACAATATATACATACATATATACTCCAGCACTAGCTGCAACTACAAATCATTTATACAGACCAATTGAACAACCATTACAAGGTAGCATATGCAGCGTCAGACAGGAGCACCTTGGGCTCACCAGAGAAAATCATTCTTGGGGCCTACTATGTAGCTTCATAGAAATAAATACAAGACCACCAATTGTGCAGTAAAACACGCTAATATGACACTACTCTGTCCACCTAATCCTAGACCTCTCTTCTGCCTTTGACACAGTGGACCATTCCATATTACGACTGACCGTCTCATCTCTTGGCATCACAGACAGCCCTATATTGGATCTCATCATACCTAGCAGACCGGACATTCAGTGTCTCCCACCAAACCAGTCACCACCGCCATGCAGCACTCAAAACATTCATACAAATCATCCCACCATCTGCTTTTTCTGTTTTTTTCTCCTTCTACTAGTTGCAGGTGACATCTCCCCAAGCCCTGGACCTCCCTCCACCAGCATACATTACTCTCCTACAGCTATATATAGAAACCCTGCTAATCTTATTAACATTCAGTGCATGCCTTCTCCTATCGCTTTCCAATGTGCTCTCTGGAATGCATGGTCTGTGCGTAACAAACTAACTTACATTCACGACCTTTTCTTCTCTAATTCCCTTAACTTTCTGCCTATTACAGAAACCTGGATCCAACACTCAGACACCACCGCCGCTGCCGCTCTCTCATTTGGTGGGCTGAAATTTTCACATACCACCAGACCTGAGAACAGACAGGGTGGAGGTGTTGGTTTACTCCTTTCATCACAATATGCTTTCCAGGTCATCCCCCCGGTTCCCTAACTTACATTTCCTTCCTTCGAAGTCCACGCCGTCAGACTCTTTAATCCCTTCCCCTTGCGGGTGGTGGTTGTTTATCGCCCTCCAGGCTCCTCCCGCCTCACTTTCTATCCTCTGACATCCCCACCCTCATCATGGGAGACTTTAACATCCCCATCAATGATCCCCTCTCTGTTGTGAATTCTGCTCTTGGGCTCCCTCCGGTGGTTATGAGTGGTAGTGCTGCTGTCTTGGATCACAGCATTTATCAGGTGTGTTCACTTTTTGCAATTTGGACTCAGATATTTAGTCCTGCTTGATCCTTTAGTCAGTGCCAGTTGTCCATTGTTTTTGGAGGATTCACATCCCTTTCTGGTCTCTCCTGTTTGCTGTGCTCTTCAACAAAGATAAGTCCTGGCTTTGTTTTTGCTGTCCACATGCTGTGCGCCTTATAGTTCAGTGCATTTTCATGTTTTGTCTTGTCCAGCTTGTCTGTGTGAGGATTTTTTGCAGCCAAGCAGTATCTCTGGAGATGCAGATATACCCTCCATGTCTTTAGTCAGATGTGGAGTTTTGTATTTTCTGTGGTGGATATTTTCTAGTGTTTTAATACTGACCGCATAGTTCTCTGTCCTATTCTTTCTTTTTAGCTAGTAAGGCCTCCTTTGCTAATCCTGATTTCTGTCTGCGTGTGTCATTTCCCTCTCCTCTCACAGTCAATATTTGTGGGGGGCTGTCTATCCTTTGGGGATTTTCTCTGAGGCAAGATAGTTTTCCCGTTTCTATCTTTAGGGGTAGTTAGTCCTTAGGCTGTGTCGAGGTGTCTAGGGAGTGTTAGGTACATCCCACGGCTATTTCTAGTTGCGCTGCTGAGTTCAGGGTCTGTGGTCAGTACAGGTACCACCTTCTCCAGAGTACGTCACATGCTGCTCCTAGGCCACCAGATCATAACAGTTTACAGTTATTTTTGAAACTCAAAAAAACTCTGGAGAAGGTGGTACCTGTACTGACCACAGACCCTGAACTCAGCAGCGCAACTAGAAATAGCCGTGGGATGTACCTAACACTCCCTAGACACCTCGACACAGCCTAAGGACTAACTACCCCTAAAGATAGAAACGGGAAAACTATCTTGCCTCAGAGAAAATCCCCAAAGGATAGACAGCCCCCCACAAATATTGACTGTGAGAGGAGAGGGAAATGACAAACGCAGACTGAAATCAGGATTAGCAATGGAGGTCTTACTAGCTAAAAAGAAAGAATAGGACAGAGAACTATGCGGTCAGTATTAAAACACTAGAAAATATCCACCACAAAAAATACAAAACTCCACATCTGACTAAAGACATGGAGGGTATATCTGCATCTCCAGAGATACCGCTTGGCTGCAAACAATCCTCACACAGACAAGCTGGACAAGACAAAACATGAAAATGCACTGAACTATAAGGCCCACAGCATGTGGACAGCAAAAACAAAGCCAGGACTTATCTTTGTTGAAGAGCACAGCAAACAGGAGAGACCAGAAAGGGATGTGAATCCTCCAAAAACAATGGACAACTGGCACTGACTAAAGGATCAAGCAGGACTAAATAGCTGAGTCCAAATTGCAAAAAGTGAACACACCTGATAAATGCTGCGATCCAAGACAGCAGCACTACCACTCATAACCACCGGAGGGAGCCCAAGAGCAGAATTCACAACACCTCTCCCAATGTGCCTCTCATCTTCTCTCTCTAACTTCTTCATTCAACCTCTCACAGTTTACTAATTATCCTACGCATGAGGATGGGAATACTCTGGACCTGGTTTTCTCCCATTCCGGATCGCTACACGACTTTACTAACTCCACTCTCCCATTCACGGACCACAACCTTCTTTCCTTCTCTGTCAAGAATTGTCTCCTCACCCGGGACACCCCCACTTACCACACTTATCGGAATACACGTACCATTAATACCCAGCAGCTTATGGACAACATCCACACATCTTTAGCCCCCATCTCCTCACTCTCCTGTCCAGACTTAGCATTGTCACACTTCAATAATACACTAAAAAATTCCCTGGATGAAGCAGCACCTTCTACACGCAGAAAGACCCGACACAGACAACGGCAGCGCTGGCACACTATGCAAACACGCTTTCTTCAGCGCTGCTCAAGGTGTTATGACCTGGTGGTTAAGAGGACACACTGAAATGACCTGGTGGCAAAAAACGCAACATGGAACGAGCTCTGAGAAGGTGGTATCTCTACTGACCGCAGTCCCTAATCCTAACAACACAACTAGAAATAGCCGTGGGATGTTCCTGACACTCCCTAGACACCTCGTCACAGCCGCAGATATAACTACCCCTAAAGAAGGAAATAGAAAGCTATCTAGCCTCAGAGAAACCCCAAAAAGGAAAGACAGCCCCCCACAAATAATGACTGTGAAAGGAGAGGGAAATGACGAACACAGAAATGAAATTAGATTTCAGCAAAGGGAGGCCAAAACTAAACTAGATAGACAGAGAGCAAAGGATACTGTGCGGTCAGTAATAAAAACTACAAAATCCATGCAGAGTTTACAAAAATGAACTCCACATCGACTCACGGTGTGGAGGGGCAAATCTGCTTTCCCAGAGCTTCCAGCTAGCCTGAATAAGACATAGTGACAAGCTGGACAAAAGAGACAAAATGCAAAGCAATAGAGTCCAAGAAAATGGACAAGCAAAACTTATCTTTTGCAGACAAGGACTGGCTATATGAGAAATCCAAGGGAAGAATCAAATCCAACCAAGAACATCGACAGCAGGCATAGACTAAGGCCCAGAGCAGGTTTAAATAACAAACCCAGGCAAGGCGATTAGTGAAGGCAGCTGCCACAGCTACCTAACGGAGCAGCAGTTCCACTTGAAACCACCAGAGGGAGCCCAAGGGCAGAACTCACAAAAATACCATTAGCAACCACAGGAGGGAGCTCCAGAACGAAACTCACAACAGTACCCCCCCTTGAGGAGGGGTCACCAAACCCTCACCAGAGCTCCCAGGCCGATCAGGACGAGCCAAATGGAAAGCATGAACCAAATCGGGAGCATGAACATCGGAGGCAACAACCCAAGAATTATCCTCCTGGCCATAACCCTTCCACTTGACCAGATACTGAAGCTTCCGCCTCGAAAAACGAGAATCCAAAATCTTCTCTACCACATATTCCAATTCCCCCTCAACCAACACCGGAGCAGGAGGATCAACGGAGGGAACCATAGGTACCACATATCTCCGCAACAAGGATCTATGGAACACATTATGAATGGAAAAGGAAGCTGGAAGGGCCAAACGAAAAGACACTGGATTGATAATTTCAGAAATCTTATAAGGCCCAATAAAGCGAGGCTTGAACTTAGGGGAAGAAACCTTCATAGGAACATGACGAGAAGACAACCAGACCAAATCCCCAACACGAAGCCGGGGACCAACACACCGACGACGGTTAGCAAAACGCTGAGCCTTCTCCTGAGACAACGTCAAATTGTCCATCACATGAGTCCAAATTTTCTGCAACCTGTCCACCACGGAATCCACACCAGGACAGTCAGAAGGCTCAAGCTGCCCTGAAGAAAAACGAGGATGAAAACCAAAGTTACAAAAAAAAGGCGAAACCAAGGTAGCCGAACTACCCCGATTATTAAGGGCAAACTCGGCCAACGGCAAAAAGGTCACCCAATCATCCTGATCAGCAGACACGAAGCATCTCAAATAGGTTTCCAAGGTCTGATTGGTTCGCTCCGTTTGGCCATTTGTCTGAGGATGGAATGCAGAAGAAAAAGACAAATCAATGCCCATTCTAGCACAAAAGGACCGCCAAAACCTAGAAACGAACTGGGAACCTCTGTCAGGCACAATATTCTCCGGAATACCATGCAAACGAACCACATGCTGAAAAAATAATGGAACCAAATCAGAAGAGGAAGGCAACTTAGGCAATGGCACCAAATGGACCATCTTAGAAAACCGGTCACAAACCACCCAGATGACAGACATCTTCTGAGAAACAGGAAGATCAGAAATAAAATCCATGGAAATATGCGTCCAGAGCCTCTCAGGAATAGGCAAAGGCAAAAGCAACTCGCTGGCACGGGAACAGCAAGGCTTAGCCCGAGCACAGGTCCCACAGGACTGCACAAACGAACGCACATCCCGCGACAAGGAAGGCCACCAAAAGGACCTAGCCACCAAATCTCTGGTACCGAAAATCCCAGGGTGACCAGCCAACACCGAACAATGAACCTCAGAAATTACCCTACTAGTCCATCTATCAGGAACAAACAATTTCCCCACAGGACAGCGGTCAGGTTTATCAGCCTGAAACTCCTGAAGTACCCGCCGTAAATCAGGGGAGATGGCAGAAAGAATCACCCCCTCCTTGAGGATCCCAGCCGGCTCGAGAACTCCCGGAGAATCAGGCAAAAGACTCCTAGAAAGGGCATCAGCCTTCACATTCTTAGATCCAGGAATATACGAGACCACAAAATCAAAACGTGAGAAAAACAAAGACCACCGAGCCTGTCTAGGATTAAACCGCTTAGCAGACTCGAGGTAAATCAGATTCTTGTGATCAGTCAAGACCACCACGCGATGCTTGGCTCCCTCAAGCCAATGTCGCCACTCCTCAAATGCCCACTTCATAGCCAACAACTCCCGATTTCCGACATCATAATTACACTCAGAAGACAAAAATTTTCTGGAGAAGAAGGCACAAGGTTTCATCAAATAGCCATCAGAATTTCTCTGAGACAAAACGGCCCCTGCCCCAATCTCAGAAGCATCAACCTCAACCTGAAAAGGGAGAGAAACATCTGGCTGACGCAACACAGGGGCAGAAGTAAAACGACGTTTAATCTCCTGAAAGGCCTCAACAGCCGCAGAGGACCAATTCACCACATCAGCGCCCTTCCTCGTCAAATCGGTCAGAGGCTTCACCACACTAGAAAAATTAGCAATAAAACAACGATAAAAATTGGCAAAGCCCAAAAATTTCTGAAGGCTCTTTACAGATGTAGGTTGAGTCCAATCATGAATGGCCTGGACTTTAACAGGGTCCATTTCAATAGCCGAGGGAGAAAAAATGAAACCCAAAAAAGAAACCCTCTGAACTCCAAAGATGCACTTAGACCCCTTCACAAACAACGCATTAGTACGAAGGACCTGAAACACCATCCTAACCTGCTTCACATGAGACTCCCAATCATCGGAGAAAACCAAAATATCATCCAAATACACAATCATAAATTTATCCAGATAATTCCGGAAGATATCATGCATAAAGGACTGAAATACCGATGGAGCATTAGAGAGCCCGAATGGCATTACAAGATATTCCAAATGGCCTTCAGGCGTATTAAATGCTGTTTTCCATTCATCACCTTGTTTAATACGCACAAGATTATACGCCCCTCGGAGGTCGATTTTAGTAAACCAACTAGCACCCTTAATCCGAGCAAACAAATCAGAAAGCAAAGATAACGGATACTGGAATTTGACAGTGATCTTATTGAGAAGGCAATAATCTATACAGGGTCTCAAGGAGCCATCCTTCTTGGCAACAAAAAAAAATCCCGCTCCCAACGGTGACGAAGACGGGCGAATATGCCCTTTCTCCAAGGACTCCTTTACATAACTCCGCATAGCGGCATGCTCTGGCACAGACAGATTGAAAAGTCGGCCCTTAGGGAACTTACAGCCAGGAATCAAATTAATGGCACAATCGCAGTCCCTATGAGGAGGCAGGGAACTGGACTTGGGCTCATCAAATACATCCTGGAAATCTGACAAAAACTCAGGAACTTCAGAAGAAGGGGATGAGGAAATGGACATCAAAGGAATATCATTATGTATCCCCTGACAACCCCAACTAGTCACAGACATAGATCTCCAATCCAGCACTGGATTATGTTCCTGTAACCATGGAAAACCCAGCACAAAAACATCATGCAAATTATGCAGCACCAAAAAACGAATATTTTCCTGATGTGCTGGAGCCATGCACATGGTTAACTGTGTCCAGTACTGAGGTTTATTCTTGGCCAATGGCGTAGCATCAATCCCCCTCAAGGGAATAGGACTCTGCAAAGGTTCCAAGGAAAAACCACAGCGCTTGGCAAATTCTAAGTACATTAAGTTCAGGGCAGCGCCAGAATCCACAAATGCCATAACAGAAAAGGACGACAATGAGCAAATCAGGGTAACAGACAAGAGAAATTTAGGCTGCACAGTACTAATGGTAACAGACCTAGGGACCCTCCTAGTACGCTTAGGGCAGTCAGAAATAGCATGAGCTGAATCACCACAGTAAAAACACAGGCCATTCTGACGTCTGAATTTCTGCCTTTCTGCTCTAGTCAAAATCCTATCACATTGCATAGGCTCAGGACTTTGCTCAGAGGACACAGCCATATGGTGCACCGCCTTGCGCTCACGCAAGCGCCGATCAATCTGAATAGCTAGAGACATAGATTCGCTCAAACCGGTAGGCGTAGGAAAGCCCACCATAACATCTTTGAGGGTTTCAGAAAGACCTTTTCTGAAAATAGCAGCCAGCGCCTCTTCATTCCATTTAGTGAGCACAGACCATTTCCTAAATTTCTGGCAATATAACTCTGCCGCCTCCTGACCCTGACACAGGGCCAACAGTGTTTTCTCAGCATGCTATACAGAGTTAGGTTCGTCATACAACAATCCGAGCGCCTGAAAGAATGCATCTACATTCAATAATGCCGGATTCCCTGTTTCAAGAGCAAATGCCCAGTCTTGAGGATCACCATGCAGTAAGGATATGATGATTTTCACTTGCTGAATGGGATCACCAGAAGAACGGGGTTTCAAAGCAAAAAACAATTTGCAGCTATTTTTAAAGTTCAAAAACTTGGATCTGTCCCCAAAAAACAAATCAGGAGTAGGAATTCTTGGCTCTAGAGTCGGAGTCTGAACAATATAATCTTGGATACTCTGGACTCTTGCAGCAAGTTGATCCACACGAGAAAACAAACCCTGAACCTCCATACCAGAGCATATATCCAGCACCACCCAGATATCAAGAGGAAAAAGAAGACAGAACAGAGCACAGAAAAAAAAATGGTTCAGAACTCTTCTTTTTTCCTTCTTTTGAGATGCATTCAATTCATTCTTGGCCTGCTGTACTGTTATGACCTGGTGGTTAAGAGGCCACACTGAAATGACCTGGTGGCTAAAACGCAACATGGAACGAGCTCTGAGAAGGTGGTATCTCTACTGACCGCAGTTCCTTAATCCTAACAACACAACTAGAAATAGCCGTGGGATGTTCCTGACACTCCCTAGACACCTCGTCACAGCCGCAGATATAACTACCCCTAAAGAAGGAAATAGAATGCTATCTAGCCTCAGATAAACCCCCAAAAGGAAAGACAGCCCCCCACAAATAATGACTGTGAAAGGAGAGGGAAATGACGAACACAGAAATGAAATTAGATTTCAGCAAAGGGAGGCCCAAACTAAACTAGATAGACAGAGAGCAAAGGATATTGTGCGGTCAGTAATAAAAACTACAAAATCCATGCAGAGTTTACAAAAATGAACTCCACACCGACTCACGGTGTGGAGGGACAAATCTGCTTTCCCAGAGCTTCCAGCTAGCCTGAATAAGACAGAGTGACAAGCTGGACAAAAGAGACAAAATGCAAAGCAATAGAGTCCAAGAAAATGGACAAACAAAACTAGCAAAACTTATCTTTTGCAGACAAGGACTGGCCATATGAGAAATCCAAGGGAAGAATCAAATCCAAGGAAAGAACATCGACAGCAGGCATAGACTAAGGCCGAGAGCAGGTTTAAATAACAAACCCAGGCAAGGCGATTAGTGAAGGCAGCTGCCACAGCTACCTAGCGGAGCAACAGTTCCACTTGAAACCAGCAGAGGGAGCCCAAGGGCAGAACTCGCAAAAATACCATTAGCAACCACAGGAGGGAGCTCCAGAACGGAACTCACAACATCAAGTTGTGCAGAGCGGCAGTGGAGAAAATCTCTCTTAGAAGAAGACTTCATCCACTATAAGTTCATGCTCAAAACCTATAACTCTCCCCTTTCTCTGGCCAAACAATACTACTTCACCACCCTTATCACCTCACTATCCAACAACCCAAAACGACTTTTTGAAACCTTAAACTCCTTCCTGAAACCTAAAGTACAGGGCCCCATCTCCAATCTCAGTGGTGAGGATCAGGCCACTTATTTCCTAGAAAAAATCAACCACATCCATCAGGATATCTCTGCCCAATCTCCTCAGTGCCTGGATCCCCTTCCCTGCCACACCTCAAGATCATTAGACATCTTTGAGCCTGTTTCAGAAGAAGAAGTTTCCAAACTCCTCACTTCTGCTCGGCCCACAACCTGCAATAGTGACCCTATTCCTTCACTTCTCCTGCAGTCCCTCTCACCAGTGGTCACTAGGGTTGAGCGAAACGGATCGTTCATTTTCAAAAGTCGCCGACTTTTGGCAAAGTCGGGTTTCATGAAACCCGACCCGATCCCTGTGTGGGGTCGGCCATGCGGTACGCGACTTTCGCGCCAAAGTCGCATTTCGTATGACGCGCTTGGCGCCATTTTTTTCATCCAATGAAGGGGCGTGGGCAGAGTGATGACATAGGCGTCCACGCCCCTAAGACCTATCGCCATGTTGTCGCTTGTGCGCTGTAGCGATTTGCAATGTGTAACACCAGCTTTTCAGTTCAGGGACGGACGGAGGGGAGAGAGAGAGAGAGAGAGAGAGAGAAAAAAAAAAAAAATCCCATTGGCTTTGCATTGGGTTTCGTGTTTCGGTCGATCCTCGACTTTTCGCCATAATCGGCCGATTTCACTCGACTCGACTTTTGAGATAGTCGGGTTTCGCGAAACCCGGCTCGACCCTAAAAAAGTCAAGGTCGCTCAACCCTAGTGGTCACCACTCACCTGACTAAAATATTTAACCTCTCTCTTTCCTCAAGAATCTTTCCCTCCTGATTTAAACATGCCATCATTACCCCTTTACTTAAAAAACCATCCCTGGACCAGAACTGCACGGCTAACTACAGACCAGTCTCTAACCTTTCCTTCATCTCTAAACTCTAATAACAGCTAAATCCAAAGGTCATTGCTCTCTGCTGATTCTCCTGGGTCTATCTGCTGCATTTGATACTGTGGATCAACAGCTCCTTCTCACTATGCTCTGCTCCATAGGCCTCAAGGACACAGCCCTCTCCTGGTTCTCCTCGTACCTCTCTGACCGCTCCTTCACTGTATCTTTTGCCGGCTCCTCTTCATCTCCTCGTCCCCTTACTATCGGGGTTCCGCAGGGCTCAGTCCTGGGCCCCCTCCTCTTCTCTCTATACACTGCCCCTATTGGACAAACAATTAGCAGATTTGGGTTCCAGTACCATCTCTATGCTGACGACACCCAATTATACACTTCTTCCCCGGACATCACCCCTACCCTAATTCAAAATACCAAGGATTGTCTGTCTGCTGTCTCTAACATCATGTCCTCCCTATATCTGAAACTAAATCTCTCCAAAACTGAACTACTTGGGTATCTCCTTTCTACTAACCTCACTCTACCCAACACTGAAATTACCCTGGAGGGTTCAACCATAACTCCCAAACAGCATGCCCGCTGTCTTGGGGTCATATTCGACACCAAACTTTCTTTTACTCCCTATATCCGATTACTCATTCGCTCCTGTCACCTGCATCTTAAAAACATCTCCAGAATCTGACCTTTTCTCACCTTTGAAACTGCTAAGACTCTTACTGTTGCTCTTATTCATTCTCGTCTGGACTACTGAAACTCTCTTCTGATCGGTCTCCCTCTTTCCAAACTTTCTCCTCTCCAATCCATCTTGAATGTGGCAGCCAGGGTCATATTCCTGTCCAGCCACTTCACCGATGCCTCCATCTTGTGCCAGTCATTACACTGGCTACCCATTCGCTACAGGGTCCAGTATAAACTCATCTCTCTCACCCACAAAGCTCTCCACAGTTCTGCACCGCCTTATATCTCCTCTCTCATGTCTGTCTATCGCCCCACACGTGCCCTCCGTTCTACAAATGACCTAAGACTAACATCCCCCGTAATCCGAACCTCGCACCTCCGTCTCCAAGACTTCTCTCATGCTGCTCCAGCTCTCTGGAATGCACTTCCCCAGACGATCAGACTGATACCCAGCCCCGACCTATTCAAGCGCGCTTTAAAAACCCATCTCTTCAAACAAGCTTACCACATCAACTACTCAGTAAACTAACTTTGTCCTGTTCCCTCCTTCCAAACATTATCTGCATGTGAATCTGCACCCTACTATTCATCTGTCTCCCCACTCTCCATGCACACGATAACTGCACTTGATACTTGGCTATTGCACTAAAACACATGGGCTGATGACCGGATCATGCAGCTTTATATGAAAATCCCTATTTATTATAATTGCCAGACCTGTAATACAAACACTTTTCACCTATTGTGTCCCCCCATTTCCTTGTAGATTGTAAGCTTGCGAGCAGGGACCTCACTTCTAATGTCACTGTTTAAATTGTCTTAACTTGTACTGAATTTATTGTCTGTACATGTCCCCGCTTAATTGTAAAGTGCTGCGGAATATGTTGGCACTATATAAATAAAAATTATTATTATTATAATTATTATTTTTGGCACACCACCTCCTCACCTCACACCCTATCTGTCGGAGTCCAGCAAGGTTCAGTCCTAGGCCCCTGCTCTTCTCCATTTACACCTTCGGCCTCGGACAGCTCATAGAGTCCCAAAGCTTTCAGTATCATCTCTATGCTGACGACACACATATCTTCATCTCTGGACCAGATATCACCACCCTACTAACCAGAATCCCACAATGTCTGTTCGCTATTTCATCCTTCTTCTCTGCTAGATTTCTCCTGCACATCACCCCTACTCTGAAACTCTCTACCATAACATATCAGACTCTCGCCTACCATGGAAACCTTCAAACAGAACCTGAAGACCGACAAGCCTACAACCTGCAGTAACCACCAATCCACCAAACCACTGTATGACCAGCTTTACCCTTGCCTACTGTATCCTCACCCATCCCTTGTAGACTGTGAGCCCTCACAAGCAGGGTCCTCTCTCCTCATGTACCAGTCATGACCTGTGTTGTTTAAGATTACTGTACTTGTTATTTATTATGTACACCCCTCCTCACATGTAAAGCACCATTGAATAATTGGCGCTATAGTAAAAAGTAATAATAATATCTGGATAATAATAAGTTAGTACACGTCTTATGATATAGCAGGGGTTCGGGTAGCCCCCTCATAGAAGATAATGTAGCCCCCTCATAGAATATAATGCAGCCCTCATATGGTAGAATGCAACCCCCCTCATAGAATGTAATGCAGTCCCCCCATAGAATATAATGCAGCCCTCATATAGTATAATGCAGCCCCCCACATAGAATATAATGCCGCCCACATCATAGAGTATAATGCAGCCAACATTTTAGAGTATAATGTAGACCCCTATATATTATAATGCAGCCCTCATATAGTATAACGCAGCCTCCCTCATAGAATATAATGCAGTATTATGGCAACTACGTTGGGGTTAGGACAGTGGCTTGTCCCCTGATAATGTCGCAAATGCGTTGAAACATGTTGGGGGGACTAGTGCGATAAATGTGTATGTCCTTTTCTGCAAAATAGGTGTTAGCAGTTTGGGGACCTCATTTTTTAGACCCTAAAACAATTTATAATATTAATATAATAATAAAAGTTAAATTTTAGGGCTTGATAGTGAGGGTTTATTTGGGGTTCTCCCCAATTTGTTAATAATTAATGCATCCTTCCAAAGCCATATTCTATCCTCAAATTTGTAGTTTGTCATCTAAGAAAAATGGACATATCTCCATGAATTTTTCACAGACACATCATCTGTGAATATCAGAGACTTGTGATCACCTCCATAAGCTAGAATGGATTTAGAAACAAAATAATGGGGACGTGTTCTATCTGAGAAAACCACATACAGAACATGTACATGCAACATGGATGTCTGAATGATGTCTAAACACTGACACTGCAGTTAATCCCTTACACCCCCTGCAACTGATGCCAATACAACTAAGGCTAAGTTCACATTTGCCTTTGGGGGTTTTGCAGAGGGCTGCATTTGTCCTCCGTTAAGCCCTGCCTATGCTCCGCCTACTTCATCATGCGTGTTGAGTACCTGTCTTTAACATTGGGTACTTAGGACATGCTGATGTATGTGGATGCGTTGTTTTGATGCCCCCGCCGACGCATCCACATACATCCGCATGTCTGCGTACCCAATGTTAAATATAGGTACGCAGGACACAGGCAGAAGTAGGCAGAGCATAGGCAGGGCTTAATGGAGGATGTACGTAGCCCTCCGGAAAGCCCCTGAACGCAAATGTGAACCTGGCCTAAAAGAGCTGTCTGGTGAAAAAACTGTGATTTGCTATTGATGGAATAAGTCATCAATATTAGATGGTTAATTTCATGGGTACACATACATCAGTGTGTACCAAGTCAAGTGGTCTTGTGCTTTTTGTCTCGCTCTCTTTAAGTATAGATACTTTTGTAGCTTTAGATTTTATATAACATTCACATTTTACTGCAGTTGAGCAATCAGATATCAATAGGTCTTTTGTCAAATTCTTATTTTGTAATGCCATTATAGTCTCAGGATGTCTGTGTCCTAGACGTCTATGCCACATGTGAATAAAATACTTGTGATCATGTGTACATCTTTTCATCTGTTCCTTTAACCTGCTGTTTTTTTCGCATTTACTATACACTTGTAGTGTTCCGGGTCACTATGACCCGGCCTATTAAACCTTGATTTTAGACACTCTAACTCCATTTTTTTTATACTTTTTGCTTACTAGACTGTTTGTGAACATGTTTGGTAGTAAAAAAAAAAGAAAAACGAACTAGAAATCTTTTTTTTTTGTTTTTATTCTGAAAAAACAGATCCATCCAATGAGCAAAACGAAAATAGAAAACTACACATATTTTGTAAATTGTACCATTGTACATTGTACAATTGTACCATTACAATGTGAATACTGTATATTTACATGATCATATAAATTTCTTGCATGAAAAACAATACACATGATTTTTGCATAGAAATGTTTTACAGCCAGAACATGTTATACTCGTCTTGTTGTCACAAGTAGAAGGGCAATAGCTGCATCTTTTTGTTTTGATGCCGGAAGAGGCCATGGGGGTAGAAGCACACAGCTGCTCTCCAAAGAAACTGAAAGATAACATGTCTGGGCTAGCATATGTGTACTGATAAGAGCAGAGAAGATAAGAACCCTTCTGAAAACAAGCAGATAAGCCAGGAAGACAGACTTACTTAGCAAAAAAAATTATTTGCAAGACTTTACAGCTCAGCTTTACAAAAAAAAACGTCTAATGGTACCGTCACACAGTGCAATTTTCATCGCTACGACGGTACGATCCGTGACGCTCCAGCGTCGTAACAATATCGCTCCAGCGTCGTAGACTGCTGTCACACTTTGCAATCTACGACGCTGGAGCGATAATTTCATGACGTATGTGCGATGTAGAAGCCGTTGGTTACTATGCGCACATCGTATACGATATATGTTACACCATGCAATCATGCCGCCACAGCGGGACACTAGACGACGAAAGAAAGTTTCAAACGATCTGCTACGACGTACGATTCTCAGCGGGGTCCCTGATCGCAGGAGCATGTCAGACACTGCGATCTCGTAACTATATCGCTCGAACGTCACGAATCGTGCCGTCGTAGCGATCAAAATTGCACTGTGTGACGGTACCCTTAGACAGCGTGTTCTGAGCAGTCCGTTCTGCGCATAATATACACGTGTAGTGCACACCTAGTGATCTCTCCGGATGCACTCTACATTTTAGAATAGACTGCGCACCAAAAATAATCAATATAAAGCCATTTTTATGGTGCGCAGATCTCAATGCATACCCCCGGTAGAGTGCGTGTACGACCCCATTGAAATAATTTAGGAAATAAATCAATTGATATACAATAGTAGATGCAATAAATAGACCCAACTGAGGTTATAACTCCTTTATGTCACTGAAAATATGGCCTCACAGCTGTAAAAAACGATGTCGGGTCACTATGACCCGAACACAACAAGTGTAACTTTTTTCGTGTAGCAAAAAGTAAACGAAAAAAAAAAAAATACTCATAGGTAGGTCCCTCCAAATGAGGAAAAGTCAAGGAGTCTCAAGTTTTAGAGACTTACAGAAAAAAATCTACAGGGCCGCAAAAAGTCTGTTCGGGTCACTATGACCCAAACAGAACAGCAGGGTTAATGTGTCTAGATGATATAATTGTTCACGTGCTTTGACATTAATTATCACCTTATCTCCTGCTATGATTGTGCAATTATCATCTCTGAATTTTACAGTAAGTCCTTTGGCTATCAGATGCTTTACGGATAACAATCCTCCTTCTAATCCTGAAATATATAACACATCTTTTACTAGTAATTTTGAATTATGCTTAAATCTATCAGGACATAGTAGCATTCCTTGACCAATACCTTTTGTGGTTATTTTACTCCCATCTCCAAGATAAATTGCTTCCTTATTTTCATCAAGTTCAGTAAAGAAGCTTTTATCACTAGTCATGTGACATGTTGCTCCTGAGTCAATAAACCAGCCTGACGATGACTCTTTATTAGTTACTTTAAATGTACCATTCCAGTGATCCTAATTTGGGTTAGAAATTGTGCTTTTTACTTTCTATAGTTATATACAGTAGCGCTAATCAGTACAAGGGTCTTAGCAGCTGAATAAAGACACTAAACACCCACTTCTCATTACACATAAAAGATAATAAAAGTGTATATTCGTGCTTAGACCTCAAGACCTAGTGCGATATGGTGTACCTAATGGGAACTCTATTTGCAGCAAAAAAAATAAAAAGGTGTTAGAGCAATATAATCAAGAAAGCATGAAGAGAAACAGTATGGCCTGTAATCTAGAGGAACCCGCAAATAAATCACAATACCAAGCTCAAAGGCTCTTGTTACACAGATTAATAGCAATCAGGCATTTGGGTTAAAACAAATATTAGTTCGAGTTGATGTCCATGTATGTAAACATAGAGATACCACCTGTAAAGTGCACTTGTGCCTTCTGAAATATAAACTGTTTTACTTACCGGTAAAGTGGTGAACAATAGTTAGTTATATCAAAGGTAGTAAATTCAATGAGAGTGCACGAGGGTACCTGTTGTCCAGTGTGCAGATGTCCATGCAAAAAATGTCCCCCGTGATGATTTATGTAAAATCCTGGTCTGGGACTTCTAGTATGAATGTTGCAGTCCATAATCCTGTAGAATGTAAGCCCGCAAGGGCAGGATCCTCTTCCCTCTGTACCAGTCTGTCATTGTTAGTTTGTTTACCGTAAGTGATATTTGCATTTTGATGTAACCCCTTTTCCTGTACAGCACCATGTAATTAATGGTGCTATTAAATAAATAAATAATAATAATAATAATTTTACTTTCTGTTTATTCTCCTTTTGGTGTAATTTCTTTTTTCTGCTTTCCATATAGTACAGTCTTTCTTTAAATGTCCCTTTTTCTCTTCCCTCTGTTTTTTCATTCCATATGTGGATTAACTGATCATCCTCCACTAATAAGCTGACAGTAGCTCTTGCTTGTCTGTTTTTCTTAGCTCATGTCTGATTATTATCACTGGGTCTGTCTGTAGTGATTACCTCCCATAAAGCATCTTTAGATAATAGCATCTACACTTTGAACATCCATAACTGATAGTTCTTAATGTTCAGCTAAGCTACTGTAAGTCTCAGCTCTGAAGTGCTGCTCATCTTTAACTTCTTTGTCTTACTTGTTTGAAGAGCATCGCTCTGAAGTATTCTTTTGCATTCACCAAGTCCTTTTTGTCTTCTATGCTGGGCCCATACCTTGTTGCATAGTATGGTCGCAGAAGCAACTTGTGAGAGTAGATTATATGGATTAATGCAAATTTTATCTACAAAGAACATGAGGTACATGTATCAGCTTCTTAATACAGGATAACAGGAAGTCTGAAGGACCTTTTACCAGAGAGAAAGTGAAACCAAAGTACAACAAGTATATGCATTACATTCATCTAAGCAAATATAACAGTAACAACATCGCCATCTACTGTAAGAAATGTGTAAACTCCTCCTGCACGCAAATACGTCTGTATCTGTTGCATATCTGCCAACAGCCATTATATGATGCAGCATATTAATCTAGGTTATCTGCCTTAACAGTCTCAGAAGGTCTGCTTTGCAGTCAGAAACAATTCCACTTCGGCTGATAGGTGGTCTTACAGCTCAATCTTGTTCACAAGTAAATTGCTGTAACTACAAAATGCAAGTCACAAAATCCAAATAATTTTAATGTTTTTATGATGTATTTCATTTTACTTGGATTATGCTTCATTGTGGCAGTGACACAGTGAGATCTTTGGCCGAGCAATGCATGTTGTGGCTGCAGCCACTTACAGCCCCGGTCTTATAGTAATATGTCTCCAAATCTCCAACAATCAGTATGGAATCTTGGAATCCTGTATCTCTCCTTGTTCTTCAGCAAATTCTCAATTTGTGCAGCTTAAAACTACCGGAGACACATATTGAAATACGTTTTGAAAGAAAATAGAAATTAATGATTCAGAACATTTCATATCCAATATAAGTACAGATATACCTTTGTTTCATAGCTCGACAAATCCTAAAATGTGTGCTACAAGACTATTTTTAAAAACCACATGATTTCTTGATATGTTACAACAATATGATGTATTATACGCGTCTAAGTGATGCCACCGAGTGGTTGTGTCGTGCATTGCAACTTGTGAAAGGTTTTACCAGTATTTTGCTATATTGTTTCATGACAAATTCAGCCTGCAACATAAAATAAAAAGTAAGGATAGATATTAAATGTGATTAGATAGATCAGCTGCAAATTGAAATTGAGCACAATTTCCTCAAATTCGAGGGTCCCAGCCAATTCAAGCAATTTACATTCAATTCACCCGAATCGCCAAAAAAGGCCATTCACCATTTTACACATTCCTGAAAAGAGAGTGGGATCACTTGACTTCAAACAGGGCCGTGCTGGCTTCTTTTTAATGCCTTGCATTTATTGCATCACTTAGGCTAGTTTCACATTTGCGGTTAAGTGTTCAGCGTATCGTACGCAACCGCAAACGCATGCACAAATGCATGCAAACGTCTGGTAACGCAGCGTTTATTATCCGCATCAGCTTACACATGATGGTAAAAAAACGCAGCGTTTGCATGCGTTTTACATGTGTTTGCACTTTTTATGTGCATACGTTTAGTATTTCCAGGAGGGTGTGTCTTTAATGGGCATGTCTTAATCAGTTCCTGGGCATGCGCAGTCCAAAGTACGCAAGCGCATCAAACGCATGCGTACGCAAAGACATGTGTACGCATGCGTTTCCCTAGACAGTAATGCGTTTTTTGCCACATTCCTTGCGCTAACAACCGCATACATTTCTAGGTGGCAAATTGACGCCTCTAAAATTACTATAGGCTGCATTTACCGCACCAAACCGCAGACGATGAAACGACGCATGCGTCGTCAAACGCGGCAAAACGCAACCGATCGCAGACACATGCGTCCCTAATGTTAAATATAGGAAAACACAATGCATGGAGATAATGACAGAAGGAACGCTGCGGACACAACCGCAAATGTGAAACCGTCCTTAGTCTAGAGCAGCAACTCAGAAGGGACTATCATAGTCAGCCACTATAAAATATGTTGACAGGGATAGCAGCGGCAATTTCAGGGTTTTACAGCTTAAGGATAGGAGCTCAAGGCACACAACTAATTATTTGATATAGGTATACAAAGGCATAAATCTAAGTGTGGTGTTCTACTGCAAACCTCAAGAGCTTAGAAAATAGTAGTGGTAGTCTCAGTATCAAAATTATACTGCATCAATTTAAGTGATAGGGAGGTGCTGGACCTGCAGGGTCTATGTGACTGAGAATTTATTGATTCATGATATATTGTTGTACAGCACCTTAATAATACCATAATTCTTGAAGTACTATGAAAAAGTGCAGTTAAAGTACCTTAAGTGCTAATCTTTGCTCTAAAGATAAATGCTTAAACCAAGGCTTGCCTGTTTCAGAAAATGTGCTTCCTCGTTTGTGAGACAGACAAGCCATAAGCTATATAATTTTTTGCATTTCTTTTGGATTTTATGGTTTGTAAATCCGAGTATTTTTTGTTATCTGTAAAACAGACAAAAGAAAAATGCCAACACTCTAGAACTTTAAATTTAATTGTCTGCCTCAAGTAGCTATACACATTACAATACTGCTGGATTATACCTCATCTTCTATTACATGTGTGTGTCTACCTAAGGCCGCAGTCACACTAAACATATTAAAAATTGGGCAAAGTCTCCCTGTCGAGAGTCGCACGAGTGTAATGCGAGTGTCATACGAGCACAATTCAATGTTCACACCTAGCATCCAATCTACATCCGAATGTAGTCCAGTTGCTGTCTGATTGCAATGTGATTTTAACATGAGCCTTTACAAAGAGAAATTCTCTATGTCATTTACACATCGTTTTCAAAGGAAATATTCATCAAAACACACACAAATATACAGCTCTGGCAAAAATTAAGAGACCACCACATCAAAACCCTGTCATGGGCAGCCTAATCTCCAGACCTGAACGCCATTGAAAACCTCTAGAATGTAATCAAGAGGATGGTGGATAATCAGAAGCCATCAAACAAAGAAGAACTGCTTAAATGTTTGCACCAGAAGCAGTGTGAAAGACTGGTGGAAAGCATGCCAAGACGCATGAAAGCTGTGATTAAAAATCATGGTTATTCCACAAAATATTGATTTCTGAGCTCTTCCTGAGTTCAATATTAGTATTGTTGTTTCTAAATGATTATGAACTTGTTTTCTTTGCATTATTTGAGGTTTGAAAGCACTTACTTTTTTTTTTATTTTGACCATTTTTCTTTGTCAGAAAAAAATCCAAAATTTATTGCTTGGAACTTCAAAGACATGTTGTCAGACGTCTATAGAATAAAAGAACAATTTACATTTAACTCAAAAATATACCTATAAAGAGAGAAATCAGACAAACTGAACATTTTGCAGAGGTCTCTTAATTTTTGCCAGAGCTGTGTATATATATATATATATATATATATATATATATATATATATATATATATATATATATACACACACAGGTGCTTCTTACAAAATTAGAATATCATCAAAAAGTTAATTTATTTCAGTTCTTCAATAAAAGAAGTGAAACTCATATATTATAGAGTCAGTATAAACAGAGTGATCTGTTTCAAGTGTTTATTCCTGTTAATGTTGATGATTATGGCTTACAGCCAATGAAAACCCAAGTCATTATCTCAATAAATTAGAATAATTAACAAAAAACACCTGCAAAGGCTTTCTTAGTGTTTAAAAAGGTCCCTTAGTCTGTTTCAGTAGCTCCACAATCATGAGGAAAACTGCTGACTTGCCAGATGTCCAGAATGCAGTCATTGACAGACTCCACAAGGAGGGTAAGCCACAAAAGGGCATTGCAAAAGAAGCTGGCTGTTCCCAGAGTGCTGTATCCAAGTATATTAATGGAAAGTTGAGTGGAAGGAAAAAGTGTGGTAGAAAAAGGTGCACAAGCAACCAGGATATACGCAGCCTTTTCAAAATTGTTAAGAAAAGGCCATTCAAAAATTTTGGGGAGATTTGCAAGGAGTGGACTGCTCCTGGAATCATTGCTTCAAGAGCCACCACACACAGACGTATCAAGGACATGGGCTACAAGTGTCACATTCCTTGTGTCAAGCCACTCATGACTAATAGACAACACAAGAAGCATCTTACCTGGGCCACGGAGACAAATAACTGGACTGTAGTCCAAGGTGTTGTTTTCAGATTAAAGCCAATTTTGCATTTCATTTAGAAATCAAGGTCTCCAGGTCTGGAGGAATAGTGGAGACACAATCCAAGCTGCTGGAGGTCTAGTGTGAAGTTTCCGCAATCAGTGATGTTTGGGGAGCCATGTCATCTGCTGCTGTAGGTCCACTGTGTTTTATCAAGACCAAAGTCAGCGCAGCCATCTACTGGGAAATTTTAGAGCACTTCATTCTTCCCTCTGCAGACAAACTTTTTGGAGATGGAAATTTCATTCTCCAGCAGAACTTTGCACCTTTCTACACTGCCAAAAGTACCAATACCTGGTTTAAAAAATACAGTATCATTGTGTTTGATTGGCCAGCAAACTCGCCTGACCTTAACCCCATGTGGGGTATTGTCAAGAGGAAGATTAGAGACACCAGACCCAAGCTAAATTTTTGTTTTTTCTTTGTATTGACTGACACATTGTAAGGTTTTTAATATTAGACTGCTTAGTACCACCCGATTAGGGTTACCTTGTCGATGGTGGGATAGCTTTTATGCTATTTTTGATCAAAAATTTTGATGAGCGAATGTGCTCACCACTATTCGTTACTAGCCCGAGTATCACTGTACTTGGTGTACTTGGTGTACTTGGCGAGCACCAAGCATTTCTGGGATTACTCAGCGGGAAATTGAGTCTCCACCCTGCATTTTTGGCAGTCATTAGAGACCCATTCAACATGGGATTGTCTGCCAGGCACTGTAACGTCACAGCCATCCTTGTTGTAGTCTTGCAGTGATTGCTTGGCCACACAGCATCATCAGGGGTATAACAGACCGGACGCCACCCTGCTCGGTGCAGTCAGCTCCGGAATCAGTGTAGGGAGAGCTGCTGCTGAGATAGGGTCAGATTTGGGGATGTCTTAGGCCATGTGCACACGTTCAGGTTTTTTCGCGTTTTTTTCACGTTTTTTTCGTGCTAAAAACGCTATAAAAACTCATTAAAACGCATACATTATGCATTCTATCATTTAGAATGCATTCTGCATGTTTTGTGCACATGGATGCGTTTTTTTCCCGCGAAAAAAACGCATCGCGGTAAAAAATGAGCATGTTCATTATTTTTGCGGATTTTCTGTGTTTTTACCGCAAATATAGGCATTTGGGAAAAACGCACAAAAACGCACCAAAAACGCATCAAAAACGCATCAAAAATGCGTCAAAATCACGGTAAAATCGCTGTAAAAACGCATGCGGATTTCTGGCAGAAATGTCCGTTTTTTTCAGGAAAATTTCTGCAAGAAATCCTGACGTGTGCACATACCCTAAGTCAGTGTGGGGTCTACCATCCTAAACTACTCAAATCCAGCTAAACCAACAGTCATTCTAAGGACTAATTCTGGAGTATATAGGTTGCAGTGTTAGGTAGACAGGGGAATGTATGTCGTTCTATACATTTTAGTGCAAGGCCTGCAGGCACTGTATGTGTGTATATAGATATCATTGCATACATTAAGAGGGTCCATTCCATTACTGTCTGCTGCTAAATATAGCATATATTGACCGTATATACCTAGCCCCAAGTATAACTGGCTAGGGACATTTTTTTGCCAGGTTAAGGCTGCAATCACACTAGCAGTATTTGTTCAGTATTTTACATCAGTATTTGTAAGCCAAAACCAGGAGTGGAACAATTAGAGGAAAAGTATAATAGAAACATATGCACCACTTCTGTATTTATCACCCACTCCTGGTTTTGGCTTACAAACACTGATGGAAAATACTGACCAAATACTGATAGTGTGACGGCAGCCTAATAGAGATTATTTTATTGCCAAGGAATCCAGAGCCCTATTTTTTTTCTCCATTTGCTTTTTGACACTGCACAATACAGCCAGTGCTTTTTCTAGCACAGCGTGAAAATCCAGCAATTTTAACCCCTTAGTGACAGAGCCAATTTGGTACTTAATGACCGAGCCAATTTTTGCAATTCTGACCACTGTCACTTTATGAGGTTATAACTCTGGAACGCTTCAACGGATCCCGCTGATTCTGAGATTGTTTTTTCGTGACATATTGTACTTCATGTTAGTGGTAACATTTCTTCGATATTACTTGCGATTATTTATGAAAAAAACGGAAATATGGCGAAAATTTTTAAAATTTTGCAATTTTCAAACTTTGTATTATTATGCCCTTAAATCAGAGAGATATGTCACGAAAAATAGTTAATAAATAACATTTCCCACATGTCTACTTTACATCAGCACAATTTTGGAAACAAAATTTTTTTTTGTTAGGGAGTTATAAGGGTTAAAAGTTGACCAGCAATTTCTCATTTTTACAACACCATTTTTTTTTAGGGACCACATCACATTTGAAGTCATTTTGAGGGGTCTATATGATAGAAAATAATGAAGTGTGACACCATTCTAAAAACTACACCCCTCAAGGTTCTCAAAACCACATTCAAGAAGTTTATTAACCCTTTATGTGCTTCACAGGAACTGAAACAATGTGGAAGGAAAAAATGAACATTTAACTTTTTTTTGCAAACATCTTAATTCAGAACCATTTTTTTTATTTTCACAAGTGTAAAAACAGAAATGTAACCATAAATTTTGTTATGCAATTTCTCCTGAATACGCCAATACCCCATATGTGGGGGTAAACCACTGTTAGGGCGCACCGCAGAACTTAGAAGTGAAGGAGCGCCGTTTGACTTTTTCAATGCAGAATTGGCTGGAATTGAGATCGGACGCCATGTCACGTTTAGAGAGCCCCTGATGTGCCTAAACAGTGGAAACCCCCCACAAGTGACACCATTTTGGAAACTAGACCCCTTAAGGAACTTATCTAGATGTGTGGCGAGCACTTTGAACCCCCAAGTGCTTCACAGAAGTTTATAACGTAGAGCCGTGAAAATAAAAAAATCGCTTTTGTTTACACAAAAATGATCTTTTTGCCCACAAATTCTTATTTTCACAAGGGTAACAGGAGAAATTAGACCACAAAAGTTGTTGTGCGATTTCTCCTGAATACGTCGATACCCCATATGTGAGGGTAAACCACTGTTTGGGCGCACCGCAGAGCTTGGAAGTGAAGGAGCGCCGTTTTACTTTTTCAATGTAGAATTGGCTGGAATTGAGATCGGACGCCATGTCGCGTTTGGAGAGCCCCTGATGTGCCTAAACAGTAGAAATCCCCCACAAGTGACCCCATTTTGGAAACTAGACCCCCCATGGAACTTATCTAGATGTGTGGTGAGAACCTTGAATGCCCAAGTGCTTCACAGAAGTTTATAATGCAGAGCCGTGAAAATAAAAAATATTTTTTTTTTCCACAAAAAAGATATTGTAGCCCCCAAGTTTTTATTTTTACAAGGGTAACAAGAGAAATTGGACCCCAAAAGTTGTTGTCCAATTTGTCTTGAGTATGCTGGTACCCCATATGTGGGGGTAAACCACTGTTTGGGCGCACGGCAGAGCTCTGAAGGAAGGAGCGCCGTTTTGGAATGCAGACTTTGATAGAATGGTCTGCGGGTATTATGTTGCATTTGCAGAGCCCCTGATGTACCTAACCAGTAGAAACCCTCCACAAGTGACCCCATTTTGGAAACTAGACCCCCCAAGGAACTTATCTAGATGTGTGGTGAGAACTTTGAATGCCCAAGTGCTTCACAGAAGTTTAGAATGCAGAGTCGTGAAAATAAAAAATATATTTTTTTTCACAAAAAAGATTTTGTAGCCCCCAAGTTTTTATTTTCACAAGGGTAACAGGAGAAATTGGACTGCAATAGTTGTTGTCCAATTTATCCCGAGTACGCTGATGTGCCATATGTGGGGGTAAACCACTGTTTGGGCGCACGGCAGAGCTCGGAAGGGAAGGAGCGCCTTTTTGGAATGCAGACTTTGATAGAATGGTCTGTGGGCATTATGTTGCGATTGCAGAGCCCCTGATATACCTAAACTGTAGTAACCCCCCACAAGTGACCCCATTTTGGAAACTAGACCCCCCATGGAACTTATCTAGATGTGTGGTGAGAACTTTGAACGGCAGAGCTCAGAAGGGAGGGAGCACCATTTGACTTTTTGAGCGCAAAATTGGCTGTCGTGTTTGGAGACCCCCTGATGTACCTAAACAGTGGAAACCCCCCAATTCTAGCTCCAACCCCTAACCCTAATCCCAACCTGATCCATAATCCTAATCACTAACCCTAACCATAATCACAACCCTTACCCCAAAACAACCCTAATGTCAACCCTAACCATAACCCTAATCAAAACCCTAAATCCAACACACCCCTAATCCTAATCTCAACCCTAACCTCAAACCTAACCCTAATCCCAATACACCCCTAATCACAACCCTAACCTTAACCCTAATCCCAAACCTAACCCTAATCCCAAGCGTAACCCTAATGCCAACCCTAACCCTAATACCAACCCTAATCCAAACCCTAAACCTAATCCCAGCTCTAACCCTAACTTTAGCCCCAACCCTAACCCTAGCCCTAAGGCTACTTTCACACTTGCGTTGTTTGGCATTCCGTCGCAATCCGTCGTTTTGGACAAGAAACGGATCCTGCAAATGTGCCCGCAAGATGCGTTTTTTGCCCATAGTATTGCCGACGGATCGTGACGGATGGCCACACGTCGCGTCCGTCGTGCACTGGATCAGTTATGTTTTGGCGGAGCGTCGGCACAAAAAAACGTTCAATGAAACGTTTTTTTGTACGTCGCATCCGCCATTTCTGACCGCGCATGCGTGGCCGTGACTCCGCCCCCTCCTCCCCAGGACATAGATTGGGCAGCGGATGCGTTGAAAAACTACAGCTGCTGCCCACGTTGTGCACAATTTTCACAACGTGCGTCGGTATGTCGGGCCGACGCATTGCGACGGCCCCGTACCGACGTAAGTGTGAAAGAAGCCTAACCCTAAATTTAGCCCCAACCCTAACCCTAAATTTAGCCCCAACCCTAACCCTAAATTTAGCCCCAACCCTACCCCTAACCTAACCCTACCCCTAACCCTAACCTAACCCTACCCCTAACCTAACCCTAGCCGTAACCCTACCCCTAACCTAACCCTACCCCTAACCTAACCCTAGCCGTAACCCTACCCCTAACCTAACCCTAGCCCTAACCCTACCCCTACCCCTAACCCTACCCCTAACCCTACCCCTAACCCTACCCCTAACCCTACCCCTAACCCTAACCCTACCCCTACCCCTAACCCTAACCCTACCCCTAACCCTATCCCTAACCTAACCCTAGCCCTAACCCTAACCCTACCCCTAACCCTACCCCTAACCCTAACCCTACCCCTAACCCTACCCTACCCCTACCCCTAACCCTACCCCTAACCCTAACCCTAACCCTAATTTTAGCCCTAACCGCTGTTCTCCTGCCGGCCGGCAGATGGAGACAGATGGCGGGCGCACTGGGCATGCGTCCGCCATGTTCTTCTGCCGGCGGCCAGGAGGAGCAGCAAGAGGATCCAGGGACCTAGGTGAGTATGCTAGGGTCCCCGAATCCCCCTATTTCTCTGTCCTCTGATGTGCGATCACATCAGAGGACAGAGAATTACACTTTACTTTTTTTTTTTTTTTTTTTTGCGGTCGCCGGTAAACAGTTAATTACCGGCGATCGCAAAACAGGGGTCGCTAAAACCGACCCCCGATCATGCTCTTTGGGGTCTCGGCTACCCCAGGCAGCCGAGACCCCAAAGATTCTCCCGGTGCCGGCCGGCGGGCGCACTGCGCATGCGCCCGCCATTTTGAAGATGGCGGCGCCCACCGGGAGACACGAGGAGCATCGGGGGAGCTAGGTGAGTATTGGGGGGCCACCTGGGACCCCTTTTCTCTGTCCTCCGATGTGCGATCACATCGGAGGACAGAGAAATTAAAAAGAGATCGCTTTTTTTTTTTTTTTTTTTTTTTGCGATCGCCGGTAAACGGTTAAATACCGGCGATCGCAAATGCGGGGAGGGTTAAAAACCCCCCGAATCATGTTCTCTGGGGTCTCGGCTACCCTCGGCAGCCGAGACCCCGGAGAAAATCGGCCTGTGGGGGGCGCTATACACTTTTTCCACAGCGCCGTTAATTAACGGCGCTGTGGTTTAAGTACCCTTAGCGGCCGCCGTTAAAAGGCGTATCGGCGGTCGCTAAGGGGTTAAAGTGGTCAAAAACATCACTTATGAGTGCACAAGAAAAATCTTACATTTTTTTGTGGTACGGTAGAGTAGACTTTTTTTGACTGTCTTACACAATTTCTTGGGCAAATATAAATTTCACCGCACTCTCAAAGGGAATATAATGCCAAATTTTTAACAAATTTATTAAATGTGTTCAGGGAGCATAACAGAATATTTCAAAAAAGCGATAAGAGTTATCGCTTTTTTGAAATATTCTGTTATGCTCCCTGAACACATTTAATAAATTTGTAAAAAAGTTATATTCCCTTTGAGAGTGCGGTGAAATTTATATTTGGCTATTTACGGGACCATTCAGTCCGTTGCACCTGCACCCCAATTCTCTGACAGAGTGAACGCTATATCTATCACTTACACAATTTCTTGACACCATTTTGCTGAACCCCCCCAAAAATACATACAGGCCACATATTTTACTGTGTGGTATATCTGTGACATGCCTCAAATTTTAGCATCTTAGGCCTAAATATCCATTATTTTGCTGTATGTTACTCTAGTTATATACAGCACTATTTTGCAGACCCCCCAAAAATACAGGCCACATATTTAGCAGTGTGGTATTTCCTTGACAGGTCTCATATATCTGCGTGCTCAAAGTTTGGGCATTTTAGGCCGGTATTCCAGTGTTTTTCCTGTCTGTTACTTTAGTTATATACAGCACTATTTAGCAAACCTCCAAAAAAGTACAGGCCACATATTTTGCAGTGTTGTATTTCCATGACAGGCCTCATATATCTGCGTGTTCCAAGTTTGGGCATTTGGGCAGAGTTTTTCCTGTCTGTTACTCTACTTATACACAGCACTATTTTGCATTTAAAAAAATAAAAAATACAGACCACATATTTGGCAGTGTGGTTTCTCCATGACGGGCCTCATCTATTTGTGCTAAAAATTTGGCCATTTTAGGTCTACACATTCTAGTGTTTTTGCTGTCTGCTACCCTACTTATTGACCCCAGATGGATAATCAAAATTTTTTTTTATCTACAGTCCAGATAGTTTAAAGTAGGGATTTCCCGCACACGTATACAAGTTCACTCCCAATTCGGCCCTTTGAAGTGAATGTGTAAAATATTCTAGCCCATTACAATGAGCAAGGTGTGTGGCAAGGGATGGGGAAGTGAACGTGATGTGAAGTGCATGCCGAGGCGGAAATTGGGCCACAAAAAACACCCACATCTTCTCGTTGGACGTTAGTGTCCAAAGTCCTAGGGGACTGCAGCAAGACAGCACTATTGAAGCCAGAGCAGTGTGAAAAGGTTGTTGGCTGGATAGCGGATAATACTTCCAGTTACTTGGCCACCACCATCAGCACTCTGTCTTCTACATGGTCAAGTCTGAATAGCCATGAATCTGGACCGCATATAACTCACCCTGATCCTCCTTCCTCCCACCATGCTGAGTGCCCTGAGACAACTGATCCCACACTCAGACACTCCGAAGAGCTGTTCAATTTTCCATTTATAGATTCGGTCCTCTCGCCCAGTCCACTTGAAGCACGGGAAGATGAGAGTCCATGTAGTCATGACCAAAGATTTGAGTAGCCACGGTCACCAGAGGTGGAAGATGATGAGACACAATTGCCAGAAAGTCAGGAGGAGGACCAGGGTGCAGAAGTGAAAGATGAGGTGGAGGATAATATAGTAATTGACCGAACCTGGCAGGAGGAAATGCAGAGCGAGGGCAGCATAACACAGGGGGAGGGAGGTGTAGCACCCCTTTAGTCAGGAAGAAGCAGTGTGGTGGCTGCAGACAGAAGGTGGGCAACCGTTCCCTGTAACACCAACATGATGGAAGTTGCCAGTCCAATTGTTAGGCCTTCCTGAGTCTGGCTATTTTCTAAATTTCAAAAACCTGACCGGCACATCCAAACATAGACTAAGTGTGAACAGGTGCTGAACCTAGAGTCGCCAACTCGTATATAGTTAAATAAATAAGGCAGCACACTGCAGCGCTAGAACATGCAAACTTGAAATACGAAATTTGAACTGCATTACTGCACTAGAAATATGAAAAATGAGAGCGTTTAGCGCATAAAAATGGCCAATTTTATGTGTACCTGGTAGCCCCTTTACGGCATCTCTCTTATACCAGGTCCTACACTTGCCTTACCTCGCTGAGAATAAACATCTCCATCTGAACGGGTACATGTGAAACCTCTTCTTGGACTAAAATTCTCTCTCTCTGTGGAGGGGTATTGGACCTGCTGTAATTAAAACACCTGTGGCTAGGAGGCGGAGTGCACGATCAGAAGGCTAAAGAATATATTTCAAAAACCTGACCGGCACATCCAAACATAGACTAAGTGTGAACAGGTGCTGAACCTAGAGTCGCCAACTCGTATATAGTTAAGTAAATAAGGCAGCACACTGCAGCGCTAGAACATGCAAACTTGAAATACGAAATTTGAACTGCATTACTGCACTAGAAATATGAAAAATGAGAGCGTTTAGCGCATAAAAATGGCCAATTTTATGTGTACCTGGTAGCCCCTTTACGGCATCTCTCTTATACGAGGTCCTACACTTGCCTTACCTCGCTGAGAATAAACGTCTCCATCTGAACGGGTACATGTGAAACCTCTTCCTAGACTAAAATTCTCTCTCTCTGTGGAGGGGTATTGGACCTGCTGTAATTAAAACACCTGTGGCTAGGAGGCGGAGTGCTCGATCAGAAGGCTAAAAAATAAATTTCAAAAACCTGACCATCACATCCTAAACATAGACTGAGTGTGAACAGGTGCTGAACCTAGAGTCGCCAACTCGTTCACACTTAGTCTATGTTTGGATGTGCCGGTCAGGTTTTTGAAATGTATTCTTTAGCCTTCTGATCGTGCACTCCGCCTCCTAGCCACAGGTGTTTTAATTACAGCAGGTCCAATACCCCTCCACAGAGAGAGAGAATTTTAGTCTAGGAAGAGGTTTCACATGTACCCGTTCAGATGGAGACGTTTATTCTCAGCGAGGTAAGGCAAGTGTAGGACCTGGTATAAGAGAGATGCCGTAAAGGGGCTAGCAGGTACACATAAAATTGGCCATTTTTATGCGCTAAACGCTCTCATTTTTCATATTTCTAGTGCAGTAATGCAGTTCAAATTTCGTATTTCAAGTTTGCATGTTCTAGCGCTGCAGTGTGCTGCCTTATTTACTTAACTTTGGCTATTTTCTAAAGACTCTGCAGATAACCCCAAACAGGCCATTTGCAACACCTGTCATGCCAGCATCAGCAGGGGTAGCAAAACTACCAGCCTTACCACCACCAGCATGATCAGGCACAAGGATGCAAAGCACCTGACTTTGTGGGCCCAACTCCAGGAACAGTGTCTGCGGGTGACACCACTTCTTCTTCCACTGTTGTGCGTGCAAGCCAATCTCCTGTCCACGGTGCATGTGAAGATGCCTCCTGCCCTGCACCTGCGATTGCCCAAACTCAAATAGCACCATCATCAAGCACGTTCACATCCTTGTCAAAGCACAGCCTTCAGTTGTCCATACCCCATGTGTATATGTTTAACGTGGCACAGCTGTGAAGGAGCTCAAAAAGAAGGTTCCCACACCAGATAAATATTGAAGAAAAATTTTTGCCACTCAACTTGTAGAGAAGAACAATTTTATTAGTTGCCACTGGTGATAAACGTTTCGGTCATACAGCTGACCTTCTTCAGTATTCCAAATTGTTCCTAAGATGTCAGGATAGTTAATACATTGGAAAAATGTGTATTATTCACACCATAAAAAGTAAGAAGTCCTAGTTGGGTCCTACAAAAGATAGCCCCTCATGTGAGCCCAATCTTATTCTTGCATAGGGTGCAAATATCTTTTCCTAATGGTGAATCTTTGATATACGCTGCACAGACCTGAGCGCAGGACCAATGGGACATTTGCCACTATCAGTGGTGGATAGAGGTGTCTCCTGCCATCAGGGAACGCAGTGTCCACTGAATAATGTGAAGAGGGTTTTCCTGTGACCATCCAGTACCTGGGTTCAAAGGCTTATCGGGGTGCATATGACTTGGTAGCAAGGCAGGCCTTGCATTCAATGCATAAGAAAACGGTATGGGAGTACAAAATGAAAAATGTGAAGTGGGTTTTTATGTGGCCATCCAGTGCCTGGGTTCAAAGGCTTCTTGGGGTGCATATGACCTGATAGCAGGGCACGCCTTGCATTCAATGCAACATTTTTCAGGAAGCCCTCCTGTACCTCTCGTGAAAAGGGTATTGGGGTGCGTCATAATTCTTGGCAGCCCAGCCACTCACTGCATAGGCAATAACAGCATAGGAGACCCACTGTTTAATAATGGCCCTTTAAGAATATTAATGCTGCCTGATGCCCCTCTAAAATAGGCTTTGTGAATTTAAGAGTCCCTCCTTCATAAATGAAACAGGATGTGTCTGCTTATGTGTCACACACCACATGGCCAGCTAGGGTTGTTAAATGTTATAATGACATTTCCCAGTGAATGCATGTGTATTGGTTGAAAGCAATATTAAAGTTGAAAAACGCATTAAAGACGCTGCGTGTGAACATAGCCCAAGTGGTGGAGGAACATTTTGCCATTTCTGGGGTTAATTATTTGGCCTTATAACCAAGTCCCAGCTTGCCCAGAAAGGATGTACCTTAGCGTATTTCCCAGCAAAATTCATTTCGGTTTAGTTTTTGTATGTTTTTTGGTACACCTGTAAAAATGGCGTGAAACTCTGACAACATTGTTTACAACTTTGGCTTAGGAGTCAGGAATTCTTCCAGGGACATTTGCCATGATGTTCCCATGTCATGTGAGCACTGTTTCCATCATATCCAGACATTTTTAGACCTTTAAAGGACCCCCGGGGTTGTTCGCTGTAAAAGTGCTCGGGTCACTCATAGACTTACATTGGGCTCGTTGCTCTATCCGAGTTCCTGAGTATTCCAATTTGCTCGACCCGAGCAATGAGCACTAGTGTTGAGCATTCCGATACTGCAAATATCAGGTATCGGCCGATATTCGCTGTATCGGATTTCCGATACTGAGTTCAGATAATGTTAAGAGATTGGATACCGGAATCGGAAGTTCCTATAGTGCAATGATGCACTATAATGGAGTGTGGGCGGTGCGTGGGCAGGGACTGCGTCTGTGTGTGCGGACGGGGTCTGTACGGGCCTCTCGGGGAATCTGTGCGGCCTGCCAGGTGTCTAAGCGGCCTGCCGGGGGTCTGTACGAGCCTCTCAGGGGGTCTGTGTGGCCTACCAGGTGTCTGTGCGGCCTGCCAGGGGTCTGTACGGGCCTCTCTGGGGTCTGTGCGGCCTGCTGGGGATCTGTGCGGGCCTCTCGGGGGGTCTGTGCGGCCTGCCGGGGGTCTGTGCGGGTGTGCAGGCATCGTCCGATGGGACTACAAGTCCCATCGGGCTATGCCTGCTACAATGGCAGTGATTGACACATTAGCCAATGATGGGACAGTAGTAGTCCCATCATCCGGCTAATGTGTTGAATGTAAAAAAAAAAATACTGCATACTAAATACATACAGCATGCTACATACATACAACATACATACTACATACATACAACATGAATACATACATACTACATACAATATACATACAACATACTACATACATGCAACATACATACTACATACATACAACATACTGTAAATACATAAAACATACATACAACATACATACTACATACATACTACATACATACTACTTACATACTACATACATACTACTTACATACTACATACATACTACATACTACATTCATACTACATACATACAACATACTACATACATGCTACATACATACTACATACATACAGCATAATACATACATACCATTCCTAGGAGTAAGAAGCACTGAACATGAGCTCCTGAATTTCCATCACTTTATACCTTGTAATGAGGCAACTGTAAGACAAAACCTGGAAAAACTTAACTCCGTGGAACATAAAAGTGATCTGGACTGAACTGGACTTTACTTTTTATGAAAAAAGGAAGAATTGGAGGATTTAAAGGACAAAACAAGAATCTCCTTGAGGACACAGACTGGAAGCAGCCGACATCATACATCTGACATCCTGATACCTGGACCTATAGAAGGTAGGAAAATTCTTTAACTACAACACAACCTATAGACTTGCTACAAATTAATCTTCTTAGAAACAAGGATTATAACTAACATATAACTACAAAATGGAAAGCACAAATTTAGAACAAGTAAATGAACAAAGCCCGGAGCCAGAGACACAGGAATGCTGGGGGCCAGATCAGGAGACAACACGGGGGGGGGGCAATAAATCCAAGAAGGACCATATTAGAGAGGATCCAGAGACTCTTTATGCAGATTTCACAAAGGAAGAACCAAAAAGAAAAACCAATGTATTATTCTATACAGACCAACTCTCATCCTGGCACACTGCGCTGTGCAAACAATATAAACATGTATCTAAATCCAACACTAAGTGTGCCCAGCAGATTAAAATTACCAGCCAAGCAGATGATGACACCAATGCGCTCACCATAAGCCTATACAAAAATGGCACAGTCATGGCGCAGGGGAATGAGGAGATTCTGCAGCAATTTGAAAATTGTTTTTCTGATATCAAAGAGCAGGCACAAACCTATAAAGGACTACAAGCCCCAGCAGCTACATCTAATGCAACCTCTAATGCTCACATAGGGATTCCCAGACAGAGCTGCCTAACCCCCGACACTTCACACCTGGATTCAACAGTGGCCATAATCACACTGGAAGACCCCCGAGAACGATAAAGCAGAAAACCCCAAGGCTACCTCCTGAAGCTGGAAACAAAGCTCTTCACCCAGTGTCAGACCATCAGAGGTGGAGACCTCCACGGAGGAAACCACCGAGCCCACACAGACACATGCAGAGCAGAGATAGGAATGAGATAAAGAACCTGCTCAAGGAACTGCGCATAATACTATTGTGACTGGATGGAACCAAGCACTTCTATAAAACTGTCAGAAATCCAGTTTGTCCCACACAGCTATACTCATTACAAGGTATATACACACAAACCACACAGAAGAATGTCTTCACTTACAATCAGCAGCTGGAATATCCAGGGTCTCAACGCCTCAACCTTCGGATCTAAAACAAAGGACCCTGATTTTATACAAAGTCTGAAAAATATAGACATTCAGATCCTCCTGGAAACATGGACCAGAGCTGAAAACGAATCCCTGGTGCCTATTGGATACAAGGAATTCTTGGTCCATGCCCAGAAAAATAAAAACATCAAACAGGGCCGGGGCTCAGGAGGAGTAGCGATCTGGTATAAAGAGGAGCTCCACCAGTACATCAAACCGGTGAAGAAAGGAGGCAGCCACATATGGATCAGAATCAGCAGCTCCATCCTCACCTGTCAGTCTGATGTCCACCTCTGTGCCACCTATATACCACCACCAGAGTCCCCCTACTTCAATCCAGACTGCTTCGAGATCTTACAAAGAGAAGCCGCCCATTATCAGGCCCTGGGCAAAGTTCTCATCTTTGGAGACCTCAATGCAAGAACAGGGAGAGAGAGAGACTTCCTGACCACGGATGGAAACAACTACATACTTGGAGCAGAGAATGACGGCCAAGACCCTGTACACACTGAGAGAAACAGCTATGACAGTACAGTCAACAAAAATGGCAGAAAGCTCCTGAACGTATGTAAAAGTTTAGGACTTCATATCCTTAATGGACGAAGCAAGGGTGACTCCTTAGGAAGGTATACACTAAACTCCCATGTAGGGAGGAGTGTAGTAGATTACGCCATTACAGATCTGAACCCGGCAGATGTCAGCGCCCTCATAGTTACCCCACAAACGCACCTGTCAGACCACAGCCAACTTCTTCTGTACATGAAATCTACAGAGAAACCATCCACTAAGAAGCCACAGCAGAGCGGCCTCTTCACCCGGCCTCCATCCTACAAATGGTCCAAAATGTCGGCACTAAAGTATAAAGAAGCTTCCAGCAGACCTGAAATACAGCGGATGCTCCACCACTTCTACAACCTCGAATACATGCCAAACCCAGAGGGAGTGAGCCAAGCCCCAAAGGACCTCAACAATATATTCTACGCAATGGCCAGACTGTCCGACCTTAAAAAAGTCGACTACAAGAGACCAAAAGAAACACAGGTCAATGGCTGGTTTGACAAAGAATGTAAAGCTGTACGGAAGACCCTGAGAACAGCCTCCAACAAGAAACACAGAGACCCCAACCACCTGGGTCTGAGGGAAGCCTATGACTCCATACAAAAGCAGTACAAAACCATCCTCAGGAGGAAGAAGCAAAGTTACATCTCTACCAAGCTCAATCAACTCCAAGACGCCCTCCAAGACAACTCCTTCTGGGATCTATGGAACCACATGGGCACCAAAGACAAGAAAAACAACAACCATATCCAAAATGGCAACATCTGGCTCCAATACTTCAGAGACCTCTATAAAGACATTCCAAAGGAAGGACTAAGCCAAGAACAGGAAAACATAATGGCGAAACTAAACACGAATGGAGGAAAAAATCAAAAACTTCCAAAACCCGGTAGATACACCTATAACACTACAGGAAGTAACTGAGAGACTCTCCATAAGATGTAGAAAAGCCGGTGGCCTGGATGGAATCCTACCAGAAATGCTGAAGTACAGCCCACCAGAAATACAGGCTGCAATGGTTAAACTCTTCAATATTGTACTGGGTGCCGGCTACTTCCCTCGTACCTGGAACCAAGGCCTCATCACACCCATCCACAAGAGTGGGGACAGGTATGACCCAGCCAACTACAGAGGCATATGTGTCAGCAGCAACCTGGGAAAACTGTTCAACAGTATCCTGAACAAGAGGATCCTCACCTTCCTCACCGAGCACAACGTCCTCAGCAAGAGCCAAGCAGGGTTCATGCCGAACCACCGCACCACTGACCACATCTATACTCTGCACAGCCTCATTCAGAAACACGTCTACAATACAAAGAATGGGAAGATATACGCCTGCTTTGTGGACTTTAAAAAGGCCTTTGATTCAGTGTGGCACCCGGGCTTATTCCTGAAACTGCTGGAGAGTGGAATAGGAGGAAAGACCTACGATGTCATCAAAAGCTCCTACACCGAGAACCGCTGCAGCGTGAGTGTGAACGGCAAAAGAACGGCTTATTTCCAGCAGAGCCGCGGAGTCAGACAAGGCTGCAGCCTAAGTCCAACGCTCTTCAACATCTACATCAACGAGCTGGCTACCACCCTGGAATCCTCCTCAGCTCCAGGACTCACCCTCCACGACGCCCAGGTGAAATTCCTGCTGTATGCAGATGACCTGCTGCTGCTGTCACCAACCGAGAAAGGCCTCCAGGACAACCTGAAAATCCTAGAGAAATTCAGCTCCACCTGGGCTCTACCGGTCAACCTAAAGAAAACCAACACCATGGTGTTCCAGAGGAGAAAGAGAAGATCAGACCAACACCCATCATTTATCCTCAACAACTGCGACCTCACAGGAACGGACAAATATACCTACCTGGGCCTAGAGATTCACCGGTCAGGGAGCTTCAAACAAGCCATAGAGACCCTGAAAGACAAGGCCTGCAAAACCTTCTATGCCATCCGAAGGACACTCTACCATCTGAAGCCACCAGTGAGGGTCTGGCTAAAAATCTTTGACTCCATCATCGCCCCAATCCTCCTGTATGGCAGCGAAGTCTGGGGTCCTCACACCTACCCAGACTGGTCAAAGTGGGATTCCAGCCCAACAGAAATATTCCATCTGGAATTCTGCAAGCACCTTCTCCAGGTCCATCGGAGCACCTCCAACAGTGCTTGTCGGGCCGAGCTGGGCAGATTCCCTCTACACCTAACAGTTCTAAAGAGGGCGCTGTCATTCCGGGCTCACCTGCATAGGAGCAATCCAAGCTCCCATCACCATAAAGCCCTGATACATGTAGGTGAAACAGAAAAACCAGAACCCTCGGAACAGCCCAGCCAAACCCAACCGGACCAGAACACCAATCACAACAACCTGACAAAAGCCGGAATTAGGAAGATGGCAGACGAAGGCCAGGAGAGGTATGTTAATGACTGGAAGAATGATATCATCAGCTCACAGAAAATGACCATGTACCGGAGCCTACAGAGAGACTACAGACTGGCCCCATATCTGGAGAAACTCCCGGACCCCAGAGATCGCAAGATCCTGAGCCGATATAGACTCAGTGCCCACAGTCTGGCCATCGAATGTGGCCGACACAGGCAGAGCTACAAGCCCAGGGAGGAAAGACTGTGCCAACACTGTGATCAGGAGGCCATAGAGGATGAAACCCACTTCCTGCTACATTGCTCCAAATACTCAGCAGTGAGGGACACTCACTTCAGGAGACTCTCACATCTCTTCCCAGACTTCATCACCATGAAGAAGGAAGAGAAAACATATATCCTGCTGGGAGAAGAAGAGAGCGCAGTGGAGATAGCAGCGCGGTATGTGAGCGAATGTCATAGACTGCGAGAAAGAGAACTATGATGCCATGGACTATAGCCCCCAACCTGGACCTGCCCCATCCACCTCCCCTATGCCATGGACTATAGCCCCCACCCTGGATCTGCCCCATCCACCTCCCTTATGCCATGGACTATAGCCCCCACAATGGATCTGCCCCATCCACCTCCCCTATGCCATGGACTATAGCCCCCACCCTGGATCTGCCCCATCCACCTCCCCTATGCCATGGACTATAGCCCCCACCCTGGATCTGCCCCATCCACCTCCCCTATACCATGGACTATAGCCCCCACCCTGGATCTGCCCCATCCACCTCCCCTATGCCATGGACTATAGCCCCCACAATGGATCTGCCCCCATCCACCCTCCCTACAGCTCCTACCCAACATCCCCACAGTCCCTATCCCTATTGCCTTTATACACTTGCTTTGGCAAAACTGATGTGTATTTGGTCCTGCCAATAAAGCTTCTTTGAATCTTGAATCTTGAATCTTGAATCATACAACATGCTACATACATACTACATACATACTACATGCATACAACTTACATACATACTACATACATACATACTACATACATACATACTACATACATACATGCATACTACATACATACCACATACATACATTACATACATACTACATACATACTACACCCATACTACATACATACTACATACATACATACTACATACATACAACATACATACTACAAACATACTACATACATACTACATACATACTACATACATACTACATACATACAACATACATACTACATACATACCACATACATACTACATAAATACTACAATGTATTCCTTCGCCGCTGTAAAAAAAATAGTCCCTAGTCTCACAGCCGGGGATTTGTGCGGGCCTCTCGGGGGGTCTGTGCGGCCTGCCGGGGGTCTGTGCGGGTGTGCAGGCATCGTCTGATGGGACTACAAGTCCCATCGGGCTATGCCTGCTACAATGGCAGTGATTGACACATTAGCCAGTGATGGGACAGTAGTAGTCCCATCATCCGGCTAATGTGTTGAATGTAAAAAAAAAATACTACATACTAAATGCATACAACATGCTACATACATACAACATACATACTACATACATACAACATGAATACATACATACTACATACAACATACATACAACATACTACATACATGCAACATACATACTACATACAACATACTGTAAATACATAAAACATACATACAACATACATACTACATACATACTACATACATACTACATACATACTACATACACACTACATACATACTACATACATACTACATACTACATTCATACTAGATACATACAACATACTACATACATGCTACATACATACTACATGCATACTACATACAGCATACTACATACATACAACATGCTACATACATAATACATACATACTACATGCATACAACTTACATACATACTACATACATACATACTACATACATGCATACTACATGCATACTACATACTACATACATACAACATACTACATACATACTACATGCAAACATGCATACTACATACATACCACAAACATACATTACATACATACTACATACATACTACATACATACTACATACATAATACAAACATACTACATACATACATACAACATACATGCTACATACATACCACATACATACTACATACATACTACACTGTATTCCTCCGCCGCTGTAAAAAAAAATAGTCCCTAGTCTCACTTTTGGCATTGCTGTATGAGAAATTTTCCCACACAGCAATTGCCATAAAGTGAGGCTTTGAACTATAGTAACCTCTCAGTGATGCACTGCAGGAGCCATTGTCTGCTGTCAGTGTGTCACTGAAGGTCCTATAGACCACCTAATGTCACTGTTCTATAGGGGAGATCATCGTGGGACACTCATTATTAATTGGACTACGGCGGACAGGTAGTATATGGTTTATTATTTTACGCTTTTTGCAGGTGCTGAAGTATGGTAAGTATGGTTAAATAAAGGATATTAAAATACTTTTTTCCTAATGTGTGTGTTTTATTAATCCTTTACTAGTATTGGATTAATAATGGATAGGTGTTATGTTTGCTAATGACAGGTGTTATGAAGGCAATCCAGAAACACAGTGTGCTTAGCGATCAGAGCGCACACAGTGATCTGACAAATACCCAAAAATACAAGAACAAGCTCTGAGACGTAGAAACTCTGTAGACTGCACACCTGATCCTATCCTAAACACAACTAAAAGCGGCTGTGGATTGCGCCTAACAACTACCTAGGCAACTCGGCACAGCCTAAGAAACTAGCTAGCCTGAAGATAGAAAAATAGGCCTGACTTGCCCCAGAGAAATTCCCCAAAGGAAAAGGCAGCCCCCCATATATAATGACTGTGAGTAAGACGAAAAGACAAAACGTAGGGATGAAATAGATTCAGCAAAGTGGGGCCCGATATTCTAGGACAGAGCGAGGACAGTAAAGCGAACTTTGCAGTCTACAAAAAACCCTAAAGCAAAACCACGCAAAGGGGCAAAAAAAAACCACCGTGCCGAACTAACGGCACGGCGGTACACCCTTTGCGTCTCAGAGCTTCCAGCAAAACAAAAGACAAGCTGGACAGAAAAAAAGCAACAAAAAAGCAAAAGGCACTTAGCTATACAGAGCAGCAGGTCACAGGAACAATCAGGAGAAGCTCAGATCCAATACTGAAACATTGACAAGGAGCAAGGATAGCAGCATCAGGCGGAGTTAAGTAATGAAGCAGTTAACGAGCTCACCAGAACACCTGAGGGAGGAAGCTCAGAAGCTGCAGTACCACTTGTGACCACAGGAGTGAATTCAGCCACAGAATTCACAACAGATAGGCGTCTTATTGACGCCTCTCCGTTATTAACCCGGCTTAATGTCACCTTACAATAGCAAGGTGACATTAACCCCTTATTACCCCGTATCCCACCGCTACACCGGAGTCGGAAGAGAGGGGCTAAGTGCCAGAATTGGTGCATCTTACAGATGCGCCTTTTCTGGGGCGGCTGCGGACTGGTATTTGTAGCCGGGGGGGCCAATATCCATGGCCTCTCTAGGCTATGAATATCAGGACCGCCCAGATCAGGGTTACCTTGTCGACGGTGGGATGGCTTTTATGCTCTTTTTTTATCAAAAACAGTATTACTAAGAACCCTGTGTTATTTAAATGAACTTTTGCTGTTAACTTATTTACAGCAGGGTTTTTGCTAATTTTGCTTCTTGTAGGTTTTGTATGCGTTATGGCAAATGTGAACATGCATTCATGTGCTGCATGTATACCAACTTAAACCAAGCTCAATTTTTGTGTTTTTACCAGACCCAACAATGCAGACCAGCTGAAGGCTGCTATCAAAGCAACCTGGGCTTCTGTATCACCTCAGCAGTGCCACATGCTGATCGCCTCCATGCCACACCACGCCACATTGATGCAGTAATTGATGCAAAAGGAACCCCGTATTGAGTATTGACTGCATTTACTGAACATAAATTTCAGTAGGCCAACATTTCGGATTTAAAATCATTTTTCAAGCTGGTGTTATAAAGTATTCTAATTTACTGAGATAATGACTTTTGAGTTTTCCTTTGGCTGTAAGCCATAATCATCAACATTAACAGAAATAAAAACTTGAAATAGATCACTCTGTTTGTAATGAGTCTATATAATATATGAATTTCACTTTAGAATTGAAAAACTGAAATAAATTAACTTTTTGATGATATTCTAATTTTGTGAGAAGCACCTGGAAGTACATCATCTACATTTTCAAAATATTTTCAGTAAAAATGTAGCTATGGATTTAATGACTCATCCATACAGTTTAACACAGTTATTGATGCATTATGGTGGTATATAAAATGTGAAAAAAGTGTAGAAAAATACTTCAGGATTAGATTACTCATCCATACAGTATTGCATGTTTTATGTCACAATTTTGTGGTATATAACAGTTGAAAAAAGCATTTGAAAATGTTGCTTATTTCTTCACATTTCTTACCCATTCACTGTTCCACATTCTGGGGTGCACTTTTGTGATATATAAAACTAAAAAAATATGTTTCAAAATTTTGCTGGGTTTCATTTTTCAGCAATAGAGTATTATATGTTCTTGGGTGCATTTCATTGGTATGTAACCCTCCAAAAACTTTTTAAAAATTTTATTGCTATTATATTGTTAACCCGTAGACTATTCTATGGTCTGGGGTACATTTTATTGCTATAAAATCTTCAAAACAAAATGTTCACAATGTATCGGTATTATATTGCTTTCCCATAGGGTATTACATCTTCTTTAGTACATTTCGTTGATATAAAATCATTAAAAAATATTGTTCAACAATTTATCGATAATATAATGCTCACCTATTGACTATTCCTTGGTCTGGAGTACATTTATTTGCTATATAAGCCTCCAAAAACTTGCTCCAAATTTATCAGTATCATATTGCTCACTTAGAGGGTATTACATCTATTTGAGTACATTTAGTTGCCATATAAGCCTCAAAAAACTTGTTTCAAATTTATTGGCATCATATTGCTCACCCATAGGGTATTACATATTCCTAGGTACATTTCATTGCTATAAAAGGCTTAAAATAGTTGTTCAAAATTTAGCGGTATTATATTGTTCGCCAATAAGGTATTACATCTTTGATACATTTTGTTGCTATAAACGCATACAAAAAAAATTGTTAAAAAATTTATCAGTATTATAATGCTCACCTGTGGACTATTCCGTAGTCTGGAGAACATTTACTTGCTATATAAGCCTCCAAACAATTGTTCCAAATTTATCGGCATCAGAGTGCTCACCCATAGGTTATTACATCTTTTTGGGTATATTTTGTTGCTATATAGCCCTCAAAATACTTGCTCGAAAGTCTCTCATTATTATATTGATCACCCATAGACTTTTCCATGGTATGTAGTACATTTCGTTGCTATACTACCCTCAAAACGCTTACTCAAAATTTATCGGTATCATATTGCTCACCCATAGGGTGTCATTTCTTCCTGGGGACACTTCGTTGCTATAAAAGCCTCAAAAAACTTGTTCAAATTTTAAAGGTATTACATTTCTCACGCATTGGGTATTACATCTTCTTGGGTACATTTCATTGCTATAAAAGCTTCAAAAAACTTGTTTAAAATGTATCTAAATTATTTTCCTCACCTATAGACTATTCTGTTGTCTGGAGTCCATTTCGCTGGTATATAACCCTCAAAAAACTTGCTAAAAATGTATCGGTATCATATTGTTCACCCAAAGGGTAAGAAAGGCTTAAAAACTTGTTCAAAAATGTATCAACTATTCCGTGGTATGGAGTCCATTTTGTTGGTATAAAAGACTCAAAAAAGTGGTAAAAATGTATCTGTTATATATATATATATATAGATATATATATATATATATATATCACATCTCCCTGGGTACAGTTTATTGCTATATAAGTCTCCAAAAACTAGTTCCTAATTTTAGGCTGCGTGCACATATTGCAGATTGGGTGCATATTTGATTTTCGTTTTTTTCAGCACAAATTGGTGACAAAATCTAAATTAATCAAACCTGTTGACAGCAAAGTGATTGAGGCATGAAAAGTGTCACATGATGCATTTTTGACTTTACAGATTTGGTGCAGAAAATAATCTGCAGCATATTTTTTTTTATTTCTGTGTTTTTGACCTGCATTTTTCACCATTCACTTCACTCAAATCCACAAAAACACTGAGAAAAAAGCACCAAAAATTAGGAAAAACGCACAGAAAATGAACATTTTTGAAACTGCTTTTTTTCTTGCCAAGAGATGCAGAAATGGTGCAGGCATTTTACTCAATGTGTTCACAGACCCTTATCTGTATTAAATTGCTCACTCATAAACTATTCGGTGGTCTGGAGCACATTTCCTTTCTATATAACCCTCAAAAGTGCACAGTCTTTATGAGTCTATGATTACCAATACATGACAATTTGAACGGAATATGTATGAGGCTCTCCTTTATGTCTAATACAGGGTGTACCTAATTCCCTCCGAGTCCCTTATTTTTGGTTGTTCCTGCTTCCTTCATAAATTAAATTGAAATTTCCTATTTTTGTTATTAAAAAAATGTTTTGGTTTACTTTAATTATATATTTTTTTTACATCCTTTTTAATTTTCCTTTTTATACAAGTCATTATACAAGAAAAAATGTTTCTTAACATTTTTTTTCCTGCAAAAATGAAATTTCTTGTGTGTTTGGAAAGTATTATTGTCACAGCAGTCAGAGATGCCTCCCGAGGTCTTCCCCAAGCTGTTCTCCTTCCATTCAGCACTTTTTCCATCCATTTAAACATTTTCACTGCCCCCCAGACATCTTTCTAAGGTTTGCCAGAAAAAAGCTCGGCTTTCCCATTGTCTCCCATTACACTCGTTACTCGAAACGAGCAAGCGAAGATTAGGAATTGCTTGGTTCGAGCAACGAGCACCATAGCATTTTAGTGCTTGCTCATCCCTAATTGTTACCCTGTTGCTCGTCAGTGTATGTCTCTCCATTAGCACATGAAACGGCATCACCTGCTCACATTGGGAAGTCAAACTGAGCAGCAAAATGACCAGGACTCAAGGTTTCTTTCCGCATTATCAAATTTCTTATAACCAGTCTACATCCACAAGTTCTGTCTGGTTGTTCAATACGGTATGTAGCACACAAACTGGAGCTTCTGTGTCATTTAAGGATACTAAGTCACATGGCGGAAGAGAAGGATTACTGAAGGAATAGAAATCTAATTTTCGACTTTTCGTGGTCTGAACATCATGTTACCCTGGAACGTACCATCCAACATCAATTTGACACAAAGACACAGTGAGATAGCCACAAATGTTGATGGTTGTCATAAAATAAATACATGCGTCAATTTTAAAATGCATGGTCAATTAGGCTTGGCATAACACACAGGAAAATTTATGGAGGAAATATCAGGTATTCCAATGGATTTACAAGCAATGCCAGAATGGTGTATCTGATAACTTACAACAAACAGGGACAGTTTTGGTACAGTTATTTTTTTAATGGCATGAAAACTCTGTCAGTTCAGTGTGTCATTAAACAGGCTGTAGGTTACCACCAGTTGCCAATTATTTACCCATAGTAAGACATTACTAAGACAGTGTTTATGTTAAAGAGCTCAGAAGAGGTTCTATATGAGTGTTATAAACATCTTTTCCAGGTAACTAGAGGTTTTGCAGAGTTGATTTTCAATGAAAATTGCTTTGCTGCAAATTAATTTTTTATGAAAATTTGGAATGTTAAAATCTGTGATCATCTTAGGTAGACACATCAAATCACAATCACAATCAAATATAAAAAAAATGCCTATTATGGCTCCAGGTTTGGTTTTCAAGGCTAGAATAGTCTTGGTATACTTCATCCTTCCACACCTTTTCAACAACCCTTGGCTCAATTCTAACCACACAATAGAGAAGGGAGTGGGACTAGTGAAGAGTGAACATACTCGGATAAAGTCTTTTCTGAGCATGCTCGGGTGCTAGCCGAGTGTCTTTGGCTAGCACATCAAAAAATATGTTCAATTTCACGCGGCTGCACATCTTGCTGCTGTTAGACAGCATGGCATGGTTCCCTAACAAACATGCAATCCCTGCATATGTACGGGTGTCACACAGCCGTAAAACATGCAGCAACACTGACTTGAACATATTTTTCGAACACGCCAAAGACACTCTGTTAGCGCCTGAGCATGCTCGGATTACACGTTATACGACCATGTTCATTCATCACTAAACGGGACCATAGGGATGGATGTCATAGAATCTTCATGGTTTTAAACTATAGTATTTATGTTCTTGTTGATAACATTATTGATTTTGAAACATATTTTAATTATGACACTAAAACTGCTATAAGCTACTATTTAGAACTCTTTATAGAAGATGTTATATTTTGCTAAACATGCCATTAATAGAAATCTTCTGTACAAAGTTATGTAAGTAAAAGTATTTGAGTTATTCAAAATATCATTTCCTTCCTCTTTATAAAGACATTATTTTATGTCTGGACATTACAAATATATGATAATTTGAACAATGTCGGAAACTGTGGTCCTTTGTGCAGGCAACAGGAAAAAGACACATGCTTCCCCTATATAAAAATGCTCTGAGCAATTAGTGCCATGAACCGCCTTTTGATCTGTTTGCCAACAATGTAAAATTGGTAGAGATCCAGACACGCTTCGGAGAAAGTTCTATTGTTAGCAGATTAGATTTTCACTTCACTTGAAACATGCACACAAATGTGGTTAGAGATTCAAGCCTCGCTACTTTTTTATTTTAATTGCAAAACAATTCTAAGTGTACAGTATGAAAATTGTCCAGCACTCCAAGCAAGATTTCCTCCTTGTATTGACATGATATGGTTAATTTTGTGTTTTTTGTTAGAAACATTTTTCTTTGAGTGTGTACAACTATTGGCATAAACTTTAAAGAGAACCTGTCAGCAGGATTTAGCAATCTAAAGTAAAAGCGTGGCAATAAGGGTGTGGTGCTAAAGACTAAATCAACACCTTTAGGCCTGTCTCACACATCCAGATAATTCCGGTACCGGAAAAAATTGGTACCGGAATTATCCGTGTCCATGTGCCTCTACGTTTTTGTGGCACATCAGTGTGGCACACGTGTGCCGCCAATGTGCCCACTGGGTACCACACGTACCAGCATCTGGTGCTGAAGCCCCATACATATCTTCCCTGCAGCAGCGTTTGCTGCAGAGAAGATATGAATAATAGTGTTTAAAATAAAGATCTATCTTCCCCCCCGCCCCCCGACCCCCTGTGCGCCCCCCCACACCCCCTGTGCGCCCCCCCCACCCCCTGTGCGCCCCCCCCCCCCCCCCGCTGTTCTGAAAATACTCTCCCGGCTCCCTCATTGGCTGTCGCTTCTTCCTGTTCTGGCCGCAGCTTCTCCTGTATGCGGTCACGTGGGGCCGCCGATTACAGTCACGAATATGCGGCTCCACCCCTATGGGAGGTGGAGCCGCATATTCATTACTGAAAATGAGCGGCCCCACGTGACCGCATACAGGAGAAGATGTGGCCAGGAGAGGAAGCAGCACCTGCGAGGGAGCGAGCCAGGTGAGTATTTTCAGAACAGCGGGGGGGTCGCACAGGGGGTGGGAGGGGGTCGGCACATAGATCTTTATTTTAAACACACTTATTCATATCTTCTCTGCAGCAAACGCTGCTGCAGGGAAGATATGAATCGCGGCTTCAGCACCATGCGAGGGGGACAGCATGTCCGTGTGCGGTACGTGTTTTACATGGACCCATTGAATTTAATGGGTCCATGTAATACGTGCGCTCCCACGAACACTGACATGTCTCCGTGTTTGGCAAAAAATCAATGACATCTGAACAGATGCATTGATTTTTATGTGTCTACGTGTGTCAGTGGCTCCGGTACGTGAGGAAACTGTCACCTCACGTACCGGAGCCACTGACGTGTGAAACCGGCCTTAGTGAAGAAATCTGTTTTTTGGTTGTTCTTTAATCTGTATTTGAATTAGCTGTAGGTGCAAAAGGGCAGTACTGTGGTTAGGGTCTTCAGGTCCTGCCTCAGCCCCTCCAAATGGCTAGAGTGTCTGTATGACAGGTAACTTGTTTCTTTGTGACTTGCCTCCTGTTTGATATTTCACAAGTGTCGTCCTAACCATGAGGAATTTTTTCACAGATTGAGGTCAGTCTTCAATAAAATGGTGCCGATGGTATCCCATGAGCAGATTTACAACTCTGCTCAATTAAATTTTTGCGCATGTGCTACCACCAGCACCATTTTACTGAAGATCACGCTAAGATCAATCTGCGAACATGTCGCGCATAAAGGATAACATTTCAAACAGGAGGCAGGTCATTCATGAAGCAGTGACCTTTCATACAAACATCAGAGGCAGGTGGAGGGGTCAGGTCAACAGCCGAAGACCTTGCCCACAACCCTGCCCCTACGCATCTAATGTAAATTATCAGTGATAAGTGAATATACTCGGTACTCGACATTTCCCGAGCACGCTCGGGGGTCCTCTGTGTTAGGGCTAGCGGAACGCACCGAGTAAATAGAGATGTTTATTATAAATGGTGCGTTCGCAGCCTGGTGTCCACCGTGCAAGAGGAACCTGCTGCTAGCAAATGGCAGCACTATTTGGCGGTATAGACTAGCTCTGTTACCTCACAGAGTAGCCGTGAAAGGAAAGCACTGTGCCCTGTTAGCCTCACAGGAGCACAAGCTTACTGCCAAGCTGATAGCAGTCAGTGGTCATGCAACACGCAATCTCCTCAACGGAGGTGCCGATATTCTAGGGGCTTATTTCAGCCGGGTCCCTGAACACACTCATACAATCTCCACACCGGAGGTGCCGGTATTCTAGGGGCTTATTTCAGCCGGGCACCTGAATACATTTTCACATAGCCACACTGGCGCAAAGCACATAACTTAGATTTGATACTAGCGCATGGCCGTGCGGCCATGCGAACCTTATGTAGCTGTAGCACGTACAGGACCTTCCTAGAAGGGCCAATGAGAGATTGCCACAGAGCCTGAGGAACTTCATGACCTTCCTGGAGAACCAATGGGTCTTGCTGCAGTATCTAAGCATGTGACCCTCGATCTCCAATGAGAGATCTTACCCTTGGTACGCTCAGAAGGGGAGAAGCAGGACTTAGTCCCAAAAGCAGTGTGCTGCCTTATTTACTTGACTATATGCGGGTTGGCGACTCTGGGTTCAGCACCTGTTCACACTCAGTCTATGTTTGGATGTGCAGGTCAGGTTTTTGAAATGTATTAGTCCCAAAAGCGTCTGCTCGCCGCTGCCCAACACTGGCTTCAATGGCAGAAGCTGGAAAAGCAGCAGTAACCCCTAGCACAGAGTCAGACTGAGCGAGACGCTGGGACCGACGTCTCCGCTGAGCAGGCTCCACTGCGGCAGGAGAAGAATGGGAGACCACAGTGGAGATGGCCCGAGATTCCCCCCGTGCAGAGGCGGGAACTCGACCCCTAATATTACCCCCCCTCCCAGGGCCCCCCTCCTTGGACCTCGCTCTGCTTGAAGGCAGCAATGAGCTGCAGAGCCTGAATGTGCTCAGCAGGCTCTGAGGACCTGTCCTCAGGACCATAACCCTTCCAGTCCACCAAATAAATTTTTTTGCCACGTACCACCTTGCACCCCAAAATAGCGTTCACCTCGTAATCGTCCATAGACGAACCCGATGTCCCAGCAGATGACTCGGAAAACCGGGACATGTATACAGGTTTCAAGAGGGACACATTAAAGGTGTCGGTGATACCCAGGCGTGGCTGAAGGGCTAAATGATAGACCACAGGGTTAACCTGTTCGAGGACCTTGAAAGGACCCAAGTAGCGATGTGCAAACTTAGTGGACTCAACTCGCAGCCTGATTTTAGGGGCGGAGAGCCACACCAAGTCGCCAGGAGCAAAGGTCGGAGCGGGGCACCGATGTGCATCGGTGGAGGACCTTATTCTCTCTTTGGAGGCCCGAATGGCATACTGAGTGCAGTCCCAAATATCCCGTGCTTCCTCAACCCAGTCTGCCACCCTGGAGTCGGCGGAAGACACGGGCATAGGCCCAGGTACCTGCGGATGCTGACCATATTTAACGAGGAATGGGGTTTGTCCAGTGGAGTTGGCTACGGCATTGTTCAGCGCAAACTCCTCCCACGATTGCAAGGATGCCCAGTCATCCTGCCTGGCTGAGACAAAATGTTGCAGATATGTGACCAAGGTCTGGTTGGCCCTCTGTACCAACCCATTTGTCTCAGGATGATATGCGGAAGAGAGATTTAACTCAATGCTGAGAAGACGACAAAGCTCTCTTCAGAACCGAGATGCAAACTGGGGACCCCGGTCACTGACAATTTTGTCCGGCATACCGTGTAGGCGGAAGATGTGTTTTATGAACAAAGCTGCCAAGGCCCGTACAGAAGGTAACCGTGGAAGCGGCACCAAATGCACCATTTTAGAAAATGATCAGTGATAACCCAAATGATGGTGCAGCCACGACTCTTGGGCAAACCCACCACAAAGTCCATCCCGACCATCTCCCAGGTCCTGTCTGCCATCGGCAAGGGATGGAGTAACCCGGCTGGCCGTTGTCGAGGAGACTTTTCTTTGGCACAGGAGACAAACGCCTGAATATATTCTCTGACATCACGGACCATATGTGGGCACCAGTACGTCCTCCCCAGCAGCTCAGATGTCCTGTTTGTCCCAAAGTGTTCACCCACCTTGGACGAATGAGCCCAAGAGAGAACCTCCGGTCGCAAATTAATGGGTACAAAAGTCTTGCCCGGAGGCACAGACTCTAGCAAAACTGGAACTATGGTTCTCAGGCTCTCAGAAGGGACAATAAGCCGAGGTTCCCCTTCCTCCTCCTCAGATGACACAACAGAGCGAGAGAGGGCGTCAGCATGAATGTTCTTCTCCCCAGCGAGATAGTGGAGGGTGAAGTGGAACCAGGAGAAGAACAAGGACCATCTGGCCTGGTGAGAATTTAGCCGCTGTTCTGTTTGCAAATATAACAAATTTTTGTGGTCCGTGAAGACTTGAAAGGGAAAATGAGCCCCCTCCAAGAGATGTCTCCACTCCAAGAAAGCCAACTTCATTGCTAGCAACTCCCTGTCCCCGATGGAATAATTCCTCTCCGCTGGTGTGAAGGTCTTGGAGAAGAAGAAGCAAGGATGCTTCCGACCTTGAGCATCCTTTTGGAAGACGACTGCTCCTGCACCAACAGATGAGGCATCCACCTCCATTATAAACGGCTTATCAACATCGGGACGATGTAGGATGAGAGCGCTAGCAAAATGAGACTTAACAGAAGAGAAGGCCCTGGAGACCTCTTCAGACCACAATTTGGGATTTGCTCCCTTCTTGGTGAGGGCTACCAAGGGAGCTACCAAAGTTGAGAAATGGGGAATGAACTGGCAGTAATAATTAATGAACCCCATAAAGCGCTGCATCGCTTTAAGAGAATGGGGTTCTTGCCAGTCCATCACAGCCTGTAGTTTGGCAGGATCCATAGCCAATCCCTGGGCGGAGATGATATAGCCCAGGAAAGGTAAAGACTCCTGCTCAAACATACACTTTGCCCGTAAGAGGTCGAAGACTCTGCCAACATCTCTCCAGTGGGAGTTAATATCTGGAGAGAACATGAGAATATCATCCAGATAGACTACGACCGAGGTGGAGAGCATATCCCGGAAGATGTCGTTGACAAAGTCTTGGAAAACGGCTGGGGCATTACAGAGCCCGAAGGGCATCAACAGATACTCATAGTGCCCATCCCTGGTATTAAACACCGTCTTCCATTCGTCCCCCTCACGGATGCGAATCAGGTTATAAGCACCCCGCAGATCTAATTTGGTAAATACCCTTGCTCCCCGTAGCCTATCAAAGAGCTCAGAAATCAGGGGCAACGGGTACTTATTCTTAATGGTGATGGCTAGGGTTGAGCGACCTTGACCTTTTTAGAGTCGAGTCGTGTTTCGCGAAACCCGACTATCTTAGAAGTCGAGTCGAGTGGAATCGGCCGATTATCGCGAAAAGTCGGGTATCGCCCGAAACACGAAACCCAATGCAAGTCAATGGGGGAGCATAGTCGGCAGTGAGTGGAGGCCAGGAAAACACCTACACTGCCCATTTTAATGGCAAAAACATCCATTCTTTCTACTGAAGCTTGTCAATCGTAATTTAGCTTATAATAATTGGAAGGCATTTGAAATTGGGGGTCATTTGGCTAAAGTTGTGGGGGGTAGGGCTGGTTCAAGTAATTAGTGGGCCCAGGAAATCTGGAACGCAGTGGAGCAGGGAGAGGAAAGTATTTCAACTTTGCAAGTGCTGTGATCCTGAGCAAGCAGGGGGGGCCCACTCGTTGGCACTGGCACTGGCACAGGGCCCCTCAAAGTACAGCGGTGTGTTTGCACGGCGGGGGCGCCTCCCACCAGCAGCAACACTTTTGCGTACTATGAGAGGCCCTGTGCCAGTGACATCGCCAACTAGTATTCCTCCCCCCACCTGATGAAGGAACCTGCACTTTCATCTGCACCTTCCTCTTTGTCCCCGTGTAAGGTGGTATGGTATGCGGGAAGAGGAACCTGACTTTCAGTAGGGTCACAATCTTGCTGTGTAGCATGCACGAGGAATTTAGCGTTATGGGTCAATGTACCAGCAGACTCATCTATCACTGGCTGGGCAATGGGCAGGATGAGGAGGAAACACAGATATAGGCCCAAAGAATAAAGTGGGCTAAATGCAGTTCAAAATTGGTAACACAGGACTAACCAGGGGGCATTGCAGTGGAGGACAACTGGAATGAGAGGCTGACACAGAGAGTAGGCCCAAATCAGTAAGTAGTCGAAATGCAGTTCAAAATTGGCAACCGTAGTAAACAGGCGGCACAGCTTTGTTCAGTGGAGGAGAACAGCAAGGAGTGGCAGACACCGATAGTAGGCCCCAACCCAACTAGTAAGCCAAATGCAGTCTAACATTAACAACTACTTAACGAGAGCCTGAAAATGGAATTTCAGGACAGGAAACCAGGAGAACAGCAAGGAGTGGCAGACACCGATAGTAGGCCCCAACCCAACTAGTATGCCAAATGCAGTTGTTCCATTTAACCACAATTTAATGAGAGCCTGAAGATAGAAGCTCAGGAAAGGCAACCTGGAGAACACCTTGTAGTGTAACACACCATCTCTCTACACCCCATACCCAATTTGTAGGCCTAATGCAGTGTAGTTTCCAACAACTACTAAACGAGAGCAGGAAGATCGAAGCAATGGCGAGGAAACCTGGGGAACACCTTGGAGTGGAACACACCATCTCTCTACACCCCATACCCAATTTGTAGGCCTAATGCACTGTAGTTTCCAACAACTACTAAACAAGAGCAGGAAGATCGCAGCAATGGCGAGGAAACCTGGGGAACACCTTGGAGTGGAACACACCATCTCTACACCCCGACCCAATTTGTAGGCCGAATGCAGTGTTGTTTTCAACAACTACTTAAGAAGAGCCTGAAGATCAAAGCTCAGAAAAGGCAACCCGGGGAACACCTTGGAGCGGCAGACACTGGTAGTAGGCTGTAAACCCCAAATTTTGGTCAATGGAGTTTATGAAATGTTCCACGGGTACACAGGCAGCATTGGTGTGGTAAGCGGAGGACAATTTATATTTGGGACTGCAGACAGACTTTGTAGGCTGTCCCCTGTGGACAATGCATCCACAACATTAACCCAGTGCGCCGTAATGGACATCTAACCTTTCGTGGACATGCCTACTGGTCCATGCATCTGTTGTCAGGTGCACCTTTCTACTATTAGATAGCCAGAGAGCATGGACAATGCAGATTTTTACATGATGCTGTAGTGCTGGGATGGCTTTTCTCACAAAAGAAGTGACGACTGGGTAGCTCTTACTGTGGTACAGCGTAGTCCATCTGGGCTTTATAATTGTAAAATAGAGAATAAAAATTGGCTGTATGCACTTTAGAATAGGTTAAAGGGGTACACGGGCGGCAGTGGTCTGGTCAGTGTAGTTGTAGTAGAAAGAAGGGACCGCAGACAGGCTTCGAAGGCCTAACATAACAAATTGGACAGGCTGTAGGCACTTTTACATTGGTTCCAGGGGTACACGGGCAGCAGTACAATGGTCAGTGGAGGCGAAGTGGAAGGTGGGACCGCAGACAGGCTTCGAAGGCCTAACATAAAAAAATAGGGCTGTTGGCAATTTACAATTGGTTCCAGGGGTACACGGGCAGCAGTACAATGGTCAGTGGAGGCCTAGTGGAAGGAGGGACCGCAGACAGGCTTTGAAGGCCTAACATAACAAAAATAGGGGTGCAGGCAATTTAACATTGGTTCCAGGGGTACACGGGCAGCAGTGGTCTGGTCAGTGTAGTAGTAGTAGAAAGAAGGGACTGCAGACAGGCTTCGAAGGCCTAACATAACAAAATTGGGCTGTTGGCAATTTACAATTGGTTCCAGGGGTACACGGGCAGCAGTACAATGGTCAGTGGAGGCCTAGTGGAAGGAGGGACCGCAGACAGGCTTCGAAGGCCTAACATAACAAAAATAGGGGTGCAGGCAATTTAACATTGGTTCCAGGGGTACACGGGCAGCAGTGGTCTGGTCAGTGTAGTAGTAGTAGAAAGAAGGGACTGCAGACAGGCTTCGAAGGCCTAACATAACAAAATTGGGCTGTTGGCAATTTACAATTGGTTCCAGGGGTACACGGGCAGCAGTACAATGGTCAGTGGAGGCCTAGTGGAAGGAGGGACCGCAGACAGGCTTCGAAGGCCTAACATAACAAAAATAGGGGTGCAGGCAATTTAACATTGGTTCCAGAGGTACACGGGCAGCAGTAGTCTGGTCAGTGTGGTAGTAGTAGAAAGAAAGAACTGCAGACAGGCTTCGAAGGCCTAACTTAGCAAAATTGGGCTGTTGGCAATTTAAAATTGGTTCCAGGGGTACACGGGCAGCAGTACAATGGTCAGTGGAGGCCTAGTGGAAGGAGGGACCGCAGACAGGCTTCGAAGGCCTAACATAGCAAAAATAGGGGTGCAGGCAATTTAACATTGGTTCCAGGGGTACACGGGCAGCAGTGGTCTGGTCAGTGTAGTAGTAGTAGAAAGAAGGGACTGCAGACAGGCTTCGAAGGCCTAACATAACAAAATTGGGCTGTTGGCAATTTACAATTGGTTCCAGGGGTACACGGGCAGCAGTACAATGGTCAGTGGAGGCCTAGTGGAAGGAGGGACCGCAGACAGGCTTCGAAGGCCTAACATAACAAAAATAGGGGTGCTGGCAATTTAACATTGGTTCCAGGGGTACACGGGCAGCAGTGGTCTGGTCAGTGTAGTAGTAGTAGAAAGAAGGGACTGCAGACAGGCTTCGAAGGCCTAACATAACAAAATTGGGCTGTTGGCAATTTACAATTGGTTCCAGGGGTACACGGGCAGCAGTACAATGGTCAGTGGAGGCCTAGTGGAAGGAGGGACCGCAGACAGGCTTCGAAGGCCTAACATAACAAAAATGTCAATACAATGGTATTGTCAGTGCCAGGCATTGAAGGATGTCAGCGCATAGACTAAACATTGGTGGAGCTGTGAGAGATAATTTTGCAAGTGGTAGAGCACTGTTTGAGCTGGGGGGGGACTGTCTTGTGGCCGGCGGTACAGGCCCAGGGCCCCTCATATTACAACGGTGTGTCTGACGTTGGGTGCGCACCACCACCGCCAGAGACACTTTATTGTACTATGAGGGACCCAGTGGCAGTGCCGTCGACCAAAAGCGGGCACACCCACCTCTTCAGAAAAAAAACAGCACTCTCACGGGTGCTGGCGCCAAGTGGCGATACCACGGCCCCGTGTGGGGAGCTTGGCCATTTAGGGAGGTGTAAACATGTCGTATGCTGGACAATCAGGTGCAGCAAATTACGATATTGGAAAAGTCATTCATAATAGTCCACAGGCAAGACCTTTTCATAGGAAAGCTAGGTGTCAGCCGGGCAAGGTGGGGCAAAAGATTTCGAAATCCAGTTGTTGTTTATTTTAATGAAGGTTAGATCATCTACATTTTGGGTAGCCAGACGAGTCCTTTTTTCTGTTAGTATTGAACCTGCAGCACTGAATACTCTTTCTGATAGGACACTAGCTGCCGGGCAAGCAAGCTCCTGCAATGCATATTCTGCCAATTCTGGCCAGGTGTCTAATTTGGATGCCCAGTAATCAAATGGGAATGACGGTTGAGGGAGAACGTCGATAAGGGATGAAAAATAGTTTGTAACCATACTGGACAAATGTTGTCTCCTGTCACTTTGAATTGATGCTGCAGTACCTGTCCTGTCTGCGGTCATAGCAAAATCACTCCACAACCTGGTCAGAAAACCCCTCTGGCCAACGCCACTTCTGATTTCTGCCCCTCTAACACCTCTGGTCTGCTGGCCCCTGCAGCTCATGTGAGAATGATCACGGGCGCTGTGTGCAGGGAATGCCAGAAGCAAATGGTCAACAAGAGTTGATTGTTTGGTTGCTAATATTATTTCCAAGTTCTCATGTGGCATTATATTTTGCAATTTGCCTTTATAGCGAGGATCAAGGAGGCAGGCCAACCAGTAATCGTCATCGTTCATCATTTTAGTAATGCGTGTGTCCCTTTTGAGGATACGTAAAGCATAATCCGCCATGTGGGCCAAAGTTCAAGTTCTCAAATCTGCGGTTGTGCTTGGTTGAGGGGCAGTTTCAGGCAAATCCACGTCACTTGTGTCCCTCCAAAAACCAGAACCCGGCCTTGCCGCGCCAACAATTTCCAGTGGCCCCGGAAAAGCTTCCTCATTAAAAATATAATCATCCCCATCATCCTCCTCGTCCTCCTCCTCCTCTTCGCCCGCTACCTCGTCCTGTACACTGCCCTGGCCAGACAATGGCTGACTGTCATCAAGGCTTTCCTCTTCCTCAGCTGCAGACGCCTGATCCTTTATGTGCGTCAAACTTTGCATCAGCAGACGCATTAGGGGGATGCTCATGCTTATTATGGCGTTGTCTGCACTAACCAGCCGTGTGCATTCCTCAAAACACTGAAGGACTTGACACATGTCTTGAATCTTCGACCACTGCACACCTGACAACTCCATGTCTGCCATCCTACTGCCTGCCGTGTATGTGTATCCTCCCACAAAAACATAACAGCCCGCCTCTGTTCGCACAGTCTCTGAAGCATGTGCAGTGTTGAGTTCCACCTTGTTGCAACGTCTATGATTAGGCGATGCTGGGGAAGGTTCAAAGAACGCTGATAGGTCTGCATACGGCTGGAGTGTACGGGCGAACGGCGGATATGTGAGCAAAGTCCACGCACTTTGAGGAGCAGGTCGGATAACCCCGGATAACTTTTCAGGAAGCACTGCACCACCAGGTTTAAGGTGTGAGCCAGGCAAGGAATGTGTTTCAGTTGGGAAAGGGAGATGGCAGCCATGAAATTCCTTCCATTATCACTCACTACCTTGCCTGCCTCAAGATCTACAGTGCCCAGCCACGACTGCGTTTCTTTCTGCAAGAACTCGGACAGAACTTCCGCGGTGTGTCTGTTGTCGCCCAAACACTTCATAGCCAATACAGCCTGCTGACGTTTGCCAGTAGCTGCCCCATAATGGGAGACCTGGTGTGCAACAGTGGCAGCTGCGGATGGAGTGGTTGTGCGACTGTGGTCTGTGGACGAGCTCTCGCTTCTGCAGGAGGACGAGGAGGAGGAGGAGGGGGTGCGAACGGCTACAGCCAACTGTTTCCTAGACCGTGGGCTAGGCAGAACTGTCCCAAAATTGCTGTCCCCTGTGGACCCTGCATCCACAACATTCACCCAGTGTGCCGTGATGGACACGTAACGTCCCTGGCCATGCCTACTGGTCCATGCATCTGTTGTCAGGTGCACCTTTGTGCTCACAGATTGCCTGAGTGCATGGACGATGCGCTCTTTAACATGCTGGTGGAGGGCTGGGATGGCTTTTCTGGAAAAAAAGTGTCGACTGGGTAGCTCGTAGCGTGGTACAGCGTAGTCCATCAGGGCTTTGAAAGCTTCGCTTTCAACTAACCGGTAGGGCATCATCTCTAACGAGATTAGTCTAGCTATGTGGGCGTTCAAACCCTGTGTACGCGGATGCGAGGCTAAGTACTTCCTTTTTCTAACCATAGTCTCATGTAGGGTGAGCTGGACTGGAGAGCTGGAGATCGTGGCACTAGCGGGGGTGCCGGTGGACATGGCAGACTGAGAGACGGTGGGAGATGGTATTGTTGCTGCCGGTGCCCTAGATGCAGTGTTTCCTACTACGAAACTGGTGATTCCCTGACCCTGACTGCTTTGGCCTGGCAAAGAAACCTGCACAGATACTGCAGGTGGTGCGGAAAATGGTGGCCCTACACTGCCAGAAGGGATGTTGCGTTGATGACTAGCTTCATTGGCCGAGGGTGCTACAACCTTAAGGGATGTTTGGTAGTTAGTCCAAGCTTGCAAATGCATCGTGGTTAAATGTCTATGCATGCAACTTGTATTGAGACTTTTCAGATTCTGCCCTCTGCTTAAGGTAGTTGAACATTTTTGACAGATGACTTTGCGCTGATCAATTGGATGTTGTTTAAAAAAATGCCAGACTGCACTCTTTCTAGCATCGGATACCTTTTCAGGCATTGCAGACTGAGCTTTAACCGGATGGCCACGCTGTCCTCCAACAGGTTTTGGCTTTGCCACGCGTTTTGGGCCAGATACGGGCCCGGCAGTTGGAACCTGTTGCGATGTTGATGCCTGCTGCGGCCCCTCCTCCTCCGCTTCAGAACTGCTGCCGCCTGCACCCTGTTCCCCCAATGGCTGCCTATCGGGGTCAAGAACTGGGTCATCTATTACCTCTTCTTGTAGCTCGTGTGCAACTTCGTCTGTGTCACCGTGTCGGTCGGTGGTATAGCGTTCGTGATGGGGCAACATAGTCTCATCAGGGTCTGATTCTTGATCATTACCCTGCGAGGGCAATGTTGTGGTCTGAGTCAAAGGACCAGCATAGTAGTCTGGCTGTGGCTGTGCATCAGTGCACTCCATGTCAGATTCAACTTGTAATGGGCATGGACTGTTAACTGCTTCACTTTCTAAGCCAGGGACGGTATGTGTAAAGAGCTCCATGGAGTAACCCGTTGTGTCGCCTGCTGCATTCTTCTCTGTTGTTGTTTTTGCTGAAGAGGACAAGGAAGCGACTTGTCCCTGACCGTGAACATCCACTAACGACGCGCTGCTTTTACATTTACCAGTTTCACGAGAGGAGGCAAAAGAGCTAGAGGCTGAGTCAGCAAGATAAGCCAAAACTTGCTCTTGCTGCTCCGGCTTTAAAAGCGGTTTTCCTACTCCCAGAAAAGGGAGTGTTCGAGGCCTTGTGTAGCCAGACGACGAACCTGGCTCCACAGCTCCAGACTTAGGTGCAATATTTTTTTTCCCACGACCACCGGATGCTCCACCACTACCACTACACTCATTACCAGCTGACAATGAACGCCCCCGGCCACGACCTCTTCCACCAGACTTCCTCATTGTTTTAAAAACATAACCAAACTAACGGTATTTGTTGCTGTCACACAACTTACACGGTGAGCTATAACTGCAGTATGATTTAGCTACCCCTTTACAGGTGGGTGAGACCACAACGAAAATCAGGCACAATGTTACACACTCTGTTTTTGGAGGCACCAAATGAGAGAGATGCCGCACACGCAGGACTGTCACTGAAGCACAAATGTAAATATTAATCTCCCACTGATTTTTTTTTTTTTTTTTTTTTTCAGGGAGACTTTAGAAACAAAATAAAATAAAATGATTTCTTCAGGGAGAATTTAGAAAACAAATAAAACAAAAAATAGGCTTTCTATGGCCCACTGAGTGAGAGATGACGCACACAGGTGTCAGGAGTGGCACACAAGCCCAGAGGCCAATATTTTTCTCCCATTGATGTAGTGATTTTTCAGGTAGATTTTGGAACCCAAATCAAGCTACAAAAATAATAGGCTTTCTATGGCCCACAATTGGAGAGAGAGAGAGAGATGGCACACCCAGGAGTCAAGACTGGCACACAAGCAGAAAGGGCAATATTAATCTCCCACTGATTTTTTTTTTTTTTTTTTTCAGGGAGACTTTAGAAAAAAAAAAAATAATAAAAAAAAATGATTTTTTTTCAGGAAGAATTTAGAAACCAAATAAAATAAAATGATTTTTTCAGGGAGAATTTAGAAAACAAATAAAACAAAAAATATGCTTTCTATGGCCCACTGAGTGAGAGATGACGCACACAGGAGTCAGGAGTGGCACACAAGCCCAGAGGCCAATATTTTTCTCCCAATGATTGATGTAGTAATTTTTCAGGTAGATTTTGGAACCCAAATCAAGCAAAAAAAAAAAAATAGGCTTTCTATGGCCCACAATTGGAGAGAGAGAGAGAGAGATGGCACACCCAGGAGTCAAGACTGGCACACAAGCAGAAAGGGCAATATTAATCTCCCACTGATTTTTTTTTTTTTTCAGGGAGACTTTAGAAAAAAAAATAATAGAATAAAATGATTTTTTCAGGAAGAATTTAGAAACCAAATAAAATAAAATGATTTTTTCAGGGAGAATTTAGAAAACAAATAAAACAAAAAATAGGCTTTCTATGGCCCACTGAGTGAGAGATGGTGCACACAGGACTCAGGAGTGGCACACAAGCCCAGAGGCCAATATTTATCTCCCACTGATTGATTTATTGATTTTTTTCAGGTAGAATTTAGAACCCAAATCAACCAAAAAAATAAATAGGCTTTCTATGGCTCACTATCTGAGAGAGAGAGATGGCACGCTTAGGACTGGCACACAAGCCCAAAGGCCAATATTAATCTCCCACTTTTTTTTTTTTTTTCAGGGAAAATTTATAAACCCAATAAAAAAAATAATAAATAGGCTTTCTATGGCCCACTATCTGAGAGAGAAAGATGGCACGCTTAGGACTGGCACACAAGCCCAAAGGCCAATATTAATCTCCCTTTTTTTTTTCAGGGAGAATTTATAAAACCAAAAAAAAAAAAAAAGGCTTTCTATGGCCCACTATTTGTGAGAGAGATGGCACGCTCAGGACTGGCACACAAGCCCAGAGGCCAATATTAATCTCCCACTTTTTTTTTTTTTTTTTCAGGGAAAATTTATAAACCCAATAAAAAAAATAATAAATAGGCTTTCTATGGCCCACTATCTGAGAGAGAGAGATGGCACGCTTAGGACTGGCACACAAGCCCAAAGGCCAATATTAATCTCCCTTTTTTTTTCAGGGAGAATTTATAAAACCAAAAAAAAAAAAAATAAATAGGCTTTCTATGGCCCACTATTTGTGAGAGAGATGGCACGCTTAGGACTGGCACACAACCCCAAAGGCCAATATTAATCTCCCTTTTTTTTCAGGGAGAATTTATAAAACCAAAAAAATAAATAAATAAATAGGCTTTCTATGGCCCACTATTTGTGAGAGAGATGGCACGCTTAGGACTGGCACACAAGCCCAAAGGCCAATATTAATCTCCCACTGATTGATTTATTGATTTTTTTCAGGTAGAATTTAGAATCCAAATAAAGCAAAAAAAAAAAATAGGCTTTCTATGGCCCACTGAGTGAGTGATGATGCACACAGGAGTCAGGAGTGGCACACAAGCCCTGAGGCCAATATTTTTCTCCCACTGATTGATGTAGTGATTTTTTCAGGTAGATTTTGGAACCCAAATCAAGCAAAAAAATAAATAGGCTTTCTATGGCCCACTGACTGAGAGATGGCACACACAGGAGTCAGGAGTGGCACACAAGCCCTGAGGCCAATATTTTTCTCCCACTGATTGATGTAGTGATTTTTTTCAGGTAGATTTTAGAACCCAAATCAAGCAAAAAAATAAATAGGCTTTCTATGGCCCACTGAGTGAGAGATGGCACAGACAGGGATGGCACTCTAGCAGAAATGCCAATCTTAATCTCCCACAAAAAAAAAAAAAAAAAAGGAACTGTCCTTCAATTACTATCTCCCTGCAGTAATCTCAGCCAGGTATGGCAGGCAGCAATAAGGAGTGGACTGATGCACAAATTAAATAAAAAGTGTGGACAAACAAACAAGATAGCTGTGCAGAAAGGAAGGAACAAGAGGATTTGTGCTTTGAAAAAAGCAGTTGGTTTGCACAGCGGCGTACACACAGCAATGCAGCTATCAGGGAGCCTTCTAGGGCAGCCCAATGAGCTACAGCGCTGAGAAAAAAAAAAAAAATGTAGCTTCCACTATCCCTGCACACCGAAGGTGGTGTTGGACAGTGCAAATCGCTACAGCACAAGCGGTTTGGTGGTTAATGGACCCTGCCTAACGCTATCCCTGCTTCTGACGAAGCGGCAGCAACCTCTCCCTAAGCTCAGATCAGCAGCAGTAAGATGGCGGTCGGCGGGAACGCCCCTTTATAGCCCCTGTGACGCCGCAGACAGCAAGCCAATCACTACAATGCCCTTCTCTAAGATGGTGGGGACCAGGACCTACGTCATCACGCTGCCCACACTCTGCGTATACCTTCATTGGCTGAGAAATGGCGCTTTTCGCGTCATTGAAACGCACAGGGGTCGGATCGGGTTTCATGAAACTCGACTTTGCCAAAAGTCGGCGACTTTTGAAAATGAACGACCCGTTTCGCTCAACCCTAGTGATGGCGTTAAGACCCCTGTAATCTATGCAAGGACGTAATTCTCCATTCTTCTTCTGCACGAAGAAGAATCCCGCCCCTGCAGGTGACACTGACTTCCTAATCAACCCTCTTGCCAAATTTTCCTGGATGTATTGGGACATAGCCTCTGTCTCTGGGAGAGAGAGGGGATAGACCCTTCCCCGAGGAGGTTCTGCTCCAGGCAAGAGATCAGTAGGGCAAACAGGAAAAAAAAATCCAGCTTCCAAAAATATCAAGATTTATTGAGGATAAAATCCAAAGTCCAATGACATGGTTCACAGGAGAATGAGTAGCAGCAGGCTACGCGTTTCGAACAATGAGTTCTTTTTCAAAGCTTTGAAAAAGAACTCATTGTTCGAAACTCGTAGTCATAGGGGCGGTGAGGCAGAAGGGTCTCCGCAGCCTTTTTGGAGAAGACGTCTGCATAGGACCAATAGTATTTGGGAAGAGAAGAAAGATCTGCGGGTATCTCGGTGGTGGAAACCTGAACGCACTCTCTCACACATCTGCCCTAACATGAATCACTCCAACCCAATATCCTACCAGAGGTCCACTCAATATGTGGGGAGTGAAAACAGAGCCAGGGTATTCCCAGCAGAATATCGTCCATTCCCTCGGGAAGGACAAAAAGGGAAATAATCTGGTGGGAAGGACACATGGATAATGTGAAAGGGACAGTCTGGTGTGTGATCTGAGATGGAAGTGTCGACCCATTCACTACTCTAACAGTCACCGGTTTGGTGAGCATCACCAGAGGTATTGCATGGCGCAGAGCAAAAGCCGAGGACATGAAATTCCCCTCTGCTCCAGAATCCACACAAAGCTCGACTGTTAGAGAGTAAGGGCCTAATATGATTGTCCCTTTGAAGGACAGCTTGGAGGAAAATGCCGCTGTGTCTAGTGAACCTCCTCCAATGGTTACTAGACGCGATCGTTTACCCAACCGCCGTGGACATTTATTGGCATAATGTCCTTCTTGTTGGCAATTTCTGCAAACCACGGGTACTCGAGCGGTCCGAGACTTATCTCCCGCTCGAGAAACCTCCATGGCCTCACGGCAGTCGGACGCCTGAACGGAAGATTCTAGAGGTCTGGCGAAGGTGGGAGCCAGCCGAAACCTCTGCCTACACTGGGCCCGCTCCAACCTCCGCTCTTTAAAATGGAGTTCGATGAGGGTAGAAATAGAAATAAGCTCCTCCAGTGTGGCGGGAATCTCCCTGGTGGCCAAGGCGTCCTTCACATGGTCTGCCAGTCCTCTCCAGAACACCGGAATAAGGACTTTATCTGGCCATTCCAGCTCAGAGACCAGAGTCCAGAATTGGACGGCGAACTGGCTGACCGTGGACGAACCCTGTGTTGTTGCCAACAATTGGAGCGTGGTATCGTGGGTGACACGAGGTCCCAAAAAGATCAGTTTCAGAGCGTCCAGGAAGAGAGGAGCACTCTGCACCACACGATCATTGCGCTCCCATAGCGGCGTTGCCCACTCCAACGCCCTGCCCGACAAAAGGGATAAAATAAATCCCACTTTCGCCCGTTCCGTAGGAAAACATGCAGCCAGAAGCTCAAGATGTATGGAGCACTGACTCACGAATCCCCGACATAGCTTACTGTCACCAGCAAACTTGTCTGGAAGCGGGAGATGGGATAAAGTCGGAGCAGGAGTGGCAGAGGACAAACTGGCTGCAGCTACACTTGCAGCCTGAACAGCAACTGCGGTAACATCCACAGCTAAGGTTGTGCGCTCGAGAGCCGCCAACCTACCCTCCAGCTGCTGGATGTACCACTGTAAACACTGATCATCCACCATTTACTAGCCAGACCCTGGCGCTAGTATTCTGTTAGGGCTAGCGGAACACACCGAGTAAATAGAGATGTTTATTATAAATGGTGCGTTCGCAGCCCGGGGTCCACCGTGCAGGAGGAACCTGCTGCTAGCGAATGGCGGAACTGTTTGGCGGTATAGACTAGCTCTCTTACCTCACACAGTAGCCGTGAAAGGAAAGCACTGCACCCTGTTAGCCTCACAGGAGCACAAGCTTACTGCCAAGCTGATAGCAGTCAGTGGTTATGCAACACACAATCTCCCCACTGGAGAAGCCGGTATTCTAGGGGCTCATTTCAGCCGGGTCCCTGAACACACTCATACAATCTCCTCACCGGAGGTGCCGGTATTCTAGGGGCTTATTTCAGCCGGGACCCTGAATACATTTTCACATAACTACACTGGCGCAAAGCACATAACTTAGTTTTGATACTAGCGCATGGCCGTGTGGCCATGCGAACCTTATATAGCTGCAGCACGTACAGCAGGGGTGTCAAACTGCATTCCTGGTGGGCTGCAAACAGGTCATGTTTTCAGGATTTCCTTGTACTGCACAGGTGATAATTTAATCACCAACTCATTATTTGTGTAGGTGATTAAATTATCACCTGTGCAGTACAAGGAAATCCTGAAAACATGACCTGTTTGCAGCCCTCCAGGAATGCAGTTTGACACCCCTGACGTACAGGACCTTCCAAGAAGGACCAATGAGAGACTGCCACAGAGCCTGAGGAACTTCAGGACCTTCCTGGAGAACCAATGGGTCTTGCTGCAGTATCTAAGCATGTGACCCTCGATCTCCAATGAGAGATCTTACCCTGGGCATACTCAGAAGGGGAAAAGCAGGACTTAGTCCCAAAAGCGTCTGCTCTCCGCAGCCCAACACTGGCTTCAATGGCAGAAGCTGGAAAAGCAGCAGTAACCCTTGGCACAGAGTCAGACTGAGCGAGACGCTGGGACCGACGTCTCCACTGAGCAGGCTCCACTGTGGCAGGAGAAGAATGGGAGACCACAGCGGAGATGGCCCAAGATTCCCCCCGTACAGAGGCAGGAACTCGACCCCTAACACTCCGAGTATTTTTTAGTGCTCGGAGATTTAGTTTTTCTTGCCACAGCTGATTGATTTACATCTGTTAGCCAGCATAAGTACATGTGGGGGTTGCCTGGTTGCTAGGGAATCCCCACATGTACTTATGCTGGCTAACAGATGTAAATCATTCAGCTGCGGCAAGAAAAACTAAATCTCCGAGCACTAAAAAATACTCGGAGGACCCCCGAGCATGCTTGAGAAATCTCGAGTAATCGGTATATTCGCTCATCACTATTAGGCCGGAGTCACACTACAGCGAGATACGGCCGAGTCTCACAAGTTAAAACCAAGCTCTGGCACCGGCAGTCCGGAGCGGAGCGTGCGGATGCACAGCAATACATGGAGCTGCATGCTCTGCTCCGAAGTGCTGGTGCCAGAGCTTGGTTTTAACTTGTGAGACTCAGCCGTATCTCGCTGTAGTGTGACTCCGGCCTTAAGGTAATTACCCGAAATCTTCAAGTGCTGATTAAAGAAGAACTACAAAAAAGATTTCTTCACTTAATGTATCTAATTAATCTGGATAGAAGCAACATTATGGCCATTGCTTAATCATGCTGATAGGTCCTCTTTAAATGTAGGCTCAGATTTGTATTGGATGAAAGAGAAAGTGTCATAAAAATATGTTTTATATTTTTATGTATATTAGCCACATAAAAAATAGGCTAACATTTCATGGAGTTTTCTGAAGCTTACTTATCAGCTTTGCTATTTAGACTGGGTTAGAGTCTGCACAGTCAGCTCATAATTATGTATGAAATTTATTCTGCTGGAAGCATAGGTAAAGAAAGATATTAACATTATACATTACAGAAAACCTTCCATGAACAACTCCCTTGTCATTAGTCTATTAACACTGACTGTATCTGTCCAATAGATCTTAGCAGCTGCCACAAAGGACACACATCCTGCTACTTTGTGAATGTAAGAAGGAAGTGTTTATTACACTTTTCTATTTAACCTCTTGGTTTCATAGCCAATTCTGGCATTTACGTTAGGACATTTTTTCTTTTTACTGTTTTATTGTCACATTCCAGGAGCCATATCTATTTTTTCTGTGACTTTCCAGAGCACGCTCGGGTGACCTCCGAGTATTTATGACTGCTCGGAGATTTAGTTTTCATTGCAGCAGCTGAATGATTTACAGCTTGATTAGAGTTGGGGATTCCCTAGCATCCAGGCAACCCTCACATGTACTAAGCCTGGCTAGTAGCTGTAAATCATTCAGCTGCCGCAATGAAAACTAAATCTCCGAGCAGTCATAAATACTCGGAGGTTACCCGAGCGTGCTCGGGAAAATCCGGGGAACGAGTATACTCGCTCATCATTAGTTATTATGAATCTGACAATACCAAATTTATATAGTTTTATTTATTTTTTATTACGTCTATATAATTAATACACTTTTTTTTTAGAAAAAATCATTTGTTTAGGCGTCATCATATTCTGAGAACCATAAGTTTCACATCTTTCAGTCAGTGCAGCTGTATGAAGATTTATTTGTTGCGGGACAAGCTGTTGTTTTCACTGTTGGCAGTTTGTGGTACATGTGAATTTTTCAGAAAATGTTTTTATTAAATTTCCAACAATAAAATGTGGTAAAACAGTGGAAAGGGAATATTTCATTTTACATTTTATATTGTGCAAAGGGAAAGTTATAAATAGTACAGCTTTACGAACAAGGTGTTTCATTATAATTAAGATTAACATTTTGCCAAACAAAGAATGCTATACTGAGGTTGTATTCAGTATGGATAAGTATCAAAATTTAAATTTAAATTATAGCATAAAACTAAGAGAAAGAAGAAAAGAAAGGATTAAAGAGAAGAGCAAGGGAAGAAAGATGGTTAAGGGAGGGAGGAAGGATGGTGAAAACAAACACTACCTATCATCCTGGACTAAATGTAAAGTGTAATAGTTCTGTTAATTTTGTTCTGTAAACTGCACTCCAAAGCCATATGCTACCAGAACCAGACCTCCAGTCAGCCTGTAGAAACGAATGGTGGCTGCAGCGAGTAGTTGTGGGTTATTGTGGAGCTCTCAGCAACCATACTGGGGGTATATACATACAGCTCTGGCAAAAATTAACAGACCACTGCAAAATGTTCAGTTTTCTCCTTATAGGTATATTTTTGAGTCAAAAGAAAATTGTTCATTTATTCTATAAACTTCTGACAACATGTCTCCGAATTTCCAAGCAATAAATTTTGAATTTTTTTTTCTGAAATGGAGAAATGGTCAAAATTAAAAAAAAACAGTGCTTTCAGACCTTAAATAATGCAAAGAAAACACGTTCATAATCATTTAGAAACAGAAATACTAATATGTTAACTCAGGAAGAGTTCAGGAATCAATATTTTGTGGAATAACCATGATTTTTAATCATAGCTTTCATGCGTCTTGGCATGTTTTCCACCAATCTTTCACACTGCTTCGGGTGCAAAAATGTAAGCAGTTCTTTTTTGTTTGATGGCTTTTTATCCATCATCCTCTTGATTACATTCCAGAGGTTTTCAATGGGGTTCAGGTCTGGAGATTGGGCTGCCCATGACAGGGTTTTGGTGTGGTGGTCTCTTCATTTTTGCCAGAGCTGTACATCCCATGTCTTGGAAACGGAGGTATATATACCATATGCTTAATGTTAGTTTCCTGACAACTGGTCTATTAATGTAAACAGCCTGCGGACTACTCTGTTAATCATCAGTCAAGTGCGTTATTGTCCGGACAATATGGAGCAGCAGAGAGCTGTTCGCTCTATAGATAACAGTAAGGGGTTCAGTTGCGACCCCCCCGGCTGCGATTTTTGACAATTGGTGGCAAGCAGTGAGATATTACAGAATTTTAGAGATCTGGTATGAGAAATCATTCCTGTAACTGAAAACTTGCATGGTTCTTGCCAGAATTATGTGCAGAATTTTGAGGAATCAGACTCAGTGTTTTATTTTTTTTATCTGGGACAATACTATATGTGTAGCAGTTGCATCCCTCTTGCTTTTTTTCTCTATCTTTTGTTTAGCAATGATGACTACACTTGGAGAGCCCTGGTATAACCAGCAGACCAAGATACTCTTATTGCCCTCTCTATAAATAGACTGATTGCTTTTGCCCATGGAATCAATCACCAAATAATTGCTGAACTGTTGTAAGGTGACGCAGATCCAGTCCGTCACCCTTGCCCTGAGGAAAGGGAGGACTGGCATGGCGAAGGTGGCACTGCTGAAGAGCTCCCTCTTGTGAATGCTAGCACAACCACAACCAGGGTAGCGTGGACCCCTCCTGCAGAAAACTCAAAGCAGATGATCATGAGGGACTTCTGAACCTGATTCAGCAATACCAACAGGCCCAGGCTGAGAGAGCTGAGCTAAAGGCTGAGAAAGCTGAGCATCAAGCCAAGCGACAGATTGAGCAGGAGGAGCAAGAGTACCAGCAGGAGTTAGCTCAAATCCAGAATGAGACATCCATCCCACAGAAGAGTGAGTCCAGCTATGCCAACAGCTTTAAACCTCATCTTGAGCATTTTCCTGTAATGGAAATTGACGGGCACTTGGACTTATTTCTGTGGAGGTTTGAAACGGCCTGCAGACAATACCAGCTGCCTGAGGATCAATGGGCCCGATATTTAACATCAGGGCTTAGAGGAAAAGCTCTGGAGGCATTAGTCTCCATCTTGGTCTCGAGGGAGAGAGGCAATGAGGCCATCAAACAGGCCCTGATAAAAAGTGACAGCTGACACCTGTCAGGGGCTCTTCAAATGTGACATGTCATAGGCAACATATTCCAACCAAAATTGAGCTTTACAATTCAGTAATTCAGTTGGCAATCCTTTCCTCCCAAGCCTTGCTCTGTGCCCAAACTGTAGTTTTCCACCATATATGGGGTATTAAAGTGCTGAGGAGAATTTGCACAACAAATTAAATGGTCCATTTTAACCTGTTACCCTTTTGTGGTAAAAATGTATTTTTTCACTTTTTGGCTCAACGCTATAAAGTTCTCTGAAACACCTGTGGATTCAAGGTCGTCACCACACCTCCATATAAGCTCCTTGAGCCGTGTAATTTTCAAAATGGGGTCACTTGTGGGGGGTTTCTATTGTTTATGCACATCAGTGGCTCTCCAAACGCAGCATTGCATCCACTCTTAATTCCAGCAAATTTTGCGTTCAAAAAGTCAAACGGTGCTCCTTCCTTTCCTAGCCCTGCAGTGCCCCCAAACAGTAGTTTTTCACCACATGAGGTATCAGTGTACTCAGGAGAAATTGTATTGTCCATTTCCTCTTTTTACGCTTGTGATATTGCAAAGTTTTAGGCAAAATCAACATTTTTGTGTCAAATTTATTTTGCAAGAAAATGGAACATTTTCAGTTTTTCCTTCCTCATCGTTTTAATTCCCTGAAGGGTTAATACACTTATTTTATGTGTTTTTGAGCACTTTGAGGGGTGCAGTTTTTAAAATGGTGTAAATTTTGTGTATTGCCTGTCAAATTGGTTTTGTAAATTTATGTTGTCTGATATAACTATCTAGTTTGGAAATTGCTAAGTTTTAAAAAATTTCACCAAACTTCTGATATTTTCACAAATAAACACAAAAAATAACAGCCTAAATTTTATAACAATCTTAGGCCGGGGTCACACTTAGCGTAGGGAAATACGGTCCGTTTTTTACAGACCAAATACGCAGAAATGTTCCCTGAACAGTGATCCGTATGTCATCCGTAGGCAGGGTGTGGCTGCATATTTTGCGCATGTAAACCTCCGTGGGTAATCCGTATGGCATCTGTACAGCGAGATTTTCTCACCAGCTTGCAAAATGGACATAGGATGGATCCATGGGCTCAAATATTCGTGAAAACATATATACAGTCTATGTATATGTATATGTATATATATATATATATATATATATATATATATATATATATATTTCCTACAGAGCTAGATAGTTACAACAGTAAACTATTTCATGTCCCTTATTTTTTTACATATTCCTCACTATAAATTTGGTGGCTCTAGGTGTTAAAATAAAGGGTTAAATCATGGAAAAAACTGGCATGGGCTTCTGCGCAATTTTCTCCGCCAGAGTGGGAAAGCCAGTGACTAAGGGCAGATATTAATAGCCTAGAGAGGGACCATGGTTATTGACCCCCCCCTGGCTAAAAACATCTGCCCCCAGCCACCCCAGAAAAGGCACATCTGTAAATGTGCCTATTCTGGCACTTAGCCTCTCTCTTCCCACTCCCGAGTAGCGGTGGGATATGGGGTAATAAAGGGTTAATGTCACCTTTCATTAGAACGTTTGTCAGCACAATATGCTGACAAATGCAGCATGCTGCCATAAAATACGGCTGCGAAATATACAGCAGATAGGAGCTGCCCCATAGAGAATCATTGGTCCGTGTGCAATACGTTGTTTTTGTGCCTCTCATACGTCCGTAAAACTCTCCAGTGTGACCCCGGCCTTAGAGTCACTGAGATGCATTGAAGCATACTAGAGTCGTTACCACATAGAGCAGGGGTGTCAAACTGCATTCCTCGAGGGCTGCAAACAGGTCATGTTTTCAGGATTTCCTTGTACTGCACAGGCGATAATTTAATCACCTACGCACATAATGATTCCAGCACCTTGTGCAATGCTAAGGAAATCTTGAAAACACGCATGGTTTGCGGCCCTCGAGGAATGCAGTTTGACACCCCTGACATAGAGTGACACCCATCAAAATTTTAAAATTTGCCTTGTCAAGGAAGGTGAAAACAGACTTAAAGGTGAAGGGGTTAATATTTTAATCATGGCGCTTTGAAGAAAAATGTATATTTTTTGTGACAAAAGTCAAAAGCTTGTTATAAAGTTGAAAAAAATGATGATGCAATGGTTTGATTCAATGGCCTCACTGATCAAAGTCTAATTTATTTTTACAAGTGTATGGATTTCCACATTTGTGGAGAACAATCTGGTTCGCTTTGGCGTGATAAAGCCACATGAATTAAATTGTCTCTGATAGAACACTAGAGGCTGGAAACATTCTCATGGCTTAAAGAGAACCTATCAGCAGGATTGTTCTGAGTAACCTACATAGAGTCTAAGGTTGGCACCGTTATACTGTTTAACCCCTTAAGCCCCAAGGGTGGTTTGCACGTTAATGACCGGGCCAATTTTTACAAGTCAGACCACTGTCCCTTTATGAGGTTATAACTCTGGAACACTTCAACAGATCCTGGTGATTCTGGCAAAGTTTTCTCATGACATATTGTGCTTCGTGATAGTGGCAACATTTCTTTGATATTACCTGTGCTTATTTGTGAAAAAAACTGAAATTTGGCAAAAATTTTGAAAATTTTGCAATTTTCCAAATTTGAATTTGTATGCCCATTAATCACAGATATATGTCACACAAAATGCTTAATAAGTAACATTTCCTACAAGTCTACTTTAAATCATCACAATTTTGGTACAAACATTTTTTTATGTTGGGGAGTTATAACGGTTAAAAGTTGACCAGCAATTTCTCATTTTTACAACACCATTTATTTTTAGGGATCACATCACATTTGAAGTCATTTTGAGGGGTCTATATGATAGAAAATAACCAAGTATGACACCATTCTAAAAACTTCACCCCTCAAGGTGCTCAAAACCACATTCAAGAAATTTATTAACCCTTCAGGTGTTTCACAAGAATTTTTGGAATGTTTAAAAAAATGAACATATAACTTTTTTCACACAAAATTTATTTCAGCTCCAATTTGTTTTATTTTACCAAGGGTAACAGGAGAAAATGGACCACAAAAGTTGTTGTACAATTTGTCCTGAGTACGCCTATACATCATATGTGGGGGTAAACCACTGTTTGGGCGCATGGCAAAGCTCGGAAGGGAAGGAGCGCCATTTTACTTTTCAATGCAAAATTGACTGGAATTGAGATGGGACGCCATGTTGCATTTGGAGAGCCCCTTATGTGCCTTAACATTGCAACCCTCCACAATCGACACCATTTTGGAAAGTAGACCCTCTAAGGAACTTATCTAGATGTGTAGTGAGCACTTTAACCAACCAAGTGCTTCACAGAAGTTTATAAAGCAGAGCCGTAAAAAAAAATCATATTTTTTTACAAAAATGATTTTTTTGCCCACAATTTTTTATTTTCCCAAGGGTAAGAGAAGAAATTGGACCCAAAAAGTTGTTGTGCAATTTGTCCTGAGTACGCTGATACCCCATATGTGGGGGTAAACCAGTTTCGACGCATGGCAGAGCTCGGAAGGGAAGGAGCGCCGTTTGACTTTTCAATGCAAAATTGACAGGAATTGAGATGGGACGCCATGTTTCGTTTGGAGAGACACTGATGAGCCTAAACATTGAAACCCCAAACAAGTGACACCATTTTGGAAACTAGACCCCATAAGGAACTTATCTAGATGTGTTGTGAGAGCTTTGAACCCCCAAGTGTTTCACGACAGTGTATAACGCAGAGCCATGAAAATAAAAATTCTTTTTTTTTCCAGAAAAATTCTTTTTTAGCCCCCAGTTTTGTATTTTCCCAAGGGTAACAGGAGAAATTGGACCCCAAAAGTTATTGTCCAATTGGTCCTGAGTACGCTGATAAACTATATGGGGGGAACCAAATTTTGGGTGCATAGCAGAGCTCAGAAGGAAAAGAGCGCCATTTGGAATGCAGACTTAGATGGATTGGTCTGCAGGTATCATGTTGCATTTGCAGAGCCCCTGATGTACCTAAACAGTGGAAACCCCCCACAAGTGACCCTATATTGGAAACTAGACCCGCCAAGGAACTTATCTAGATGTGTTGTGAGTACTTTTAACCCCCAAGCGTTTCACTACAGTTTATAATGCAGAGCCGTGAAAATAAAAAATCATTTTTTGAGATCGGATGCAGTGTCACATTTGGAGAGCCCTGATGTGCCTAAACAGTGGAAACCCCCAATTGTAACTGAAATTCTTACCCAAACACACCCCTAACCCTAATCCCAACCACACCCCTAACCCCAACCACACCCCTATCCCTAATCCCAACCCTAACCACACCCCTAACCCTGATCCCATCCATAACCCTAACCACACCCCTAACCTTGACACACCCCTAATCCCAACCGTAAATGTAATCCAAACCCTAAAACTAACTTTAGCCCCAGCTCTAACTTTAGCCCCAATCCTAACCCTAACTTTAGCCCCAACCCTAACCCTAATTTTAGCCCCAACCCTAACCCTAACTTTAGCCCCAGCCTTAATCCTAACATTAGCCCCAACCCTAACTGTAGCCCTAACCCTAGCCCCAACCCTAACCCTAGCCCCAACCCTAGCCCTAATCCTAGGCCTAACGCTAGCCCTAACCCTAACCCTAACCCTAGCCCTAGAACTAGCCCTAACCCTAGCCCTAACCCTAATGGGAAAATGGAAATAAATACATTTTTTTAATTTTATTATTTTTCCCTAACTAAGGGGGTCATGAAGGGGGGTTTGATTTACTTTTATAGCGGGTTTTTTAGCAGATTTTTATGATTGGCAGCCGTCACACACTAAAAGACGCTTTTTTTTGCAAAAAATAGTTTTTGCATCACCACATTTTGAGAGCTATAATTTTTCCATATTTTTGGTCCAATTAGTCATGTGAGGTCTTGTTTTTTGCTGGACAAGGTGATGTTTTTATTGGAACCTTTTTTCGGGCGCGTGACATTTTCTGATCGCTTTTTTTTATTCATGAATTTCTTTTGTGAGGGGCGTTTATACCGTTCCATGTTTGGTAAAATTGATAAAGCAGTTTTATTCTTCGGGTCAGTACGAATACAGCAATACCTCACTTATATTTTTTTTATGATTTGGCGCTTTTAGACGATAAAAACTATTTTATAGAAAAAATAATTATTTTTACATCGCTTTATTCTGAGGACTATAACTTTTTTATTTTTTCACTGATGATGCTGTTTAGCAGCTCATTTTTTGCTGCAAAAGATGAAGTTTTCAGCGGTACCATGGTTATGTATATCTGTCTTTTTGATCGCGTGTTATTTCATTTTTTTGTTCAGCAGTATGATAATAAAGCGTTGTTTTTTGCCTCGTTTTTTTTTCACACTCTTCACTGAAGGGGTTAACTAGTGGGACAGTTTTATAGGTTAGGTCATTATGGATGCGATACTAAATATGTGTACTTTTATTGTTTTGTTTTTTTTATTTAGATAAAGAAATTTATTTATGGGAACAATATATATTTTTTCTTTATTTAGGAATTATTTATTATTTTGTTTTTTTACATTATCACATTGTCCCGGGAAGGGGACATCATGTTGTAGTTTCAGATCGCTGATCTGACACTTTGCAGAGCACTGTGTCAGATTAGCGATCTGACGTGCACTGCTCCAGGCTTACAGGCTACTCTGAGTAGGCGCTTGCAAGCCACCTCCCTGCAGGACCCGGAAGTAGCTCTGCGGCCTTTTTGGATCCGGAGCCTGCAGGGAGGAGACAATCGGTACAAGGTGAGTACATCGCCTTGTACCGAGGGTCTCAGGGAAGCCCGCAGGGAGCCCCCTCCCTGCGCGATGCTTCCCTATGCCCTCGGAATGGTGCGATCATGTTTGATCACAGTGCTCTGAGGGTTAATGTGCCAGGAGCGGTACGTGACCACTCCTGGCACATAGTGCTGGATGTCAGCTGCGATAGTAAACTGACACCCGGCGATGATCGGCCGTGCTCCGCCTGTGAGCACAGCTGATTGCATATGACGTACTATCCCCTCACTGGGAATTAAGTCCCTGGTCACCTCGATGGGATAGTACATCATATGGGATTAAGGGGTTAAAATGATACCTTGGGTGATGAAATCTGTCTCGTGGTTGTTGTTTAATCTTTATTTTTCAGTTAATGAGATTCTCGTGCTTCGAGGCGGGCCTGTGGGGGGTCTTTATGTGGTGCTCTGCTTAGGTATTCATACTGAGGCTTATGACAAGTCGCTGCTCCCTCAGTGACCTGCTCCCATTTTACATACTGAATATAATATGTATTGAAAAAAAATTCAGGCGGTGGCGCCAGCGCTGCAGCATGATCACAGCTATAATATGCAATAATTCATTGTATTTAGTGATATACATTTATTTTGAAAAAGAAAATTCTTTCTCAGAATGGCGCCAGCATCCTTTTGTGCAGTAGCATTTATCGGTGATCCGTGCCTAACTTGCTAGTGCCTGGTGACCCGGATGTCATCATGACGACATCGAGTCACCATGGCACTGATCAGAGTGCAGAGGCGACTCTATTCCTCCGCATGCCTTCTAAATGCTGCGATCGCTACTGATCACAGTATGTAGGGTGTTAAAATGCAGGGAGAGCCAGGTATCAGCTGTCAGAATCAGCTTATACCAGGCAAGGTCGTAAAGGGGCTAATGCCATGACTCTGTTGTCAGTTGTCCCATGACCAGTGGCTCCTTCCCTGTCTCTAATGCTAGGAGCCACCCCAGCTTGCCCAGCTCCCCGGCTTTCTTCTGATGGTGCAGATGACGGGGTCACGTACCTTGCCTTAGCTCCTGAATCTGCCCTCAGTCTGTTCCCTACCCCCACCAAGGAAAGAGGGGAGTAGTAGTGTACCAAAATACGCCAACCAGACTAACACTAATATGAGCAGGGGTAACAAAAAATACCAAACATATAAATATACTCACACATAAACAACAGAGTAATGCAACAGGGAGTGGAGGATGGGTTTAAACCAAAGTAGAAGAATAAATGGAATTAGCACACACTCAAAACCTAGCAACAGTAACAGATGTATCCACCAAATGCCTTCTCCAATAACAACCACCAACAACAACCTCCAGCCAAGCAGAAAAGGTTAGTTCTCACAATGAGTGCTAGCCTGAACCCAGTTTATACGGGAAATGGGAGTGGCTAACAGTGCCCAGCTGAGAGCCTTAACTCCCTAAGGAGCTCTCAACTGAACAGATTAGCCCTGCTAAAAAAATGTACATTGTTTAATAAGAAGGTGAAGGGTTTTTAATCCGTGCAGGAGTAGGAGAAATCAGACACTAGGGTCTTTTGGCACCTCTTTGTTGCGGTAAATATGTGACAGTTAATTTAAATAATAACACAGACTGAAAAATTTGAAATATCTAATCACTTGTACTCACCTTTACGCCTAAGCAATTGAAGCCCATGTCATCTGTAAAAGATAGAAAATAACAAGCAATCTTAATATTCACCTTTACGCCTAAATCACCGATGCCCTTGTCCCCTGGATAAGAAGAAAAACAATAAACAACAATATGCCTCACTAGGGTTGAGCGAAACGGATCGTTCATTTTCAAAAGTCGCCGACTTTTGGCAAAGTCGGGTTTCATGAAACCCGACCCGATCCCTGTGTGGGGTCGGCCATGCGGTAGGGGCGTGGACGCCTATCGCCATGTTGTCGCTTGTGCGCTGTAGCGATTTGCACTGTGTAACACCAGCTTTTTAGTTCAGGGACGGACGGAGGGGGGAGAGAGAGAGAGAGAGAGAAAAAAAAAAATAAATTCCCATTGGCTTTGCATTGGGTTTCGTGTTTCGGTCGATCCTCGACTTTTCGCCATAATCGGCCGATTTCACTCGACTCGACTTTTGAGATAGTCGGGTTTCGCGAAACCCGGCTCGACCCTAAAAAAGTCAAGGTCGCTCAACCCTATGCCTCACCTGTCCAATGTGAAGATGAACCATACTATCCCACAATGATCTGTATGATTTGGAGAGAAGTTACATCAGTGACCACTCTCCCCACCACCCAGCTCACACTGACACTGGAACAAAATCCCTCCTGCAGTGTCTAAAGTATGTAGCACCCCCAGAACACTATCTTGGGGTGCCATCAGAACAATCCATCATCGCCAAAGACTGCGGCAAGATAGATTGCATGACATAGTCCCCATTTATTGTTATCCTGTGTTATTAAGTTGGAGTGGTTATAGATTTTATTTATTTGCTTTTAATATTTAATAAAGTTATATTTTACTATATCTTGAAAGTATAGAGTTGTTTGAAGATTCATCACATGTAATCCTTTTCACCCTCAAAAGTAGACTGTACTATAGGGATGTGAGGCAGTGACCCCTGTTACAGCTAGGGGGCGCTGTATGTGCTCTCCAGAAGGTGCAAGGAAGTGTAGTGAAGCCATGAGGGCGTACTACAGACACAGCTGTGGCTGTAATTAGAAGAGTGAAGCAGTGACTGATTAAAAAGCCCTGTAGTACTGGGGGAAGAGTGTCAGTGTGTTCTTGGAAGCAGACAGGGCAGTTATCTGCAGAGCTCTCTCTGTGTGGAGCAGCAGAGAGGCTAAGGCTATGTTCACACTTTGCGGATTCCACTGCGGATTTTTCCACAGCAGAATTCCAAAATCCGCAGTGAAAACCTGTCGCGGTTTTTACTGCAGATTTATTGCGTTTTTTACTGCGGTTTTTTCTGCAGATTTTCATCTGCAGTTTCCTATTGGAGCAGGTTAAAATCCGCAGAAAATTAGTGACATGCTGCGGAATGTAATCCGCTGCGTTTCTGCGCGTTTTTTTCTGCAGCATGTGCACAGCGTTTTTTGTTTCCCATAGGTTTACATTGTACTGTTATCTCATGGGAAACTGCTGCAGATCTGCAGCGGTCAAATCCGCTGCAGATCCGCAGCAAAATCCGCAAAGTGTGAACATAGCCTAAAGGAACCAGAGAGACTGACACCCTGTGTCTTGGGCTGTCTTATGTGTACCCGGCTGCACTCCAGAGGATAAAGAGTGCAGTGCGCTGAGTTAGTACAGAGACTTGTTACCGGCGTGCGGTCACCCAGGGAAACTGGACAGAGGGAAGTTCGGCCTGTGTATTGACTGCGTCATATAGCCATGCACTATTAATGGATTGTATGAAGAAGCTGAATACTATATTGACTGTGTGAAGTAACACAATAATAGAACGTTTTATTTGAACTTGTTTGGGTCACTGCCGTTTCACTGTGTATGGTCCTACCGCTGCATCACAGGGACTATACTATTTTAAGTGGGTATCTGCTACTAAAATGCAATAGATTATTCATATCAGTCGATTTAACAAACAATTCAGTGTAACTAATCTCCAAAGTGAACCATATGAACATTCAAGAATTGTAAATTGATTTTAGAATATCTTACAGTAAATTTGACATCTGAATCTATAGAATTTAAAATTGAGTGAAACTCACTCAGTCTCAGAGGTGTCAGTCCAAATGACAAAAATATCAATAGTGTATCTTCACCACCAACATGTCTGAAGTGATGGTATACATGTCTATGAGACTCCTCCATGGTCCCCATAAATATATTTGATTACATATGCGCTACTTGAAAACCGATAGCAGTCCTGTGCATTTAAAGAAGAATAGTGTATTTGAATAAAAAATAGTTTTGGGTAAGAACAAATTTCTGGAGAAAATCTGTTTATGATATCCAAAACCTTATTTACAGCTGGCTTGCCCCTTTGATCATCTATGCTGGTATAGTGGCTTTCTAAATCGAATGTGGCCGGTATGACGTTATCATAAAATGGAAGTATGACACAGTCCAATTTCACCAAAAAGCCAGGTGTATCACGTACAGCTCTGGCAAAAATTAAGAGACCACCACATCAAAATGGGCAGCCCAATCTCCAGACCTGAACCCCATTGTAAACCTCTGAAATTTAATCAAGAGCATGATGGATAGTCACAAGCCATCAAACAAAGAAGAACTGCTTACATTTTTGCTCCAGAAGCAGTGTGAAAGACTGGTGGAAAACATGCCAAGACACATGAAAGCTGTGATTAAAAATCATGGTTATTCCACAAAATATTGATTTCTGAACTTTTCCTGAGTTAAAACATAAGTATTGTTATTTCTAAATAATTATGAACTTGTTTTCTTTGCATTATTTGAGGTCTGAAAGCACTGTTTTTTTTATTTTGACCATTTTTCTTTGTCCGAAAAAAAGCAAAATTTATTGCTTGGAAATTTGGAGACATGTCAGAATTTTGGAGAATAAAAGAACAATTTGCATTCTACTATAAAATATACAGTACATATAAAGAGAAAAATGACACAAACTGAAAATTTTGCAGTGGTCTCTTAATTTTTGCCAGAGCTGTATATATGATCTATTGTTAGTCGAAAATTCACATAGGGTTTGGTCCAAGATAATAACCACTTTACTCACTACTGAGCCTTCACCTAGAGCCGGTTTTAGGCAAAAGTAGGACCCTGGGCAAAAGTTTAAAATGGGGAACCAAATGCTAAAATATTGCACCATCACACAGAAACATTTCGGTTGTATTTACATGCTCTGATTTAAGGCCGATAAACAAGCGCAATCGGCAATATTGAAATCATTCTATGCTTGTTTCCCAGCTGAGGAACAATGGCTGAGGAACAATGATGGGGACAGAATGATCACTGGTAGATCTATATGTCTCATGAGATACGGCCTTCCCAAAACCCTGTCTGATGACAAATGCACACTTAACAGGATGCAGCAGGCCTCCACTGATAAAGGCTTGGGGCGGCACAGGTGCAAACTACTTGATAAAAACAACCACCCCAACCAAACATTGCAGGGGTTGGCTGCCTAGCATAAAAAATGCACATTGATAAAACTCACATAGGACGCCAGTCACACTGATAGGTGTGGTGCACAGTGTCTGGTATGCAACCTATTAATGACGTCCCTTGTATTAACAGGCGGGCTGCCCAGCACTAAAAAATGCAGCACACATTGACAGACGCCCCAGAAAAACCTAGCCAACATAAAGAGGCCTGGCCACATCCTGCAAAAAAGGATATGATATAGTGCAAAAAAATTCATGCATATGATAAACACATACACTATATGGGGTATTGGTTTAATATTTTGGCCAAAATAAAGTAAGCCCGCAACCCAACGTCAAGGGTCCCCATAATATTGCGGGTCCTACCACTAATATCAAAAAACAGCTAACATAGAAAAAACTCAGAAAAAATACATACCATGAGATACGGCCTTCCCAAAACCCTGTCTGATGACAAATGCACACTTGCAAATGCTGCACTAATTGCAATTTAGGACAATGGATTCAGCAGTATGAGGCAGTAACGCACCCTGAGCTGACTACCACCGGCTGTGGCAGCAGAGCAGACTACAGAGTGAGCTGCACTCACACACACAGACCTTGCAGACAGTTGTGAACAACGCTACAAGGCAAACACAAGGTTTTCACACAGCGGTTGCTAAATTAGCCTGGGTAAAGCACAATGAAGCAAATCGCTATCTCTAAACTGGCCCTCAGTCAGAACACAGCGTCCTGTCCCTAACTGAATTCACAGCAGAGTGAACTCAAAATGGCGGCAGCGACTTTTATAGTGCATCGGGACATCATTTCAGCAGCCAATCACAGCCATGTCAGTAGTTACATGCCTACCAGGCAGAACAGGATGTGCCCACACTTCTAATCATTCCTCATTGGCCGAATTCTGGCTCTTTGAATTATGGGAACTTGCAATACCGGTATCCGATATACTGAAAGTATCGGAACTCGGTATCGGAATTCTGATACCGCAAATATCGGCCGATACCTGATACTTGCGGTATCGGAATGCTCAACACTAATAGCCAATCTTTTGCTTGTTTAGTATAATGCATCTCATAGTCCTCCACATAGCATAATGTACCCCATAATCCTCCATGTAGTATAATTCTGCCCATAGTCCTCCACATAGTTTAATGCTCCCCATAGTCCTCCATATAGTATAATACACTCCCCATAGTCCTCTATATAGTATAATACATTCCGATAGTCCTCCATATAGTATAATAAACTCCTGATAGTCCTCCATACAGTATAATACACTCCCTATACTCCTCCATATAGTACAATACACTCCCCATACTCCTCTATGTAGTATAATACACTCCGTATACTTCTCCATATAGTATAATACACAGTGTAATGCACCCACATAATCCTCCATGTAGTACAATGCACTCCTCATAGTATAATGCACCCCATAATCCTCCATATACTAAAACACACTTCTCAGTCCTCCATGTAGTGCAATGCACTCCCCACAGTATAATGCACACTATAGTTCTTCATATAGTTTAATGCATTCCCCATAGTCCTCGATACAGTATAATGCAGGTCCCATATAGTGCATGTGCTACATATAGTATAACACACTGCCCATAGTCCAATAGAGTAGAATGCAGCCTCTATATAGTAGAATGCACCCCATATTCCTCAATAGAGTATAATGCAGCCTCTCTCAGAGTATAATGCAGTTACCCCATTGAGCAGGGCTCCCCAACCTGTAGCTCAGGAACCACATGTAGCTCGCGGCCCCATGAATTGTGGCTCACGACTGTCTGCCAGCTTGGTGCATTAGCTCCAGGTCTAGCAAACAGGTATGAAGACCACATCTCAAAATGGTGAATTTTGTGGGTAGCCCTGCACAGAACTGCAGATCTAGATGCACATTTACTGGTCTTAGGGGTTTAGAGATGTTTTAGGTATGGTATGCTGGAGGTTTGTATTACCTGTTAGAAGAGGTACTCAAAGCTGGATGTGACAGTGTGTTGGTAGAATACTGAATGGGGGTATTGTGGGAACCCCTGGAACTCAGTGTACTGCTCTGGAGTGATTACTGTGGAAAAGCTTTAGTTATCATTACACCTCTAATGGGAGCTTTGGTTGACACTACTTTGAAGGGGGTGGGAGCTGGATGTGGCTCACGATCCTCTCTCAGTCCTGAATGTGGCTTGCAACCCTCTGTCTAAGCTGAATGTGGCTCTCAAGGTCAGAAAGGTTGGGGACCACTGCCATAGAGTATAATGCAGCCACCCCATAGAGAATCTTGCCTTGGCAGGCGTGTACTATGGAGGACAGAGAATGAACTTCAATCCAATACTGCAGCCAGCATGCAGCCAGCGGGTAAGGAAAGGGTGAATCAAACACCCAAAAGCCCCGCCTCTATGGCTGAAAATTGTTCCCTCCAAATTCAGGTGACAGAGTCCCTTTAAACAACAGAATATAACTCCAAATAAATCAAACTTCTGTGAAATCAAACTGTCCACTTAGGAAGCAACACTGACAATCAATTTCACATGCTGTTGTGCAAATGGAATAGACAACAGATGGAAATTATTGGCAATTATCAAGACACTCTCAATGAAGGAGTGGTTCTGCAGGTGGAGACCACAGACCACATCTCAGTACCAATGTTGTCTGACTGATGTTTTGGTCACTTTTGATTGTTGGCTGTGCTTTCACACTGGTGGTATCATGAGATGGACTCCACAACCCATACAAGTGACTCAGGTAGTGCAGCTCATCCAGGATGGCACATCAATGTGAGCTGTGGCAAGAATGTTTGCTGTGTCTGTCAGCGTAGTGTTCAGAGGCTGGAGGTGCTACCATTAGACAGGCCAGTACACCAGGAGACGTGGAAGGGGCCGTAGGAGGGCAACAACCCAGCAGCAGGACCACTACCTCAACCTTTGTGCAAGGAGGAACAGGAGGAGCACTGCTAGAGTCCACCCTGCAAAATGACCTCCAGCAGGCTGCAAATCTGCATGTGTCTGCGCAAACTGTTAGAAACCAACTCCATGCGAATGGTCTGAGTGCCCGACGTACACAGATGGGGTTGTGCTCACAGCCCAACACCGTGCAGGATGCTTGGCATTTGCCACAGAACACCAGAATAGGCAAATTCGGCACTGGTGCCCTGTGCTCTTCACAGATGAAAGCAGGTTCATACTGAGCACATGTGACAGATGTGACAGAGTCTGGAGAAGCAGCAGAGAGCGATCTTCTGCCTGAAACATCCTTCAGCATGACCAGTTTGGCAGTGGGTCAGTAATGGTGTGGAGTGGCATTTCTTTGAAGGGCCACACAGCCCTCCATGTGCTCGTCAGAGGTAGCCTGACTGCTATTAGATACCAAGATGAGATCTTCAGACCCCTTGTGAGACCATATGCTGATGCGGTTGGTCCTGGGTTCCTCCTAATGTAAGACAATGCCAGACTTCATGTGGCTGGAATGTGTCAGCAGTTCCTGCAAGATGAAGGCATTGAAGCTATGGACTGGCCCGCTCATTCCCAAGACCTGAATCCGATTGAACACATCTGGGACATCATGTCTCGCACCATCCACCAATGTCACGTTGCACCACAGACTTTCCAGGAATGAGTGGATGCTTTAGTCCCGATCTGGGAGGAGATCCCCCAGGAGACCATCCAGTGCCTCATCAGGGGCATGCCCAGGTGTTGTAGGGAGGTCATACAAGCACGTTGATGCCACACTACTGAGCATCATTTCCTTTGTTTGAGGCATTTCCACTGAAGTTGAATCAACCTGTAACTTCAATTTTCACTTTGATTTTGAGCATCATTGCAACTCCAGACCTCCGTGGGATATTAGTTGTGATTTACGTTGATAATTTTTAGATTTTATTGTTCTCAACACATTCCACTATGTAATGAATAAAGATTTACAACTGAAATATTTCATTCAGTGATATCTAGGATGTGGGATTTTAGTGTTCCCTTTATTTTTTGGGCAGTGTATGTTGATTGTTGTATGAGTCAATGCAGCTTGTTGTTTTGCAAATATTGAAGGACAAACTATGCAGGTTTTTTAATACTCAAGCAATGAAAATGATCTTTCCCCACCTTCCCGCAATCCTGTGGAAAATAAGAGCCTGAATAAGAGCTGTGAATTATAAAGGAGTATCTGACTCTGTTTCCTGAGACTCTTAATAACTAGAGTTGAGCGACTTTTAATTTTTTAGGATCGAGTCGGGTTTCGCGAAACCCGACTTTGTCAAAAGTCGGGTCGGGTGAAATCGGCCGATTATTACGAAAAGTCGGGGGCCGATCGAAACACGAAACCCAATGCAAGTCAATGGGGAATCAAAGTCGGCAGTGAGTGGAGGACAGGAAAACAATGCCAAAAACATCAATTCTTATTTCTTAAGCTTGTCAATCTTAATTTACTTTATAATAATAGTTAGGCATTGAAAACAGGGAGTCATTTGGCTAAAGTTGAGGGAGGAGGGTAGGGCTGGCTCAAGATTTTTGTGGGCCCAGGAAATGCGGAATATGTCACCGCGGTGGAGCAGGGAGAGGTAAGTATTTCAACTTTGCAAGTGCTGTGATCCTGAGCAAGCAGGGGGGGCCCACTAATTGGCACTGGCACAGGGCCCCTCATAGTACGGCGGTGTGTTTGACGGCAGGTGGCACCTCCCACTGCCAGAGACACTTTTGCGTACTATGAGGGACCCTGTGCCAGTGCCAACGAGTATGCCCCCCACCTGATGAAGGAACCTGCACTTTCATCTGCACCTCCCTCTTTGTCCCCATGTAAGGTGGTATAGTATGTAGGAAGGGGAACCTGACTTTCTGCAGGGTCAGATTCTGGCTGTGTAGAGTGCAAGGGGAATGTAGTGGTCTGGGTCAATGTATCAGCAGACTCATCTAGCAGTGGCTGGCACATGGGCAGGATGAGGAGGAAACACAGATATAGGCCCAAAATAAAAAAGTAGGCTAAAAGCAGTTCAAAATTGGTAACAGGACTAAACAGGCGGCATAGCTTTGTTCAGTGGAGGACAATTGTAATGAGAGGCGCAGACACAGTTAGTAGGCCCAAAATAAAAAAGTAGGCTAAATGCAGTTAAAAATTGGTAACAGGACTAAACAGGTGGCATAGCTTTGTTAAGTGGAGGACAATGGTAATGAATGGTGCAGATACAGGTAGTAGGCCCAAAATAAAAAAAGTAGGCTAAATGCAGTTCAAAATTGGTAACAGGACTAAACAGTCGGCATAGCTTTGTTAAGTGGAGGACAATTGTAATGAGTGGTGCAGACACAGGCAGTAGGCCCAAATGCAAAAGTAGGCTAAAAGCAGTTCAAAATTGGTAACAGGACTAAACTGGCGGCATTGCTATGTTCAGTGGAGGACAACTGTAATGAGTGGTGCAGACACAGTTAGTAGGCCAAAAATAAAAAAGTAGGCTAAATGTAGTTCAAAATTGGTAACAGGACTAAACAGGCGGCATAGCTTTGTTAAGTGGATTACAATGGTAATGAGCGGCGCAGACACAGGTAGTAGGCCCAAAATAAAAAAGTAGGCTAAATGCAGTTCAAAATTGGTAACAGGACTAAACAGGCGGCATTGCTTTGTTCAGTGGAGGACAATTGTAATGAGTGGCGCAGACACAGTTAGTAGGCCCAAAATAAAAATTAGGCTAAATTCAGTTCAAAATTGGTAACAGGACTAAACAGCGGGCATTGCTTTGTTCAGTGGAGAACAACTGTAATGAGTGGCGCAGACACAGTTAGTAGGCCCAAAATAAAAAAGCAGGCTAAATGCAGTTCCAAATTGGTACCAGGACTAAACAGGCGGCATAGCTTTGCTAAGTGGATTACAATGGTAATGAGTGGCGCAGACACAGGTAGAAGGCCCAAAATAAAAAAGTAGGCTAAATGCAGTACAAAATTGGTAACAGGACTAAACAGGCGGCATAGCTTTGTTTAGTGGATGACAATTGTAATGAGTGGCGCAGACACAGGTAGTAGGCCCATATACAAAATTAGGCTAAAAGCAGTTCAAAATTGGTAACAGGACTAAACTGGCGGCATTGCTATGTTCAGTGGAGGACAACTGTAATGAGTGGCGCAGACACAGGTAGTAGGCCCAAATCCAAAATTAGGCTAAAAGAAGTTCAAAATTGCTAACAGGACTAAACAGGCGACATAGCTTTGTTAAATGGAGAACAATTGTAATGAGTGGCGCAGACACAGGTAGTAGGCCCAAATCCAAAATTAGGCTAAAAGAAGTTCAAAATTGCTAACAGGACTAAACAGGCGGCATTGCTTTGTTCTGTGGAGGACAATTGTAATGAGTAGCGGAGACGCAGTTAGTAGGCCCAAAATAATAAAGTAGGCTAAATTCAGTTCAAAATTGGTAACAGGACTAAACAGGCGGCATAGCTTTGTTAAGTTGAGGACAATTGAAATGAGTGGCGCAGACACAGGTAGTAGGCCCAAAATAAAAAAGTAGGCTAAATGCAGTTCAAAATTGTTAACAGGACTAAACAGGCGGCATTGCTTTGTTCAGTGGAGGACAATTGTAACGAGTGGCGCAGACACAGTTAGTAGGCCCAAAATAAAAAAGTAGGCTAAATGCAGTTAAAAATTGGTAACAGGATTAAACAGGTGGCATAGTTTTGTTAAGTGGAGGACAATTGTAATGAGTGGCGCAGACACAGTTAGTAGGCCCAAAATAAAAAAGTGGACTAAATTCAGTTCAAAATTGGTAATAGGACTAAACAGGCGGCATAGCTTTGTTCTGTGGAGGATAATTGTTACGAGTGGCGCAGACACAGTTATTAGGCCCAAAATATAAAAGTAGGCTAAAAGCAGTTCAAAATTGGTAACAGGACTAAACAGGTGGCATAGCTAGGTACTGGGGTGGGCTCCTCTGCTGAGTAGCAGACAGTGGTTGTAGGAGCAAAGTATTAACTGGTCTAATGGAGGCCAGGGCCCCTGTATATTTTAACTATCATCTATCATTTCAACAAATTTGTATTGGCAGTGCCATTGAAGGATTTAACAGCACAGACTACACAGTGGTGGAGAAGGGAGAGGTAAGTATTGCAAGAGAGCTGGGGTTGAACACTCTCTCGTTGGCGGCGGTACTGGCACAGGGCCCCTCATATTACGACGGTGTGTCTGACGTTGGTTGTGCACCACCACCGTCAGAGACACTTCATTGAACTAGGAGGGACCCTGTGCCTGTGCCATCGCCCAAGAGTGGGCGCAACCACCTTTCTAGGCAAACGGCACTCGCACGGCTGCTTGCGCCAGGTGGTGACAACGGCCCTGTGGGGGGAGTCAGCCCATTTAGGGAGGTATAAGAATGGCCTATGGTGGACATTCAACAGCTGCAAATGGAGGAATTGGAGAAGTCAGTAAGAGTAGGCCAAAAGCAAGACATTTTTCAGGCAAGCTACGTTTCAGCAGGAGAAGGTGGGGCAAAATAATTTGAAATCCATGATTGGTTCACTTTAATGAAGGTTAGATCATCAACATTCTGGGTAGCCAGACATGTCCTTTTTTCGGTCAGTATTGAACCAGCAACACTGAAGACTCTTTCTGATAGCACAGTAGAAGCAGGGCAAGCGAGTTCCTGTAATGCATATTCTGCCAATTCAGGCCAGGTGTCAATTTTAGATGCCTAGTAATCAAAGGGGAATGACCTGTGAGGGGGAACATCGATAAGGGAGGAAAAGTAGTTCGTAACCATACTGGACAAATGCTGTCTCCTGTCACTTTGAATCGATGCGGCACTACCTGTCGTGTCAGCGGTCATTGCGAAATCACTCCACAACCTGGTCATAAAACCCCTCTGTCCAACGCCACTTCGGATTTGTGCACCTCTAACACTTCTACCATGTTGCCCCCTACGGCTTGTGTGACAACCATCACCGCCGCTGTGTGCTGAGAATGCCTGAACCAAACGGTCTACAAGAGTTGCTTGTTTGGTAGCCAATATTTGCTCAAGGTTCTCATGTGGCATGATATTTGGTAATTTTCCTTTATATCGTGGATCCAGGAGGCAGGCCAACCAGTAATCATCATCGGTCATCATTTTTAAAATGCAGGGGTCCCTTTTTAGGATACGCAAAGCATACTCAGCCATGTGGGCCAATGTTCCAGGTGTCAATTCACTTCTTGTGCTGGGTTGAGGAGCACTTTCTTGCAAATCAACATCACTTGTGTCCCACAAAAACCCTGTACCTGACCTTGCAACACCACTAGTTTCTATTGCCCCCTGAGAAGCATCCTCCTCCCATAAATATTCATCCCCATCATCCTCCTCCTCCTCCTCCTCTTCATCCGCCACCTCGTCCAGGAGAGTTCCCTGAGCACACAATGGCTGACTGTCATCAAGGCTTTCCTCCTCCTCGGCTGCAGACGCCAGCTCCTTAATGTGTGTCAAACTTTGCATCAGCAGACGCATTAGTGGGATGCTCATGCTTATGATGGCGTCGTCTGCACTTACCAGCTGTGTGCATTCCTCAAAACACTGAAGGACTTGACAGAGGTCTTGGAGCTTCGAACACCGCACACCAGACAACTCCATGTCTGCCATCCAACTGCCTGCCCGTGTATGTGTATCCTCCCACAAATTAATCACAGCACGCCTCTGTTCGCACAGCCTCTGAACCATGTGCAGTGTTGAGTTCCACCTTGTTGCAACGTCGATTATTAGGCGGTGTTGGGGAAGATTCAGCAATCGCTGATGGTTCAGCATACGGCTGGAGTGTACGGGCGATCGCCGGATGTGCGAGCAAAGTCTTCACACCTTCAGGAGCAGGGCTGGTAACTCCAGATAATTTTTGAGGAAGCACTGCACCACCAGGTTCAAGGTGTGAGCCAGGCAAGGTATGTGTTTAAGTTCTGAAAGGGCTATGGCAGCCATAAAATTCCTTCCGTTATCACTGACTACCTTGCCTGCCTCAAGATGTACACTGCCCAGCCATGACTGAGTTTGTTGCTGCAAGTACTCGGCCAGTACTTCCGCGGTGTGTCTGTTGTCGCCCAAACACTTCATTTCTAAGACAACCTGCTGACGCTTAAAACTAGCTGTTCGATAATGGGACACCTCATGTGCAACACTGGCAGCTGCGGATGGAGTGGTCGTGCGACTGCGCTCTGTGGACAAGCTTTTGCTTCTGGAGGAGGAGGAGGGGTTGTCAATGCCTACAGCCAACTGTTTCCGAGACTGTGGGATAGGCTGAACTGTCCCACTATGGCTGCCCCCTGTGGACCCTGCATTCACCACATTAACCCAGTGTGCCATGATGGACATGTAACGTCCCTGGCCATGCCTACTGGTCTATGCATCTGTTGTGAGGTGCACCTTTCTACTGACTGCCTCAGTGCATGGACAATGCGGTCTTTGACATGCTGGTGGAGGGCTGGGATGGCTTTTCTCACAAAGAAGTGTCGACTGGGTAGGTCATAGCGTGGTACTGCATAGGCCATCAGGGCTTTGAAAACTTTGCTTTCAACCAACCGGTAGGGCATCATCTCTAACGAGATTAGTCTAGCAATGTGGGCGTTCAAACCCTGTGTACGCGGATGAGAGGATGAGTACTTTCTTTTCCTAACGAGAGTCTCTTGTAGGGTGAGCTGGACTAGAGAGGTGCATATGGTGGAACTAGAGGTGGTGGACATGGCGGATTGAGAGAGGGCTGGTGATGGTATTCTCGATGTTGGCCTACATACTGTGTTTCCTACCAATAACCTTGTGATTCCCTGACTGCTTTGGCCTTGCGACGATAGCTCCACATTTGCTGCTGGTGGTATCCTAACCGGTGGGCTTTCAGTGAGGGAAGCAATGTAGCGTTGCTGACTACCTTCATTCTGAGCAGGTGCACCAACGGTACAGGACGTTTGGTAGTTAGTCCAGGCTTGCAAGTGCATGCCGGTTAAATGTCTAAGCATGCACGTTGGATTTAAATTTTGAAGATTCTTCCCTCTGCTAAAGGTCTTTGAGCATTTCTTACAGATAACTTTTGACTGATCATTCGGATCTTGGTTAAAAAATTGCCACACTGCACTCTTCCTACTATGGAATACCTTTTCAGGCATTGCATGCTTTGCTACTTTCACCGGATGGCCATGCTGTCCTAAAACTGTTTTTGTTTTTGACAAACGTTTGTGGCCTGATACGGGCCAGCCAGATGACAGCTGTTGTGATGTAGATGGCTGCTGCGGATCATCCTCCTCCGCTTCAGAGCTACTGGCAGTGGCACCCTCTTCCCCCAATGGCTGCCAATCTGGGTCAACAACTGGGTCATCTATCACCTCCTCTCCAATGTCATGTGCACCTTCCTCTGTGTCACCGTGTAAGGTGCTATAGCGTTCGGGACGGGGCACAATAGTCTCATCAGGGTCAGATTTTGGCTCAGTACACTGCGAGGGCAATGTAGTGATCTGAGTCAATGGAACAGCATTATAATCTAGCTGTGGCTGTGCATCAGTGCACTCCATGTCCGATTCATCTTGTAATGGTCATTTAACATTTCCTGTTCCAACCCAGGCACGGTATGTGTAAAGAGCTCCATGTAGTAACCTGTAGTGTCTTCTGACACATCCTTCACTTTTGGTTTGGGTGAAGGACACAAGGAAACGTCTTGTTCCTGACCGGGAGCATCCACTGACGACTTGCTGCTTTTATATTTGGAACTTTCTGAAGAGGAGGCGAAAGAGCTAGAGGCTGAGTCAGTAATGAAAGCCAATACTTTTTCCTGCTGCTCCGGCTTTAAAAGCCGTTTTCCTACTCCCAGATAAGGGAGCCTTTGAGGCCTTGTGTAGCCAGACGATGACGCTGGCTCAACACCTCCAGCCTTAGGTGCTATTGTGCTTTTGCCACTACCACCAGATGCACCACCACCACAACCACCACCATCAGTACCAGCTGGCAACCGCCGCCCACGGCCTCTTCCACGAGACTTCCTCATTTTTTGGAAATGTAACCAAAATAACAACCATTATATGGTACTGTAAAACAAGGTAGAAGGCGTATATAAACTTGTTGAGAATTTGAATTTCCCTTTTTTTGGGGAGACTGACCCAAAAACTCAGGCCTAGTGTATAAAACAACGCAATGTAAGTGCCAGAAAGTGACTGGCTGACATACAACAAACTAACAGGACTGCAGTGGATCCACTTTGTGAGAATTTGAAACTCCCTTTTTTGGGGGGAGACTGACCCAAAACTCAGGCCCAGTGTATAAAACAACGCAATCTAAGTGGCAGAAAGTGGCTGGCTGACATACACCAAACTAACAGGAATGCACTATATCCACTTTGTGAGAATTTGAAACTCCCTTTTTTGGGGGGAGACTGACCCAAAACTCAGGCCCAGTGTATAAAACAACGCAATGTAAGTGCCAGAAAGTGGCTGGCTGACATACACCAAACTAACAGGACTACAGTGGATCCACTTTGTGAGAATTTGAAACTCCCATTTTTGGGGGGAGACTGACCCAAAACTCAGGCCCAGTGTACAAAACAACGCAATCTAAGTAGCAGAAAGTGGCTGGCTGATATACGACAAACTAACAGGACAGAAGTATATCCACTTTGTGAGAATTTGAATCTCCCCTTTTTTTGGGAGACTGAACCACAACTTAGGCCCAGTGTATATAACAACGCAATCTAAGTGGCAGAAAGTGGCTGGCTGATATGCGACAAACTAACAGGACAGAAGTATATCCACCAAAACTCAGACCCAGTGTATAAAGAAACACAATGTAAATGGCAGAAAATGGCTGGAAGATATATGAAAAAATAAAAGGACTGTAGTACAATTTCAATCTCCCTACAATGATCTCAGGAAAAGTATGGCAGCAATAAAAAGGACTGCTGCTCACAAAAGTGTGGACAAATAAACAAGATAACTGTGAAGAAAGGAGCAACAGGATTTTTGCTTTTAAAAAAGCAGTTGGTTTGCACAGCGGCGTGCAAACAGCGATGCAGCTATCAGGGAGCCTGATAAGGCAGCCTAATAAGCTACAGAGTTGATGCACAAAAATATAGCCTCCACTGTCCCTGCAAACAAATGGTGGTGTTGGACAGTGGAAATCGCTACAGCACAAGCAGTTTTGGGGCTTAATCTTCCCTCCCTAACTATATCCCTTCTTCTGATGAAGCTGCGGCAACCTCTCCCTATGCTACGATCGGCAAAAGTAAGATGGCGGTCGGCATGCACGCCCCTTTATAGCCCCTGTGACACCGCAGAAAGCAAGCCAATCACTGTCATGCCCTTCTCTAAGATGGTGGGGACCGAAACCTATATCATTACACTGCCCATACTCTGCGTCCTCCTTCATTGGCTGAAAAATGGCGCTGAACGCGTCATACGAAACGCAACTTTGGCGCGAAGATCGCCGACCTCATGGCTGATCTTACAATAGGATCGGGTCGGGTTTCATGAAACCAGACTTTGCCGAAAGTCGGCGGTTTTTGAATTTGTCCGATCCGTTTCGCTCAACCCTAGCTGTAACTATAAGGTATTATGTAAAAAGGTTTGCACCCTTGCCTGACATCATGGGAGTCCACACTTTGGTGATGCAATCTTCAGGTGTGAAACCAAAGGAGGCAATTGTTCCATTTCATCAGGATCTGAGAATTTCATGAAATTCAACTCCAAGTCAATTTGTAGCAGATCGGTTTGAGCATCTGCAGCTGCCTTCACTATAGTTAACCTACTACATACTAATTTATTATTGAGTTAAATGGAGCTTCCGTAAAAGTTTTTTCCAATTTTAGCTATAAGAGGGTAGAATTTTTTCCATATAAAGGTTTCCAAAGCTTTTTAATTGATGGGCTCGGTCTAGGATAGGCCACCCATCACTATAAAATTAGCAAAAATACTGGCCCGCGGCACTGCATTTGTAATGATAGATAAAATACTCATAGAAATTTAGCAAAGTAAAATCCTACATTCAGATACAGCAAATAAGAAATATTGTGGTTCCAAAAAATCATTTAGCTGGCCAACCTTAACTTTTTAATATGACATGTGTTACAAAAAAAAAACCCTCCAAAGTGCCAAAATCTCCTTCCAGAGGTAAAATAATAAATATGAACTGTAGAAAATTGCACTCCCATCATGATTTCAACTTTGAATATTCTTCTAATTTTCCAACTATGACGAACTCCCAAATTAGTGAAAAAAAAAAAAGATTAAATGTCCACATTGCATATATTAGGAAGTATGTTTCTTTATTGAGTAAAATCTAAAGAAAGTTAGTTCTTTTTGAATTGAAAATATTTTTTCTAAAGCATGTTTACCAAAAAATGTGCTTTATTTCTGGCAGATATATCATCCAAAAGCAGCCATGCCACCCCCGCTCACTGCCCACTGCTCTCACTTACAAGGAACAAAACATTTTAAAAATACATTTTCAATATGTTTTCTTGGCTTCACTCTTAATTTGTTTCAAATCATGACGTTAGTAATGCTAGTGATATCCAAGCCTTATTAAATGTTCCATTCATTCATCGTTAAAAGCAGAATAACTATATTCTGTTTATCCGTTAAAATTATTAGCAATGACCTACCCAAAAAATATTATACCTAGTGGGAAAAAAATCTTTACCAATTTTTCCGTGGCAATACTGTGGCCAGATGGTGCCACATTATGAAAATGAATGCAAATTGGTGACAGAAAAATATTATGCAAGCTATATCAATGGGAGGTTCTATAAAAGTTTTACATTGCTGGTCTTAAACCTCAGAAATAGGCAATTGACCAGCTTGAACTGGCCCAACGGGGAGCAAGGAATCACCTGGTGTGTGCACCTCTAGTGTGCATCTAAGCCGTAGCAAGTCATGGTGCCATTATACAGTGGGGCAAAAAAGTGTTTAGTCAGTCAGCAATAGTGCAAGTTCCACCACTTAAAAAGATGAGAGGCGTCTGTAATTTACATCATAGGTAGACCTCAACTATGGGAGACAAACTGAGAAAAAAAAATCCAGAAAATCACATTGTCTGTTTTTTTTATCATTTTTTTTTCATATTATGGTGGAAAATAAGTATTTGGTCAGAAACAAACAATCAAGATTTCTGGCTCTCACAGACCTGTAACTTCTTCTTTAAGAGTCTCCTCTTTCCTCCACTCATTACCTGTAGTAATGGCACCTGTTTAAACTTGTTATCAGTATAAAAAGACACCTGTGCACACCCTCAAACAGTCTGACTCCAAACTCCACTATGGTGAAGACCAAAGAGCTGTCAAAGGACACCAGAAACAAAATTGTAGCCCTGCACCAGGCTGGGAAGACTGAATCTGCAATAGCCAACCAGCTTGGAGTGAAGAAATCAACAGTGGGAGCAATAATTAGAAAATGGAAGACATACAAGACCACTGATAATCTCCCTCGATCTGGGGCTCCACGCAAAATCCCACCCCTTGGGGTCAGAATGATCACAAGAACGGTGAGCAAAAATCCCAGAACCACGCGGGGGGACCTAGTGAATGAACTGCAGAGAGCTGGGACCAATGTAACAAGGCCTACCATAAGTAACACACTACGCCACCATGGACACAGATCCTGCAGTGCCAGACGTGTCCCACTGCTTAAGCCAGTACATGTCCGGGCCCGTCTGAAGTTTGCTAGAGAGCATTTGGATGATCCAGAGTAGTTTTGGGAGAATGTCCTATGGTCTGATGAAACCAAACTGGAACTGTTTGGTAGAAACACAACTTGTCGTGTTTGGAGGAAAAAGAATACTGAGTTGCATCCATCAAACACCATACCTACTGTAAAGCATGGTGGTGGAAACATCATGCTTTGGGGCTGTTTCTCTGCAAAGGGGCCAGGACGACTGATCCGGGTACATGAAAGAATGAATGGGGCCATGTATCGTGAGATTTTGAGTGCAAACCTCCTTCCATCAGCAAGGGCATTGAAGATGAAACGTGGCTGGGTCTTTCAACATGACAATGATCCAAAGCACACCGCCAGGGCAACGAAGGAGTGGCTTCGTAAGAAGCATTTCAAGGTCCTGGAGTGGCCTAGCCAGTCTCCAGATCTCAACCCTATAGAAAACCTTTGGAGGGAGTTGAAAGTCCGTGTTGCCAAGCGAAAAGCCAAAAACATCACTGCTCTAGAGGAGATCTGCATGGAGCAATGGGCCAACATACCAACAACAGTGTGTGGCAACCTTGTGAAGACTTACAGAAAACGTTTGACCTCTGTCATTGCCAACAAAGGATATATTACAAAGTATTGAGATGAAATTTTGTTTCTGACCAAATACTTATTTTCCACCATAATATGCAAATAAAATGTTAAAAAAACAGACAATGTGATTTTCTGGATTTTTTTTTCTCAGTTTGTCTCCCATAGTTGAGGTCTACCTATGATGTAAATTACAGACGCCTCTCATCTTTTTAAGTGGTGGAACTTGCACTATTGCTGACTGACTAAACACTTTTTTGCCCCACTGTATATGATGGAAGAGTACCACTGGTGCCACCACACGCTTCAGCTGGATGTTTGTCCTTAAAAGCACATCTAGTTGAAAAATATTACAGACCAGACAACCCAAGTCTCCCTGGCCCACAATATATACACACACTTCAGGCCTATCAGAGGCCAGTGTCATCAGAAGACACACTGCAATGATGTCACTAAATTGTGCCATCTCTGAATTCTACATGGAAACCAGAGAGGATGACTTTTTTTTCTACATTGGGCTACATCTCCAGAGAGGGCGATTATACTAAATGTAGGCCAGAGAGGGCACAGTATACTAAATGGGGACCAGAAGGAGGAAAATTATACTACATGTAGCCAAAGAGGAGGATATTAGACTACATGCGTGCCATAGGGGGGAATAATACTACAGGTGGGCTAGAAAAGAGGACATTTTAATATACTAGATGGTGGCCCGATTCTAATGCATCGAGTATTCTAGAATATGTATGTAGTTTATTTATGAAGTAAACGTGAGTGAACTATATGGTACTGTGACTGACAGAACTTGTTCAGTAAACGTGACTGAACTACGTGGCACTGTGACTGACAGAACGTATTCAGTAAACGTGACTGAACTACATGGCACTGTGACTGACAGAACTTGGTCAGTAAACGTGACTGAACTATGTGGCACTGTGACTGACAGAACTTGTTCAGTAAATGTGACTGAACTACATGGCACTGTGACTGACAGAACTTGTTCAGTAAACGTGACTGAACTACGTGGCACTGTGACTGACAGAACGTATTCAGTAAACGTGACTGAACTACATGGCACTGTGACTGACAGAACTTGGTCAGTAAACGTGACTGAACTATGTGGCACTGTGACTGACAGAACTTGTTCAGTAAATGTGACTGAACTACATGGCACTGTGACTGACAGAACTTGTTCAGTAAACGTGACTGAACTACGTGGCACTGTGACTGACAGAACTTGTTCAGTAAATGTGACTGAACTATGTGGCACTGCGACTGAGAGAACTTGTTCAGTAAACATGACTGAACTACGTGGCACTGTGACTGACAGAACTTGTTCAGCAAACGTGAGTGAACTATGTGGCACTGTGACTGACAGAAGTTGTTCAGTAAACATGGGTGAACTACGTACTACGTTGCGCTGTGGGAGGGGGTTAAACTCCGCGGCAATATCGCTGATTGGTCGCTGCCGGCTGGCACGACCAATCAGCGACGCGGGATTTCTGATACAGACCAACAGACAGAATTAGATGATTATTTAGTAGATGAGAGCCAGGGAGTGGAATATTGTTTTACAAGGCAAGAAAGGGGGGATGATACTAAATGTAGGCCAGAGAGGGGGACTTTATATTAAATGGTGGCTAGTGTTGAGCATTCCGATACTGCAAGTATCGGGTATCGACCGATATTTGCTGTATCGGAATTCCGATACCGAGATCCGATATTTTTGTGATATCGGAAATCGGTATTGGAGTGGTGGGGTGAGTATAGCCATATTTTTTATTTTTATTCTGTATTTTTTACATTAATATGGATCCCAGGGCCTGAAGGAGAGTTTCCTCTCCTTCAGACCCTGGGAACCATGCAGGATACATTCCGATATTTGTGTCCCATTGACTTGTATTGGTATCGGAACTCGGTATCGTCGAGATCCAATATTTTGCCGGTATCGGCCGATACCATCCGATACCGATACTTGCAAATATCGGAAGGTATCGCTCAACACTAATGGTGGCCAGTGAGGAGATAATTATACCACATGGGGACCAGAAAGGGTGACATTATGCTTCTTGGTGACCAGGGAGGGGACATTACAGTACATGAGGCCTAAGAGGGGGACATTATACTACATTGGTACTAGAAAAGAAGACGTTATCCTAAATTGGGGACAGGGAGGGGGACAATATATAATATGGGGGCAGAGAGGAACATTACGCTGTATGTGGGCAAAAGAGGGTGATATTATACTACATAGAGCTAAAGATATTGAAACTGTACTACAAAGGGGCAAGAAATATGTTACCAAATGGGGGACAGAGAATGGGGATATTATACTACCGTACATTGTGGCTCAAAAGTGAGTTATTATACTAGATATGGGTCTATAAGAGAGAATTTATACTATGTATACTACATACTATATACCAGAGATGAAACATTATACTCCATGTGGATCAGAGTGGGGGATATAATACTACATGGGGGTGCAAGATGGGAGATTATATTACATTACAATATGGGAGCCAGAGAGGAGAACATTATCCTACATGGCCAGAGAGGGGGACTTTAAACCACATGAAGGCCCGAGAGAAGGATATTTTACTACATGCAGGCACATGAGGGGGCTTTATACTCTTTGGAGGCCTTAGAAGGGGGAGCATACAGTGATTTTATTGAGCCTGATGTTTGACAAATGTAACTGTGTAGCATTGGCCTTGATATAAGAAATAGTTTGCAAAGTGCTTTAAATAGGTTACCTGGTATGCACAATTTAATTACACACACCACAAAAGGGTCATTACAAGAATCTTTCCTGAAAATGTGATTTACAGAGAATCAATTTGCTGCAGATCTCAATACCACAAAGCGTTCAATTGCCTTACAATGACGTATGTAACACTCTGAGGCCTCCTAGGACTGTATCCAACCTCATCCAAGCTCTTCACACAAAGACAGCCTAAGTAATATCAGAGTGACATCACCATAGAAACCAACTCATAACCAACAGCCCATTTAAATACAGAGCACACTGGCAGACTTTCTATTTTTTTAATTAAAAAAATAGTTAAAAAATTATCCCTCTTGGCTATTGGTAATCAGGCAGACTGTTTTTTATAGAACAATGACTCAAACTGAGGGTGTCACTGGCAAAGGTAACATCATCCTAATGCAGCTGAAAAGAATGATATATACTGTATGTATATTCTATCATGCATTCTGCATTCTCCCCACTTTTATGCCCCCCAGAGGTAGAGGAAACCAATTGCATGTGTAGTACTACTGCCGTGACAACTGGTGCCAGTGGTGGTGATGATTCATGGGCTGCTGTTAGCGCCTCCAACATTCTTAGCCATGTTATAGGGTTTATAATCTTTTGCGCTACCCATTCATTGCCATTGCCACATTTTCTTTTACTGTAAGTTTTGTACAACTCCAAATATTCAACCATTGGCAGAAGTGATGTAACAAGAAATGTTAAATGTACAATAAGCAAAAAGTGGTGGTAAGCCACAGTATAGGTGTGTCAAATTGGACACGTAATATAACTGTGGATAAACAGACATGCACAGTTAAATGTCTACATTTAATATCAGCATGGTGGCGCACTGGATAGCACTGCAGCCTTGCAGCGCTGGAGTCTTGCGTTCTAATCCCACCTTGTACAACATCTGCAAAGAGTTTGTATGTTCTACGTGTTTTTGGGTAGGTTTCCACCCACATTCCAAAGACATACTGATAGGGAATTTAGATTGTGAGCCCCATTGGGGACAGTGATGATAATGTGTGCAACCTGTAAAGTGCTGTGGAATATGTTACCGCTATATAAAAATAAAGATTATTATTATAAGATAAATATACAGTATATATTATTTAACAAAATTCAAATCCATTTAAAAAGGACAAAGTAAGAATGCTACAAAAAGTCAGTACCTGAATTATGGTGCTGTATTAGTGTGAAGAGCATGGATTAGTGATGTGCGAATGTGCTCGGATAACGTCTTATCCGAGCATAGGCAAGTGTTATCAGAGTGATTTGGGCATGCTCGGATATTATATTCACGTCCCTGTGGCTGCATGATTTGTGGTTGTTAGACAGCCTGAACACATGTGGATTTGGATCGCCCCCACGTAAGGGCAATGGGGTACTCGGTACCGGGTCCTTCAGTTCCCTCAGCTGGGATGTCACGGTGGCCCGACTGTTATGAGAGGCAATTCAGTATCACAATGGACATGGAGGTCAGAGCACATACAGTGATCTGACAATAACCCAAAACAATAGAACGAGCTCTGAGACGTGGGAACTCTGCAGACCGCAATCCCTGATCCTCTCCAAACACAACTAGAGGCAGCCGTGGATTGCGCCTAACGCTACCTATGCAACTCGGCACAGCCTGAGAAACTAACTAGCCTGAAGATAGAAAAAATAAGCCTACCTTGCCTCAGAGAAATACCCCAAAGGAAAAGGCAGCCCCCCACATATAATGACTGTGAGTAAGATGAAAAGACAAACGTAGGGATGAAATAGATTCAGCAAAGTGAGGCCCGATATTCTAGACAGAACGAGGATAGGAAAGATAACTTTGCGGTCTACACAAAACCCTAAAGAAAACTACGCAAAGGGGCAAAAAGACCCTCCGTACCGAACTAACGGCACGGAGGTACACCCTTTGCGTCCCAGAGCTTCCAGCAAAACAAATAGACAAGCTGGACAGAAAAAATAGCAACAAATAGCAAAGAAGCACTTAGCTATGCAGAGCAGCAGGCCACAGGAATGATCCAGAGAAACACAAGTCCAACACTGGAACATTGACAGGAAGCATGAATCAAAGCATTAGGTGGGGTTAAGTAGAGAAGCACCTAACGACCTCACCAGATCACCTGAGGGAGGAAACTCAGAAGCAGCAGTACCAGTTTCCTCCACAAACGGAAGCTCCCAGAGAGAATCAGCCGAAGTACCACTTGTGACCACAGGAGGGAGCTCTGCCACAGAATTCACAACAGTACCCCCCCCTTGAGGAGGGGTCACCGAACCCTCACCAGAGCCCCCAGGCCGACCAGGATGAGCCACATGAAAGGCACGAACAAGATCGGGAGCATGGACATCAGAGGCAAAAACCCAGGAATTATCCTCCTGAGCATAACCCTTCCATTTAACCAGATACTGGAGTTTCCGTCTTGAAACACGAGAATCCAAAATCTTCTCCACAATATACTCCAATTCCCCCTCCACCAAAACCGGGGCAGGAGGGTCAACAGATGGAACCATAGGTGCTACGTATCTTCGCAACAACGACCTATGGAAGACGTTATGTATGAAAAAAGAATCTGGGAGGGTCAGACGAAAAGACACAGGATTAATAACCTCAGAAATCCTATAAGGACCAATGAAACGAGGTTTAAACTTCGGAGAGGAAACCTTCATAGGAATATGACGAGAAGATAACCAAACCAGATCCCCAACACGAAGTCGGGGACCCACACAAGGACACCCAGTCATCCTGATCGGCAGAAACAAAGCATCTCAGATATGTTTCCAAGGTCTGATTGGTTCGATCGGTCTGGCCATTAGTCTGAGGATGGAAAGCCGAGGAAAAAGACAAGTCAATGCCCATCCTACCACAAAAGGCTCGCCAAAACCTCGAAACAAACTGGGAACCTCTGTCAGAAACGATATTCTCTGGAATGCCATGCAAACGAACCACATGCTGGAAGAACAATGGCACCAAATCAGAGGAGGAAGGCAACTTGGACAAGGGTACCAGATGGACCATCTTAGAAAAGCGATCACAGACCACCCAAATGACTGACATCTTTTGAGAGACGGGAAGATCCGAAACAAAATCCATAGAGATATGTGTCCAAGGTCTCTTCGGGACCGGCAAGGGCAAAAGCAACCCACTGGCACAAGAACAGCAGGGCTTAGCCCGAGCACAAATCCCACAGGACTGCACAAAAGAACGCACATCCCGCGACAGAGACGGCCACCAAAAGGATCTAGCCACTAACTCTCTGGTACCAAAGATTCCAGGATGACCAGCCAACACCGAACAATGAACCTCAGAGATCACTTTATTTGTCCAGCTATCCGGGACAAACAGTTTCTCCGCTGGACAACGATCAGGTTTATTAGCCTGAAATTTTTGCAGCACCCGCCACAAATCAGGGGAGATGGCAGACACAATTACTCCTTCCTTGAGGATACCCGCAGGCTCAGATAAACCCGGAGAGTCGGGCACAAAACTCCTAGACAGAGCATCCGCCTTCACATTTTTAGAGCCCGGAAGGTACGAAATCACAAAGTCAAAACGGGAGAAAAACAGCGACCAACGAGCCTGTCTAGGATTCAAACGCTTAGCAGACTCGAGATAAGTCAGGTTCTTATGATCAGTCAATACCACCACGTGATGCTTAGCTCCTTCAAGCCAATGACGCCACTCCTCGAATGCCCACTTCATGGCCAGCAACTCTCGGTTGCCCACATCATAATTCCGCTCAGCAGGCGAAAACTTCCTGGAAAAAAAAGCGCATGGTTTCATCACTGAACAATCAGAACCTCTCTGCGACAAACCAGCCCCTGCTCCAATTTTAGAAGCATCAACCTCGACCTGGAACGGAAGAGAAACATCAGGTTGACACAACACAGGGGCAGAAGAAAAACAACGCTTCAACTCTTGAAAAGCTTCCACAGCAGCAGAAGACCAATTGACCAAATCAGCACCCTTCTTGGTCAAATCGGTCAATGGTTTGGCAATACTAGAAAAATTGCAGATGAAGCGACGATAAAAATTAGCAAAGCCCAGGAACTTTTGCAGACTTTTCAGAGATGTCGGCTGAGTCCAATCATGGATGGCTTGGACCTTAACAGGATCCATCTCGATAGTAGAAGGGGAAAAGATGAACCCCAAAAATGAAACCTTCTGCACACCAAAGAGACACTTTGATCCCTTCACAAACAAAGAGTTAGCACACAGGACCTGAAAAACCGTTTTGACCTGTTTCACATGAGACTCCCAATCATCCAAGAAGATCAAAATGTCATCCAAGTACACAATCAGGAATTTATCCAGGTACTCTCGGAAGATGTCATGCATAAAGGACTGAAACACTGATGGAGCATTGGTAAGTCCGAATGGCATCACTAGATACTCAAAATGACCCTCGGGCGTATTAAATGCAGTTTTCCATTCATCGCCTCGCCTGATTCGCACCAGATTATACGCACCACGAAGATCAATCTTGGTGAACCAACTAGCCCCCTTAATCCGAGCAAACAAATCAGATAACAAAGGCAAGGGGTACTGAAATTTAACAGTGATCTTATTAAGAAGGCGATAATCTATACAAGGTCTCAGCGAACCATCCTTTTTGGCTACAAAAAAGAACCCTGCTCCTAATGGCGACGATGACGGGCGAATATGCCCCTTCTCCAGGGATTCCTTCACATAACTGCGCATAGCGGTGTGCTCAGGCACGGATAAATTAAACAGTCGACCTTTTGGGAATTTACCACCAGGAATCAAATTGATAGCACAATCACAATCCCTATGCGGAGGTAGGGCATCGGACTTGGGCTCATCAAATACATCCCGTAATCAGACAAGAACTCTGGAACCTCAGAAGGGGTGGATGACGAAATTGACAAAAATGGAACATCACCATGTACCCCCTGACAACTCCAGCTGGACACCGACATGGATGTCCAATCCAATACTGGATAATGGGCTTGTAGCCATGGCAACCCCAACACGACCACATCATGCAGATTATGCAACACCAGAAAGCGAATATCCTCCTGATGTGCAGGAGCCATGCACATGGTCAGCTGGGTCCAGTATTGAGGCTTATTCTTGGCCAAAGACGTAGCATCAATACCTCTCAATGGAATAGGACACTGCAAGGGCTCCAAGAAAAACCCACAACGCTTAGCATATTCCAAGTCCATCAAATTCAGAGCAGCGCCTGAATCCACAAACACCATGACAGAATATGATGACAAAGAGCAGATCAAGGTAACGGACAGAAGAAATTTTGACTGTACCGTACCAATGGTGGCAGACCTAGCGAACCGCTTAGTGCGCTTAGGACAATCAGAGATAGCATGAGTGGAATCACCACAGTAGAAACACAGCCCATTCAGACGTCTGTGTTCTTGCCGTTCAACTCTGGTCAAAGTCCTATCGCACTGCATAGGCTCAGGTTTAAGCTCAGGTAATACCGCCAAATGGTGCACAGATTTACTCTCACGCAAGCGTCGACCGATCTGAATAGCCAAAGACATAGACTCATTCAAACCAGCAGGCATAGAAAATCCCACCATGACATCCTTAAGGGCTTCAGAGAGACCCTTTCTGAACATAGCTGCCAGCGCAGATTCATTCCATTGAGTGAGCACTGACCATTTTCTAAATTTCTGGCAATATACCTCTATCTCATCCTGACCCTGACAAAGAGCCAGCAAATTCTTTTCTGCCTGATCCACTGAATTAGGCTCATCGTACAGCAATCCGAGCGCCAGGAAAAACGCATTGATATTACTCAATGCAGGATCTCCTGGCACAAGAGAAAATGCCCAGTCCTGAGGGTCGCCGCGCAAAAAATAAATAATAATCAAAACCTGTTGAACTGGATCACCAGAGGAACGAGGTTTCAAGGCCAGAAATAACTTACAATTATTTTTGAAACTCAGAAACTTAGTTCTATCTCCAAAAAACAAATCAGGAATAGGAATTCTTGGTTCTAACATAGATTTCTGATCAATAGTGTCTTGAATCTTTTGTACTCTTGCCGAGAGCTGATCCACAAATGAAGACAGACTTCTAATGTCCATCGCTACACCTGTGTACTGAACCACCCAAATGTCTAGGGGTAAAAAAAGGCAAAACACAAAGCCAAGAAAAAAAAATGGTCTCAGAACTTCTTTTTTCCCTCTATTGAGAATCATTAGTACTTTTGGCTTCCTGTACTGTTATGAGAGGCATTTCAGTATCACAATGGACATGGAGGTCAGAGCACATACAGTGATCTGACAATAACCCAAAATAATAGAACGAGCTCTGAGACGTGGGAACTCTGCAGACCGCAATCCCTGATCCTCTCCAAACACAACTAGAGACAGCCGTGGATTGCGCCTAACGCTACCTATGCAACTCGGCACAGCCTGAGAAACTAACTAGCCTGAAGATAGAAAAAATAAGCCTACCTTGCCTCAGAGAAATATCCCAAAGGAAAATGCAGCCCCCCACATATGACTGTGAGTAAGATGAAAAGACAAACGTAGGGATGAAATAGATTCAGCAAAGTGAGGCCCGATATTCTAGACAGAACGAGGATAGGAAAGATAACTTTGCGGTCTACACAAAACCCTAAAGAAAACCACGCAAAGGGGCAAAAAGACCCTCCGTACCGAACTAACGGCACGGAGGTACACCCTTTGCGTCCCAGAGCTTCCAGCAAAACAAATAGACAAGCTGGACAGAAAAAATAGCAACAAATAGCAAAGAAGCACTTAGCTATGCAGAGCAGCAGGCCACAGGAATGATCCAGAGAAACACAAGTCCAACACTGGAACATTGACAGGAAGCATGAATCAAAGCATTAGGTGGGGTTAAGTAGAGAAGCACCTAACGACCTCACCAGATCACCTGAGGGAGGAAACTCAGAAGCAGCAGTACCAGTTTCCTCCACAAACGGAAGCTCCCAGAGAGAATCACCCAAAGTACCACTTGTGACTACAGGAGGGAGCTCTGCCACAGAATTCACAACACCCGACCCAGATCGTGGCCCTATGAGGGGCACCCAATAAAAGGCAGAGTTCGTAGATAACGGTAGTGTTCGTGACACCACCTGTGGTATTCGGTCAGGGTGACCGACGCTTAGGGGTCCACTGGGGTGATGTTATGGCAGCTAGATGGTATACCTTCCCACAGGTGAAGTATATCCCCAGGGCTTCACAGAAGTGTAGATGTTGATGGTGGATGGTGCAAGGCGCAGTGAATAACGAGGACACAATGGGTGCAGTCTCTTTACCTTTACTGAAGGCTTCAGCATCCACAGTCCAGAGTGCCGGATGACAGGGTAGCAGGGTCCGGCCGGTCTGATGGCAATTCCAGAGTTCCCCTATCCAGGTGGAAATCAGTAGCCTTCCCCCTGCGCACAGTAACGTAGTAGGTCCCTACTTGCATTAGCTACCATAAGGTCCTCACTGTTGTTACTTCTCTCTGTCTGTCCCCCAGATGGATAGGACAAACCCGTATGACGGTGGTGGCCTGAGGCTATTTTATAGGGACCCTAGTGATGCCTCTCCTCCGCTGTTGCCACCGTGTCTGCTTAGGTGTTTAGGTCAGACAGCCAACTTGGAATCGACTGCCCTGCCGGTCTCTGCAGTAAAGCATAAAGTCTATTACTCCTGTTGTGAATTCTGTGGCAGAGCTCCCTCCTGTGGTCACAAGTGGTACTTCGGCTGATTCTCTCTGTGAGCTTCTGTTGGTGGAGGAAAGTGGTACTGCGGCTTCTGAGTTTCCTTCCTCAGGTGATGTGGTGAAGTCGTTAGGTGCTGCTCTATTTAACTCCACCTAGTGCTTTGACCCTGGCCTCCAGTCAATGTTCTAGTATTGGACCTGTTTCCTCCTGGATCGTTCCTGTGGCCTGCTGCTCTGCATAGCTAAGTTCTGCTTTGCTATTTTGTTTGCTGTTTTTTTCTGTCCAGCTTGTCTATTTGTTTTTTCCTGCTTGCTGGAAGCTCTGGGACGCAGAGGGTGTACCTCCGTGCCGTTAGTTCGGTATGGAGGGTCTTTTTGCCCCCTTTGCGTGGTTTTTGTAGGGTTTTGTGTTGACCGCAAAGTTACCTTTCCTATCCTCGCTCTGTTCAGAAAGTAGGGCCTCACTTTGCTAAATCTATTTCATCTCTACGTTTGTCTTTTCATCTTAACTCACAGTCATTATATGTGGGTGCTGCCTTTTCCTTTGGGGTATTTCTCTGAGGCAAGGTAGGTTTATTTTCTATCTTCAGGCTAGCTAGTTTCTTAGGCTGTCCCGAGTTGCATAGGGAGCGTTAGGCGCTATCCACGGCTGCCTCTAGTGTGGTTGGAGAGGATTAGGGATTGCGGTCAGCAAAGTTCCCACGTCTCAGAGCTCGTTCAATGTTTTTGGGTTATTGTCAGGTCACTGTATGTGCTCTGACCTCTATGTCCATTGTGGTACTGAATTACCTTATCATAACAGTACTGGAGGCCAAAAGTACTAATGAGTCTCAATAGAGGGAAAAAAGAAGTTCTGAGACCATTTTTTTTTCTCTGCACTGTGTTTTGCCTTTTTTTTCCCCTAAACATTTGGGTGGTTCAGGACACAGGTGTAGCGATGGACATTAAAGGTCTGTCATCATGTGTGGATCAGCTCACGGCAAGAGTACAAAATATTCAAGACTTTGTGGTTCTGAATTCTATGTTAGAACCGAGAATTCCTATTCCTGATTTGTTTTTTGGAGATAGAACTAAATTTCTGAGTTTCAAAAATAATTGTAAACTATTTCTAGCTTTGAAACCTCGCTCCTCTGGTGACCCAGTTCAACAAGTTAGGATCATTATTTCTTTTTTATGTGGCGACTAGTGTTGAGCATTCCATAGTAACATAGTAACATAGTTAGTAAGGCCGAAAAAAGACATTTGTCCATCCAGTTCAGCCTATATTCCATCATAATAAATCCCCAGATCTACGTCCTTCTACAGAACCTAATAATTGTATGATACAATATTGTTCTGCTCCAGGAAGACATCCAGGCCTCTCTTGAACCCCTCGACTGAGTTCGCCATCATTACCTCCTCAGGCAAGCAATTCCAGATTCTCACTGCCCTAACAGTAAAGAATCCTCTTCTATGTTGGTGGAAAAACCTTCTCTCCTCCAGACGCAAAGAATGCCCCCTTGTGCCCGTCACCTTCCTTGGTATAAACAGATCCTCAGCGAGATATTTGTATTGTCCCCTTATATACTTATACATGGTTATTAGATCGCCCCTCAGTCGTCTTTTTTCTAGACTAAATAATCCTAATTTCGCTAATCTATCTGGGTATTGTAGTTCTCCCATCCCCTTTATTAATTTTGTTGCCCTCCTTTGTACTCTCTCTAGTTCCAGTATATCCTTCCTGAGCACCGGTGCCCAAAACTGGACACAGTACTCCATGTGCGGTCTAACTAGGGATTTGTACAGAGGCAGTATAATGCTCTCATCATGTGTACTGTTAATTGCCTGTCTTACTTCTTTGTTTAGCCACATTGGGTTTTTCCTATTTCTAGTCCTTTTATTCCCACAAGGTATAAACCGCTTACAGTGCCTATTTAGGATGTTCTTAAACATTTCCCATTTATTATCTGTATTCTTATTTCTGAGGATATTGTCCCAGTCTACCAGATTAAGGGCATCTCTAAGCTGGTCAAACTTTGCCTTCCTAAAGTTCAGTGTGTTTGTGACTCCCTGACAAGTCCCCCTAGTGAGAGACAGGTGAAACTGTACAATATTGTGGTCGCTATTTCCTAGATGCCCAACCACCTGCAGATTTGTTATTCTGTCAGGTCTATTAGACAGTATTAGGTCTAAAAGTGCTGCTCCTCTGGTTGGATTCTGCACCAATTGTGAAAGATAATTTTTCTTGGTTATTAGCAGAAACCTGTTGCCTTTATGGGTTTCACAGGTTTCTGTTTCCCAGTTAATATCCGGGTAGTTAAAGTCCCCCATAACCAGGACCTCATTATGGGTTGCAGCTTCATCTATCTGCTTTAGAAGTAGACTTTCCATGGTTTCTGTTATATTTGGGGGTTTGTAACAGACCCCAAGTATTGGGTATCGGCCGATATTTGCGGTATCGGAATTCCGATACCGAATTCCGATACTTCCCGCGTATCGGATACCGGAATCGGAAGTTCCCAGAATTCAAACTGAACGCAGCAGCCAATGAGGAATGATTGGAAGTGTGGGCACATCCTGTTTAGCATGGTGGGCATGTAAGTACTGGCAAGGCTGTGATTGGCTGCTGAAATGATGTCACTCTGCACTATAAAAAACGCTGCCGCCATTTTGCGCTCACTCTGCTGTGATTTCATTTAGGGACAGGAAGCTGTGTTCTAACTGAGGGCCAGTTGAGATAGCTAATTGCTTTATTTTCCTTTCCAAAGGCTAATTTAGCAAAACGCTGTGTGTTCTTCACTGTTCACCTTGCTCTTGCCTTGCAGCGCTGTTTTAACAGCGTTCTGCAAGGTCTCTGTGTGTGTGTGTGTGTGCAGCTCACTCTGTAGTCTGTGTGCAGCCATATACCCGGTTGTATTCAGCTCAGGGGGGGTTCACACTGCCTCACACAGTTGTCCTTTTTTGCTCATAGTGCAGCCTGCTGCACATTTTTTCTCAAATTTCCTATTAGTGTTTTTCCACCCGTCTCCAGCTAAATTGTGCAAAAACACTACATAGGATAACCTAGAGGGGTTTTTTTGGGCCTTGCAGCGCCGTTTACGGCTGTCTGCACGGTCTCTGTGTGAGCGCAGCTCGCCCTGTAGTCTGTGTGCAGCCATAGCCGGTTGGATTCAGCTCAGGGTGCGTTACTGCCTCATACCTTGAAAAAAAATTTACTTTTTTTCAAATAGTGCAGCCTGCTTAAACTTTAAAAAAAAAATTTCCTATTAGTGTTTTTCCACCCGTCTCCAGCTAAATTGTGGAAAAACACTACATAGGCTAACCTAGAGGGGTTTTTTTGGGCCTTGCAGCGCCGTTTACGGCTGTCTGCACGGTCTCTGTGTGAGCGCAGCTTGCCCTGTAGTCTGTGTGCAGCCATAGCCGGTTGGATTCAGCTCAGGGTGCGTTACTGCCTCATACCTTGAAAAAAAATTTCATTTTTTTCAAATAGTGCAGCCAGTTTAAAGTTTTTAAAAAAAATTTCCTATTAGTGTTTTTCCACCCGTCTCCAGCTAAATTGTGGAAAAACACTACATAGGATAACCTAGAGGGTGTTTATTGGGCCTTGCAGCGCCGTTTACGGCTGTCTGTACGGTCTCTGTGTGAGCGCAGCTCGCCCTGTAGTCTGTGTGCAGCCATAGCCGGTTGGATTCAGCTCAGGGTGCGTTACTGCCTCATACCTTGAAAAAAAATTTCCTTTTTTTCAAATAGTGCAGCCTGTTTAAAATTTAAAAAAAAAAATTCCCTATTAGTGTCTTTCCACCCGTCTCCAGCTAAATAGTGGAAAAACACTAAATAGGATAACCTAGAGGAGGTTTTTGGGGCCTTGCAGCGCCGTTTACGGCTGTCTGCACGGTCTCCGTGTGATTTAAACTAGCTCTGTAGCCCGATCTGCAAAAAAAAAAAAAGTAAAGTTCACCAAACACAACTTAACACTTGTGTAGGCCACATTTGAAAAATAATAAAGTTTAGTCCACACTTTACAACATTAGTGTTTCTTACACCTGTTAGGAGGAGCATTTCAGGAATAAGCACACTAAGGCCTTAGTACTTTTCTGCTTATCTTTATCTGTCAACCAAGATGAAGAGGGCAGGGAGTAAGGCACGTGGGCGTGGGCGCGGAGCAGGGAGAGGAGCAGGGAGAGGACGTGGTGATTCTGTGCCTGTTGCGGGCACCGGTGACTCGTCGTCACTCAGTTTCAGCAGGGAACAGTCCTTCATGCGCAGCTTTGTCGGAGAGCGCCGTGCACCGCTGCTGCGTGAAGACCAAATTGAAGCCGTTGTCGGCTGGATGGCAGCTAACGCCTCGGCATCGACTTCAGTTAGTGCCACATCCTCTCAGGCACAGACCACTGGAGAGCAGCCATCTGTCTCTTCACCACCTGCCAAATTGGCCAGGCAGTCAGAGAGCCCAGGACAGGAGCCGTCTCTACTTCTGTTCTCTGAATCTCTTGGCTTGGAAACAGGGGGCCAGCCAAGCAGCATTGGAGAAATGGAAGAAGAGGCAGTGTGCAGTGATGCCCAACAGCTTTGTCTCTCTGACTCTGAAGAGGCGGGTGGGCCAGTGCCTCCGGTGACCACAGCGCAGTACGCATCTGATGATGAAACTCAGGTGCCGCTTTCTGGTGCGTACTGTGCTGCCGAGACTACCCAGGAGGAGCAGTTGGTGGCAGAGGGTAGTGGAGATGATGAGGTCGTTGACCCATCGTGGCGTGAGGAACAGGAAGGTGGTGGGAACAGCTCTGAGGAAGAGATTCCCCTTACGGGCCAAAGAGGGAGAGGGAGGGGGAAGACTGCGGAGCCTGTAGCCTCCACTTTGGCACCCGTTAGGAGCCTGTCTCTTTCCAAAGCCAAAAAGGGCGCTCCCAAGACTTGCAGTGCCTGGTCCTTTTTTGACACAGTTGCAGATGACATTTGTTTTGTCAAATGCAAGCTGTGTCATCAGAAAGTAAAAAGAGGGAAAAATTTCAGCAACCTCAATACCACAAATATGTGGAAACATGTGCGGACCAGGCACGCGGTGGAGTTACAGAAACAGACTGAAGATGTAGGCCAACCAACAGCGGCAGCTACCACCTCTTCAGCTCATGTTGCCTCTTCCTCCAGCTCACGCACAGCTGGTTTGGCTTCCTCCCAGGATCGCCATGGAAGAACCTCTGGCACTGTTGTCCAGAGACCTTGTGTAATTCCACCCACAGCACCACCTTCCCAGTCATCCTCACACTCCCAGTCTACTCTACAGCCATCGGTAGTACAGGCATGGGAGAAAAGGCGGGCATTCTCGGCCAACCACCCCCGAGCACAGGCTCTGAATGCAGGCATTGCCAAACTGTTGTCCCTGGAAATGCTCTCGTTCAGGCTGGTGGAGACTGACAGCTTCAGTGACTTGATGGCATTGGCAGTCCCACAGTACAAGGTGCCCAGCCGCTTTTACTTCAGCAGGCAAGCTGTCGCTGCCCTGCACAGGCATGTTGAGGGAAACATAAAACATGCGCTACTGAACGCTGTCAGTAGCAAGGTCCACCTCACCACCGATGCGTGGACCAGTCAGCATCGACAGGGGCGATACGTTTCCCTCACTGCTTATTGGATTAATGTTGTTGAGCCAGGTACAGATCGTGCGAGTGGCGCAGGACGTGTCCTGCCCACTCCAAGGATTGCAGGAATCCAGTCTGTACGCATTGACTCCTCCTCTTACACAAGTTCCTCAGAATCAACTCTGCAGGAGCCGTCACAGTCCACCTCCACATGGACCCGTGAACGTTTACCTATGACCGACATGAGCACAGCCGTGGCCAAACGTCAGCAGGCCATCTTGAAACTAGTTTCATTGGGGAATCGAAGCCACACAGCGCAGGAGCTCTGGAATGCCATCAAGCAGGAGAGCGATGTGTGGTTACTGCCAGCGAATCTCCAGCCAGGCATGGTAGTGTGTGACAATGGCCGAAATCTGGTGGCAGCTTTGGCCCTTGGAAACCTCCCTCACATCCCATGTCTGGCACATGTGCTCAATTTGGTTGTGCAGAGTTTTCTGAGGGACTATCCGGATCTTGATGCCCTGCTGCACAAGGTCCGCCTAGAGTGTGCTCACTTGCGGCGTTCCAGCTTGGCCAGATCCCGCATTGCTGCTCTGCAGCGCCGATTCCGCCTTCCGGAACACCGCATCATATGTGACCTACCTACCCGGTGGAATTCCACGTTACATATGTTGGAGCGGTTGTGTGAGCAGCAGCAAGCAGTTATGGAGTACCAGCTGCATCAGGCGCAAAGAAGTCGCAGTCAGCGCCGATCAGACTTCACAACCACAGAGTGGGCCACTATGAAGGACGTCTGCCAGGTTTTGCGTCCTTTTGATTATTCCACGCGGATGGCAAGTGCAGATGATGCACTAGTCAGCATGACTGTCCCCCTTATCTGCCTGCTTCAGCAAACTTTGCAAGGGTTAAGGGATGATGTCGTGGAAGAGGTGGAGGATGAGGAGTCACCTTTTCCATCAGCTTCTGGAGAGTCAGCGCCACGTGGTTCCTCACAAAGGGGTACGCAGGGGCCAATTTGTGAGGAGGATGAGGAGGAGTCAATGGAGGAGGAAGAGCTCCGTCCAGAGGAGGGAGCGACACAATTGTCCAGTGGTCAGTGTGTACAGCGAGGGTGGGGTGATGACGAGCGGGCAGAGATCATGTCTCAAGCAGGGGACAGCGTTTCTGGGCAAGTTGGCACTCTGCAGCACATGGTGGATTTCATGCTGCAGTGCCTGAGAAACGACCGCCGCATCGACCACATTCTCAACATGCCTGATTATTGGGTGTTCACCCTCCTCGATCCTCGCTACCGGGACAACGTCCAAAGCCTCATCCCAGCATTGACCCGGGAGCGTAAATTGCGGGAGTACCACGACACACTGGTGAATTCCATCATCTTCTCCTGTCCAACTGAGAGGAGTGCTGCTAGTGCTTTACAAAGTAGCTCAGTGCGTCGAGGCAGTGGGGGAGGCTCTGCCCAAAGAGGGAGCAGAAGCAGTGCCTCTGCCCAAGGCAAGCCCAGTATGGCACAACTCTGGCACACTTGTGTGTGCCCGCCCCAAATGTCTACACCATCACCGGCAGCTCCAGTCAGCAGGAGGCAACGGTTCCGTCAGATGGTGACAGACTACATGGCTTGCCCTCTTACTGTACTCCCAGACTGCTCTTCCCCGTTCAAGTTTTGGGTCTCTAAGCTGGATACATGGCCAGAGCTAAGCCAGTATGCATTGGAGGTGCTGGCTTGCCCTGCGGCTAGTGTCTTATCGGAACGTGTCTTTAGTGCCACAGGTGGTGTACTAACAGACCGTCGCATGCGACTGTCCTCCGATAACGTTGACCGGCTTACTTTCGTTGACCAGGCACGCGGTGGAGTTACAGAAACAGACTGAAGATGTAGGCCAACCAACAGCGGCAGCTACCACCTCTTCAGCTCATGTTGCCTCTTCCTCCAGCTCACGCACAGCTGGTTTGGCTTCCTCCCAGGATCGCCATGGAAGAACCTCTGGCACTGTTGTCCAGAGACCTTGTGTAATTCCACCCACAGCACCACCTTCCCAGTCATCCTCACACTCCCAGTCTACTCTACAGCCATCGGTAGTACAGGCATGGGAGAAAAGGCGGGCATTCTCGGCCAACCACCCCCGAGCACAGGCTCTGAATGCAGGCATTGCCAAACTGTTGTCCCTGGAAATGCTCTCGTTCAGGCTGGTGGAGACTGACAGCTTCAGTGACTTGATGGCATTGGCAGTCCCACAGTACAAGGTGCCCAGCCGCTTTTACTTCAGCAGGCAAGCTGTCGCTGCCCTGCACAGGCATGTTGAGGGAAACATAAAACATGCGCTACTGAACGCTGTCAGTAGCAAGGTCCACCTCACCACCGATGCGTGGACCAGTCAGCATCGACAGGGGCGATACGTTTCCCTCACTGCTTATTGGATTAATGTTGTTGAGCCAGGTACAGATCGTGCGAGTGGCGCAGGACGTGTCCTGCCCACTCCAAGGATTGCAGGAATCCAGTCTGTACGCATTGACTCCTCCTCTTACACAAGTTCCTCAGAATCAACTCTGCAGGAGCCGTCACAGTCCACCTCCACATGGACCCGTGAACGTTTACCTATGACCGACATGAGCACAGCCGTGGCCAAACGTCAGCAGGCCATCTTGAAACTAGTTTCATTGGGGAATCGAAGCCACACAGCGCAGGAGCTCTGGAATGCCATCAAGCAGGAGAGCGATGTGTGGTTACTGCCAGCGAATCTCCAGCCAGGCATGGTAGTGTGTGACAATGGCCGAAATCTGGTGGCAGCTTTGGCCCTTGGAAACCTCCCTCACATCCCATGTCTGGCACATGTGCTCAATTTGGTTGTGCAGAGTTTTCTGAGGGACTATCCGGATCTTGATGCCCTGCTGCACAAGGTCCGCCTAGAGTGTGCTCACTTGCGGCGTTCCAGCTTGGCCAGATCCCGCATTGCTGCTCTGCAGCGCCGATTCCGCCTTCCGGAACACCGCATCATATGTGACCTACCTACCCGGTGGAATTCCACGTTACATATGTTGGAGCGGTTGTGTGAGCAGCAGCAAGCAGTTATGGAGTACCAGCTGCATCAGGCGCAAAGAAGTCGCAGTCAGCGCCGATCAGACTTCACAACCACAGAGTGGGCCACTATGAAGGACGTCTGCCAGGTTTTGCGTCCTTTTGATTATTCCACGCGGATGGCAAGTGCAGATGATGCACTAGTCAGCATGACTGTCCCCCTTATCTGCCTGCTTCAGCAAACTTTGCAAGGGTTAAGGGATGATGTCGTGGAAGAGGTGGAGGATGAGGAGTCACCTTTTCCATCAGCTTCTGGAGAGTCAGCGCCACGTGGTTCCTCACAAAGGGGTACGCAGGGGCCAATTTGTGAGGAGGATGAGGAGGAGTCAATGGAGGAGGAAGAGCTCCGTCCAGAGGAGGGAGCGACACAATTGTCCAGTGGTCAGTGTGTACAGCGAGGGTGGGGTGATGACGAGCGGGCAGAGATCATGTCTCAAGCAGGGGACAGCGTTTCTGGGCAAGTTGGCACTCTGCAGCACATGGTGGATTTCATGCTGCAGTGCCTGAGAAACGACCGCCGCATCGACCACATTCTCAACATGCCTGATTATTGGGTGTTCACCCTCCTCGATCCTCGCTACCGGGACAACGTCCAAAGCCTCATCCCAGCATTGACCCGGGAGCGTAAATTGCGGGAGTACCACGACACACTGGTGAATTCCATCATCTTCTCCTGTCCAACTGAGAGGAGTGCTGCTAGTGCTTTACAAAGTAGCTCAGTGCGTCGAGGCAGTGGGGGAGGCTCTGCCCAAAGAGGGAGCAGAAGCAGTGCCTCTGCCCAAGGCAAGCCCAGTATGGCACAACTCTGGCACACTTGTGTGTGCCCGCCCCAAATGTCTACACCATCACCGGCAGCTCCAGTCAGCAGGAGGCAACGGTTCCGTCAGATGGTGACAGACTACATGGCTTGCCCTCTTACTGTACTCCCAGACTGCTCTTCCCCGTTCAAGTTTTGGGTCTCTAAGCTGGATACATGGCCAGAGCTAAGCCAGTATGCATTGGAGGTGCTGGCTTGCCCTGCGGCTAGTGTCTTATCGGAACGTGTCTTTAGTGCCACAGGTGGTGTACTAACAGACCGTCGCATGCGACTGTCCTCCGATAACGTTGACCGGCTTACTTTCCTGAAAATGAACCAGGCCTGGATCTCGCAGGAATTTGCCACTCCTCTGCCTGATTAAGTAATTGGGTGTCATCCAGGTCTCCTGCTGTGTTCATCTTTCTACCACCTGAACTACTATTCCTGGGCTCCAACACCGCCAGTTGCGGCTCAGAAGTGCAGGCTGCACAGTAAAAACATACGACCCAGTGTTATTGGGTTTCAGTAACGTCAGCTGATCCCCAGCTGTGTAGCCGGCAATGTGTCCTGCGACCGCCACGCTGACACAACAACCTAAATGTAAGGGAACCTGTCCCCCCCCCCGTCGTTTGTTACTGAAAGAGCCATCTTGTGCAGCAGTAATGCTGCACAAGGAAAAGGTAGCTCTTTTGGTTTAGCTCCTTGCACACGCAGAACTTAACACTTATAAAATGTGTTCACTGATACCGTTATACCGTCCCGGAGCTGGGACTTTCCTTCGTAATGTGACGCAGCACAGCCGTCATTCCTACCCCCTTGGTGCCATGCGCTGCCTCCTCAGCGTTGTTTTAAGCTGTCACGGAGCCTGCGCTGTTCTGTTATCCCTTGGGCATGCCCTATTTGCGCTGCCTGTCTTCTGACATAATTTGGTGTCAGGCTGGCTGCGCCTGTGCGGCCGCGCTGCCCGAGATCCCGCCTCGCAGTGTCTTCTGATTGAGTCACACTGCGGGCCTGGGATCCATGGGCATGCGCAGTGCATATCTTCCCCTCAGGCTCTCGCTCATTTCCCTCCGCCTTCTTTAGACTGTGAGCCGTCAGCTGATCCCTAATAGCATGCCACGGCCGTGACACCGCACAGTCTGAAGAAGAGGGAAGGAGGGGAGTGAGAGTCGAGTATATGCACTGTGCATGCCCATGGATCCAAGGCCCGCAGTGGGATTACGTTAGACGAGACTGCGAGGTGGGATCTGGAGCAGCGTGGACGCACAGGCACTGACAGCCTGACACCAAATTATGTCAGAAGACAGGCAGCGCTAATTGGGCATGGCCAAGGGCTAACAGAACAGTGCAGGCTCCGTGACAGCTTAAAACAACGCTGAGGAGGCAGCGCACGGCACCAAGGGGATAGGAATGACAGCTGTGCTGTGTCCCATTGCGAAGGAAATTCGCACCTCCGGGACGGTTGAACGGTATAAGGGGACACATTTTTAGTGTTTACTTCAGTGTTTGCAAGGAGCATAATTAAAAGAGCAACCTTTTCCTTTTGCATCGTTAGTGCTGCACAAGATGGCTCTTTCAGCTACAAACGTCTTGGGGGGGGGGGGTTAAAGGTTCCCTTTCAACTTGCTCCAATCAGGCTTCGGCCTACACTCTGTTCCTCTGCTCCTCCTGCTGACCCTGGGCTCTAACACCGCCAGTTGGTGCCTGGAAGTGCTGTGTGCACAGTTAACAGTCGCTCCTCTGTTATTGGGGTTCAGTAACGTCAGCTGATCCCCAGCTGTGTGTGCGGCAATACCTCCAATCTGCTCCTCCTGCTGTCCCTGGGCTCTAACACCGCCAGTTGGTGCCTGGAAGTGCTGTGTGCACAGTTAACAGTCGCTCCTCTGTTATTGGGGTTCAGTAACGTCAGCTGATCCCCAGCTGTGTATCCGGCAACGTGTCATGCGACCGCCACGCTGGCACAACTAAAATGTAAGGGGACCTGCCCCCCCCCTCCTAGGCGTTTGTTACTGAAAGAGCCACCATGTGCAGCACTAATACTGCACAAGGGAAAGGTCGCTCTTGAAATTATGCTCCTTGCAAACGCTGAACTACACACTCATGTAATGTGTCCCCTCACACCGTCCAACCGTCCCGGAGGTGGGACTTTCCTTTGTAATGTGACGCAGCACAGCCGTCATTGCTACCCCCTTGCCACCGTGCGCTGGCTCCTTAGCGTTGTTTGATTCTGTCATGGACCCTGCGCTGTTATGTTATCCCTTGGCCATGCACAGTTTGCGCTGCCCGTCCTCTGACATCATTTGTTGTCGTCCTGGCTGCGCCTGTGCGTCCACGCTGCCCGAAATCCCACCTCGCAGTGTCGTCTAATATGATCCCACAGTGGGCCTGGTATCCATGGCCATGCGCAGTGCATATAATAGCCTCTCACTCCCCTTCTTCACGCTTCTTCAGACTAGGCGGCGTCAGCTGATCCCTAATAGCATGCCACGGCCGTGACGCCGCACAGTCTGAAGAAGCAGGAAGGAGGTGAGTGAGAGGTGATGATATGCATTGCGCATGCCCATGGATCCCTGGCCCGCAGTGGGACTACATTAGATGACACTGCAAGGTTGGATCTCGGGCAGCTTGGACGCACAGGCACTGCCAGCCTGACACCTACATGATGTCAGAAGACGGGCACCGCTAACTGTGCATGGCCAAGGGATAACATTACAGCGCGGGCTCCGTGACAGAACCAAACAACGTTGAGGAGGTGGCGCACGGCACCAAGGGGGTTGGAATGACGGCTTTGCTGTGTCACATTACAAAGGAAAGTCCCACTTCCGGGACGGTTTGACAGTGTGAGGGGACACATTATATGAGTGTGTACTTCAGCGTTTGCAAGGAGCATAATTTTCGGAGCCACCATTTTCCATGTGCACTATTACTGCTGTACAAGATGGCTCTTTCAGCAACAAATACCTGGGGGGGGGGGTTAAAGGTTCCCTTTCAACTTGCTCCACTGCAGTCTTCGGCCTACACTCTGCTCCTCTTTGATTCCCTGGGTTTCAACACTGTCAGTTGCCACCTGGAAGTGTTGTCTACACAGAAAAAACACTAGGTGATGTGTCAGTGGGGTTCAGCACCGCCAGCTGTTCCCCTGCTGTGTAGTCGGCAACGTGTCCAGCACAAGCCACGCTGGCACAACAGAACAAAAGCTGCCACCAGTGCAGGCTTCGGCCTACACTCTGCTCCTCTCCTCCTCCTGCTGACCCTGGGCTTAAACACCGCTAGTTTTTGCCCGGAAGTGCTAGCTGCACAAATTAATACACCAGCCAATATGTTAGTGGGGTTCAGCAACGCCAGCTGTTCCACTGCTGTGTAGCCGGCAACGTGACCTGCAAACGCCACGCAGGCACATGAACTGAAATTAAAGGGAACCTGGCCCCACACCCCCAGGTGTTTCTATGTATAACAGCCACCTAGTACAGCAGTACTGCTGCATTTGTACAAGGTGGCTGATTTTTTATCCTTGCCAACGTAGAATTAAACACGTAAAATATGTGTCTCATTACAGACCATTACAATGTCCCTGAGGTGTGACTTTCCTTTTTAATGACACGCACCACCCCCCTTGGTAGCGCTGCCCGTCTTCTGACATCATTGGTTGGCTGCCTGTGCCTGTGTGTCCGCCCTGCCCGACACAACCCCCCTCGTTGTCTCATATATTTTGGCTGCGAGGGTGTGATTGATGGGCATGAGCAGTGCATATGTTCGCCTGTCTTAACTCATCTCCTTCCGCCTTCTTCAGACTGTGCGGCCTCCTGGCCGTGGTAGGCGATAAGGGATCAGCTGAGGCCGCCCAGTCTGAAGCAGGTGTAAGGACATGTGTGAGCGGCAAACATATTTACTGCACAAGGCCACGAATCCCAGCCATGCAGTGTGATTTTTTGAAAACACACTGTGGGCCTGGGATTCATATCCATTGCTAACCGCAACGGCCAACATGAAATGAGGTGAGAAGACAGGCAGCGCTCACAGCGCATGGCCAAGGGATCACAATAGCGCAGACTCCTGTACAGCTAATAACAACGCTCAGGAATCTGCGCCCAGCACCTAGGTGTAAATTTTGACACCTGTGCTGCGTCTCCTTAAAAAGACAAGTCATGCCTCCACTACTGTTTGACAGTATAATGGGCTAAATAGTGTACGTGTTTTATTCAGCGTGTGCAAGGAGCAAACTAAATAGAGCAACCTTTTACTTGTGCAGCATTAATGCTGCACAAGGTGTGGCTCTTGTACCTTGCAACACCTGAGGGGGGGTTAAAGGTTACCTTTGAAATTGGTTCAACTAGGCTTCGTCCTACACTCTGCTCCTCTCCTCCTCCTGCTGACCCTGGGCTCTAACACCGCTAGTTTTTGCCCGGAAATGCGAGCTTCACAGAGAAAAACAACAGCCAATGTGTTAGTGGGGTTCAGCACCGCCAGCTGTTCCCCTGCTGTGTAGCCGGCATCGTGTCCAGCACAAGCCACGCTGGCACAACCGACCAAAAGCTGCCACCAGTGCAGGCTTCGGCCTACACTTTGCTCCTCTCCTCCTCCTGCTGACCCTGGGCTCTAACACCGCTAGTTTTTGCCCGGAAATGCGAGCTTCACAGAGGAAAACAACAGCCAATGTGTTAGTGGGGTTCAGCACCGCCAGCTGTTCCCCTGCTGTGTAGCCGGCAACGTGACCTGCAAACGCCACGCAGGCACATGAACTGAAATTGAAGTGAGCCTGCCCCCCACCCCCAGGTGTTTCTATGTATAACAGCCACCTTGTACAGCAGTACTGCTGCATTTGTACAAGGTGGCTGACTTTTTCTCCTTGCCCACGTGGAACTCAACACGTACAAAATGTGTCTCATTAGAGACCATTACAATGTCCCTGAGGTGTGACTTTCCTTTTTAATGACACGCAGCACCCCCATTGTTAGCGCTGCCCGTCTTCAGACATCATTGGTTGGCTGGCTGTGCATGTGCGTCCGCCCTGCCCGACACAACGCCCCTCGTTGTCTCATATATTTTGACTGCGAGGGTGTGATTGATGGGCACGAGCAGTGCATATGTTCGCCTGTCTTCACTCCCCTCCTTCCGCCTTCTTCAGACTGTGCGGCCTCATGGCCGTGGCAGGCAATAAGGGATCAGCTGAGGCCGCCCAGTCTGAGGCAGGTGTAAGGACATGTGTGAGCGGCGAACATATTTACTGCACAAGGCCACGAATCCCAGCACCGCAGTGTGACTTTATGGAAAGGCACTGTGGGTCTGGGATTTATGGCCATCGTTAACCGAACCGGCCAACATGAAATGAGGTCATAAGACGGCCTGCACTAACAGGGTATTGCCAAGGGATAACACAAGAGCGCACTCTCCTGTACTGCAAATAACAACGGTAAGGAGTCTGCGCCCAGCACCTAGGTGTAAATTTTGACAACTGTGCTGCGTCTTCTTCAAAAGAAAAGTCACGCCTCCACTACTGTTTGACAGTATAATGGGCTAAATAGTGTACGTGTTTTATTCAGCGTGTGCAAGGAGCAAAATGAAGAGAGCAACCTTTGACTTGTGCAGCATTAATGCTGTTCAAGGTGTTGCTCTTGTAGCTTGCAACACCTGAGGGGGGGTTAAAGGTTACCTTTGAAATTGGTTCAACTAGGCTTTGGCCTACACTTTGCTCCTCTCCTCCTCCTGCTGACCCTGGGCTCTAACACCGCTAGTTTTTGCCCTGAAGTGCTAGCTGCACAGAGAAAAACAACAGCCAATGTGTTAGTGGGGTTCAGCACCGCCAGCTGTTCCCCTGCTGTGTAGCCGGCATCGTGTCCAGCACAAGCCACGCTGGCACAACCGACCAAAAGCTGCCACCAGTGGAGGCTTCGGCCTACACTCTGCTCATCTCCTCCTCCTGCTGACCCTGGGCTCTAACACCGCTAGTTTTTGCCCGGAATTGCTAGCTGCACAGAGAAAAACACCAGCCAATGTGTTAGTGGGGTTCAGCACCGCCAGCTGTTCCCCTGCTGTGTAGCTTGCAACGTGACCTGCAAACGCCACGCAGGCACATGAACTGAAATTGAAGGGAGCTTGCCCCCCACCCCCAGGTGTTTCTATGTATAATAGCCACCTTGTACAGCAGTACTGCTGCATTTGTACAAGGTGGCTGACTTTTTCTCCTTGCCCACGTGGAACTCAACACGTACAAAATGTGTCTCATTGAGACCATTCAACTGTCCCTGAGGTGTGACTTTCCTTTCTAATGATACGCAGCACCACCCTTGGTAGCGCTGCCCGTCTTCTGACATCATTGGTTGGCTGCCTGTGCCTGTGCGTCCGCCCTGCCCAACACAACGCCCCTCGTTGTCTCATATATTTTGGCTGCGAGGGTGTTATTGATGGGCATGTGCAGTGCATATGTTCGCCTGTCTTAACTCATCTCCTTCCGCCTTCTTCAGACTGTGCGGCCTCATGGCCGCGGCATGCGATAAGGGATCAGTTGAAGCCGTCCAGTCTGAAGCAGGTGTAAGGACATGTGTGAGCGGCAAACATATTAACTGCACAAGGGCACGAATCCCAGCCACGCAGTGTGATTTTTTCCAAACACACTGTGGGTCTGGGATTCATGTCCACCGCTAACCGCATCGGCCAACATGAAATGAGGTCAGAAGACAGGAAGTGCTCACAGCGCATGGCCAAGGGATAACAAGAGCGCAGACTCCTGTACAGCAAATAACAACGCTCAGGAAGCTGCGCCCATGCACCAAGGTGTTATTTTCGACACCTGGGCTGCTTTTCTTTAAAAAGACAAGTCACGCCTCCACTACTGTTTTACAGTAGAATGGGCTAAATAGTGTACGTGTTTTATTCAGCGTGTGCAAGGAGCAAAATTAATAGAGCAACCTTTTACTTGTGCAGCATTAATGCTGCACGAGGTGTGGCTCTTGTACCTTGCAACACCTAAGGGGGGTTAAAGGTTACCTTTGAAATTGGTTCAACTAGGCTTCGGCCTACACTCTGCTCCTCTCCTCCTCCTGCTGACCCTGGGCTCTAACACCGCCAGTTTTTGCCCGGACGTGCTAGCTGCACAGAGAAAAACACCAGCCAATGTGTTAGTGGGGTTCAGCACCGCCAGCTGTTCCCCTGCTGTGTAGCCGGCAACGTGACCTGCAAACGCCACGCAGGCACATGAACTGAAATTAAAGGGACCCTGCCACCCACCCCAAGGTGTTTCTATGTATAACAGCCACCTTGTACAGCAGTACTGCTGCATTTGAACAAGGTGGCTGACTTTGTCTACTTGCCCACGTTTAATTAAACACGTAAAAAATGTGTCTCATTACAGACCATTACAATGTCCCTGAGGTGTGACTTTCCTTTTTAATGACACGCAGCACCCCCCTTGCTAGCGCTGCCCGTCTTCTGACATCTTTGGTTGGCTGGCTGCGGCTGTGCGTCCGCCCTGCCTGAAACCACGCTCCTCGTTGTCTTACTTATTTTGACTGCGAGGGTGTGATTGATGGGCATGAGCAGTGGATATCTTCGCCTGTCTTTACTCATCTCCTTCCGCCTTCTTCAGAATGTGCGGCCTCATGGCCGCGGCATGCGAGAAGGGATCAGATGAGGCCGCCCAGTCTGATGCAGGTGTAAGGACATGAGGGACAGGCGACAAAATTTACTGCGCAAGGTCACGAATCCCAGCTCTGCAGTGTGACTTTATTAAAAGACACTGCGGGTCTGGGTTTCATGGCCATCGCTAACCGCATCGGCCAACATGAAATGAGGTGAGAAGACAGGCATCGCTCACAGCGCATGGCCAAGGGATAACAAGAGCGCTGACTCCTGTACAGCAAATAACAACGCTCAGGAATCTGCGCCCAGCACCTAGGTGTAAATTTTGACACCTGTGCTGCATCTCCTTAAAAAGACAAGTCACGCCTCCACTACTGTTTGACAGTATAATGGGCTAAATAGTGTACGTGTTTTATTCAGCGTGTACAAGGAGCAAACTAAATAGAGCAACCTTTTACTTGTGCAGCATTAATGCTGCACAAGGTGTGGCTCTTGTACCTTGCAACACCTGAGGGGGGGTTAAAGGTTACCTTTGAAATTGGTTCAACTAGGCTTCGGCCTACACTCTGCTCCTCTCCTCCTCCTGCTGACCCTGGGCTCTAACACCACCAGTTTTTGCCCGGACGTGCTAGCTGCACAGAGAAAAACACCAGCCAATGTGTTAGTGGGGTTCAGCACCGCCAGCTGTTCCCCAGCTGTGTAGCCGGCAACGTGACCTGCAAACGCCACGCAGGCACAACAGAACAAAAGCTGCCACCAGTGCAGGCTTCGGCCTACACTCTGCTCCTCTCCTCCTCCTGCTGACCGTGGGCTCATAACACCGCCAGTTTTAGCCTGGAAGTGCTAGCTGCACAGAGAAAAACACCAGCCAATGTGTCAGTGGGGTTCAGCACCGCCAGCTGTTCCCCAGCTGTGTAGCCGGCAACGTGCCCTGCAAACGCCATGCAGGCACATGAACTGAAATTGAAGGGAGCCTGCCCCCCACCCCCAGGTGTTTCTATGTATAACAGCCACCTTGTTCAGCAGTACTGCTGCATTTGTACAAGGTGGCTGACTTTTTCTCCTTGCCCACGTGGAACTCAACACGTACAAAATGTGTCTCATTGAGACCATTGCACTGTCCCTGAGGTGTGACTTTCCTTTGTAATGATACGCAGCACCCCCCTTGGTAGCGCTTCCCGTCTTTTGACATCATGGTTAGCTGGCTGCGCCTGTGCATCCGCCCTGCGTGAAACAACGCCCCTCGTTGTCTTATTTATTTTGTCAGCGAGGGTGTGGTTTATGGGCACTTGCAGTGCATATGTTCGCCTGTCGTCACTCATCTCCTTCCGCCTTCTTCAGACTGTGCGGCCTCATGGCCGCGGCATGCGAAAAGGGATCAGCAGAGGCCGCCCAGTCTGAAGCAGGTGTAAGGACGTGTGTGAGCGTCGAAAATATTTACTGCTCAAGGCCACGAATCCCAGCACCGCAGTGTGACTTTATGAAAAGGCAGTGTGGGTCTGGGATTTATGGCCATCGTTAACCGCAGCGGCCAACATGAAATGAGGTCATAAGACGGGCAGCACTAACAGGGCATTGCCAAGGGATAACACAAGAGCGCAGACTCCTGTACAGCAAAAAACAACGCTCAGGAGGCTGCGCCAAGCACAAAGGCGTTATTTGGGACACCTATGCTGCGTGTCCTTAAAAATACAAGTCACGCCTCAACTACAGTTTGACTGTAGAATGGGCTAAATTGTGTACGTGTTTTATTCAGCGTGTACAAGGAGCAAACTAAATAGAGCAACCTTTTACTTGTGCAGCATTAATGCTGCACAAGGTGTGGCTCTTGTACTTTGTAACACCTGAGGGGGGTTTAAAGGTTACCTTTGAAATTGGTTCAACTAGGCTTCGGCCTACACTCTGCTCCTCTCCTCCTCCTGCTGACCCTGGGCTGTAACAACGCTAGTTTTTGCCCGGAAGTGCTAGCTGTACAGAGAAAAACACCAGCCAATGTGTTAGTGGGGTTCAGCATCGCCTGCTGTTCCCCCACTGTGTAGCCGGCAAAGTGTCCTGCAAACGCAACGCAGACACAAAGCTGACTCCAGTGCAGGCTTCGGCCTACACTCTGCTCCCCCTGCTTACCCTTTGCTCCAACACCGCTAGTTGGGGCTGTAGGAAGACAATCTTTGATAGGCAACGCATTCGGGTTCCAGCACCGCCAGCTGGTTCTCGGCAGTGTTTTTGTCACAGGTACTCCCTCATGCCAAACCTGGTTTCAGCACCGTCAGCTGTTTCCGGGTTGTGTCAAGCTCACTGAGACGCCTATGCTTGCCCCGTCGTGGTGCGGTCGGGTTAGCCAACTCCAGGGTGCCTCCAGTTTAGGAGCTTCCTATGTGGGCTGCGTGAACTGGTAGTCAAGGCTGGTTCTGTAGTGCCAGTAGGCCCAGCTCCCCCTGTAGGACTGTTGGGGTTCGGTAACTGCGGCTGCCTCGCGGCCTAGCTGTTCTCTCCTCTCCTGTGGGCCTTGGGGTCCACCACCTGGTTCCAGCACAGTCAGCTGGTTCCGGGCCGAGCCTTTGGCTTAGGTGCCTGCTCCTGGGTATCCGAGTTCCGCCAACGTCAGGCGGTCCTTGGTAGTGCTTTTAAGCGCGGGCACCTACAGCTTAGTAACCGGGTTCCAGCACCGTCAGCTGGTCCTCGGTCGTGCCATTGGCTCTTGCACACTGGGGCAACGCATCTGGGTTCCAGCACCGCCAGCTGGTTCTCGGCAGTGTTTTTGTCACAGGTACTCCCTTGTGCCAAACCTGGTTTCAGCACCGTCAGCTGTTTCCGGGTTGTGTCAAGCTCACTGAGACGCCTATGCTTGCCCCGTCGTGGTGCGGTCGGGTTAGCCAACTCCAGGGTGCCTCCAGTTTAGGAGCTTCCTATGTGGGCTGCGTGAACTGGTAGTCAAGGCTGGTTCTGTAGTGCCAGTAGGCCCAGCTCCCCCTGTAGGACTGTTGGGGTTCGGTAACTGCGGCTGCCTCGCGGCCTAGCTGTTCTCTCCTCTCCTGTGGGCCTTGGGGTCCACCACCTGGTTCCAGCACCGTCAGCTGGTTCCGGGCCGAGCCTTTGGCTTAGGTGCCTCCTCCTGGGTATCCGAGTTCCGCCAACGTCAGGCGGTCCTTGGTAGTGCTTTTAAGCGCGGGCACCTACAGCTTAGTAACCGGGTTCCAGCACCGTCAGCTGGTCCTCGGTCGTGCCATTGGCTCTTGCACACTGGGGCAACGCATCTGGGTTCCAGCACCGCCAGCTGGTTCTCGGCAGTGTTTTTGTCACAGGTACTCCCTCGTGCCAAACCTGGTTTCAGCACCGTCAGCTGTTTCCGGGTTGTGTCAAGCTCACTGAGACGCCTATGCTTGCCCCGTCGTGGTGCGGTCGGGTTAGCCAACTCCAGGGTGCCTCCAGTTTAGGAGCTTCCTATGTGGGCTGCGTGAACTGGTAGTCAAGGCTGGTTCTGTAGTGCCAGTAGGCCCAGCTCCCCCTGTAGGACTGTTGGGGTTCGGTAACTGCGGCTGCCTCGCGGCCTAGCTGTTCTCTCCTCTCCTGTGGGCCTTGGGGTCCACCACCTGGTTCCAGCACCATCAGCTGGTTCCGGGCCGAGCCTTTGGCTTAGGTGCCTCCTCCTGGGTATCCGAGTTCCGCCAACGTCAGGCGGTCCTTGGTAGTGCTTTTAAGCGCGGGCACCTACAGCTTAGTAACCGGGTTCCAGCACCGTCAGCTGGTCCTCGGTCGTGCCATTGGCTCTTGCACACTGGGGCAACGCATCTGGGTTCCAGCACCGCCAGCTGGTTCTCGGCAGTGTTTTTGTTACAGGTACTCCCTCGTGCCAAACCTGGTTTCAGCACCGTCAGCTGTTTCCGGGTTGTGTCAAGCTCACTGAGATGCCTATGCTTGCCCCGTCGTGGTGCGGTCGGGTTAGCCAACTCCAGGGTGCCTCCAGTTTAGGAGCTTCCTATGTGGGCTGCGTGAACTGGTAGTCAAGGCTGGTTCTGTAGTGCCAGTAGGCCCAGCTCCCCCTGTAGGACTGTTGGGGTTCGGTAACTGCGGCTGCCTCGCGGCCTAGCTGTTCTCTCCTCTCCTGTGGGCCTTGGGGTCCACCACCTGGTTCCAGCACCGTCAGCTGGTTCCGGGCCGAGCCTTTGGCTTAGGTGCCTGCTCCTGGGTATCCGAGTTCCGCCAACGTCAGGCGGTCCTTGGTAGTGCTTTTAAGCGCGGGCACCTACAGCTTAGTAACCGGGTTCCAGCACCGTCAGCTGGTCCTCGGTCGTAACATTGGCTCTTGCACACTGGGGCAACGCATCTGGGTTCCAGCACCGCCAGCTGGTTCTCGGCAGTGTTTTTGTCAAAGGTACTCCCTCGTGCCAAACCTGGTTTCAGCACCGTCAGCTGTTTCCGGGTTGTGTCAAGCTCACTGAGACGCCTATGCTTGCCCCGTCGTGGTGCGGTCGGGTTAGCCAACTCCAGGGTGCCTCCAGTTTAGGAGCTTCCTATGTGGGCTGCGTGAACTGGTAGTCAAGGCTGGTTCTGTAGTGCCAGTAGGCCCAGCTCCCCCTGTAGGACTGTTGGGGTTCGGTAACTGCGGCTGCCTCGCGGCCTAGCTGTTCTCTCCTCTCCTGTGGGCCTTGGGGTCCACCACCTGGTTCCAGCACAGTCAGCTGGTTCCGGGCCGAGCCTTTGGCTTAGGTGCCTGCTCCTGGGTATCCGAGTTCCGCCAACGTCAGGCGGTCCTTGGTAGTGCTTTTAAGCGCGGGCACCTACAGCTTAGTAACCGGGTTCCAGCACCGTCAGCTGGTCCTCGGTCGTGCCATTGGCTCTTGCACACTGGGGCAACGCATCTGGGTTCCAGCACCGCCAGCTGGTTCTCGGCAGTGTTTTTGTCACAGGTACTCCCTCGTGCCAAACCTGGTTTCAGCACCGTCAGCTGTTTCCGGGTTGTGTCAAGCTCACTGAGACGCCTATGCTTGCCCCGTCGTGGTGCGGTCGGGTTAGCCAACTCCAGGGTGCCTCCAGTTTAGGAGCTTCCTATGTGGGCTGCGTGAACTGGTAGTCAAGGCTGGTTCTGTAGTGCCAGTAGGCCCAGCTCCCCCTGTAGGACTGTTGGGGTTTGGTAACTGCGGCTGCCTCGCGGCCTAGCTGTTCTCTCCTCTCCTGTGGGCCTTGGGGTCCACCACCTGGTTCCAGCACCGTCAGCTGGTTCTCGGCAGTGTCTTTTGCTCTTGTACCTTCTGCTCCCCATCCTGGTTCCAGTACCGTCAGCTAGTTCCGGGCAGAGCCTTTGGCTTAGGTGCCTCCTTCTGGGTATCCAAGTTCCACCAACATCAGGTGGTCCTTGGTAGTGCTTTCAGGCACGGGTACCTCCTGCTTAGTAACCGGGTTCCAGTAACGTCAGCTGGTCCTCGGTAGTTCCATTGGCTCTTGGACCTTCGGCTACCCATCCGGGTTCCAGTACCGTCAGCTGGTTCTCAGCAGTGTCTTTTGCTCTTGTACCTTCTGCTCCCCATCCTGGTTCCAGTACCGTCAGCTGGTTCCGGGCAGAGCCTTTGGCTTAGGTGCCTCCTTCTGGGTATCCGAGTTCCGCCAACGTCAGGCGGTCCTTGGTAGTGCTTTTTAGCACGGGTACCTCCTGCTTAGTAACCGGGTTCCAGTAACGTCAGCTGGTCCTCGGTAGTTGCATAGGCTCTTGAACCTTCGGGTAGCCATCCGAGTTCCAGTTCCATCATCTGGTTCTTGGCATTTTCTCAGCCTTCTTGTACCTTCTGCTACATTTCCAAGTTGAAGACCCTAAAGTCGACGACCCGGAAGACCACCCCGATGACGACAACGACAACCCGGAAGACCACCCCGATGACGACGGCGGAGACGACGACGGCGGAGACGACGACGGTGGAGATGACGACACTGGAGACGACGACATGGAAGACCGAGAAGCAGAAGAACAAGAGGCTGCAGAACAAAGAGCAGAAGAACATTAAGCATAACACTTAATATCAGAGCAAAAGATATTATCTCAATTATATGCAGAAGAAGACTAAGCAGTGTATGGGGGTGAGTCCGTTCCTCCTCGTGGTGCCCCTGGATAAAGCCTGATGCTGCAGGCCAAACTGAACGCGGACAAATGTAACTTTTGTGACTGGCAGAACGGAAGGTGTAATCTTCCAACTTTTATAGATAACAACTACGGGAATGCCTGTCACAAATGAGAATATGATGAAGAAGTAGAATAGGAAGAATAATACAGTTGAATAAAATGAATATGTAGAATAGGAAGAATAATAATAGTTGAATAAAATGAATATGAAGAATGTAATAAAAAAAAAAAAAAGGTAAAGGATGAAGAAGAAGATGAATAAGGTGAAGAAGAAGTTGATGTCAAAGATGCTGATGATAATGAAGATGAAAGTGTGGGAAAAGTAAAAAAAAAAGAAGGGGAAGGGCGTGGAATAGTGAAACATCAATATCTGACAAAATAAAAAAAATATTTACATAGTCAATATCTTTGTCACTCCGAACGTCTTTAAAAAAAAAAAAAAAAAACATGCTATTCTATTTGATTGGGCTAAACCTCTATGACTTTAATGTCTCCGCCACCTCCCCAAATACATCCTGCATTATTCTTAGTTGCAGGAAAAAACAAAATCCAGCTCACCATACCGACATTCCCAAGGGCTCGGAGCACGGAACCGCTGTGTCAGGGCGTGGACGAACTTCATGATTAAGGGTACTTAGTCACCGGAAACGCGTTGACCTTGTTTTTATAATTTTTTCTGTATGCTGATGTTTTGTCCTTTCACTATATTTTAAGTGAAATAAATTATGGATTTTTCACTATTTCGTTGAGCTGGATCTCCTTCTCTTTATTATTCTTAGTTGTTTTCCTTCATGTAGAATGAACCTACAAGGAAAGAAAGGGTTTATTTTAATTCCGATATTTTGGTCCCATTGACTTGCATTGGGATCGGGTATCGGTATCGGCGATATCCGATATTTTTTGAATATCGGCCGATCCTATCCGATACCGATACTTTCCGATATCGGAAGGTATCGCTCAACACTAGTGGCGACCCTCAGGACTGGGCATTTTCTCTTGCGTCAGGAGATCCTGCATTAAGTAATATCGATGCGTTTTTTCTGGCTCTCGGATTGCTGTACGATGAACCTAATTCAGTGGATCAGGCAGAGAAAAATTTGCTGGCTCTGTGTCAGGGTCAGGATGAGATAGAGGTATATTGTCAGAAATTTAGAAAGTGGTCCGTACTCACTCAATGGAATGAAGGTGCGCTCGCAGCTATTTTCAGAAAGGGTCTCTCTGAAGCCCTTAAAGATGTCATGGTGGGATTTCCTATGCCTGCTGGTCTGAATGAGTCTATGTCTTTGGCCATTCAGATCGGTCGACGCTTGCATGAGCGTAAATCTGTGCACCATTTGGCGGTATTACCTGAGCTTAAACCTGAGCCTATGCAGTGCGATAGGACTTTGACCAGAGTTGAACGGCAAGAACACAGACGTCTGAATGGGCTGTGTTTCTACTGTGGTGATTCCACTCATGCTATCTCTGATTGTCGTAAGCGCACTAAGCAGTTCGCTAGGTCTGCCACCATTGGTACGGTACAGTCAAAATTTCTTCTGTCCGTTACCTTGATCTGCTCTTTGACATCGTTTTCTGTCATGGCATTTGTGGATTCAGGCGCTGCCCTGAATTTGCTGGACTTGGAGTATGCTAGGCGTTGTGGGTTTTTCTTGGAGCCCTTGCAGTGTCCTATTCCATTGAGAGGAATTGATGCTAAGCCTTTGGCCAAGAATAAGCCTCAGTACTGGACCCAGCTGACCATGTGCATGGCTCCTGCACATCAGGAGGTTATTCGCTTTCTGGTGTTGCATAATCTGCATGATGTGGTCGTGTTGGGGTTGCCATGGCTACAAGTCCATAATCCAGTATTAGATTGGAAATCCATGTCTGTGTCCAGCTGGGGTTGTCAGGGGGTACATGGTGATGTCCCATTCCTGACTATTTCGTCATCCACCCCTTCTGAGGTTCTAGAGTTCTTGTCTGATTACCGGGATGTATTTGATGAGCCCAAGTCCGATACCCTACCTCCGCATAGGGATTGTGATTGTGCTATCGATTTGATTCCTGGTAGTAAATTCCCAAAAGGTTGACTGTTTAATTTATCTGTGCCTGAGCACGCCGCTATGCGGAGTTATGTGAAGGAGTCCTTGGAGAAGGGGCATATTGGCCCGTCATCGTCGCCATTGGGAGCAGGGTTCTTTTTTGTAGCCAAGAAGGATGGTTCGCTGAGACCTTGTATAGATTACCGCCTTCTAAATAAGATCACGGTTAAATTTCAGTACCCCTTGCCGTTGTTATCTGATTTGTTTGCTCGGATTAAGGGGGCTAGCTGGTTCACCAAGATACATCTTTGTGGTGCGTATAATCTTGTGCGTATTAAGCGAGGCGATGAATGGAAAACTGCATTTAATACGCCCGAGGGCCATTTTGAGTATCTAGTAATGCCATTCGGACTTGCCAATGCTCCATCAGTGTTTCAGTCCTTTATGCATGACATCTTCCGAGAGTACCTGGATAAATTCCTCATTGTGTACTTGGATGACATTTTGATCTTCTCGGATGATTGGGAGTCTCATGTGAAGCAGGTCAGAACGGTGTTTCAGGTCCTGCGTGCTAATTCTTTGTTTGTGAAGGGATCAAAGTGTCTCTTTGGTGTTCAGAAGGTTTCATTTTTGGGGTTCATCTTTTCCCCTTCTACTATCGAGATGGACCCTGTTAAGGTCCAAGCCATCCATGATTGGACTCAGCCGACATCTCTGAAAAGTCTGCAAAAGTTCCTGGGTTTTACTAATTTTTATCGTCGCTTCATCTGCAATTTTTCTAGTATTGCTAAACCATTGACCAATTTGACCAAGAAGGGTGCTGATTTGGTTAATTGGTCTTCTGCTGCTGTGGAAGCTTTTCAGGAGTTGAAGCGTCGTTTTTGTTCTGCCCCTGTGTTGTGTCAGCCAGATGTTTCTCTTCCGTTCCAGGTCGAGGTTGATGCTTCTGAGATTGGAGCAGGGGCGGTTTTGTCACAGAGAGGTTCTGATTGCTCAGTGATGAAACCATGTGCTTTCTTTTCCAGGAAGTTTTCGCCCGCTGAGCGTAATTATGATGTGGGCAATCGAGAGTTGCTGGCCATGAAGTGGGCATTCGAGGAGTGGCGTCATTGGCTTGAAGGAGCTAAGCATCGCGTGGTGGTATTGACTGATCATAAGAACTTGACTTATCTCGAGTCTGCCAAGAGCTTGAATCCTAGACAGGCCCGTTGGTCGTTATTTTTTGCCCGCTTCGACTTTGTGATTTCGTACCTTCCGGGCTCTAAAAATGTGAAGGCGGATGCTCTGTCTAGGAGTTTTGTGCCCGACTCTCCGGGTTTATCTGAGCCAGCGGGTATCCTCAAGGAAGGAGTCATTGTGTCTGCCATCTCCCCTGATTTGCGGCGGGTGCTGCAAAAATTTCAGGCGAATAAACCTGATCGTTGTCCAGCAGAGAAACTGTTCGTCCCTGATAGGTGGACTAATAAACTTATCTCTGAACTTCATTGTTCGGTGTTGGCTGGTCATCCTGGAATCTTTGGTACCAGAGAGTTAGTGGCTAGATCCTTCTGGTGGCCATCTCTGTCACGGGATGTACGTACTTTTGTGCAGTCCTGTGGGATTTGTGCTAGGGCTAAGCCCTGCTGTTCTCGTGCCAGTGGGTTGCTTTTGCCCTTGCCGGTCCCAAAGAGGCCTTGGACACATATTTCGATGGATTTCATTTCTGACCTTCCCGTTTCTCAAAAGATGTCAGTCATTTGGGTGGTCTGTGATCGCTTTTCTAAAATGGTCCATCTGGTGTCCTTGGCTAAATTGCCTTCCTCCTCTGATTTGGTACCTTTGTTCTTTCAGCATGTGGTTCGGTTGCATGGCATTCCTGAGAATATTGTTTCTGACAGAGGTTCCCAGTTTGTTTCAAGGTTTTGGCGAGCCTTTTGTGGTAGGATGGGCATTGACCTATCCTTTTCCTCGGCTTTCCATCCTCAGACTAATGGCCAGACCGAACGAACCAATCAGACCTTGGAAACATATCTGAGATGTTTTGTTTCTGCAGACCAGGATGATTGGGTGTCCTTTTTGCCGTTGGCTGAGTTCGCCCTTAATAATCGGGCCAGCTCGGCTACCTTGGTTTCTCCATTTTTTTGCAATTCTGGGTTCCATCCTCGTTTCTCTTCAGGACAGGTTGAGTCTTCGGACTGTCCTGGTGTGGATTCTGTGGTGGATAGGTTGCAGCAGATCTGGACTCAGGTAGTGGACAATTTGATCTTGTCCCAGGAGAAAGCTCAACTTTTCGCTAATCGCAGACGCCGTGTGGGTCCCCGACTTCGTGTTGGGGATCTGGTTTGGTTATCTTCTCGTCATATTCCTATGAAGGTTTCCTCTCCTAAATTTAAACCTCGTTTTATTGGTCCGTATAGGATTTCTGAGGTTCTCAATCCTGTGTCTTTTCGTTTGACCCTCCCAGACTCCTTTTCCATACATAATGTATTCCATAGGTCGTTGTTGCGGAGATACGTGGCACCTATGGTTCCATCTGTTGAGCCTCCTGCCCCGGTTTTGGTGGAGGGGGAATTGGAGTATATTGTGGAGAAGATTTTGGATTCTCGTGTTTCTAGACAGAAACTCCAGTATCTGGTTAAATGGAAGGGTTATGCTCAGGAAGATAATTCCTGGGTTTTTGCCTCTGATGTTCATGCTTCCGATCTTGTTCGTGCCTTTCATGCGGCTCATCCTGGTCGGCCTGGGGGCTCTGGTGAGGGTTCGGTGACCCCTCCTCAAGGGGGGGGTACTGTTGTGAATTCTGTGGCTGAATTCACTCCTGTGGTCACAAGTGGTACTGCAGCTTCTGAGCTTCCTCCCTCAGGTGTTCTGGTGAGCTCGTTAACTGCTTCATTACTTAACTCCGCCTGATGCTGCTATCCTTGCTCCTTGTCAATGTTTCAGTGTTGGATCTGAGCTTCTCCTGATTGTTCCTGTGACCTGCTGCTCTGTATAGCTAAGTGCTTTTTGCTTTTTTGTTGCTTTTTTTCTGTCCAGCTTGTCTTTTGTTTTGCTGGAAGCTCTGAGACGCAAAGGGTGTACCGCCGTGCCGTTAGTTCGGCACGGTGGGTTTTTTTGCCCCCTTTGCGTGGTTTTGCTTTAGGGTTTTTTGTAGACTGCAAAGTTCGCTTTACTGTCCTCGCTCTGTCCTAGAATATCGGGCCCCACTTTGCTGAATCTATTTCATCCCTACGTTTTGTCTTTTCATCTTACTCACAGTCATTATATGTGGGGGGCTGCCTTTTCCTTTGGGGAATTTCTCTGGGGCAAGTCAGGCCTATTTTTCTATCTTCAGGCTAGCTAGTTTCTTAGGCTGTGCCGAGTTGCCTAGGTAGTTGTTAGGCGCAATCCACAGCCGCTTTTAGTTGTGTTTAGGATAGGATCAGGTGTGCAGTCTACAGAGTTTCCACGTCTCAGAGCTCGTTCTTGTATTTTTGGGTATTTGTCAGATCACTGTGTGCGCTCTGATCGCTAAGCACACTGTGTTTCTGGATTGCCTTCATAACACCTGTCATTAGCAAACATAACAGGGGGGGTACTGTTGTGAATTCTGTGGCAGAGCTCCCTCCTGTGGTCACAAGTGGTACATCGGCTGATTCTCTCTGTGAGCTTCCGTTGGTGGAGGAAATTGGTACTGCGGCTTCTGAGTTTCCTTCCTCAGGTGATGTGGTGAAGTCGTTAGGTGCTGCTCTATTTAACTCCACCTAGTGCTTTGATCCTGGCCTCCAGTCAATGTTCTAGTATTGGACCTGTTTCCTCCTGGATCGTTCCTGTGGCCTGCTGCTCTGCATAGCTAAGTTCTGCTTTGCTATTTTGTTTGCTGTTTTTTTCTGTCCAGCTTGTCTATTTGTTTTTTCCTGCTTGCTGGAAGCTCTGGGACGCAGAGGGTGTACCTCCGTGCCGTTAGTTCGGTACGGAGGGTCTTTTTGCCCCCTTTGCGTGGTTTTTGTAGGGTTTTGTGTTGACCGCAAAGTTACCTTTCCTATCCTCGCTCTGTTCAGAAAGTCGGGCCTCACTTTGCTAAATCTATTTCATCTCTACGTTTGTCTTTTCATCTTAACTCACAGTCATTATATGTGGGGGCTGCCTTTTCCTTTGGGGTATTTCTCTGAGGCAAGGTAGGCTCATTTTCTATCTTCAGGCTAGCTAGTTTCTTAGGCTGTGCCAAGTTGCATAGGGAGCGTTAGGCGCTATCCACGGCTGCCTCTAGTGTGGTTGGAGAGGATTAGGGATTGCGGTCAGCAAAGTTCCCACGTCTTAGAGCTCGTTCAATGTTTTTGGGTTATTGTCAGGTCACTGTATGTGCTCTGACCTCTATGTCCATTGTGGTACTGAATTACCTTATCATAACATACTCCCTCGGTGTTCCGGCCACCGGATCTGCGCTTCAGATGGAGGCAGCCTGCTTCTAGCTGGTCTCCCACTGATGTTTCACTCCTGTTACTATGACTTCTTTTTTCACTCACTACAGCACAATTCCTTTCGTGCCCTTTCTTAGGAGCTGCCGCATGGGTTGCAGGCGCAGCTCTGTGTCCTTCTTTTCTTCCTCCTCAGACTATAGTCGACCTGGAGACCTTTCTTCGTCTGCCCCCAGCCAGGAACTCTCCTCTCCTCCGACTGACTATCTCCTTCTCCCTCCAGTCAGCTTCTGTCTAACTTCCTAACCAACCCACCAGTTTTACCCTATGTGAAGAGTGGCCTAGTGAACAGAACCCTTAGCTCCCCCTGGTGGACTGGCGTGTGAAGTGTGTGTGTGGCTGTGATACCTGGCAGGCTGAACTCCTTTGGTGCCATCAGACGTAACACCACTTCCCCTGGTGGAAGAACGACATTACTGCAACGACCAGGACTCTGGGGCGCTGCATATTCCCTTATAAACAGCATGTGTTCAGGCTGTCTAACAGCCGTGAATCATGCAGCCACGGAGACTCGCACATAATATATGGGTGTGCCCAAGATACTCGGACAACACCTGAGCATGCTCGGATAAGACGTTATCCGAGCACATTCGCTCATCACTAGTATGAATGTAAAATTTGACTAGCAAAATAGAGGTGAAAAATAAAACATTGATTGCAACATGCACACATTATGAGATAAACAATTAGCATTTAATCTGGATTCAAGAATTTTTTTTATTTTTCTTGAAGGGAGAAAAATTATTTCCCGTTCACAAAAAGGATTGCAAAAATAAACTCAGTACAATCACTTTTGCCTAGCAAGCACATCATCTCATTATTTTTTTCTGTGGCTTGCTGCTACTTTCCAGTGCATTAGGAATGAAGACAAACATAGGTAATTCAAATGCACGTGGACAAATGACAGCCATGCAGCTACACACACTACATCAACTGTAAATCACACTGAGTCTGCTACTGCTGCTGACACCTCAGCTATCTTTTCCTTATTCCTTGAATTTCTGAATTATTCACAGACTACTACACTCATCTTCTGTGCTGCAGTTGTAGGACATATTACTGTCTGGAGTTTGCATCTACAGTTTTTGGACTTTCTGTCTCTAAATCTGAGATGTGAGTTTTGATGTCTCCTTAGTATCTTAAATCACCCCAAAATGGCTACTTCATTCCCTTCCTCAGCTTTTATTATGGCACTGATAATAATTCCCAGCATAGAACTGGGATGCCAAGGGCCCATTATGAATATTGACTTTGGGTTTTTACTGTTCAGCTACTAAATATGCAAGTGTTATATTAACCTCATTCAAAAAATGTACCTATGCTTTTCTATAATAACACATGAGGTAGTTTGTCAAATGTATGATGAGATGCTGTCCTTTTTTTGTAAATAGAAAACAAAGTGTATAATGGAAAATACTGGTTCTATGAGGTAGTGGGAGGCCCACTCTTGCATAGAGGCCTACCACTGGAATAACCTGCTCATCTGTGGACCAGTCCAAGAATGGGCACTCCTGATTGGCTGTGCTTTAATGTGAAATATGATCTCAGCAAGACATTATAGGGAAGCTCCTGAAGTCATGTGAGCCTTCTGTGACTGGTGCAATCTTCTGCAATGTGCAAAATGATGACACACATTTTTTATTTATTTAGTTATTTATTAATTTTGCAAAGAATGCAAATGCAATTTCAAATTGTTCAGAGTCGCGGGGAATGGCACAAATTTGATTCTACTCTCATAATTTCCTTCATCTGTAGTAAACATATGTAATAACTAGGGTTGAGCGTTTTTTACTTTTATAGGATCGGGTCGGGTTTCACGAAACCCGACTTTTTTAAAAGTCGGGTCGAGTGAAATCGGCCGATCCTATAAAAAAGTCGGGGTCAGGGTCGGCGAAACTCGAAACCCAATGCAGTGCATTGGGTTTCCAATGGTTCCCAGGGTCTGAAGGAGAGGAAACTCTCCTTCAGGCCCTGCGATCCATATTTAAGTGTAAAATAAAGAATTAAAATAAAAAATATCGCTATACTCACCCTCGGACGCGCCCTGGTACTAACCGGGAACCTTCCTTCCTTCGAATCAGCGCTTGCAGGACCTTGCGGTGACATCGCGGTTTGTGATTGGTCGCGCGACCGCCCATGTGACCGCTCGCGCGACCAATCACAAGCTGCGACGTCACCGTCACAGGCTGCCGGTTAGTACCAGGGCATGTCAGAGGGTAAGTATAGCGATATTTTTTATTTTAATTCTTTATTTTACACTTAAATATGGATTCCGATACCGATTTCCGATATTGCAAACATATCGGAACTCGGGATCGGAATTCCGATACCAGATTCAGAAGATCGCCGACTTCATGGCCGACCCCACACAGGGGCCAAAAGTCGGCGACTTCTGAAAATGGCCGACCCGTTTCGCTCAACCCTAGTAATAACTTCCAGTGATTTTGCAGGAATACAATATATATTTGGAATGGAACAAAAAGGACATTAAACGTCGAGTATAGTAGACTTGGCGCGTTTAACATGTGATTTGTCAAGCTGGCACCAATAAGTTGTGTTTATGCTAAGCACCAGTTATGGATATGGTATATAGTCACATACTACTTCCCTTCACATGATTGTAATTGCTTTTTTCTCCTGCCAAACTCTTGTATTCTTCATGCATTTACACCTCTGATTAATTCCTTCTTTTTCTATCTTGGATCATGTCTTCCTAGCAACCTCTCAGAATTAATTGATTTGATCATTAGGCAGTCATACATCAACCTTCCCAGAAGATTCCTAGGTAGGACAATGTCAGAAACTCTTTCTAATTAACACAAAAGCAGAAATCACTTCACTGATTTCACGGTGCGACTCAATGTAAAGAACATTAAAACCATTGATCCTTAACCCCTTCATGGATGTTCTTTTTCACCCTCTTATCCTTCCTTTCCTTGAAAACATTGCAGATTTGTTTGCCAAGTTCAAGGAAATTAACACTTATTTGCGATTATCAAAAAAAGATCACTGGGTTGCGTCTTTAAAGAATAGCTTTGTAGCCTGCAATGCAGCAAAATTAAATAAAGCGACAAATTAAGCAATCAATGTGAAAATGTATTACCCTGATTGTGGGAACATTGCCTATGACGTGTGTTTATTTAAGATGTATCTGGAAAATAAAGCTCTTTTTTGCGTTTTTAACTTTAAGTGAAACTTCGTCTTCGATGCACTTTGAAGGTTATGTGTGTAAGTGACCATTCCGAATATGACTCCCGCAATTACTTCTTTTTTGAACTGTTGAATCTCGACATGTTGTGGTCCGTGCTGGCGAAGTTTAGACAAAGGGGCAATTTCCCATAAATAAAGCACTTGTGATCAAAGTAGTATAGAGGGGAATTGCTGTATATGCAATTGCTTCATAAGCTTAGAGTAACGGAAAGAATTTCATATTTTTTACACATATATTGCAAACCATTATTAAATTATATGAAATATTTGCTTTCTCCTGATAGGTGATTTGCTGTTTTGCGTCGTTTTGGTAAAAAAAAAACAATTAGCAAGAATCAGTTACATGTAAACAGTTAACTGTATTTTTACATTTCATGCTGCTAAATCTGTCCTGTTCGGCAGCTCCGTATGCATTCTCCTGGCAAGTTCATGAAGTGTTAGTAAGCATTACAAGGAAGCAATCATTCAGACTTCTATAACAGCCATCTGCAGAAAGCAGTGAAAACCCTTAAATAATACATACTATCAGACTGCAGCCGAGTACATTGAGACAAATACCACGATGCAAAAGGTGTCGCTGGGATTACCAATGACGTGCTAATGGTTGTTCAAGAAATCTCAATGCCTCCTTTTCTCTGACTCACCAGCTCCCTTTGGGGGCTTGGCTAACGTCATTGAGGGACTCAGGGCTACCAACAGATCGCTAACTGTAGGCAAGCCTTATCTGCTCTTCATCTGCATCCTTCTGGTCTTTAAAAAGGACTGAGGTCACTGACAAGTGACTTTTGAGCTTTTTATCAATAGATTCTCTGAAATAGTAATAAACTGTCATTTTCATTTTTTCTTCAGTTTCTATGTATAGCAAGATTTTCATTACAGTTTTGCCTTTTCGACTCTCCCACTCAAAACTGTAAAAACAGCAGAAAAGCAATTACAAAATATGTTTCTCCTTCTGATTCTGAGATTCCTTCTCTTACAAAAGAAACAGAGTGTACAAAATGGAACAATGGTTTGAAATGTAAAATGATTTTGCTGTCCAATGCTGTTAACAATGTATTTCATGGTTATCTTTTCATATTTTTGCTAATTCTAATAAAATGTTAATTTTTTTTTCAGCAATTTCTGGGAGACACAGAAGCCTATGGTTCCCAAATAAAGAGTGCTGTGCAATCCATCTACCACCCTTTTATGTAGATGTTCTTCACTAGAAACAATGCAGCATCCAAAGGGCACACTCAGATACAGCTCCTTATAGCAAGCACTATGTACGGTGAATCATAGTGAATGTAATAAAAAACTCAATTTTTCCATGTGGTAAAAGCTGGTATTACTGTACAAGCGAAATAATGCTACTTCTTTTCAAATGAAATGCTGCAGTAAAGACTTAATCATATATATTGTTCTCTCTTGCTGAATTTTAGGTAATCAAAAGACACTTTTATAATGCCCTAATTATTCAACTACTCACATACAAATCTCAGATATGCAGATAAATATGAGGAAACTAAAAAGAACATGAAATGGATGTGAAAAGAGTAAACAAGAATAGGTGAAAGAATGAGTGAGATTATGAGAAATATATAGAAGATTTACCCCTTTCTAGGTTGGTCATACACCCTAATATTTCAACCACATCCCTCGACACTTCTTCCACTTCCCATGAACAAGCAATTAGGTGTTGCCAAATCCTGCTGAAAACTGTTTTCTAGAAATCTTTGGGAGGCTTCAGTGGAAGTCAGGAAATGTGCCTTGCCCTCTGCTAATGAAACAGGTTTTACCTTTTTTCCAAAGGTTTCCCGAACTTTCTGGGAGCGATCGCAAGTACAGCAGGTGAAATAAGTTTTGAACATGTCACCAGTTTTCTAAGTAAATATATTTCTAAAGGTGCTATTGACATGAAATTCTCACTTAGTGGGCGCCGAACGTCAAATTGGTGAAAGTGGGGAGACCGGATAACGTGATCCTTCTAATGTAATAGGGAGGTCAGGCGAGGTGGCGAGGTGCGGATTCTTCACATGTACAGATAGCAAGGTGGGATGAGGGGACAGACAGGGGTCAGACAGCTGTGGAGGGGGAGCATGCATTTGAGGGCATGGCTGTCCAAGGAGAGGCAGGGCTCCAAGCTGAGGCCTCATTGCAGGGTTCCTCCACAAACAGGATGTTATACAGCCAAGTTAGTCAGTCTGAACTGGTGACTTGATTGAAAGCAGAGAAGAAGTAGGCAACACCCGCAGTTGCAGTGTCCATGGCTGCTGTCACACACATTGGTAACGCCGGGGCCTCAGGAGTCCCTTGGGAGTCAGACAGCTTCCCTCTTTTTTACCAAGTGGCTGCCTGGTCAGATGGAAGCCCGGAGACAGGTCCTGGGGAACTGACAGAAGATGTGGCAGTCTCATCTATTCTGGCTACATTCAGTCAGGCGTTTCAGGTGGCATTGGAAATAGATGACAGCCTAAAAGCTTTCAAAGAGCAGGTGACACAACTTTCCTCAGACTTAGACCTCAAGCAGGTGGTCTTTGACCAAGGATGGGTGTACCAGGCAATAGTCCAGCAGGTTTCACCGTAGTTGTGACCTAAGGATCGACAGTTGGTGGTACCCTATCTGTTCATGGCTGAGGGTACCGTCACACTATACGATTTACCAACGATCACGACCAGCGATACGACCTGGCCGTGATCGTTGGTAAGTCGTAGTGTGGTCGCTGGAGAGCTGTCACTGTTGTGGATTCTGTTTTTGGGCTCCCTTTGGTGGTTACAGATGGTACTGGGTGACTTGTGTTCTCTGCGGTCTCTGGTGTCCACCTGTTCTATCAGGATATGGGAGTTTCCTATTTAACCTGGCTTTCTTGTCATTTCCTCGCCGGCGATCAATGTAATCAGTGTGTCTTGTTACCTCTGCTTTCCGCTTCTGTAAGAAGCTGGCGCGAGACGTCTAGAATCATCGTAGGCACGTTCCCCGGCTACTGCTAGTGTTGTGAATTAGGTTCAGGATCGCGGTCAGCTCAGTTTCCATCACCCTAGAGCTTGTTCTGTTTTTTGTGTGCTTGTCCTTTTGTGATCCCCTGCCATTGGGATCATGACAGTATCGCCGGCCCGAAAAGTGGTAATCGTATTGGCTGAAGTAGGAGGAAAAGTAGTCTGAGGAAGTTTTTTTTTTTTTTTCCCTTCCCTCAGAGTTTGCTGCCTAGCCTAATTGCAGCCTGGCTGGGTCTTACCTCCTCTTAATCCTTGAATGGCTCTGACCTCAGCTGTTTATCATGGACGTCCAGAGTTTGGCTTCCAGCCTGAATAATCTTGCTGCTAAGGTTCAAAATATACAAGATTTTGTTGTACATGCTCCTATGTCTGAACCTAGAATTCCTATCCCAGAGTTTTTTTCTGGAGATAGATCTAGTTTTCTGAATTTTAGGAACAATTGCAAGTTGTTTCTTTCATTGAAATCTCGCTCCTCTGGAGACCCTGCTCAGCAAGTCAAAATTGTAATATCTTTCCTGTGGGGTGACCCTCAGAATTGGGCATTTGCATTGGCACCAGGGGATCCTGCGTTGCTCAATGTGGATGCGTTTTTTCTGGCATTGGGTTTGCTCTATGAGGAACCTAACCTAGAGATTCAGGCTGAAAAAGCTTTATTGGCTCTCTCTCAGGGGCAAGATGAAGCAGAAATATATTGTCAGAAATTTCGGAAATGGTCGGTGCTTACTCAGTGGAATGAGTGCGCTCTGGCTGCAAATTTCAGAGATGGCCTTTCTGAGGCCATTAAAGATGTTATGGTGGGGTTCCCGGCGCCTACAGGTCTGAATGAGTCTATGACTATAGCTATTCAGATTGATCGGCGTTTACGGGAGTGCAAACCTGTGCACCATTTGGCGGTGTCTTCTGAACAGGCACCTGAGACAATGCAATGTGATAGAATTCAGTCCAGAAGTGAACGGCAAAACTATAGGCGGAAAAATGGGTTGTGATTTTATTGTGGTGATTCAGCTCATGTTATATCACCATGCTCTAAACGCACAAAAAAGGTTGATAAGTCTGTTGCCATTAGTACTTTACAGTCTAAGTTCATTCTGTCTGTGACTCTGATTTGTTCATTATCAGCCATTTCCGTCGATGCCTATGTGGATTCAGGCGCTGCCCTGAGTCTTATGGATTGGTCATTTGCCAACCGCTGTGGGTTTAGTCTGGAGCCTCTGGAAGTCCCTATTCCTTTGAAAGGAATTGACTCTACACCTTTGGCTATGAATAAACCTCAGTACTGGACACACGTGACCATGCGTATGACTCCCGTTCATCAGGAGGTGATTCGCTTCCTGGTACTGTATGATTTACATGATGTCTTAGTGCTTGGTCTGCCATGGTTACAAACTCATAACCCAGTCTTGGACTGGAAAACGATGTCTGTGTTAAGCTGGGGATGTCAGGGGGTTCATGATGATGCACCTCCGATTTCTATCACTTCATCTACTCCTTCTGAGGTTCCTGTATTTTTGTCTGATTATCGGGATGTTTTTGAGGAGCCTAAGCTCAATTCGCTTCCTCCTCACAGGGATTGCGATTGTGCTATAGATTTGATTCCTGGCAGTAAATTTCCTAAAGGTCGTTTGTTCAATCTGTCAGTGCCAGAGCATACTGCTATGCGGGATTATGTTAAGGAGTCCTTGGAAAAGGGACATATCCGTCCATCTTCATCTCCTTTGGGAGCAGGTTTTTTTTTCGTGGCCAAAAAAGATGGGTCCTTGAGGCCTTGTATAGATTACCGTCTCTTGAATAAGATTACGGTCAAATATCAGTATCCTTTGCCATTGTTGACTGATTTGTTCGCTCGCATTAAGGGGGCTAAATGGTTCACTAAGATTGATCTTCGGGGTGCGTATAATCTTGTGCGGATTAAGCAGGGTGATGAGTGGAAAACCGCATTTAATACGCCTGAGGGCCATTTTGAGTATTTGGTGATGCCTTTTGGACTTTCTAATGCTCCTTCTGTCTTCCAGTCCTTTATGCACGATATTTTCTGTGAATATCTGGATAAATTTATGATTGTGTATTTGGATGATGTTTTGGTTTTTTCTGATGACTGGGAGTCCCATGTTCAGCACGTCAGGAAGGTGTTTCAGGTCCTGCGGGCCAATTCTTTGTTTGTAAAAGGTTCAAAGTGTCTCTTTGGAGTCCAGAAGATTTCTTTTTTGGGGTATATTTTTTCCCCTTCTACTATTGAGATGGATCCCGTCAAGGTTCAAGCTATTTGTGACTGGACGCAGCCTACATCTCTTAAGAGTCTACAGAAGTTCTTGGGCTTTGCTAATTTTTATCGTCGTTTCATAACTAATTTTTCTAGTGTTGTTAAGCCTTTGACGGATCTGACTAAGAAGGGTGCTGATGTTGCTGATTGGTCTCCTGCGGCTGTGGAGGCCTTTCAGGAACTTAAGCGCCGGTTTTCTTCTGCTCCTGTGTTGCGTCAGCCAGATGTTTTGCTTCCTTTTCAGGTTGAGGTTGATGCTTCTGAGATTGGAGCGGGGGCGGTTTTGTCACAGAGAAGCTCCGATTGCTCGGTGATGAAGCCATGTGCGTTCTTTTCTAGAAAGTTTTCGCCCACTGAGCGGAATTATAATGTTGGTAATCGGGAGCTTTTGGCCATGAAGTGGGCATTTGAGGAGTGGCGTCATTGGCTTGAGGGTGCTAGACATCGTGTGGTGGTCTTGACTGATCACAAAAATCTGATTTACCTTGAGTCTGCCAAGCGTCTGAATCCTAGACAGGCTCGTTGGTCACTGTTTTTCTCCCGTTTCGATTTTGTGGTTTCATATCTGCCAGGTTCAAAGAATGTGAAGGCGGATGCTCTTTCTAGGAGTTTTGTGCCTGATTCCCCTGGAAATTCTGAGCCCACTGGTATCCTTAGGGATGGGGTGATTTTGTCGGCTGTCTTCCCAGACTTGCGACGTGCTTTGCAGGAGTTTCAGGCGGATAAACCTGATCGTTGTCCGCCTGAAAGACTGTTTGTTCCGGATAATTGGACCAGTAGAGTCATCTCCGAGGTCCATTCTTCTGCGTTGGCAGGTCATCCTGGAATATTTGGTACTAGAGACTTGGTGGCCAGGTCTTTTTGGTGGCCTTCCTTGTCGAGGGATGTGTGTTCTTTTGTGCAGTCTTGTGAAGTTTGCGCTCGGGCTAAGCCTTGCTGTTCTCGGGCCAGTGGATTGTTGTCACCTTTGCCTATCCCGAAGAGGCCTTGGACGCACATTTCCATGGACTTTATTTCGGATCTCCCTGTCTCTCAAAAAATGTCCGTCATCTGGGTTGTGTGTGACCGCTTTTCTAAGATGGTTCATCTGGTCCCCTTGCCTAAGTTACCTTCCTCCTCTGAGTTGGTCCCTCTGTTTTTTCAGAACGTGGTTCGTTTGCATGGGATTCCGGAGAACATTGTTTCTGACAGGGGATCCCAGTTTGTGTCTAGATTTTGGCGGACGTTCTGTGCTAAGATGGGCATTCATTTGTCCTTTTCGTCTGCATTCCATCCTCAGACGAATGGCCAGACGGAACGAACTAATCAGACCTTGGAAACTTATTTAAGGTGTTTTGTTTCTGCTGATCAAGATGACTGGGTTACCTTTTTGCCGCTTGCCGAATTTGCCCTTAATAATCGGGCTAGTTCTGCTACCTTGGTTTCTCCTTTCTTTTGTAATTCGGGGTTTCATCCTCGTTTTTCCTCTGGTCAGGTGGAGCCTTCTGATTGTCCTGGAGTGGACATGGTGGTAGATAGGTTGCATCAGATTTGGAGTCATGTAGTGGACAATTTGAAGTTGTCCCAGGAGAGGGCTCAGCAGTTTGCTAATCGCCGTCGCCGCGTGGGTCCTCGACTTCGTGTTGGGGACTTGGTGTGGTTGTCTTCTCGTTTTGTTCCTATGAAGGTCTCTTCTCCTAAGTTCAAGCCTCGGTTCATCGGTCCTTATAGGATCTTGGAAATTCTTAACCCTGTGTCGTTTCGTTTGGATCTCCCGGCATCGTTTGCTATTCATAATGTGTTCCATCGGTCGTTGTTGCGGAAGTATGAGGTACCTGTTGTTCCTTCGCTTGAGCCTCCTGCTCCGGTGCTGGTGGAGGGAGAATTGGAGTATGTTGTTGAGAAGATCTTGGATTCTCGTGTTTCCAGACGGAAACTTCAGTATTTGGTCAAGTGGAAGGGTTATGGTCAGGAGGATAATTCTTGGGTGGTTGCCTCTGATGTTCATGCTGCTGATTTGGTCCGTGCATTTCATAGGGCTCATCCTGGTCGCCCTGGTGGTTCTCGTGAGGGTTCGGTGACCCCTCCTCAAGGGGGGGGTACTGTTGTGGATTCTGTTTTTGGGCTCCCTCTGGTGGTTACAGATGGTACTGGGTGACTTGTGTTCTCTGCGGTCTCTGGTGTCCACCTGTTCTATCAGGATATGGGAGTTTCCTATTTAACCTGGCTTTCTTGTCATTTCCTCGCCGGCGATCAATGTAATCAGTGTGTCTTGTTACCTCTGCTTTCCGCTTCTGTAATCATCAGGACAAGCTAAGTTTTTGATTTTCCTGTTCCACGTTTTGCTTTATTTTTGTTTTAGTCCAGCTTGCAGTTATGTGATTCCTTGTTGCTGGTTGCTCTAGTGGGCTGATATTACTCCTCATGTTCCATGAGTTGGCACATGAGTTCAGGTAATTTCAGGATGTTTTTTTGTAGGGTTTTTCGCTGACCGCGCAGTTCACTTTTGTATCCTCTGCTATCTAGTTTTAGCGGGCCTCATTTTGCTGAATCTGTTTTCATTACTACGTATGTGCTTTCCTCTCATTTCACCGTCATTACATGTGGGGGGCTGCTATTTCTGTGGGGTGTTTCTCTGGAGGCAAGAGAGGTCTTTGTTTCTTCTAATAGGGGAAGCTAGTCCTTCGGCTGGCGCGAGACGTCTAGAATCATCGTAGGCATGTTCCCCGGCTACTGCTAGTGTTGTGAATTAGGTTCAGGATCGCGGTCAGCTCAGTTTCCATCACCCTAGAGCTTGTTCTGTTTTTTGTGTGCTTGTCCTTTTGTGATCCCCTGCCATTGGGATTATGACATGTCACACAGACAGCTCTCCAGCGACCAACGATGCCGAGGTCCCCGGGTAACCAGGGTAAACATCGGGTTACTAAGCGCAGGACCGCGCTTAGTAACCCGATGTTTACCCTGGTTACCAGCGTAAAAAAAAACAAACAGTACATACTTACATTCCGGTGTCTGTCCCTTGCCGTCTGCTTCCCGCACTCACTGACTGCCGGCCGTAAAGTGAAAGCACAGCACAGCAGTGACGTCACCGCTGTGCTCTGCTTTCACTTTACGGCCGGCAGTCAGTGAGTGCGGGAAGCAGACGGCAGGGGACCTGACAGACACCGGAATGTAAGTATGTACTGTTTGTTTTTTCTTACATTTACGCTGGTAACCAGGGTAAACATCGGGTTACTAAGCGCGGCCCTGCGCTTAGTAACCCGATGTTTACCCTGGTTACAAGCGAACGCATCGCTAGATTGGTGTCACACACACCGATCTAGCGATGACAGCGGGAGATCCAGCGACGAAAGAATGTTCCAAACGATCTGCTACGACGTACAATTCTCAGCAGGATCCCTGATCGCTGCTGCGTGTCAGACACAGCGATATCGTATGGATATCGCTGGAACGTCACGAATCGTACCGTCGTAGCGACAAAAGTGCCACTGTGTGACGGTACCCTGAGTTTTTGTGGATTGCACATGAGATTCTGATGGCCAGACATCTAGGGATCACTAAGACAATGGCCGGGCTAGCTCAGTATTTCTACTGGCCAAGATGGGAGCTGTTGGGGTTGCCCACTGCCGTTTTTGCAATATCTGTCAGAGGGTGGGGAAGGTGGGAGGGTGCCAAAAAAAAACCACTGGTATTTGTGCCCATCATTGAAGAGGCTTTCAGGAGGGTGGCTGTGGATTTGTTTGGCTCTGTGACCACTCACAGCAGCTTCGTACTGATGGTAGTAGACTATGTCACCATGTAGACAAAAGCAGTAGCCTTGTCATCCATTCAGGCCGAGAAGTTGGTCACCGCCTTACTGGAGATTTTCTCCCGAATGGGTTTTCCCAAGGAAATGCTCAATGAATGGGAAATTCAGTTCGTGTGGCAGCTGAGGAAATCCCTCTGTAAGGAGATAGATACAGGTGCAAAACCTAAATCTTCACAGTAGGAAGAAGTGGCAAGATGGTACTCACTGTCTTCAATTGTCCTTTATTGGATATCACATAACATAGAAGAACATGGAGTGTAAAAAGTGCTGGATGACGGCCGTTTTGCGCACACAATGTGCTTCTACATGTCCTATAGCAGCACATGCACCAGGAGATTGACAAAATGCTTAAGCTGAGGGTCAGCCAAACATCTAGCAGTTCTTGGGCCTCACCAGTAGTTCTGGTTCTAAAGAAGGACTGGACAACTTTGTTCTGTGTGGACTACAGGGGGCTCAACATTGTTATGGTTAACGATGCATAACCAATGCCGCACATTGAAGGCCTGCTCGATCAGTTGGCAGGGGTCAAGAACCTGCTTATCAGGGATCTGAGAAAGGGATTTTAGCAGATTACCCTGACCCAGGAGATGAAGGAACGCTCTGCATTTATCTAAATATTAGGACTGTATGAGTCCACAGTGATGCCATTCGGCATTAAGAATGCCCCTGCCACTTTTCAGTGGATGGTACACATACTGGGTATGAATGAGGTCCACTACCTGGGACATCAGGTAGGTGCTGGGGGCTCTAAAGTAAGAGCCCAGAAAAGTGGATGCTGTCGCATCCTGGCCCACCCCTAGGAACAAGAAACAGGTTATGTCCTTCCTGGGCACCGCCAGATACTACAGGAGGTTCATCCCTCACTATAGTAGCCTCTTGAAGCACCTGACTGGCTTCACCAAGAATAACCTGCCCTCCACAGTCGACTATACAAATGATTTTGAGATGGCCTTCTGGGAGCTGAAGACTACCCTTTCCAGCTTCCTGGTACTACAAGCTGCCAACTTTAGACAGCCATTTGTAGTAAAGACTGATGCCACTGACTTTGGCCTTGGTGCTATGCTCAGCCAGGTCAACTATGGGCCAAAAACACCTCGTTTTGTACCTGAGCCGGAAACTCCTCCTGAGGGAGGTGGCCTACTTGACGATGGAGAAGGAACGTCTGACAATTGTGTGGGCCCTGCAGCGTCTGCAGCCATATTTGTATAGACATCAATTCATTATGTAAGTGGATCACAACCACTTTGCCATTCGCCACAAGAATGGCAATGACCATGGTAATACTAACAAATTGTCCTGACGAGCAGAGGTTACGGATGGGCACAAGGGGGAACACCAGAAAGTGCTGCCTCCTAGCGCCCTCTAAAGGGGAGAAGTGTGAAGAATATGGGAAATATAATTTAATGTCAATCATTTGTAACCTATTTGGCAGGGTATTATAAAACCCCTTCAGTGTGCAGTTGTAACAAAACACCTAGTTCAGCAGGGGGAGTAAAGCCTCAAAAGGCTGTGAGTGACAAATCTCACACCTTGAGCCAGCTAAGCTCAGAAAAATGGCTTGCTTGCCATGTGAGTACCATGCACTCTAACTGCTTTGTTGAGTCAGCTATGATTTCATAAGGACAATATGGACTTATCGTGTGTCCTGGTCACACATTGGTTACATTTTCGAGATCGCTAGAATGGACTGAATACCTTCCAGGGTCTTGATCCATTCTAGCACCACAGGGTGTAAGGAGAACAAAAACAAGGAGCACAAAATGTGTAAACCTGATGATTGAGTGAATTATCAAACTAGGGTCAAGTGGCCACTCACCTAATGGAGTTGTATACCCCTGCACAACCCCAGTTGGCACTTGAAGGGATGATCCCTAAGGACTGTTGGAGACTGCCGTGCACCGCCACTGCTTGCCAGCACTTCTGGGTTCTGGTCACATGATCAGGGAACAGGATACGAGTCACTGCAAGTCCTGAAGCTGGCAAGTGTGAATCCAATATTACCCGGACACCGTAGGTCCTGAAGTTTCTCAATGGAATTGACTGTGCTAGTAGCTGCTCCTGCCACAAACCCTCAGGAGGAGGGATATGAAAAGATCGAGGAAAAAAGCTTGTAGTGGTCTGTGGAGCTTTGAGATAAGGGATAAATGCTGGAACAGCAATCTGGTTAACAAACATTATTAACCCTTCGATCTCCAAAATGTGCTTCGATAATATAACACTATCTTCATCAGGTTGTACAAACTGATGAAGATAGTGACATGCCCACCAGGGCCGTGGGGTATTCAGAACTGGGTCCGACAGTCCTTTGGGGAAGTCATGGGGCCATGACCCGACTCCATGGCCCTGGCTGTGCCATAAAATGTGGAATATGTATATGGGATTTAACATGATGTCACCTGTGGTGTTTAGCAACGAATGGCCGACGCTGCTAAAGGAGATTCCTGGGGCTGATGTTAACTTAGCTGGGTTGGTTCTGCTCTCCACAGGTGGAGCGGGGCCCCAGGGCTACCTGTTCCATTTATGTCAGGCTCCGTGTACCTTGTGGTGCACGACTCAGGGTGTAAGAGATCACTGAATGACACAAGGGCTGTAGTTTTCTTTTCCTTTACATGATGGCTCATAGTACAAACTAGGGTACTAGTAACAAATCGTAATGGAGAGCTGGGCAGCCTGGAAGCAATGTTTGGATACACCTGGCCAGATAGGTACAGAGGCCTTCCTTCTGTGCTGTCCTCCCTTTTTCCTTGTTGCCTAACAGCTCACACTCCTGCTGCTATTGCTAACTGTCTCTCTTTTTTTAAAAATTAATCGTTGCCCGCATGGCAGACAGCTCGAGCCTATCACAGGTACTACTCCTTTGTGTTGCTCCAGGCTCTGGTATGCTGCTGTGCCACCGGGTATTAGATGGGGCCAGGAGACCTGCAGTCCCCTGCCCTCTTGATTTAGCTGCCGCAACTTCAGTACCCATGCAACCATGGACTCCGGTATTCAGTTCCTAGTGCTCAGCTCTGGGGCGAGTTTAATCACATCTCCACTCCCCAGGTTTTGCTCTACTCCTCTCTTACTGACACCTGGTAAGGGGACCCCTTCTTGCTTCCAGGCAGGACATTATTCCCTGTGAGGGAGGCAATGCCACTGTGGGAACCAGACTCCTGGGGTGCCATATTCCCCCCTAGTGAAATTCAGTACTCACGAACTGAGGAAACAAATAATAAACAAATTAACAAGTGAACAATCATAATTATTTACAAGATTTTCAAAAATAAAAATTACAAAAACCAAAGCTCAAAAATAGTCCTGGTGACAATTAGTCCAGTGACCCCATCGTCCATTAAATTAAAGTAAAAGAGGATTGCTCAAGAGGTCTTACAGATGCACTGGAACTGATGTAGTGCGCTCTCTATTGGCTGCACTACAGGTTACACTACGTAGCATGGGTATACCTGATGTTCTACGACCATTGATGCTCACCGTGGGCATGACAGATTGGCCGCTGGCAGGGGGTGGATTCTCTTGCTCTGCTGCTGGTGTGGCATCTGCTGCTTGAGTCTGCTGGTCTTCAAGGCTTGAGTCGCATCTCTTTCTGGCAATACTAGTTGGGGAAAGGTCAAAACAGGAACGACTATGGCCTGGTTCACCCTTGTCCAATTTGGAGGGAACTCACCGAGTGCTGTGCTGATCTTTTTCTCCACCTCTTCCATTGGCTGAGGAATGTCTTGGTCTTCAATCCTTTCTTATAGTTGGTCAGGGCATGATTTTAGATGATCCCTCGACACTGCCACTGAGGTTTGTCCTCCATCTTTACTGATGAGGCACACCTTGGTGTTATCAATGTCTGAAGGTAAAACGGTATATGGCTCAGCCTCCCACTGGTCGTCTAGTTTGTGAACTCGTATCTGCCTTTTGACTACCTGTTCTCCAGGTGACAACCTGAACTGCAGGTGTGTGCTGATTATAATTTGTTTCCTGCCAAAGTCTTGCTTAGGACAAACTTTTCTCTACACATTCTTGCACCTTGTGATATTGCTGCTGCCGCTCCATATCCCAGTCTACATGTGGTGATGTCGTCTCAGGTGTTAAAACTCCCATGTTCAAGTCAATGAGTGTCTTGCCAGGTCTTGCCCTCATCAGGTAGGCGGGTGTACAGTTGGTGGAGTTCACCAGGACGTCGTTATTTAAGTCTACCAAATCCAGTAACTTCTCTGGCCACAGGCTACGCTCTTCCAGGGGCAGTCTTTAACAGGTCTATTAATACCTGCATCATTTTCTCGCATAACCCGTTGGTCTTAGGCGTAATCCTTGATAGAAGCCTAACCTTCAAATCTCACCTGGATAAGACAGGACAGAAACTGAAAGCACGCAATAATATTATTCAGAAACTCTGCGGATCCTCCTGGGGTTCCTCAACACCTGTCTTGAGAACGTCTACCCTTGCCTTGGTGTACTCTGCTGCAGAATATTGTGCTCCAATATGGCTGAATAGTTGTCATGTGAATGCAATCGACAATCAGCTGAACAACTCTATGAGCATAATATCTGGTGCTATCAGACCTTCGCCTGTCCACTGGTTACCTTTCTTGAGCCATATCGCACCTGCAAATCTGAGAAGACAAAATCTCCTACTTAAAGAATACAACAAAGTAGTGAATAATGAAAATCTACCAATACATCAAAAAATCCAAGATGTTCAAATACAGCAACTGAAATAAAGCCATCACCCATCCGAACCGCAATTACCCTGTATGAACGTGATTTCATTTTAGAAGAGAAATGGCGTGAACTTTGGGTCAGTGCAGTAGACGGTGAGCCTCAAACATTTCCTCACTTATAAAATCCACCACCAGGCTTTAATCTATCAAAACCTGGGTCACTTTGAATCGTATCAGAACAAATTTTTGTGTCTGTGCAGATCTTATGCATAAGTGGGGAAAATCTGACTCTCCTGCCTGTGACTGTGGAGCTGACCATCAAACAATTCAGCACATTGTTGAGGAATGTCCCCTCAGATCTTATAATGGTGACAAGAATGATTTCTACACAGGAAATGACAATGTTATTGCATACATAGAAATCATCGATATCCGACTCTGATTTCTGTTCCTTTGTTCTTTTCAGTCACTGTTTATTGTTTGTTATTTATTCTTATACTAGCTGAAAAGCCCGGCGTTGCCTGGGCATAGTAAATATCTGTGGTTAGTTATAGCACCTCACTTCTCTCATTTTCCCATCACGCCTCTCATTTTCCCCCTCACATCTTTCATTTTCCCCCTCACATCTTTCACTTTCTCCCTCACACCTCTCATTTTCCCCCTCACTCAAGTCTCTTCAAAGAAATGTTACCACTATCATGAAGTACAATATGTCAGAATCACCAGGAGGATCCATTGAAGCGTTCCAGAGTTATAACCTCATAAAGGGACAATGGTCAGAATTGTAAAAATTGGCCCGGTCATTAACGTGCAAACCACCCTTGGGGCTTAATGGGTTAATATCTGTGTAGTGAGGCCCACATATATGAGGCCACAGCCACATTCAATTGCATATATAACAAAGTCTAAGTCACATGATAGTTCTTGCTGAAGATTTTATATAAGATTATATATAATATTTGTATTTTTAACCTTAATAGATTTAACTTCATGGTCAATGATTTTGCAACATCGGCAAAGTGTTTTCCTACATTTAAATGCCCCATTCTTTATCATCTTGGGGTGTTTTCCCCTCCCAACCTTAGGCTCCAAAATGCAATTATTTTTATTCCTATTGCTTTTCAAAAGTCCAGTTTCTCCTTTTACCCTAGTGAAAATGAAATATTTGGGGTTACAGCAACATTATTGTGAGAAAAATGTATTTTGTTATCAATTATTGTTAAGCTGTGAAAATTAAAAAAAAAAAAAAAAAATTCTCACATGAATGTTGCTGTAGCCCCAAATATACATGCTTGTGGGAAAAATATATTTTTTCATTTTCACAGCTCAACTATATAAATTTCTGAGAAGAACCTGTGGTTCAAGGTGCGCACGACACCACTAGATAAGACCCTTGAGTGGTGTAGTTTCCAAAATGCCAAAGTGAGGTCACTTGTGGAGGTTTTCCACTGTTTAGGCACAGGGCTGCCACTAGGAATTTCGGGGCCCTATACTGGCAAAATTTTTGGGGCTCCCTTAAGACTCCGCCTAGGCTCCACCCCAGCTCTGCCTCCACTCCTTGAAGTGTCCACAGCCCCACCGCTGTCTCTTGGAAAAACTCCACTTCTCACCAATCACACATTAACAGTTCTCATCACCAGATCACACACATAGACAGCAGATTTTGTTTTGGCCAAAAGATTTTTTTTAATCTGCCACGACAACAAGGTAGACTCTTTTGGCTGGGCCCTACTTTACTCTAACTTATTAAACATTTGTTAAAATATGCAATACAATTTAGGTATATTTTTATTTATTTTTCAATTTTTCAAATGAACAATAATACCACATACAAGGGACAAATACCACAACATCATGACCAGACACCATATTATCACCACATAGTGACCTATAATACTATCTACAACAGGGGTGTCAAACTGCATTCCTCGAGGGCTGCAAACAGGTCATGTTTTCAGGATTTCCTTGTACTGCACAGGTGACAATTTAATCACCTACACAAATAATGAGTTGGTGATTAAATTATCACCTGTGCAGTACAAGGAAATCCTGAAAACATGACCTGTTTGCAGCCCTCGAGGAATGCAGTTTGACACCCCAGATCTACAAGGAACAAATACAGCCACACCATGTACAGACCACACATTACCACCACAGTGACCGAACAATATCACATACAAGGAACAAATACCGCCACACCATGACCAGACAACATATTACCACCACATTGTGACTGAATAGTACAATACTGATCATTAATAAAAAAAAATACTATCACTATAAGTGCCATTATACACAGGAGATCTGTATTTAGCATGCAGTGCCTATGTACAGGTAATACAGTGGTCACAGGTGCCATTATACACAGGAGCTCTATATATAGTGTCAGTGTACAGGTAATACAGGAATCACCAGTGACATTATACACAGAAGCTCTTTATATAGGGTACAGTGTATATGTAATACAGTGATCACTAGTGACATTATACACAGGAGCTCTGTATACAGTGTATGGTGTCAGTATACAGGTAACACACTGACTCACCAGTGACGTTTCTAGCTGAAGTCCTTCGTCTTTGCCTTTCTTTTAATCCAGCGCAGACCGCCATCACTTCTTTCAGCCAGGACTCGTCTCTGCATAAAATAACATAGTTATCTAGAGCACCGCCTCCAGAACACATTCCCCACTTTTTCCCTTTCTCCTACACATCTGAATACAGACGTTCACCAAACATTAATATATAATTGGTTATTATGCAACCCACCATTCCAAATATAAATTATAATCCACCACTGTGCCCCAACTATCTGTACATAACCACTTTCCCTATTTAATATATAAATTAATTAGCAGCTGTACTTTCCCCCAATTTATTACCAGTCACTTTATCCTCAACGACCCCACTATGTACCTCCCGCTCTAACCCTTATCCCGATTCATTATAGTTACATGTCCCTTCTGGCTCAATTCATTGTCATGTCTTCTCTCTCTCCCACTCTCTATTCATTATCAACTGCTCTTCCCCACCCTCAAAATTCATTATTTGCTCTCCCCACCTTCAATTCACCATTTGCTCTCCCCACTCCCACCTTCAATTCAATTGCCGTCCCCCGTCCCTCACAGTCACCTGATGTGCAGTCCCCATCACCCCCACTTCATCATTTTCAGTCCACCTTCATCATTTAGTCCCCTAATCCCCTTCACTTCATCTGCAGTCCCCCTTACTTCATCATTTGCAGCCCCCTATCATTTCATCATGTGCAGTACCCCCTCAAACACAATTCATCATCTGCAGTCTCCATCACTCCCACATCATCATTTGCAGTCCCCATCATTTGCAATCCCCTTTACCCCCCACATCATCATTTGCAGTACCCATCATCATTTGCAATCCCCATCACCCCCACTTCATCATTTGCAGTACCCGTCATCATTTGCAATCCCCATCAACCCCACATCATCATTTGCAGTTGACACCACCCCCACTTCATCATTTGCAGTCCCAATCATTCCCACATCATCATTTGCAGTCCCCATCACCTCCACATCATCATTTGCAGTCCCCATCACCCACACATCATCATTTGCAGTCCCCATCACCCCCACTTCATCATTTGCAGTCCCGATCATCATTTGCAGTCCCTGTCATCATTTGCAGTTGACATCACCCCCACTTCATCATTTGCAGTCCCCATCACCCCCACATCATCATTTGCTGTCCCCATCACCCCACATCATCATGTGCAGTCCACATCACCCCCACTTCATCATTTGCAGGCCCCTACCCCCTTCACTTCATCTGCAGTCCCCCTTACTTCATCATTTGCAGCCCCCTTTCATTTCATCATGTGCAGTACCCCCTCAAACACACTTCATCATCTGCAGCCCCCTATCATTTCATCATGTGCAGTACCCCCTCAAACACACTTCATCATGTGCAGTTCCATATCATTTCATCATACGCAGTGCCCCCTCAAAATCATTTCATCATCTGCAGCCCCCTATCATTTCATCATCTGCAGCTCCCTATCATTTCATCATTTGCAGCTCCCTATAATTTCATCATGTGCAGTACCCCCTCAAACACACTTCATCATCTGCAGCCCCCTATCATTTCATCATGTGCAGTACCCCCTCAAACAGACGTCATCATTTGCAGCCCCCTATCATTCCATCATGCGCAGTGCCCCCTCAAACACACGTCATCATCTGCAGCCCCCTATCATTTCATCATGCGCAGTACCCCCTCAAACACACGTCATCATCTGCAGCCCCCTATCATTTCATCATGCGTAGTGCCCCCTCAAACACACATCATCTGCAGCCCCCTATCATTTCATCATCTGCAGCCCCCTATCATTTTATCATGTGCAGTACCCCCTCAAACACATTTCATCATCTGCAGCCCCCTATCATTTCATCACCTGCAGCCCCCTATCATTTCATCATGTGCAGTACCCCTTCAAACACACATCATCATTTGCAGCCCCCTATCATTTCATCATGCGCAGTGCCCCCTCAAACACATTTCATCATCTGCAGCCCCCTATCATTTCATCATTTGCAGCCCCCTATCATTTCATCATTTGCAGCCCCCTATAATTTCATCATGTGCAGTACCCCCTCAAACACACATCATCATTTGCAGCCCCCTATCATTTCATCATGCGCAGTGCCCCCTCAAACACATTTCATCATCTGCAGCCCCCTATCATTTCATCATCTGCAGCCCCCTATCATTTCATCATTTGCAGCCCCCTATAATTTCATCATGTGCAGTACCCCCTCAAACACACTTCATCATCTGCAGCCCCCTATCATTTCATCCTGTGCAGCACCCCCTCAAACACATTTCATCATTTGCAGCCCCTTATCATTTTCTCATGCGCAGTGCCCCCTCAAACACACTTCATCATCTGCAGCCCCCTATCATTTCATCATTTGCAGCCCCCTATCATTTCATCATCTGCAGCCCCCTATCATTTCATCATTTGCAGCCCCCTATCATTTCATCATTTGCAGCCCCCTATCATTTCACCATGTGCAGTACCCCCTCCAGCACACTCCATCATCAGCAGTCTCACTCCCCCCCACCTCACCCATTTAAAAAAACAAAAATGTTTTTTATACTTACCTCAGTCATTCCTGGGGCGTCTAGTGTTTTCAGCAGTGAAGCAGCAGCTAGAATGTATGGGCTGGTGAGAGGACCTGACAGGTGCCCGTACATTCTAGCACATTCACTACTGAGACGGCTAGAATGTATGGGCTGTAGTTAGGACCTGCAGGGAGCCCATACATACTAGCTACAGCCGAGCAGGAGCTGCGCAGCCGACTAGGTGAGACAGCCGTGCACAGCTCCAAGAAGGCTCCCGGGCCCCAGCGCTGATGTATTTTAGTGCATGATGGGGCCCGATCAGTAGAAGCACAACAGTGGGGCCCTGGATCTGCGAGCCCCTCTATGTACTGCTGCTGACCGGGCCCCATACAGCAGTAAGGGCAGTAATGCCCTGATGGCGGCCCTGTTTAGGCATATCAGGGACTCTGCAAACATGACATGGCATCTGCTATCTACTTCAGCCTTTTTTGCATTCCAAAAGTCAATTGGGGCACTTTCCCTTCCAAGCCCTGCCATGTGTCCAAACAGTAGTTTTACCCCACATATAGGGTGTCTGCTTTTTCAGGAGATATTGCTCAACAAAGTTTTAGGTCTATGTTCTCATGTCACTCTTGTTAAAATAAAGAAATGGGGCTAAAGTAAATTTTTTGTGGAAAAAGTTAAATGTTCATTTTTTCCATACATATTGCATTAATTACTGTCAAGGACCTGAAGGGTTAATATTAGTGTTGAGCGATACCGTCCGATACTTGAAAGTATCGGTATCGGATAGTATCGGCCGATACCCGAAAAATATCGGATATCGCCGATACCGATATCCGATACCAATACAAGTCAATGGGACATCAAGTATCGGAATGTATCCTCATGGATCCCAGGGTCTGAAGGAGAGGAAACTCTCCTTCAGGCCCTGGGATCCATATTAAAGTGTAAAATAAAGAATTAAAATAAAAAATATTGTTATATTCACCTCTCCGGCGGCCCCTGGACATCAGCGGGAGGATCCGGCGTCCGGCACGGCTTCTTTCTTCAAAATGCGCGCCTTCAGGACCTGTGGAATGACGTCCCGGCTTCTGATTGGTCGCGTGCCGCCCATGTGACCGCCACGCGACCAATCAGAAGCCGCGACGTCATTCCTCAGGTCCTAAAAGGCGCTTATTCTAGGACTTTAGCTGAGGAATGACGTCGCGGCTTCTGATTGGTCGCGTGGCGGTCACATGGGCGGCACGCGACCAATCAGAAGCCGGGACGTCATACCACAGGTCCTGAAGGCGCGCATTTTCAAGAAAGAAGCCGTGCCGGACGCCGGATCCTCCCGCTGATGTCCAGGGGCCGCCGGAGAGGTGAATATAACAATATTTTTTATTTTAATTCTTTATTTTACACTTCCGATACCGATACCCGATATCACAAAAATATCGGATCTCGGTATCGGAATTCCGATACCGCAAGTATCGGCCGATACCCGATACTTGCGGTATCGGAATGCTCAACACTAGTTAATATACTTCCTGAATGTGGTTTTGAGGTCTTTCATGGATGCAGTCATATAGACCCCTGACAGTTACTTCAAATGTAATGTGGTCACTAAAAAAATGGTTTTGTAAATTTAGTAGGAAAAATGAGAAATTGCTGATCAACTTTTGACTTCCTAACAAAACATATTTTCACAAATCAATGCAAGTCGTATAAAAAAAATACCACTATCATGAAGTGCAACATTTCACAAGACAGCAATTTCAGAATCAGTGCTGGGTTCTTAGGAAGCTTAACAGAGTTATTACCACGTAGAGTGACGCTGATCAGAATTAAAAAAAATTGGCCTTGTCTGGAAGGTGTAGGCATGCTTTACGATGAAGGGGTTAATCATCATCATAGTCACAGAATCTTTACTTTAAAAGCAGTGAGACTATGGAACTCTCTGCCACATAATGTGATAATGGTTCATTGCCTACAAAAGTTTCAGGAGGGCCTTGAAGCCTTTCTTGAAAAATATAAGATCACAGATTATGAGTATTAGATTCTGTGTGGGATGTTATTCCAGGGAACTAATCTGATTGCCATTTGTTGTGTTAAGGCCCCTTCACATTAAGCGACGCTGCAGCGATACCGACAACGATCCGGATCGCTGCAGCGTTGCTGTTTGGTCGCTGGAGAGCTGTCACACAGACCGCTCTCCAGCGACCAACGATGCCAGTAACCAGGGTAAACATCTGGTAACTAAGCGCAGGGCCGCGCTTAGTAACCCGATGTTTACCCTGGTTACCATCCTAAAAGTAAAAAAAACAAACAGTACATACTTACCTACCGCTGTCTGTCCTCCAGCGCTGTGCTCTGCACTCCTCCTGTACTGGCTGTGAGCACAGCGGCCGGAAAGCAGAGCGGTGACGTCACCGCTCTGCTTTCCGGCTGACCGACGCTCACAGCCAGTACAGGAGGAGTGCAGAGAAGCTGAGCGCCAGGGACAGATAGCGGTAGGTAAGTATGTACTGTTTGTTTTTTTTACTTTTAGGATGGTAACCAGGGTAAACATCGGGTTACTAAGCGCGGCCCTGCGCTTAGTTACCCGATGTTTACCCTGGTTACCAGTGAAGACATCGCTGGATCGGTGTCACACACGCCGATCCAGCGATGTCAGCAGGGAGTCCAGCGACGAAATAAAGTTCTGGACTTTCTTCAGCGACCAACGATCTCCCAGCAGGGGCCTGATCGTTGATCACTGTCACACAGAACGATTTTATTAACGATATCGTTGCTACGTCACAAAAAGCAACGATATCGTTAACAATATCGTTATGTGTGAAGGTACCTTTAGGAAGAAATTTTCCCCTCATTATGGGGCTATTAGTATCTGCCTCATGGGGTTTTTGCCATCCTGTGGATCAAGATGCTAGCATATACAGTAAATTGAATTTGATGTACTTGATCTAAATAATAATTATTTATCTAGTATCAAAGAGACATGGAAAGGAGATGTGCCGCCCATGTTAGGCTGGTTTCACATTTGCGTTTAAAAATGTAGCGTTTTAAACGCAAATGCATGTGGTGAAAATAACGCATGTAAGCGCGGTAAAATGCCGCGTTTTTCAGACGCATGCGTTTTTGCATGTTTTATTACAAACGCGGCGTTTTGACGCGTTTACATGCGTTTTTTCATGCGTTTGCATTTTTTAAACGCATGATGAGAAGTGTGTGACAGCTTGCCAATCATCAAAATCAACAAGAAAACCCACCATAAACAGAAATAGCTAGGGTTAGGGTTAGGGTTTGGATCCCTAGTAACCCTAGGGATCCTAACCCTAACCCTAACCCTTACCCTAACCCTAATCCTAAGGGATCTTAACCCTAACCTTACCCCTAACCCTACACCTAACCCTACCCCTAACCCTAACCCTAACCCTACCCCTAACCCTAACCATACCCCTAACCCTAACCCTAATCCTAAGGGATCTCCCTAACCCTACACCTAACCCTACCCCTACCCCTAACCCTAACCCTAACCCTAACCATACCCCTAACCCTAATCCTAAGGGATCTTAACCCTAACCTTACCCCTAACCCTACACCTAACCCTACCCCTAACCCTAAAGCTACCCATAACCCTAACCCTACCCCTAACCCTAACCATACCCCTAACCCTAACCCTAAACCTAAGGGATCCTAACCCTAGCCCTACCCCTAACCCTAACCCCTAGGGTTAGGATCCCAAGGGGTAGGGTTAGGGGTAAGGTTAGGGTTAGGGTTAGAGGTAGGGTTAGGGTTAGTGTTAGGATCCCTTTATCAATTTTATGGTGTGGGGTGGCTTATAAGTGTTTTTTCTTGTTTTTTTTATAAAGCCGCATGCGTTTTTAATGCAACCAAATGCATGTGCTTAAAAACGCATGTGTTTACATAGACAGCAATACGTTTTTTTGCCGCAAAAAAAACGCATGCTTTTTTTGCCGCAAAAAAAGCCGCTAAAAATTACTACATGTTGCATTTCTGCAGCACAACGCATGCATACAAAAGACGCATGCGGCGGCAAAACGCGGCAAAACGCATGCAAAAAAAGTATGCGTTTTTAATGGTAAGTATAGGAAAAAAACGCATGCTTTTTTTGCGCTAAAACGCAGCAGCAAAAAACACAAATGTGAAACCAGCCTTACCTGCTGGTGGTATAGTGGTGGTCCCCGGTAGACAGTGCGGAGCACACCCCCTCCACACTGTGTACTGGGGACCAGCACTATAGGTAATATCCATGTTCTCCATTTATATTACTAACCTGCGTGTTATAGGTTGTATGCTATATATATCTTATGGGCGGCACATCTCCTTTCCTTGTCTCTCTGATAATAATAAATAATAATCTTTATTTTTATATAGCGCTAACATATTCCGCAGCGCTTTACAGTTTGCACACATTATCGTCGCTGTCCCCGTTGGGGGCTCACAATCTAAATTCCCTATCAGTATGTCTTTGGAGTGTGGGAGGAAACCAGAGTACCCGGAGGAAACCCACACACTCTTTGCAGATGTTGTCCTTAGTGGGGCTTGAACCCAGGACTCCAGCGCTGCAAGGCTGCTGTGCTATCCACTGCGCCACCATGATACTAAATGAATAATTATTATTTATATCATACCAGGAGATTGAGATATAGATATACATATTTTATGTACCGTATTTTCCGCTTTGTAAGACGCACTTTATTTCCCAAATTTGGGGGGGAAATGTGGGTGCGTCTAACAAAGCGGATATACCGCTTACCATTACAGGCTGGGATGAGAGGGTGTCCGCCGCCGCTACTGCCCACCGCCGCTGTCGTCTGCCGCCGCTGCCGGGGTTGTCCGCTGCTGCCCCGGGTGATGCTGGAGGCTCTGGTGCTGCGGGGGGCTCTGGCGACATTTTGTGAAAGACCCGAGCCCGCCGGCAGTTCGTCCTTGAGTTCCAGTATGACTAATTCCGGGAAAATGGCCGCCGGAATCTCGGGAGATGAGATTTCAGCGCTGAGATCTCATCTCTCGAGATTCCGGCGGCCATTTTCCCGGAGACAGTCATACAGGAACGCATGGACGAACTGCTGGGGGCTCTGACCTATCATAAAATGTCGCCAGAGCCCCCCGCAGCACCGGAGACAGCCCTGCAGCATCGGAGAGAGCCCTGCAGCACAGGAGCCCCCCTGAAGACCCCTCATCCAAGCCTGCAGCACAGGAGCTCCCTGCAGACCCCCTCATCCCAGCCTGCAGCAATGCTCCTCTCCTGCCTCCAGCAACGACCCTGGGACCCTGATCCACCACAGCCACAACCCCTGGTAAGTAATAAGATGCATGGATTATAAGACGCCCCACCAATTTATTAAAAAAAGTTTTTTCCTATTTTTCTCCTCAAAATTTGGGGTGCGTCTTATAATCCGAAGCATCTTACAAAGCGAAAAATACGGTATTTTCTTTTTGTGTGGGCACTCTTGCACACTGTATCAACCTTGCCATTCAACCTAATAAAGGCATTTTATATTATTTTGATGTCCCTTCCACTATTTCGGTGTTGTATTCCACGTCCAGTGTTTTCTTTTTGCTTCCAAAAATGTGATAAACCACAGTTTTAAATTTTAAGTGGGTTGGGCAATCACTTTTTCACACAGGGACCTGTAGGTTTGGATTTATTTTTCCATTAGTGATAAAGACCTTGATTTAAACTGCATTTTGTGCTTACTTTTGTTGTGTTTGTCTAATGTTTTAAATTTCTTTGATGTTTGGAAACATTTAATGTGACAAACATGCAAAAGAATAGGATATCAGGAAGGGTGCAAACACTTTTTCACACAACTGTATGTCTACCTTCAACCTAAAAATCTATGAAACTGTATGGTGGAGAGCCAAGCTAATGATCTCTCCTGCGTATCTGGGTCGGAACCATCGGAGCTGTCACCAGTGTTTTTTATGGGGAAGAGTTCGTGGACCGGAGCAGTTCAGGGCACCTGACTGATGGGGGCGGGTCCAACATAAAAAGCAGTTTGAGCGGGAAGACACAACACTTGGCGGGGAACGAGCTTGTGAGTAGTGAGACATTTAACTCCCTCTCCACGGACCCATGCCCGCTAGCTGTGCCCAGCTTGTCAGACTGCTGACACATCCTACCCTCAGCCCAAAGAGACTTCTGCATCGGGTAGTGAACAGGATAGAATACGTACCTTGGCTCTGCTCACCACCGCGGAGGCACTGCTTAGTCCCATCCCTGTGGTCTCTGCTGAGGACCAGCCCGTGCCTTTGGCTGTGTTCGCTGGACTGTGTGCTTCTACTGCGGCCTTGCCTACTGAACTTTCTGCTTTTCTTCTGCTGTGCCGCCGACCATCACCTCTACTCCACTGTGTGCACAGATCAGGAGATCATGTGCTGAAGAACCTGGAGGATTCGTGGTCGCAAGGAGAAAGTGCATCGCTCATCTGCAGGACCGGATCCGAAACATCTTGCACCACCTGAGGCACCGCCGAAGGATCTTCCAGCCACCTTCTTCCATTATAGTCTATTGCATTTGACTTTCCCCCTAACATCCAATCACATCCTTTATCCCCTGCTTGTACCATTACTGTTCCTATATATAAAGAACCCGCTAATCCTTGCTCTGCCTCCTGTGTGTCACTGCATCTTAAGCACCTGCTAGCATCCTGCAAAATTACGAAACACCATTCTAAGAATTCCAGTGAGAATGGGATAGTTTATGTTGATAGGAATACCCCTTTATACTTTACTCTGAAATCTTTGCATTTGTACATAATGGCACTTACCTTGGTGGTTAAAGACTTTGGTATACATGTTTTCAGTTAGTACATTATTATATTATTTTATTTTACTTTATATGTTAGAGGCGCTGTATAGTGTTGCTGATTGGTGGGAGATTAATTCTATGACCCCCACTAATTTATTAATAGACTGTTCGGAAGTGCAGAGGCTCCTGCAGCAACTTCATGTGCAAAGCGGTATACAAGCACAATAGAAAGTCTATGAGTCCATGCACTGCCTTTGACAGTGAGCGAGCAACCCCCTAGATTTAATATTGAGTCTGTACAGCTGACTGGGGGTGCAGTTCATGCACTTAAACTTAGGGTTTTGCCTGATCGACAGATCGATTGGGGTCTCAGGACCAGGACTCTTACAGATCAGCAAAAATATACAGAAAATAAAAGCCTTTGCAAAATGACAGTTACACTTTAACCCCTTCACCCCCGGAGCTTTTTCCGCTTTTTCATTTTCGTTTTTTGCTCCCCTCCTTCCCAGAGCCATAACTTTTTTGTTTTTCCGTCAATATGGCCATGTGAGGGCTTATTTTTTGCGGGACGAGATGTACTTTTGAAAGATACCATTCATTTTACCATGCCATGTAACAGAAAACGGGAAAAAAATTCCAAGTGTGATGAAATTGCAAAAAAAGTGCAATCTCACACTTGTTTTTTGTTTGGCTTTTTTGCTAGGTTCACTAAATGCTAACACTGACCTGCCATTATGATTTATTCTCCAGGTCATTACGAGTTCATAGACACCAAACATGTCTAGGTTATTTTTTATCTAAGTGGTGAAAAAAATTCCAAATTTTGCTAAAAAAAAAAAAATGCGCGATTTTCCGATACCCGTAGCGTCTCCAATTTTCGTGATCTGGGGTCAGGTGAGGGCTTATTTTTTGCGTGCCGAGCTGGTGTTTTTAATGATACCATTTTGGTATAGATACGTTCTTTTGATCGCCCGTTATTGCATTTTAATGCAATGTTGCGGCGACCAAAAAAACGTAATTTTGGCGTTTTGATTTTTTTTCTCGCTACATCATTTAGCGGTCAGGTTAATCCTTTGTTTTTATTGATAGATCGGGCGATTCTGAACGCGGCGATACCAAATATGTGTATGTTTGATTTTTTTTAATTGTTTTATTTTGATTGGGGCGAAAGGGGGGTGATTTGAACTTTTATATATTTTTTATTTTTTTTATATTTTTAATCACTTTTTTTTTAATTTTGGCATGCTTCAATAGCCTCCGTGGGAGGCTAGAAGCATGCATAACTCGATCGGCTCTGCTACATAGAGGTGAAGTACAGATCACCTCTATGTAGCAGAAATGCAGGGTTGCTTTGAACGCCGATCACAGGGTGGCGCTCAAAGCAATCGGCCATCAACAACCATAGAGGTCTCAAGGAGACCTCTGGTTGTTATGGCTATGCACTGCTGACCCCCGATCATGTGACGTGGGTCCGCAGTGCGAGCAGTTCCGGCCGCGCGGCCGGGAGCGCTAGTTAAATGCCGCTATCAGTGCATTTAACTAGTTAATGGGCGCGGGAGGATCGCGATTCCGCTCGCGCTCATTGCGCGCACATGTCAGCTGTACAAAACAGCTGACATGTCGCGGCTTTGAGGTGGGCTCACCGCCGGAGCCCACCTCAAAGCAGGGGATCTGCCAGCTGACGTACTATTCCGTCAGCTGGCAGAAAGGGGTTAAACCACGCTGTTTTGTAATATGTGAGGCAAACTCAAGACACCCAACTTCTGCTTCATGTTTACTAGACACATTTGTACCTTGTAAATGTTGTGTTATGGCCAAGTTGTTTAGTGTTGAATCGCACTTTATTACTTTTATTACGACAAGCGTGTGGTCGGCTTTCAAATTAGTGCCAAAACTTGTCTTGGGCATGCAAAGCGTTAATGAGATAACTGTCTGTAGTGAAAGTGTAAGTAACAGTTATGGCGTCAAAGAAGAGGATATAAGTTGGGCTGATGGAGTGTCAGGACAATGCCAAGTGTAGCCCCTAACCAGTTTTATTGAAGCTACTTCTTAACTTGCCAGATACTACAGGCTGAAACCAAAAGTGGTAAAATTTGGACATCAAAAAGCAAAAATGAAAACATAAATACAAATCACTGTGTGTTAGACTAACTAGGTTTCTGGAAATGCAAATATCTCTTTTGCAGAGGTCTTCTTTCATCTGATATTCATAGATCCTTACCTTGCAAAGTACCAAGTGCAGAGAAACGGTGTGACGTCAGTAGAACACTTTGAATCAGTCCCTGTTGATTATTATCAGAAGTTTATCACGGTCCTTTATAACTCTTTTACTTTAGATGCAAAAGTGTCCATGATTGTAAGTGCAGAGTACAAAGCCCTTTGTTTCACATATTTCATACTATTATGTTGCTTCTATTCTTCAGGGAAGTGCGTTCAGTGTCTTATTCGTTAGTTGTTTTGACTGGTAGTGCATCAGTCATGCTGGCTGTTGGTTTATTTGACTGATAAAGTCCACCACAGGGTCTTTTTAAGCAGTTCGGCCTTTGTATAATGGTAGCCCTGTAAAAAAAATATTGTTTTGGACTTGAGCAGCTTTTGAACACTCAAGATTCATTCGGGCCGATGATTCATTCACTGATCTTAATGAGAGGGCGTTTAGGAGCTGACACTTCTGATTCATTAAGAGGACTATGTTTCTTAATAAATCAGTAGAGATGCCTAGTGATGTGCGCCACTATGTGTGACTTGACACATACCTTACTCCAGCCCTTGAATCATCCCCTTAGTTTCTTTGCTGGACATATGCAGTCTACAGTTGCTGAAGATGAAACTTAAGTCACTCTAATACAAACATAAAAATTCTGGATTAGTTTGACAATAAACAATGTAGCTATTGAGGGATGACACATCAAGGATATTAGAAAAATGGGCAACAGGCCAACGTTTAGTCTGCCTTTTGCACGAATACTCTCCAATCATTTCGTCCATCTTGTCGACACCTCCTTTTGTCTTATTATAATGCAGTATGGTTTCAGGTTTTTTTTTCCTGTCATTGGTGTCAATACTTCCATCATGATGCATAGTACTCAATAATATCACGGATTTTTCTTTCTTGGCTTTATAAGACACCATTGTTGCTTGATTGCAGAAACCGAATACACTCTCGTAGATTGCACAGCGAACATTGTGCTTCATGATTGGAGGAATTTTGCGGCGGTTTGGCCTCATAGTACCAACAAGTGTAAGTTGCTTTTAAAGCAAAAAGTTGGCCATTTCAAAATTGGTAAAGTAATTATCCATTGTAATATTTTTTCCTGAATTGAAAATTGGTAGAGCAAGTGTTTTTACTATGTCGGAACATAGGTCTTTCTGGACTGGAGCATCAGCTTCTTTGCCACAGTAAATCACATGACCATGTTGTCATGCAGAATCCACACTCTTCCCAGCAATAGCAGAGTCATAAAAGTTCTTCCCCAGCAACAATACAGACAAAAAGACTGAGTATAACATGTAAACCTAGTACAGGCCTAAAAGGCCCCAGGTGCGTGAATATGGGGTAGTCCCAAAAAAAGGTTGTTATACCGAAATGTCTGTAACATAAAAATATATGAATAATTGGAAATTACTAAAAACTATATACCTGAGGATTACCTAGATTTTCAAAATTCTAACTAAAGTACTTTTACAGAAAATAGAAAACAAGTAACCTGGCAGGCCTGCAAGGCCCCAAGTATGCGTTCTAGGGTTAAAGTTTGACAGTGGTTTGAATAAACCACTGTCAAACTTTAATAACTTTCTGGAATCTCATCATTTGGGCAGCACGGACGAAATACACGTATTCCTTTGCAGAGTTCCATAGCCAGTATAAAAACAGAAGCAGAGAATGCCATTTTGCTGGGACTCTGGAAATTGAAAGTCACAATTCACACTTCAACCATATAAATAGAAAGAAAAGCTATAGAACACTGAACAAATTATACAGATATAGTGCGTGTCATAGCACATCAGGGAAGATTAGTGTTCAAATAAAATGGAACAAAAATAATACAAAAATGCAAATGGTAGGAAGAGAGAAATTTAAAGCTGCCAATGAATGATCAGTGATGCTGGCTTACTGTTTTTCAATTATAGATTTTCTTGCTTTCATGCAGAAGCATGTCTTTAATATTGCTGAAATAATTAAAAAAAAGAATTTTACTCACAAAGTATGGTGTTACAAACTACTGTTTCTGCAGATCATTTAAACTAGTACAATTAGGAAGAAAGACAAGCTGAATAGGGTTAAAATGGATAAAACAAATAAAGGCTATGTAAAGCTGATTATGTTAAAACAAACGGTAAAACTGGAGAGACAAAAAGTGCAAATAGAGTGTTATCTGATTGTTCTGTCTTCATACACGCTGATACAGTGTGTGATCCAACATACAGCATAAACCAATTCTGTCCTCCAAATAAGCAAACTGTTCTCTGTAGTCTAACTTGTTTATTGGTAAACAGGTATTGTATATGCGGTAAAACTATAAGAATACAAATGACATAAATAAGTATTGGGCCAAATAATAGCACAGCTGACACTTTACAACTAACAGAGAAAGTATACAGTATGATGCAACTTGTGTATATAACTACATACAGTAAGTCTCTAATAATACATTTCCTATGTAGTGGCTGCTATACAGTAAATCCCATTCTGTACAACACTATATTACAAGAACAGAGGTAAAAATCATACCGGATAAACTTAACCAGGATGGCAAGTAAGTGAAATGGTTCAAGCACAGCACATGAGCACGTGTGTCCCAGGAAGTACACAGAAAATAATGGAGTTTCCCTCTCCCAGCATACCTTGGTACAATCCCACAATGCACCACTCTAATTGTTACTAAGGCACAGATTATAAATTTAACCACCACTAGATGGTGCTATAACACAGCAAACCAAACACTATAGTACTAAACTTCAATGCATAATACGAGCCACACTGTCCTTCCTAGAATGGACAGTACACTCCCTGCTTGGCATCAACTGATGCCACCTAAAGCTCTTTTGGCGAAAACAGTAAGACAAGTTCCGCAACTGGTCTGAGGAATAATCTACTCTCCCCAGACTTGCCTACTTTGACCTCGACCTTACGCACCTTCCCGTCTTTGCTTGGGAATATTTTAGTGATGAGACGTAATGGCTACTCATTGCAGCGAGACTGGCTGTCTTTTATGAGAACGACATCACCGGTTTTGATGTTTGGTTTGTCGGTCTGCCACTTCTTCCTTGGTTGTAAGGTGGAGAGGTACTGCTTCCTCCATCTGTCCCAAAAGGTATTGGAGAGACTTTGTACTTGTCTCCATTGTCATCTGTAGATGTCCTTGATGCTAAATTCTCCAGGTGGAGTGGTGAGAATGCTGGCTTTCTGAGTAAGTAACATGGCATGAGTGAGAATAGTCGGATCCCCAGAGTCACTAGAAAGTGAAGTCAATGGTCTAGCTTTAATGATGGCCGAAACTTCTGCCAAGAATGTGGTCAAACTTTCATGTGTGAGTCTTGCGCTACCTACTTGCAAGAAAATGGAGTCAAGGATTCTGCGTGCCATTCCTATCATCCTCTCCCAAGCACCTCCCATGTGAGAAGAGTGTGGCAGATTGAAAGTCCAGGTGCATCCCTGCTCATTCAAGTATCTTTCCACACTGGCGGTGTCTAGGTTAGAAGTAATTTGAAGTTCTTTCACTGCTCCTACAAAGTTGGTACGTCTATTGGAGTGTATGTGCTTCACGGGGCCTTTGGTGGCGATGAAACGTCGGAGTGCATTTATAAAACCTGAAGTGTCCATGGACTCAATTACTTTGATGTGGACTGCTCTGATGGACATACAGGTGAACATAACTACCCAGCATTTGGCATTGGCTTGGACTCTTCTAGTTTGCCATGCAACCACAGACCATGGCCCGAATATGTCCAGTCCAATGTTGGTAAATGGAGGTTCTGTAGTAAGTCTGTCCGATGGGAGATTGGCCATATTTGGCTTTTGAGTCACGCCTCGGAGTTTGCAGCAAATCACGGAGTTGTAAATGAGTCTACTCACGCATCTCTTTGCTCCAACTATCCATAGTTCAGCAGTTCGTAGATTTCCTTCGGTGAACAGTCGGCCCTGATGTTTCACCAAAACGTGATGGTGTTGCACAAGCAGGGTCGTGATATGATGTTTGGGAATTATTACAGGGTGTTTCGCTTCAAATTCCACTTCAGCTTCATGAAGACGACCTCCAATTCTTAACAGCCCATCTTGGTCGATGATTGGATCAAGTTTCTTCAAAACACTGTCTCTAGAAACAGGTTGGCCTTTATTGATGTTATCTATTTCTTTGGCGTAACCTTCACGTTGTATGGTACGAATTATAACGTTCTTGGCATTTTCCATGTTTGGACCAGTAAAGCCAAGCTTGCAGTGGTGCCAATCCTTGCAAGGTTTCTGAATGGCGGGTGATGTTGACTTATAGGATCGAGCCACATGAATTAAACAAATGAGAGCACGAACATACGAGTTCCAAGTTGAAAACCTGTTGAAATGGTGGGATTTGAGGTGATTGTCTTTAGTCACCGTATGTAGAATGGATACCTGAAGGAGGATTTCCTTATCTGCCTCTGGATCCACCAGTTCAAAGGTGTTTGACCCGTCAATGTATGGCGTCGAACGGTATAAGAATGTAGGGCCAGTTAACCAGGTTGTGTCCTCAAGGTGTCTTGCTTCAATGGATCTGGTTGCGTGGTCCGCAGGATTGTGGTGTGTGGACACATAGTGCCACTGTCTAGGGTAGGTGGATCTCCTGATCCTTAGCACCCGATTGCTGACATAGACATAAAAGCGACGAGTTTCATTGCCAATGTACCCCAGCCCTACTTTGCTGTCAGTGTAGAACTCGACTTCTTTGACTTCCAGGTCGATTTCTGTCGAGATAAGTTCAGCTAACTCTACCGCTAGCACAGCTGCACAGAGTTCCAGTCTGGGTACTGTGTGTTCACGGAGAGGGGTGTTGTGAATTCTGTGGCCAAGCTCCCTCCTGTGGTCGTGAGTGGTACTTCGGCTGGTTCTGTCTATGAGCTTCCTTTGGTGGATGAGAGTGGCACTGCGGCTTCTGAGTTTCCTTCCTCAGGTGATGAGGTTAAGTCGTTAGGTGCTGCTCTATTTAACTCCACCTAGTGCTTTGATCCTGGCCTCCAGTCAATGTTCTAGTATTGGTCTTGCTTCCTCCTGGATCGTTCCTGTGGCCTGTCTTCCTGCATAAGCTAAGTTTTGCTTGTGTTATTTTTGTTTGCTATTTTTTCTGTCCAGCTTGCTATATTGGTTTTTCTTGCTTGCTGGAAGCTCTGAGACGCAGAGGGAGCACCTCCGTACCGTTAGTCAGTGCGGAGGGTCTTTTTGCCCCTCTGCGTGGTTGTTTGTAGGTTTTTGTGTTGACCGCAAAGCTATCTTTCCTATCCTCGGTCTATTCAGTAAGTCGGGCCTCACTTTGCTAAATCTATTTCATCTCTGTGTTTGTATTTTCATCTTTACTCACAGTCATTATATGTGGGGGGCTGCCTTTTCCTTTGGGGAATTTCTCTGAGGCAAGGTAGGCTTATTTTTCTATCTTCAGGGCTAGTTAGTTTCTCAGGCTGTGCCGAGTTGCATAGGGAGCGTTAGGCGCAATCCACGGCTACCTCTAGTGTGGTGTGATAGGATTAGGGATTGCGGTCAGCAGAGTTCCCACGTCTCAGAGCTCGTCCTATGTTTTTGGTAATTGTCAGGTCACTTTGTGTGCTCTGAACTTCAATGTCCATTGTGGTTCTGAATTACCTGTTCATAACAGAGGGGCCAGTTTTGTCCGGCTCATAACAAGCCTTAAATGGCATTGTTCATTGATGTCGGTAGTTTTCAAATACGCTACTGCTGCAATTGCTTTGGTTGAGGCATCGCAGAAGATACAAAGCCTTTGCATCTTGACTTTTGTCGATGGCACAGAAGCATATGGTCGTGCCACGTAGAGATTTGACAGGGCCTTGTAAAGAGTTCTTCCATCTTACCCACAAGTCTCTTTTCTCGCTGGGAAGTGGATCATCCCAATCGGACGTCTGTTGGGTGTAGTCTCTCAACATAATTTTACCTTGGATAGTTACAGGGGTTACAAATCCCAGAGGATCGTACAAGCTGTTTACAACAAACAGGGCGCCTCTACGCGTGAAGAGTTTCTCTTCTTCGCTGATCTGGAAGGTAAATGCATCCTTTTTCAAATCCCAGAGTACACCAAGGCTCTGCTGCATGGGAAGGCAGTCCATGATTAAATCCAAGTCATTTAAATCGGTTGAGTAATCTTGATAGAGAAACGCTGTCATTAGTTTTTGGCTGTTGGAAGCAATTTTGTGCCACCTCAAATTGGACAAAGCAAACATTTCTTGTGCCCTTTTTACGAGACTGACTGCCGACTCATCTGTGGATGTGGATTTCAGGCAGTCATCTACATAAAAATCCTTTTCCACAAACGATCTTACATCTGATCCATACTTTGCTTCAACCTCTCTGGCTGAATGTTTAAGGCCATAGATAGCGACAGCAGGGGAGGGGCTGTTCCTGAAGATGTGTACCTTCATACGATATTCCACGATGTCCTTGTAGGGGTCATTATCACGGTACCAGAAGAACCTCAAGTAGTTTCTGTGATCTTCTTTAACAAGGAAGCAGTGAAACATCTGTTGTATGTCGGCCATAAATGCTACTGCATCCTTGCAGAAATGAAGTACTCCCAGAAGTCTGTTATTGAGGTCTGAACAAGACAGAAAGACGTTGTTAAAAGAAACACCTTTGTATCTGGCACTTGAGTCAAATACCACTCTTATCTGACCTGCTTTCTTCGGATGATACAAGCCGAAAATAGGTAAGTACCAACATTCCTCGGAATCTTGAAGTACAGGTGCAATTTCCGCATGGCCACTCTGGAATATTCTCTCCATGAAGGTAAAGAAGTGTTCTCTTGTTTCTGGTGTCTTCTGCAGTTTGCGTGTAAGGGAGATGAATCGACTGTAGACAAGTTCTCTATTGTTTGGTAAGCGTTGCCTGTGTGGTTTGAATAGTAACGGTGCGACCCAACTCTTTGATTCATCTCTTACTATCTCTCGATCCATGATGTCCAAAAACAGTCTGTCCTCTATGGACGTTGCTACCTGGTTGTCTTCTCTTGTCCTGTGGAAAACTGTGCACCCTATATGATCTTGCTCACCGTCGCATGCATGGTCTTCCCAGGAAGGATCAGCTAACGGACAAGGTGGAGGGGCGTTGTGTGGCAATTCTTTAATCAGGAAACTGCTCTTGCATGGCTGGAAGAGAGACGGATGTCCATTTTTGAGAGTATTGGTGAGCATGTTGTTGTCTGATGTTGGCCTGTGTGCTTCACCCAAACAGACGTCTCCCACAATGACCCATCCTAGGTCAAGTCTCTGAGCATATGGGGCGTTTTGTGGGCCGTTAATCTGTCCTCTAGCCTTGTGGACCCGTAGTATGTCTCTTCTGAGGAGTAAGACGATTGGAGCTCCTTGGTCCAGTTGCGGTATCAGGTGAGCTATATGTTTCAAGTGGGTATGATGAGCTGCTACCTCTGATGTAGGTATCTCAGACCTGTTGTCGGGGATCTGGTTGCACTCCAGTATTGATGGCAAGGATAAGCAGGTTTGACCGTCTATAGACTCTACTTTGAATCCAGTTGCTTTCTTCCCCACCGTCTCGACAGTACCTGCACATGTCTTCAAGGAGTACGGAGAGCCGGGACCAGCAATGTTGAAAGTGTCGAAGAGAAAGGACTTAGCTAGAGACCTGTTGCTCTGATCATCCAAGATTGCATATACCTTGATTGCCTCATCCCGTTGGCTCACTGAGAATACTCTGACAAGACAGATCTTCGAGCAGGATCTTCCTGCTACAAGTTCTTTGCAGATCTCTGTACACTGAGAAGTGAACACTGGGGTGTCAATGTCAGTGTCCATCTGTTTTTCGGCAGACTCTTCTACTCGCGACGATACCCCTGAGGGTGGTCCAGGGTGTAAGGTTGTGCTCCACACTAATACAATCTGTGCATTTCACACTGGTTTCACAGTTCTTGGCGAAGTGTGAGGTCGTCTCGCAGCATTTGAAGCATATCTTGTTTTCCTTTAGGAAACTCTTACGGTCTTCAAGAGACTTCTCCCTGAAGGCTCTACATTTTAGTAGAGGATGAGGTTTCTTGTGTAGGGAGCAGTGTTTGCTGAGATCCTGAGATTTGTCCTCTTCTGGAAAGGACTTACTTGCCATGTAAGGAAATCCTGTGGAGGTAACATTAGTTTTGTGGACTGCCACTGGTGTTTTACAGGGTTTTACATCAGAGGTAGTGGTACATGACATAATGAAATCGAAACTGGGGTCATTTCTAACTTTAGCCTGCTGAGCAACAAAGTTTTCAAACACCCTCAAGGAGGAAATGGTACCTTATGAGCCTGTTTGTAAAGGGACCCATGACTGACCCACTTTTCTTGTAAGTTGTAAGGGAGCTTTTGGACAATTGAGTTGACACCTCTGGCAGTATCCAGGAATGCCAACCCTGGTAGGTCACCTTCTGCCTGAGCAGCATGTACCTCAATTAACAAGTCGCTCAGTTCCCTGAGTCTTCGATAACCCTTATTTGCTATCTTGGGAAAATCATCAATTCTTTTATACAAAGTGTTTTCTACAGCTTCTATTGACCCATAACGTTCTTTGAGTCTCTCCCACACCATACGAAGTCCTGTTTGTGGGTACTTTATGTTAATGTTCCTGATTCTTTTGGCATGTTTAGCTGACTTGTTCCTAAGCCACGTTACCAGTAGATCTAACTCTTCACTACTGGAAAGATCCAAGTCTCTGATGGCGTTCTGGAAGGAGGCTCTCCATGCTCTATAGCTTTCAGTTCGATCAGTGAACTTTACAAGTCCCTTGGTCACCAGCTCCCGGTGGGTAAAGAACCTTGCAAAGTTCATAGTGGCTGAGTCAATGCCGACATGAGCTGGTGTGCTGTTGTCATGCGGTGTGTGTGGTGCGTCCTCATACCTGGTAGGAGCCTCTGGCTTAGGAAAGTCTGTATAAAATGATTCCGAAGCGAAGGGTGTCCCTGTCAATCTGGGAGGAGGCTGTACCTTCTGTTCTGTAAGACGGTAGTGGTGGTCGACGTCATTTCGCAGTGTACCTTCCTGCTTCCAGTATGGCATTTCGAGGAAGGATCTCTGGTAATCTGTCTAGACTGGTTGGTGTAACGGATCAGAGTTATCGTCTATTCTAGGATGTTGGTGGACATATTCTGAGACGTGTTGAGCTGGGTCCTGTTGATCTAGGTCTGGTCCACATACGTCGCTGTCTCGCTCAGATTCAGTAAACTCCACGGCTTCTAAGAACTCAGCTTTGGCTATTGCGGCTGCTGCTTCTTTTTCAGATGAAAGCCTTTCCAAAGTCGCTTGCAGGTGTGCGGTATCTGCGTCTCTATCTGCTTGCTGGTGGGCTCTTTCTGCTTCATGTTCTGCTTGTCTTAACTGCATCTGTTGTGCAGTGAAGGAGGATCTTACTTTCGCTGCCTCGGCTTCTGCACGGGCGAGAGCTGCAGACCTTTTCGATGACGACTTGCTAGAGTGGCTTGGTTGGGACCTCGTCCCGAGTGAAGATGCTCGACTTGCAGACATTTCGTGTCTGTTTACAGACTGTAGGACGTCTCAGAGCAGGTAGAAATTAACTTCAGCGTGGACTGAGACGTGTCGCGCTTGGTGGGCTGCACTCTCGGTACTTGTGACTGTATGGTGGCCGCTGCGGTATCTGCAGGCAGTGCGGTGTGGTACAAGCAGCTGTGTAAGTGGTATTTGCTATCGCTGGCATCTAGCCTCCGTTTTACTGTTCTGTCTTCATACACGTTGATACGGTGTGTGATCGAACATACAGCATAAACCACTTCTGCCCTCCAAATAAGCAGACTGTTCTCTGTAGTCTAGCTTGTTTATTGGTAAACAGGTATTGTAAATGCGGTAAACTATAAGAATACAAATGTCATAAATAAGTATTGGGCCAAATAATAGCACAGCTAACACTTTACAACTAACAGAGAAAGTATACAATACGATGCAACTTGTGTATATAACTACATAGCAAATAGATCAATGGCTGCACTCAACTGTACTAAAGCAAGGAAATGTGCAATACATGAAATATGAATAGCATAATGGCTTGTGAAATCTATGAAAAAAACACAAGAGATGCTTAGCACAAGATTTTGCCAAAAAATGTGAGCCCATCCTCCAAATGTCAAGGTAATCTCAGATCGGATGGGTCCCTCACCTGTGTACCTAGTGTGAACACTTACCTCTGGCTAATAACATGGTAAAGCCTGCATTTATAGGAAGGTCGGAACCAACTGTGTTTGGATGTAATTAAAATCACAGCATGGTGAAGGGCGGGGCGTTCAAGTCAGAAAAAATAGTACATACTAAATATAGGAAAACTGACTGAACAGCAATCTAGTCTGAACTGGTGCATAACCAAAAAAGACTTATATAGCAAATAGATCAATTGCTGCACTCAACTGTACTAAAGCAAGGAAATGTGTGATACATGAAATGTGAATAGCATAATAGCTTGTGAAATCTATGAAAAAAACACATGAAATGCTTAGCATAACTACATACAGTAAGTCTCTGATAATACATTTCCTATGTACTGGCTGCTATACAGTAAATCACATTCTGTACAACACTATATTACAAGAACAGAGGTAACAATCTTACCGGATACTTAACCAGGATGGCAAGTAAGTGAGATGGTTCCAGCACAGCACATGAGCACGTGTGTCCCGGGAATTACACATAAAATAATGGAGTTTCCCCTCTCCCAGTGAAGCGATGGCCGGGGAACCACCACGGTGCAGGGAGACTACTATACACAAGATGAGGTGCAAACAACAAAGGTTAGATTTATTGGAAGACAAGGAATGAAGTGGCTGAGGAAGATTCAAACTGGGGTATACAATGGCAAAAGACAATTTACAAGAGTAATAAACTTTATCTTTTCCGTAAAATAGCACGGAGTTCCAGCTATTTCAGACTCAAAATATGTCTAACAAGCAAATGTAAACAATAAACGAGTGATGATGCTACTCTACGTATAACCTCCCTGGCCTTTACTAAGCAGGCCACACGGCTCCCGTGTACTGACTATTGAAGCCTACACTAGGCCCTAACAGGTGCACCAAACAGGAACAGACTCACGATGATGTTGGGGAATCAGGTCTAGTCCCAGGGGGGCCCCCAGCAGTGTAATACGGTGGTGCGCACGGCTTTCTGTCAGCTCTGTAAAACATGGTCTTTTCCTTGCTTCTGGATCCTAGGGATGCTCCTGGAAACTGTAAATCCCGTTCTCTGTATCTTCTTGGCTCTCTTGCAGCTATATCATGAAACAGTTCTTCTCTCTTTCAGCTATCAGCACACAAAGTCCTCTCTGCAGCAGCCTCAGCTCACACAAGCTGCTCCAGCTCCACATCTGCATTCTGCACAGACTAGTTCATTACAATGATTATTGCAGGGGAGAAGCAGAACATTCCATCATGCCAGACAAGGGGGTGAAGCCTTTTAAAGTGACAGCGTGTTCCTTACTGTCCATAACAGCACCACCCTCTTACACCGGCATACCTTGGTACAATCCCACAATGCAACACTCTAATTGTTACTAAGGCACAGATTATAAATTTAAACACCACTAGATGGTGCTATAACACTGCAAACCAAACACTATACTACTAAACTTCCATGCATAATACAAGCCACACTGTCCTTCCTAGAATGGACAGAACACTGATAGCCAAGTGGTATAAGATGTTATAGGTATGCTTACCTGATAGGGTTATGGCAGTCACGACACCTATTGAAGTGTGTAAAAGGCTGCAGCAGAACCACCAAGGGGATAAAATGCAAAGAATTAGCAATACAGTGGTTTAAGATCCGCGCTGCTCAAGGTTCCCAAAATGCAATCACACACGGAGGTGAAGCATGAATACGGTTTATTTGTCAACATGTTTCAAGTTTCCAAACCTCTTTTACAGGATGAAATTACAATGTTCATTGTGGTTTTATCCTGATGAAGAGGTTTGGAAACCTTGAAACACGTTGACAATTAAATTGCATTTATGTTTCACCTCCGTGTGTAATCGCATTTTTTGGAACCTTGAGCAGCACGGATCTTAAACCACTGTATTGATAATTCATTGTTTTGCAACCTGATTATGTTGTGATCACACAACATTTGAATGAGCATGTAATCCCATCTGCAGTAGGTCTACGGGTCCAGTAACCAGTTACAATTGTGAGGAAAGGAAAAAGTGAAAAAAATTCATGCTGCTGGTGGATGGTAATAAAGCTAGGAACACACTAGGATAATGTGCGTTTTTTAATATGCTTATGCTTTTCAAAGTATCATTCTTCTTCAGAACAAAAAAAGCATATGATATGCATTTTGAAGTTCAATACTTATGTGGTGCCCCTGAGGGTCCAGTCGCCACAGAGGTACTGAACCTCAGACAGAGATGTGGTACCCCACTTTAGGGTAAGGAGGGGGCACTACCTGGTACCCACACACAAGCATCCAACACCACACCACTCCAGGCCAGGAGATCTGGGTGGACCCTATTTAGGGAGGGCCCCATCTCAGGCTGGAGGGGAAACTAGGTAGAGGATGTAGGTGGAGGAAGGAGATAAGGGTAAGAGACCTGAGGTAGAATGACAGTTGGGAGTGAAGTGTTCTTATGGAAACAGGAGGGAGGCGGAGTCAGTTAATGAGGAGAAGAGGAGAGAGAAGAGCAACAGTGTGAGAAGAGCTCCAGAGGGAGAAGGGGTCCTAGGGCCCAGGAAAGTGAAAAATACACCCATGGCACCTGAATCCACACCAACCGTAGTCAGGTGGAGCGACCAGATTGCAGATTGACCGACCCCAGACTAGTGGAAAGACTGTAGGACTCAGCTAACAAACCGGAAGTTGTATGTACGGCATTCAAATCTATACACAATCGCTAAAAAGGTAGCCACATACGGTCAAGGGGACCAGGAGGTCGTCGCCTGATAGGACCCGAGGCTGTTGGCTTGGGACACTGTGTGTAAGGCTCAGGGCAGGAGGGTGTGAGCCAGAGCAGAGAGAGATGACCTGTAAAGGTACACAAGAAGGGGGTCCCGGAAAAGTGCACCCAAACTACCTGAGAGCTGGCTGGACCACAGGCCTGGAGGATACAGCAACCAACTGGTGATTGTAACCTACAGACTGTGAGTAAAATGTGAAAACTGTACCCTGCTGTGTCCTCAGAATTATTTTCTGTGTCACCTGCCTTGTACTACAACAGTTAGCATCATCAAATTACCTTATAACTGCCTTGAGGCCCGCTCTGCCTGTGGAGAGCTGTAACATTTCTGCTGCATCACCAACCGCCCCAGTGGACCTTAATCGCAGCGTCGGCCATCCCTTGCAGAACACCATGGGTTTCGTCAAGAATCAATCCATTATAACTGTTCCCCTTACATTTTTATTGCACGCCCAGGGCCACAGAGTCGGGTCATAGGCCTGTGACTTCCCCAAAAAACTGTCTGACTGGGTTCCGAGTACCCCACGGCCCTGGTGGGTGTCACACTTCTTCAGGACAAAAAACCATATCATATCATATGGTTTTTTGTCCTGAAGAAGTATGGTACTTCTAAATGTGTAGACGAAATAAGAAAACGCACATTATCCTATTGTGTAACAGTGCAGATTTTTTCACTTTTTCCCTTTCCACACAAAACAAGTATAATGTCAGTAAACACCACACCACTACTTTTGCCTGTTGCTGCTTTTGTATATTAGGCATGAAAGTAGCATTGACTGGTCGTTCTTTTTGGAATGAGGGAATTAGTAAAGTGTTAGTAGAGAAAAGTGGAAGTGTTAAAAATAAAAGGGAGGAGTAAAAAAAATACAGACATTTAGCTGACTATCTTGTGAGTGTCATAAACTAATCACAAATAATTGTTTGATACCCTGATGATTTAGCAAGTTTTCCCACCTACAAAGAATGAAGAGGTCTGTAATTATTATTGCAGGTACACTTGAACTGTGAGTAGACAGGACCTTAAAAAAATCTAGAAAATCACGTTGCATGATTTTTACATTATTAATTAGCATTTTATTGCATGAAATAAGTATTTGATACAATAGAAAAACATAACTTAAGATTTGCGACAGAAACCTTGGTTTGCATTTACAAAGGTCATACGTTTCCTGTAATTCTTGACAAAGTTTGCACACTGCAGCAGGAAATTTGGCCCACTCCTTCATATAGATCTTCTCTAGATCATTCAGGGCTGTCGCTTTGCAACATTGAGTTTCAGCTCCCTCCAAATATTTTCTATTGGATTCAGGTCTGGAGACTGGCAAGGCCACTTCAGGATCTTGAAATGCTTCTTATGGAGCTACTCCTTAGTTGTCCTGACTGTGTGTTTTGGGTCACTGACATGCTGGAAGACCATACAACAACACATCTTCAATGCTCTTACTTAGGGAAGGAGGTTATTGGCCAAAATCTCACAATACATGAGCCCATCCATCCTCCCTGCAATATGATGCAGTCATCCTGTTGCCTTTGCTGAAAAGCACCTCCAAAGTATGATGTTTCCCCCACAATGCTTCATAGTTGAGACAGTCTTCTTTGGGTTGTATTCATCTTTCTTCTACCTTCAAATATGGCGAGTGGAGTTGATACCAAAAAGTTCTATTTTGGTCTCATCTGACCACATGACTTTCTCCTATGACTCCTCTGGATCATCCAGATGGTCAATGGCAAACTTCAAACGGACCTGGACATGTGCTGGGGTGAGTATGGGGACCTTGCATGCCTTGCAAAATTTTAATCCACGATGGTGTAGTGCGCTACTAACCGTAATGTTTGAGACTGTGGTCCCAGCTCTCTTCAGGTCATTGACCATGTCCTTCCATGTAGTTTTATGCTAATTCCTGACTTTTCTCAGGATCATCCTTACCCAACGAAGCGAGATATTGCATAAGAACCCAGACTGAGGAAGATTGAGTGACGGCAAAATTTCCACTTACAAATCTTTAGGCCTAATATTGGGGTGCAGCCACGAGGCCCAATTTGCTAATATAAATAGTTTGTGATAAAACTGTGCTTCAGTGAGAAATAAGAAGGCCAAATTTCCATTTAAAAATCATTAGGCCTAATATTTGGGTGCAGCCAGGAGGCCCAATTTGCTAATCCAAATTGTGTGTGATAAAACTGTGTTTTATTGAGAATTAAGAAGTTCAGTTTCCCACTTAGAATTTGTTAGGCTTAATATTGGGGTGCAGCCAGGATGCCCAATTTGATAATCCAAATCTTTTGTGATAAAACCGTGTTTCAGTAAGAAATCAGAAGGCCAGATTTACATTTAAAATCGTTAGGCTTAGTATTGGGGTGCATCCAGGAGATTCAATTTGCCAATCTAAATTGTTTGGAATCAAACTGTGTTTCAGTGAGAAATCAGAAGGCCAGATTTACATTTAAAAATCGGTAGGCCTAATATTGGGGTTCAGCCAGGAGGCCCAATTTGCTAATCCAAATCGTTTGTGATTAAACTGTGTTGCAGTGAGAAATCAGAAGGCCACAATTCATCTTAAAAATTGTTAGGTATAACAGTGTTGTTCAGGCACACTATCAAGGAAAATAAATACTGATTGTTCAATTAGTGACAGGTGACTGACAAGTGTGGGCCTAAGGTTGTGAAATAGCAGGTTAAAAAGGGGAAGGGTACATACAACTTGAGCGAGAAAAAGCGAGGTCATCATGGAAGGGGAAATAGGCTTGGTGTTCGACATGTACGTGGGTTAGGTGTCAATCTTAATGAAAGATTAACTGACCAAACACAGTCTCATCCTATCCAAAGACCACTGACAACATATGTTACTGGATGGGCTACTCCACTCCCTTTCTTTGGCAGCCGCACAGCGGTACACCTTGTAGATGAGGGCCACAATGAGCATTTGCTCCAGTGGAAGGCAAGCGCTTTATCAAATGGCCATTGGCCTCTCCTCTTCCTCCTCCACCTTGACATCACACATAGTACAATGCTCAGAGCTGGCACCCCAATCACCCTTGTTTCTCACCATATCACAAATTTCCAAATGCCCAACTGATTATGTGGAACCACAGATGGGCCATTCTGCAGAGCTGTTCATGCATTCTATTCCATGGGCATCAGAGTTCTGCTTCAAAAATTCACAGAATCCAGAAGAGGAAAGCATCTGTATCAATGGCCAAAATCTTTTCATGTTGGAACCGGGGCCAGACGAAGTATAGTCAGAGCAGAATCCAGACCCTCATCACTAGATGTTAACCACTCGAAGTGGATGTGATCCTGATGAGACTCAGATACCAGAGGCACATGGAGACTGTACTGTGGTATCGGGTAGGAAAATGAGGAGGGTGAATCTCCGTGTGAGGAGTGTAAGAACAGAGAGGATGACAATGAGGTTGTTGATTGCATTTGGTGTTAACCATTTGATTTGTGATGTTTCATTACAGTGGAATTGCACTCTGCACATGTTGCAGCGACTGTGGCCTCAGTAATGAGCCCTGGTGTAGTATGTCCTTATGCATAGCCTGGGCCAACGCAGTATTAACGTGGTACAAATCAAGCTTGCGCTGTGGGCACAGATGAAGGACCTCTGCACATTTCTGCACAGTTTTGAAATGGTTACAAAGAGGGTTAGCGCTGATGATGCTATCTTCAGCATCAATATTCTGGTCATCTGTACACTGCAGCACACTTTGAACAGTCTTCATGAGTAGGTCGCAGTCCCAGAGGAAGAGCTGGAAGCAGAGAAGGATGTGAAAGCGATAAAAATATCTCAAATTTCAGGACTGTCGTCGCAAAAGCGGGTGCCATGGGAGGGTGGGTAACAGTGATTAAGGGGGTTCATGGTACCAGACAAACTGTTAGTGAAGGTGCAGGAGCCAAGGAACAAATGGAGGAGGAAGAGTTAATGGATGCGCAAAATTCAAGAGATAAAAAGAATAATGAATGATCCCTTCTCTGTTTTGTCCATGGTTGGCAGGAGGTGATGGAGGAAGCTACCTTGAGTGTTAACCCGCCACCAGCATACCATGGACTTGAACCTCATGGAAGCGCCAATACATGAGCGCATTCTTGTTGCGCTATCTTCCACATGATTGCCCATATTCTTAGTGTTGGAAATGGTACTGAATACTGGGTTGCCACTCTGTTAGATCCATGGTACAAAAGTAAATTTCGGCAGATGCTTCCCCTCTGGAAAGGGACGCATATGCTGGAGTATTGAAACATGCTTGTAGACAATCTTAAGAGTGGTTTTCCCAAAGACAGCAGTGAGGCACACAGTGTGCATTGCAGTTTTAGACGTCCAACCCCGGGAACATCAAGGCGACATCACAAAAACTTTAACAGCAGCAGTGTATAACCAATTTCTGTGAGTTGCTTCACACATTTTTTAGACCAGCCAGTGTACCAGCAGACCAGAGTACAAATCTGAAACACTGTGAACAACTGGAGAGGATGGTGCATTGATATCTTGAGATCAATAGCAATGCCATCATGGGGGGTTTGGACCCTTTTTCATTTTGGCCTTCAATAATGGAAGAGTGGCCTGAGCTCACCTGTCACGCCTTGTAGGTTTTGTCATGCTCGGCACTGTTCTCTCAAAACTTGTCTTCAGTGCTTCTGGTGGTGTTCTGATGGATAAGCGTATCTAGCTGTCCCCTGAAAGTGTAGACCACCTAACTTTCATAAAAATGAACAAGTCATGGATCTGCAATGACTTTTGTACCCCAGTTACAGACCGGGCAGACTGGGTGATGGTGTAGTTTTTAGTGTTATGCAGTCTGTGACACCTTTGTCTTCTGTCGCTGCTGTAGCTACTGCTGCTGATGTTACAAACAATTTTTTTTTTAAATGTGGAGAGTCCAAGTTGGGACTCCATCTGGCGGGGTGTCTGCAGTAGAAGGTGTGTCAGAGGCCTATTATACTGTTTATACTCTGGAACTTGATGCCACTTTAGTGGTGTGTGACAATTAGTTTTTGAAATGTGGAGACTCCAAGTTGGGTCTCCATCTGGTGGGTTGCCTGGTGGGATACCTGTGTTACTTTCCTTACATTTTTTCTACTAATAGTACTGTATGAAACTGATGTTTGTGCCATCTGAGTGTGTCTGTAAAAACAAAATTGGAGGTGTTGCATGAGATATCAGGGATCCCAGCTAAGAAGGCTTACACCACTTCCTTAACCACCAGGCCCTCATTGAAACTTCAATTCAAAGCTGTAAATGCTGGCCCAGACCCATTATGAAAGGTTCAACTGTGGGTCAATTGATCAGTCAACCACCTGTGTTACTTTCCTTACATTTTTCTACCATTAGTACTGCATGAAACTGATGTTTCTGTCATCTGTAGGTTTTGCCAACTTTTTCTGGGCAGTTAAACCCAATGAAAGCTGAAGGCACCAGGTAAATGTGTATTGATGACATTAAGCAATTTAGCTTTAGTCTTATTCACTTTCAGACACGTGCAGGAACCAAGTTAATTTATCCTAGTGTTTTGAATATATTTAGATCAATTTTCTTGTGTCTCATTTGGCAGACAAGAGGGTGTTTACAAATGTTTACAAAGTGCTCTTATGAATGAGTCTAGAGAATCCTCAAGAGTGCTGCGAAAGACAGTAACAATTAAAGATATACTGACATGATACAATGTTAGGAGTTCCGCCTGTAAAAAAAAAAGCCCATTGAGGATTTCACCTGTCAAATGCCTGTATTCCTATATGGCACAGAGATAGTCGTTACTTATTAATTCACGCGACACTTCCTGTTTTTGCTAACATTTATCCTAAAAACTAACATAAGACTTGGATTTCTGAGATAGGGAAAACACTAACATCATAACTGAACCATGATTTTTTTAAATAAAAATCTCAACACTTTCTTAAAGCACATACAAAAATGCAACAAATAAGAAACAATGAAACCTATCTACAAATATGTTCATTCTTACACTTTTGTCTTTGGCTCAACATATCCAGAGTTGGATGACAAAAGATGACTAATATTAAAAAAACATGATTTGTGGATACTCAGCTGAGAGATGATTATGCTCCATGTGTTTCTAGATAGTCAGTTAGTGATTGAGATGCAGGGTTGCAAACTTGATTTTTTTTACTTACAGCTTCTCACAAATCAAGGATAGACAACATATTTTTACAGACACATAAGAAAACCTTAATAAATCATTAAAATTTAAAGAAATACATATTCACAGACCATAATTCTGATATGAAGACATTAGGTGCGATCACTCTGAACTCTAAAAGGATGATAATTACAGTCATGAATCTCTAGCTTCTAGAATCATGGACCCATAACAAAATGTTATAGTATGCCACTGAAAGAAGGAGAACCAGGCCTCGGATACCTGCCCTACGCCAGGTCTGAAACGGTCGGGGCTGTCTACTTTGTTGTCCGGGGGAAAGAGTCAGAGACCGGACTGACCTTTGCACTCAGAAATAGTGGGTGTGGCTAAGTGGTAACAGCCACAGCATGCACGGAAGCAGTCAGTCTTGGCGGGAACAGACAGCGCGCAGGATAGAGAGAGAAGTGTTCCAGCCCTTGAGCAGCGAGGCTGCGCCGGCCCGCATTCGTGTACCCCACTGTGACCAGTGGGTACTGCAGAGAGTGAAGCGCACCGGAAATTGACAGAGAGCGAGGTGTCGTAAGCTTCATGACCATGAGTACAGCGCCCATGCCGCAGAGAGAGAAGCGGCTATTGGATAGACATTTGTGGCCCACCTTAAACTCAGATGCCTTCCCACCTACAGAGGGCCTTGATCATGCTGCGGCCTTGTTTGCTGCGGCCACATATGTTCATGGACTAGGGGCTCAGCGGAAGATACCGGAGATCGACTGCTGCCGCCAGAAGATGGATTGCCTTTACCAGCTGAATCTCCTTGGACCAACACTGCTCCAGCTGTTGATGGTGCTACCCACTCCCAAGTGGTACCTGCATTCTGAAAAACTTCTGACACGATAAATGCACCACCAACTTCTGACACTTTCCTTATTTACCCTTTTAATTTTTCACAATTGAACTGCCCTTCCCCTGTTCAATCCTTCACCTCCCTTTAAGGAGTTAACCACTTGTTAAAATTAAAACTGTTAAATCTGTTAACCCTTGCTTTGCCTTCTGTCTGTCACTGCATTATGCAACCTGCTTACACCACCGTAGTGTACTGAATTATTGTCTTGAGAAATTTGGAAAGTTAGTGAAAATACAGCATTGGATTTCCAATGTGACTAAAAACTAAAACTTTTATTGAAACAGCCAAATAAAAATTGAAGAAACATTAAAAAACAGGACATCCTGGAGATAGTAGCAAAACCTATGCATCTCAAACCGGCATTTGTTTGTGGTTCTTATTAATGGTATACAAGATAGCCAGTAACCAGCTTCATATACACTTTATAGTGTCACAGCTGAAACCTCTACACTATTTGCCATAAACAAGAATCACACATGACTGCTGTCTCAAAATGCTACTATCTCCAGAATGTCTTGTTTTTTTTTGTTTTTTTTTTACAGGAAAGAGATATATATATGTCTTTGTACCGTTTTTAGCCAGTCGATAGAAAAATATTTTGAGAGTTCTCAGTGGACGTCCTTGCAGTATATTATAAAGTGAATAAAGAGGCAGCACTCCAATGCTGGTTAACCCCTTCATGACCTTGGGATTTTCCGTTTTTCCGTATTCGTTTTTCGCTCCCCTCTTTCCCAGAGCCATAACTTTTTTACTTTTCCATCAATAAGGCCAAGGGAGGGCTTTTTTTTTGCAAAACGAGTTGTACTTTTGAACATCATTGGTGTTACCATGTGGTGTACTAGAAAAGAAGGAAAAAATTCCAAGTGCGGTGAAATTGCAAAAAAAGTGCAATCCCACACTTGTTTTTTTGTTTGGCTTTTTTACTAGGTTCACTAAATGCTAAAACCTGCTGACCTGCCATTGCTGAATGCTGACCTGCCATTTTGATTCTCCAGGTCATTACGAGTTCATAGACACCAAACATGTCTAGGTTCTCTGTTATCTAAGTGGTGAAAAAAAATTCCAATCTTTGCTAAGAAAAAAAGATTGCGCCATTTTCCGATACCCGTAACGTCTCCATTTTTCGTGATCTGGGGTCAGTTGAGGGCTTATTTTTTGCTTTCCAAACTGATTTTTTTATTGATACCACTTTTGTGCAGATACGTTTTTTTTGATCGCCGTTATTGCATTTTAATGCAATGTCGCGGCGACCAAAAAAACGTAATTCTGGCGTTTAGAATTTTTTTCTCACTACGCTTTTAGCAATCAGGTTAATGCTTTTTTTATTGATAGATCGGGCGATTCTGAATGCGGCGATACCAAATATGTGTATGTTTGATTTTTTTTATTGATTTATTTTGAATGGGGCGAAATGGGGGTGATTTTAATTTTTATATCTTTTATATTTTTTCATTTTTTTCACATTTCTTTTACCTTTTTTTAACTTTTGCCATGCTTCAATAGTCTCCATGGGAGGCTAGAAGCTGGCACAACTCGATTGGCTCTGCTACATAGGAGCGATCATCAGATCGCTGCTATGTAGCTGAATTGCAGGCTTGCTATGAGCGCCGACCACAGGGTGGCGCTCACAGCTACCAGGGATCAGTAACCATAGAGGTTTCAAGGACCTCTATGGTTACTATGCAGAAGCATCGCTGATCCCCGATCATGTGACGAGGGTCAGCGATGCGCTCATTTCCAGCCCGATGGCTGGAAGCACCGGTTAAATGCCGCTGTCAGCGTTTGACAGTGGCATTTAACTAGTTAATAGCGGTGGGTGAATCGCGATTTCACCCGCCGCTATTGCGGGCACATGTCAGCTGTTGAAAACAGCTGACATGTCTCAGCTTTGATGCGGGCTCACCGCCGGAGCCCGCATCAAAGCGGGGATTCTGACTTCAGACATAGTATCCCGTCCGAGGTCAGAAAGGGGTTAAAGTACAAAAAATGACTTTAATAGTCCACGGCATGGCAAGGTTTTGTCTACTGTGAGCCTTTCTCAATCTTACATCTATCTATCTATATATCTATCTGTTAACTATATATCTATTACTGTATCTATAGTCCACGCCACATGGACCCAATAAAGTCCACCTTATTTTGAGACAATTTTTGGAGTGCTTCTTTCCGTTTTTTGTCTACTATCTATTATCTATCTATCATCTATCTATCTATCATCTATCTATGTAATATCTCTATCTATTTATCTATCTATCTATCAATCTATCTATCTATCAATCCATGGAGAAAATATATATTGATTGGTCTATTCAGCACCAATTATGGAGACTCAGCACAGATAAGTTTTCTTCTTTCCTAACTTATTACAATTTCAATGAAACTTCCACTGAAGGTGGTTTCATGATATCTGTATGCTTTTTAGCAGAAAGTTCAATCTAATTATCACATTCAAGTACCCGAGTTATTCGCAGGATTAATAGAGCTTGGAATTTGCTTGTTGCACAGTTAGCGCTTTTAACCCATGTCCCCCTGCAGCCAACATCGGATCAGTAACTTAACATAGCAACTGTAGCCAAACATGCAAGAAAGCGTCAGGTCTCTAATGAGTCCCTGTGATTCTAAGTTCATTCTGCCGAGTCCCCGGAAGCATCCTGATACCACTTGCTGTGCAATCTCTCATTCTCTATTTATTTGCTGCCACTTCTGTTGTTGCTATAGTAAATGCAGATGATAAATTATACATTTGGTTGTATTCGGAATATTCCCACTATTTCACACTTATAAGTGGAGATCAGAGGTAGGCGTAAAAAAATTGAGAATTATGTAGACCCCGATTCCACCTTGAGTTTTTGATTTAAAGGGGTATGCAAGCTTCAGCATATAAAGTTTATTCATTGTGTCATGTGTCATAGTTTGTGTGTCCATTACATGTCGTTAAGAGATTTGTATCAATGAGGGTTGCTATCACATGACAACAGGCCCAGGTTCTAAAAACAGTGATTAACTGATTCAGAATTATGTTGGAAAGTTTCAAATAATTATAGATGAGTAAATCAATTCTAAAAAAATCAATATTGCTATCAATTTACAAAAAAAAATCAGAATCTAATGAAAGCACATCATTCATGTCAACGACATGTGTTGCATCTCAAGTGTTCTCATAGGCCTAGTCAGCGACGTACCGAGGACCCAGACCAAGAAGAAGACCAAAGAGATGTATGTGGAGGACGACCAGGAATAAAACTGAGGTAGTGGTACGGGTAAAGAAAGGGCAAAGAGGTGAGTATAAGGGTATGTGTCCACGTTCAGGATTGCATCAGGATTTGGTCAGGATTTTATGCAGGTAAAATCCTGACCAAATCTCCACCTGAGGTCACTGGCAGGTCACCTGTGATGTCCTTGCTTTGTTTCTGCAATGTAAGGACATGCTGTGTTCTTAAAAGATGCGCCCCATGTCCGTTTTCGCGGGTATGCCGCCTGGCTTTTTTAACGCATAGTGGAGACGGGATTTCATGAAATCCCCTCCACTATGCTGTAACATCTGGACGCTGCGTGTTTGACGCTGTGGCTCAATGCAGCGTCAAACACGCAGCATTTCCTGAACGTGGAAACATACCCTAAGGGTATGTGCACAGGCTAAGTTCCTATTGCGTTTTGGCTGAGCTTTTTCTGGACAGTTTTGTCATGAGCTTAAGGATTTTCTGGAACCAACAAAGTGAATGAGGTTCCTAAAGTCTCATGAAAACAGTCCTGATTTTTTGTTGCAGATTTGATGCAGTTTCATATTGGCAGCATGTAAATTCTTACAGAGATTTTGCAACATTTTCACCTATTCTAATGAATGGGGAAAAAAAACACATCAAAATTCATTAAAATTGCAGCACAAATTCACATATTTTATGTCGCATTTTTCTTCTCAACTCTTAAATATTTGCAGCTGAAATGTTTCACAAGCTCTTAGTTTTTAAGGTTAAAGGTAGACATAAATCTGTCAAATTCAACCTATACCCTAACATTTTGATCCAGAAGAAGGCACAAACTCCATGGGGCGGACATTAAATGGGTTGTCCTAAAATGATAAGTGTACAGGCACTTTGTATGACTGCAGTCTTATGAATCCCCCCAGCGCACACACTGTGCACTTCCATGATTCGCCAGTTTCTGAGCTGGGACAAGCAAGTATGTGTTACGTAGACTCCAGGCCCGGCCCAACTAGTAGGCCAGGCCTCGCTCCATACACTTGTCGGATTCTGACCGGAAGTATACATACTGCAAACACACCTGCCGGTCTGAAACCGGTAAATAGCGTGCTTGGGGGATTCATAATCAGTAAAAACTAGTGATGAGCGAACGTGCTCGCCACTACTCATTACTCGCCCGAGTATCACTGCACTCGGTGTACTCGGCGAGCATCGAGCATTTCCAGGACTACTCGGTGGGAACTCAAGTCTCCACTATGCATTTTTGGTGGTCTTTAGAGACCCAATCAACACGCAGGGTTTGGCTGCCAGGCACTGTAATGCAACAGCCATCTTTGTTGTGGTCTTGCAATGATTAGCTGGCTGCACAGCATCATCAGGGGCATAATAGACCAGATAACATCCTGCTTGGCGCATTCAGCTGTGGATTGAGATAGTGTAGGGAGAACTGCTGCCGAGATAGGGTCAGATTTTGGGATTTCTTAGTCAGTGTGGGATCTACCATCCTAATCTACTTAAATCCAGCTGAACCAACAGTCCTTCTAAGTATATAGGTTGCAGTGTTAGGTAGGCAGGGGAGCTCTATACATATCAGTGCAAGGCTTGCAGGCACTGTATGTGTGTACGTTGTAACGTGGCTAAAGGTTGGATAGTCGACGGGAGGTATGTATCACAGAGAAGGCTTGTCGCTGTGATGTGACCCGGAGTGTTTTCTGTAATGCACATAAAGCAATAAGAAATTGTTTAGGATATTTGGGTCCGGGTTACGGGTAGATATGAGAGATGGGAGGGTCTGGCTACCCATATACCTCACCCCTGGGTAAGGGGCATAACCGTGCCTATCTATGTTTGTTTCAGGACCTGTGGTGATGTCAGAACCACATGTCTAATCATGTGATGGGTTCCTGGGTGTGGTTACACCTATGTAAAGAGGTGTGTGTAGCTCATGTGGAGAGTGTGTTTGGGAGTCTGCAAGAGTGGACAGACTTCCATGTGTCCTGGCTGGACACTGCAGAGTGGCCTGTGTGTTGGACGGTTCCAAGTGGGGACAGACATCCTGAAAAGCACACAGAGACCATATTTAGGCTGGAGAGCCTACGTGCTGGACATGGCACAGCCTGTATGCCTACAGGTCTGAGAGAGAGCGGAGCTCTAATATGGACATTGAGGATTCAACTGTCTGAAGTAAGACTGTTTACCTGTTGTTCCTGTTGCTATGTGGTTTATGGAGCAATAAACCTGTGAACTTTTAATGAAACGTGCCTCCAGAGTGTCATCCGCCACACCTGAGCGAGTACAATCCCTACAACGTATATCGATATCATTGCATACATCAAGAGGGTCCATTCCATTACTGTCTGTTGCTGCTGCTGCTACTTATAGTACATATTGACCGTATATACAGTACCTAGCCTCAGGTATAATTGGCTAAGAAAATTTTTTTTGTCAGGTTTATAGAGATTATTTTATTGCAAAGCAATCCAGAGCCCTTTTTTTGCCATTTGCATTTTTACACAATACAGCCAGATCCTTTTTCTAGTACAGCGTGAAAATCCAGCAATTTTAAAGGGGTCACAAAAATCACTTATGAGTGCGCAGAAAAATCTTTAATTTTTTGTGGTACAGTAGAGTAGAATTTTTTTTAGTGTCTTGCACAATTTCTTGACACCATTTTGCTGAATCCCAAAAAAATACATACAGGCCACATATTTTACAGTGCGGTATATCTGTGACACGCCTCATGCATCCATGTGCTAAAAATTTGGGCATTTTAGGCCTAAATTCCATTTTTTTTTGCTGTCTGTTACTCTAGTTATATATGGCACTATTTTGCATAAAAAAAATAAAAAATACAGGCCACATATTTGGCAGTGTGGTATCTACGTGACAAGCCTCATCAATCTGTGCTAAAAATTTTGGCCCTTTTAGGCCTACAAATTCTAGTGTTTTTGCTGTCTGTTACCTTACTTATTGACACCAATTTGATAACTAAAAAAAAACATTTTTAGCTACAGTCCAGATACTTTACAGTGTGGTTTTCCCGCACAAGTATCACATACAAGTTCACTCCCAATTCAGCCATTTGTAGTGAAAGTGTGAAATATTCTAGTCCATTTACAATGGGCAAGGCGCGTGGCAAGGGACAGAGATGTGGACGTGATGGTGATGGTGAAGGTGCATGCCGAGGCCGAGGCCGTGGGCATGCTGAAATTGGGCACTATTGAAGCCAGAGGAGTGTGAAAAGGTTGTTGGTTGGATAATGGATAATATTTCAAGTTACTTGGCCACCACCACCAGCACCCTATCTTCCACACGGTCAAGTCTGAGTAGCCGTGAATCTGGACCGCATATTACTCTCCCTGATCCTCAAACCTCCCACCATGCCGATTACCCTGAGACAACTGATCCCACACTCAGACACTTCGAAGAGCTGTTCACTTTTCCATTTATAGATTCGGGCCTCTCTCCCGGTCCACTTAAAGTGGGGCAAGATGAGATTCCATGTAGTGATGACCAAATATTTGAGCAGCCACAGTCACAAGAGGTGGATGATGATGAAACACATTGTCAGAAAGTCAGGAGGAGGACCAGGGTGCGGAAATGGAAGATGAGGTGGTTGATGATATAGTAAGTGACCCAACCTGGCAGAATAACATGCAGAGCGAGGACAGCAGCACACAAGGGGAGGGAGGAGTAGCACCCCTTCAGGCAGTAAGAAGCAGTGTTGTAGCAGCAGATAGAAGGCGGGCAACCATTCCCCATAACACCAACATGACGTAAGTTGCAAGTCCAATTGTTAGGTCTTCCCGAGTCTGGTTATTTTTTTAAAGACTCTGCCGATAACCCCAAACAGGACATTTGCAACACCTGTCAGGCCAGCATCAGCAGGGAAACAGGAACACATGGGCTACTCGCACAGTGAACAAGTCTGTAGGAACATGCTCACACACCACCAAGAAACTTGAAGACACAAAAGAGCATAGTAGAACCAAAAACACTCAGTTTAAAAAAATCACAGTAATCCGCAAGTGCTAGTAAAAAGATGTAAAAAACAGGGTATTTGGTTGATACGTTTTTGCAAAAAATGTATAATAAGCTGCTCCACCAAACGTCACGGTATACCCATATCAGAGCAGTCCTAACTGATGTATGCAATCCCTATCTGATGTATTTAAAAACCTAATCATCTGTATATTACCTGTGTGAACAGGGTTCAGAGAGGAAAAGTCCATGTGGACATGCTGAGTGGAACAGCTTTTGTGCACATAGCCCAAGAGGAGTGGTGGGTTAGTCCCCAGTCTTGTAGACACAAGAGAATAATTATGGAAACAGGAACACATGGGCTACTCGCACAGTGAACAAGTCTGTAGGAACATGCTCACACACCACCAAGAAACTTTAAGACACAAAAGAGCACAGAAGAACCAAAAACATTCAGTTTCAAAAAATCACAGTATTCCGCAAGTGTTAGTAAAAAGATGTAAAAAACAGGGTATTTGGTTGATACATTTTTTGCAAAAAATGTATACTAAGCTGCTCCACCAAACGTCACGGTATACCCATATCAGATAGGGATTGCATACATCAGTTAGGACTGCTCTGATATGGGTATACCGTGAAGTTTGGTGGAGCAGCTTGTTAAATGTTACGATGACATTTCCCAGTAAATGCATTTGTATTGTTTGAAAGCAATGTTAAAGTTGAAAAACACATCAAAAACGATGCGTGTGAACCTAGCCCAAGTAATGGAGGAACATTTTGGTCAGGGCTTAATTATTTTGCTTTATATGCAAGTCATTACCCTGGAAAGGATGTACTTCAACATATTTCCAAGCAAAATCCTTTTTGGTTTCGTTTTTGTATGGTTTTTGGTGCACCTGTAAAAATGGCGTGAATCTCTGACAACATTGTTTACAGCTGTGACCTAGGAGTCAGAAATGCTTCCAGGGGCGATCGCCATGATGTTTCCATGTCATTTGAGCAGTGTTTCCATCATTTTCAGACATTTTTAGACCTTAAAAGGACCCCCGGGGGGATCGCAGTAAAAATGCTCGGGTCTCCCATAGACTTACATTGGGCTCGTTGTTTTGTCCGAGTACCCGAGTTCTCCAATTTGCTCATCCCCAGCAATGAGCACCCAAGCATTTTAGTGCTCTCTCATCACTAGTAATAACCATTAATAATATATTTATAGAAGAAGGCAACCAAGGACCTCCTTGGTACGTTTGTAGTTAATCAATCATCACAGCAACATGTGGCAGAAAGTTCCATAGTCTCACTGCTCTTACAGTAAAGAATCTGTGTCTGAGATTGATTTAGGCCCATATAAAAACATATAAATCATATAACATATAAAAATAAGGTTTGTTTTTTACGGCCGAGATACGCAGAAATGTTCATGAACTGTGATCCGTATGTCATCCGTATTCAATGCAAGGATGCGATATTTTTTCTCCAAAAAATATCCGTGTATCATCCGTATTGCTTCCGTATGACATCTGTGGCGCCCCAGGGTCCTGGTCGTCACAGTAGGATTGATTTCCTCACTGGGAGAGTGATGTTACGCCTGGAAGCGATGAAGGAGAACTCTTATCAGGTAACCACCATACACATGTAACCAACATGTTCACACTCCAGGCCACAATTGGGAGCTTTTGATCCTATTTACTAGGTGACTCCCCTGCATATGTTAATATATTGTGGTTTTGGAGGGAAAGTCAGAGAGAAAGTGCCAGGAAGCAGACTGGAGCAGTCTGAGGCAAGAAGAAGGTCTAAAGGGGCCGTGTTGTCTGAACTACTACAGCTCCTGGAAAGAGACATACAGAAGGAAAGGACATTGTTCTGTGAGCGTGCAGGAGAGCGAAGCACAGGAGAGTAAAATCAGGGGAGACCAGCTACGAGCAGGCTGCCTCCTTCTGAAGCACAGATCAGCCGTAGCCAGCTTAATGAGGTTGTAAGGGCCTCTAAGACTTATATCAGAGACCGGCAGGATAGCTGAATTGCAAGTTACCTGTCCACCACACACACACACACACCTGAAGACACAGTGACACGTAGAGCCTGGGGCATGCTAGAGTCCCTGTAAAAAGGCTCGAACTACCTAGTTATGCAGGTATTGTCCTATCCTATATGGGGGACAGAGAGAGAAGAACTGTGAGGACCTTATCTGAAGCCATAGGCAGTAAGGGACTACAACTCCACCACGCTAGGGGAAGGCTTTTAACTCCACGTGGTAAAGGGGACTCTGGATTCACTTCCAAGCCGGCCGGACCCTGCCTGTATCTGTGATATGGTGCCCTGGACTGTGGCTGCCTGAAGTCTTCAGTAAACCAGGTAAAGAGACTGCAAACCTGTGTACTCATTCTTTACTGCGCAATTCACTATCTTCCATCTGCACACCGGGAGCCCTGGGGTTACACTTCACCTGTGGGAAGTTATACCATCTAGCTGCCATAACATCACCCCAGAGGACCCCTTAAAGCAGTGTCGGTCCCCACAGACTGAATACCACAAGTGGCGTCACGAACATAAACTTTATTCAATTTCCCCTTTTACATGGGGGCCTAGGGCCAGGGACCGGGTCGCCACCGTGACATCACCCTGTGAATACCGGACCCGGTAGCGGGTACCCCAGGCCTTGGTGGACGACTCACATCCGTATAGTGTTTTTTCCTTGCACCCTTGCAAAATGGACATTTAATGGTTTTTAGGCCTGAAAATAATTTAATGCATGTAAAGAAGCTGCGGAGACCCCATCACGTGTTTCTCGACGCAAGCAGTGAATAGCCAGACCTTTCCCCGGGAAGGAACAACCACGGGAAGGGCAGCATCCTATGAAGGAAAGCCACCTATGCCAAGCATGGTATCCATCCACAGACAGCTGTTTCGGGGTGTTTGCCCCTCATCAGTGTGGAGTAGGAATCTGGCTATTAGGAGCAGTGCCTAGTAAAAAGGCTATAAAGGCACAGATGATTGGCCTCCGGGAAACCAAAACATCCAACACCGCGGAGACACCATCACGTGTTTCTCACTGCAGTGATTCTAGAACACTGCCCCCATCCCTTATGGGAAATCTGCAGATGCATGTAAAGAAGCTGCGGAGACACCATCACATGTTTCTCGACGCAAGCAGTGAATAGCCAGGCCTTTCCCCGGGAAGGAACAACCACGGGAAGGGCAGCATCCTATGAAGGAAAGCCACCTATGCCAAGCATGGTATCCATCCACAGACAGCTGTTTCGGGGTGTTTGCCCTATTTATTGACTTTACAACAGGTGTCACACTCCAATCTGGGCATTTTTTGGCCGTGATTTAGTTTGTGGATTTCTGATTATTGGGAAACATGTCTGATAGACTTCATTTCACCCCAACTCAGCAGGCGCTTTACAACTGGGTTTTGTCATGACGCTTGTGGCAGCCATACCCAGTGATTGTGGATCCGAGGAGGAGGAGACAAATGTGGCTCCATCCACTTTTGAGGCAATGCCTCACTAAAGACCATCTTCACCGTCTCTATGCATCTCTGCGGACACATCCTGACAAGTTTTACCAATATTGTTGCATGAGCCTTAGGATAACCTTTAAGGACACCAGGATGAGCCAGTGTGTTTCTGTGCCTTATCCTTATGTTCCTCCTCCTCTATGTTGATGATGTTTATACATTTTTGGTTTAATTCTGAACATAATACCTCTTGTAATTTTAGCATTTTAACAAAAAATACCTGTAACGAATCATAATGTTTTGCTCATTTACAAAAAACATTGCCAGTGTTAAAAATCCAATTTGTTTATGGCATGGCTTGTTCCGAACAGACTCAAACTTACATAAATATTAAATTATTTCTAGATGTAAAATGTTATCTGATTATTTTATTTTTCATTTTCTTTTTAGTTTCCTCACAACTGGTCTTTCATATGCGGCACTTCATCATGAATTTTTAATAGGAAAATCAGCAATATCAGGCATAAGGCACTCTACCTGTTCTGAAATCTGGTCACAACTTCATCAAGTGGTCATGCCTGAGCCAAAAAATGGAAGACTGGATGCGGATAGCACATGGTTTTGAGGAAACCTGCCAGTTTCCAAATTTTATTGGAGCCTTGGATGGCAAACACATCCGGGTGTGTAAAGGTACCGTCACACTAGACGATATCGCTAGCGATCCGTGACGTTGCAGCGTCCTGGCTAGCGATATCGTCCAGTGTGACAGGCAGCAGCGATCAGGCCCCTGCTGTGCTGTCGCTGGTCGGGGAAGAAAGTCCAGAACTTTATTTGGTCGCTGGACTCCCCGCAGACATCGCTGAATCGGCGTGTGTGACACCGATTCAGCGATGTCTTCGCTGGTAACCAGGGTAAACATCGGGTAACTAAGCGCAGGGCCGCGCTTAGTAACCCGATGTTTACCCTGGTTACCATCCTAAAAGTAAAAAAAAACCAAACACTACATACTTACCTACCGCTGTCTGTCCTCCAGCGCTGTACTCTGCACTCCTCCTGTACTGGCTGTGAGCGTCGGTCAGCCGGAAAGCAGAGCGGTGACGTCACCGCTCTGCTTTCCGGCCGCTGTGCTCACAGCCAGTACAGGAGGAGTGCAGAGCACAGCGCTGGAGGACAGACAGCGGTAGGTAAGTATGTACTGTTTGTTTTTTTTTACTTTTAGGATGGTAACCAGGGTAAACATCGGGTTACTAAGCGCGGCCCTGCGCTTAGTTACCCGATGTTAACCCTGGTTACCGGCATCGTTGGTCGCTGGAGAGCTGTCTGTGTGACAGCTCTCCAGCAACCAAACAGCGACGCTGCAGCGATCCGGATCGTTGTCGGTATCGCTGATGCGTCGCTAAGTGTGACGGTACCTTAAGTCGTCGAACTCAGGGTCCCAATTCTATAATTATAAACAATATTTTTCTGTAGTGTTGTTGGCCCTGGTCGACAGTTACTACAGGTTTATAATTGTAGATATTGGGGCCTATGGACGAACTGGAGACTCCAGAGTCTTCAATTCCTCCATTATGGGTCGACGGCTGCGCAATAATCATTTGGACCTACCCCCACCACGTCAGCTTCCAGGCTGCAGTATGGAACCTGTGCCTTTTGTTCAGATGAAGCAGATGAGGCCTTTCAACTAACCCATCATGTCATGAGGCTATATCCCCGTCGAAACCTTGACGACCGGCGACGAATCTTTAACTTGCGCCTATCCCGCGTACGCTGACTGGTGGAGTGTGCCTTTGGCATTCTTTGTGCCAAATGGCGGGTACTTCAGTCAGCCATTCAGCTGAGTGAAGCTAATGTAAATGAGGTAAAAAAAGCAAGTGTGATCTACACAACTTCTCCAGAATACATGATTGCTCATCATGTAATGATGCTGAAGTTGTGTTGGGAAATGTTGTGATGTCTATTCCACATGTGATACCTCCCTTTTGTCCGCCCTCTGGCCTCAAAGTGCAGGATGTGTTCACTAATTATTTTGTTTCCACTGAGGGAGCTACTCTATGGCAAGAGAATGCTATGTCTATGTTGTAATTTTTTTGGATTCATCAAAGCATGTTTGGTATTGAAGTGTGTGTTCTGTTTCCATGACATTGTTTAAAATGTATAAATATTAAGCTCATCAATATTCGAATTAAAAACAAGACACTATTAATTTCATTTTCATTCTTTATAATGTCTAAAATTAACTTTGTCAAACAATAAACCATATTACTTGCATATGGCTTTTGGGCATAAATAAACTTTTAAATCTTTTGGATTCTTTAAAAAAAAAATACAAACAGAGAAATAACTTTGCCTGAGCATACAAACTTAGAATATCATTTTTATAATTATTATGGTAGGTTGGTGGCCAGGATGGCGGGAGGCCAGCTTGAGTTGATTGCTGTGTTTGAGGCGCAACTTGGACCTCACCCTGTGTGTGGACATATTCAGCACCAGGATGGGTGATGTGTCCAGGATCCTGTTGGTGGGGAAAGAAGTGGGATGATGGATATTGTTGTGGATACACCTGGGTATTTGTGTGCCCACGTGTTTCATAACCCCCAATATGGCCATATCGACCATACCCATGTTGGGATCAGCCTCCAACAGTGGTTCTGATCAAGTGGCCATATTGGGATGGTGGATTGTAGACTGACATTTGTGCCTGTGTAGGCCAATGTTCGGTTGGTGGGGAGTTTTGGCTATGGTGTAGGCACCCTGGGAGAAGGTGGCTAAGATACTGATTGTGCCTGCACTTCTGGTATTTTGCCCATTATGAGCTGGTTATTTGGGGACAGCTGCCACCGTTCAATAAATTAAAAAAGCTGAAATGGGTAATTTGGTGGTGTGCAGGCATCAATAAGTATTTGAATAGATCCTCGCTCACTCAGTCTGGCCTCCTGGAATAGTGGATAGAGGTGCCTGGCCAGGCTGTGGGCATAGGCTTTTTCACCCTCATCGTGTGCAGCCCTGGACAAATAATTTAACACCCCTGTATCTACATGCCTCCTTGTGTCAGAGCCTGTATTATTTTATTTCTTTGACGTCGGCCATAGCGGGGTATGACGGCAGCCTGTGGTGAGGTCTCCAGAGGCACGGTAGGGCTGCTGCTGTTTCCCTGGTCCTTCTGTTGCTGTTTCTCCTGTCTTCCTGATGGCACTGCTGGTGGTGCTGATATGCAGCTGGAAGGTGCAGAACATGGGCCAGCCACCTCTTCACCTCCCCCAACTGGATCAATAGGAGCCTCGGAGTCAGAGCATGTTTCCCTCTCAGTGAGGTTGGACTGAGTTTTATAGGGTAAAAAAAAATGAAAATATGACCCTAACAGCATATGTAAAATGTGGTGTGATGTATGTACTTACGGTCTGAGATCCAGAATGGAAGCCAGAAAAGACAGGTGATTATAATATATATATATTTTTTCTTTTAGTCGGTGCTGCATCACCATTCCTGGCCCTCTGCTGACGTTCCCACCGGTACTGAACCCTAATGATGCGCCAGCATCTCGTGACATCATCCACTGCAATGTAACATAATAATTAATTATTACATTCAAATTATTTTTTTAAAGATGTAACACATATTTAACACTGTCATGCGGCCAGATAATGTTAATTTTAGACATAAGAAATATTACACATATTGGTATGAATCATTAACATATTATGATTTTATGGTCTAATGCAAACACGCGTTGTTCACAGGTCTGCGAATAAAAAGCTGGTTGATTATTTTCATCTAATTTCCATGTATTTTGGTGTGCTGAAAACGAAAAAAAATATTGAAAAAAATCCTGGACGTCAGGATTTGCCACAAAATGCAAAATTCTCTTCAAATTTAGTACATTTTTCTCAATTTTTGGTATTCTTTATGGTTTTTTTTAGGGTTTTGAAAGTCAAAATTACTATTAATTAATTCACATCAATGCATTGAAGATATACAATGCCAAAAAAATATAACTTTCAAAGAAAAGAACTTTCAGAGTGAGCTAATGAAACCAGCATCAACATGTTGCAAGCTGAACGCGCAGGCTCTGACATGCCCGGGCTTGATTCAATTGTTTTATCTTGGTTCTCGCCTGTTCACACTTTTTCATCTCAGTTTCGTGTTCGCTCGTCATATTCAACCAGGTTTCCCAACATTAGCATTATGGCTCAGCGGAAGTGTATTAATTCGCCTGACAGTTTCTGTTACATTTATGGTGAATAGCCTTAAAACGAAGGGTGGTTTGCATTTAAAGAGGTCGTAGCGTCGGACGAATGCTGGAAGCATTTCAAGCTTTAGGTTGCCTGATGAGTTTGAAAGTACATTTCCTCCATTCCCACCTTGACAACTTTCCTGAAAATTTGGGAGCTGTGAGTGAAGAGCAAGGTGAACGTTTCCACCAGGACGCAAAAGAGATGGAAAGAAGATACCAGAGAAGATGGAGCATTACAATGATGGCAGACTACTGTTGGACGCTTCAGAGAGACATTCCAGATGCCACTCACAAGCGTAAATGTACCAAGAGAAGCCTCACAGGGAGGAAGAATCGATTTTAGTGTGTGTTAGTGAGCTCATTGCAGATAAAAATTATTTTCATGAAACATTTGTAATAAAAATTAATTTTATGAGTCTATTTTCATTTATTTTGAGGTATTGTCTTATTTAACATAGTTACTTAAATTGTCAGAAAACGTGATGTCCTATGAAAAAACGGAGGTCATTTTCGGATTCAGCGCACTTAAAAACATGAAGATTACGTGGAATAACCAAAACAGCTCTTTTGCATACCTGTGAAATATTAAGAAAGAAAAGTACTTACTAATTTGTTGCTGGCCCTCACGTTGTCTGTCCTCAAAGTCATGGAACATCTGGACACATATCCTCCTCCATGCCGCCTCTTTTCGGGCATGGTCAGCATAATGGGCGTCCCTCTGCACCATAGATTAACATTGGTCCGAGTGCTATGCGTTTTTTTAACGCATAGTACTCATCTGTATTATGGTCTAGTGTGACTCCGGCCTAAACCTTTTTTCCTCTAGATGTAGAGGATGCTCCCGTGTCCCCTTCGCAGTATAAAAAGATCATTAGAAAAATCTCTGAAACTGAAATACCTCTTTTATAAAATAGGAGGAGCATTAATTACAGTGTTACTTACTGTGGTAGTCCATACATCTAGTCATACATCTAGAACTCCACCGCCTCCAAGCCATCATCATGCCTGATGCTCGTATACAAGGACTCTACGTCGACCATCGCAAACAGCATGTCCGGCTCCAAAGTGAGGCCGTCTAATTTCCTCAGGACGTCCGTCGTGTCTCTGACATAGGAGGGGAGCGACTCCACCAAAGGGTGCAGAAAATATTCAATAAATTTGCAAACAGGGTCGCATAGCCCCCCTATGCCAGAGACAATCGGACGTCCCGGGGGTTCCAGTGGATCCTTATGTACCTTCGGCAGCAGGTAGACTGTAGGGACCACCGGATACTGAACCAACAGACCCTCAAATACCTTCTTAGGTATAATCCCCAGTGTCAGGGCCCGGTCCAAAATCTCAAACAAAACTCTTGAAAAGGCGGATAGTGGATTATGTGACAGGGATATGTAGGATTCCTTATCCCTCAGCTGGCGAAATGCCTCCCTCTCGTACTTCACCATTGGCCAGATGACCACATGACTGTAACCCTGATGCCTTAAAAATATGGGGGATTGATCAAGTCCATTCCGGTATTAGGGGGGTAACCTGAAATGCACATTAGCCCAACTAGAATGCCGCTGGATAGTCACATTGGGGACCATGACCCCACATGGCCTCAATGAGAAACTGTCCTTTGTTCCCTTTTTGTAGGGGCATTTTGTTAATAGGGGCTTTCCTCTATTAACCCTCTGTTTCTCCTGATTTTAATGTATGTTCGTGGTTTTATTTGTACTTAATTGTGTATTTTTTTAGTTTTAGCACTCACATTCCATATGTCATAAATCCATTGAGGTTCTGACTGGCTGAACGGTGCTTGAGAAGGATGAGGATTGATATAGACTGAAGTGCTAAAAGAACTCCGCAGGAACCATAACATCTTCAGAGCGCTATAGAGGCCGGACCCATTGCGACGCATTGATTCATTAAGATTGCCATCTATGTAACCACAGATGATTGCTATTTACATTACTACTATGTGTTTGTTGAGTCGCTCTGTTTTCACATACTTGCTCATATAGCTGCGTTCCCGTTCGTCCGTTCTCCTTCCTGCGCTTGCCAGTAGATCTTTCCCTGTTCCAAAATGGCCACGGTAGTAGCGCGCATGCGCGGTGGACTTCCGGCTCGGTCACGCTCCCAATGGCATCTCTGGATGGTGACGCGCAGAGTAATGACGTCACGGGAATGTTTTCCCTTTCTGTGCGCCGCCAAGATGCCTAGAAGGAGCGTGTTACCGGCAGTTGGGCCCGCCCCCATGCACCGCATAAACCTTGGTCATAATGATACACAGCTGGGATAGGGTGTTATAAAACCCGATCTGTCTCACTTCCCACACGGCCCCCCGAGGAAGCTCACCACGCGAAACGCGCGTCGGGGCTCGCTTATGGACGCACACAGCACAAAACCTCCCATGGGTAAGCGGACCACAAGGCAGCTCATATAATTTACACATTTTTATTGGCATAGTGCAATATGGGGGATGTATGGTAAGGCTGCAGGGGGCTCCACTGTTTGGAGTGTAAAATCATGAGTAGTGTCCTATGCTCCTGTACCCCTTTTCCACCCCTCTCAAATGTACGGTAACATATATATATATATATATATATATATATATATTTGTACTATGCCTGAAGGTTTACATGTGTATGCTGTTTTTTGGTCTGCACCCTCACAGTAGTTATGTGGGGTTTGATAGTCTGTGTCTGTCCATTTGGTCATTCACCAATTCCTGTCCTTTACAGTTTATCTACTGATGTTTTTAAATTTTGTATGCTGTAATTATTAAAGTTTTCACTTTTTTGCATTATGCATGACGATATGTCTTTCTGTGGGGCAGTATGCTCTTGATTAGTTGATAGGTTTATCTATAGTTTGGGAGTTTTTGCCCCTCCTGCTCTCGTGAAGACTGCTATGGGCACTTTCGATATTTGGGAGCAACACATTTGTGTATGTATCCGCAAGGTTGGTTTTTCCTCTGCATTTGGTTGTTTACAGTTGCTTAAAGAGATGGAAGAAGTGTGTGTCCCTAGGTAGCACCTACTGTATGTAAAGAAGAACTAATAACTGGGCCAAGTTTCATTGCTCTCAGTCCACAGGAAGTGGGTCAGGGGAAATCTTTAATGAATGCCCTTTAAACTTGCAAGTATGAGAGAAAGAGAAAAAGGTCCTCTATTCCCAAGGATAAACAAGTGGGACACTTGAAGTCACAGTTTAATGATGATTCAGCAGTAGTGTTGAGCGATACCGTCCGATACTTGAAAGTATCGGTATCGGATAGTATCGGCCGATACCCGAAAAATATCGGATATCGCCGATACCGATATCCGATACCAATACAAGTCAATGGGACATCAAGTATCGGAAGGTATTCTCATGGTTCCCAGGGTCTGAAGGAGAGGAAACTCTCCTTCAGGCCCTGGGATCCATAGGGATGTGTAAAATAAAGAATTAAAATAAAAAATATTGATATGCTCACCTCTCCGGCGGCTCCTGGACATCATACTGCTAACCGGGAGGCTTCTTTGTTTAAAATGCGCGCCTTTAGGACCTGGGAATGACGTCCCGGGTTCTGATTGGTCGCGTGCCGCCCATGTGACCGGCACGCGACCAATCAGAAGCCGTGACGTCATTCGCAGGTCCTCAATTCCTAGAATTAGGAGTTTTTGTGAATGAGAATGACGTCGCGGCTTCTGATTGGTCGCGTGCCGGTCACATGGGTGGCATGCGACCAATCAGAAGCCGCGACGTCATTCTCATTCACAAAAACTCCTAATTCTAGGAATTGAGGACCTGCGAATGACGTCACGGCTTCTGATTGGTCGCGTGCCGGTCACATGGGCGGCACGCGACCAATCAGAACCCGGGACGTCATTCCCAGGTCCTAAAGGTGCGCATTTTAAACAAAGAAGCCTCCCGGTTAGCAGCATGATGTCCAGGGGCCGCCGGAGAGGTGAGCATATCAATATTTTTTATTTTAATTCTTGATTTTACACATCCCTATTGATCCGATACCGATACCCGATATCACAAAAGTATCGGATCTCGGTATCGGAATTCCGATACCGCAAGTATCGGACCATACCCGATACTTGCGGTATCGGAATGCTCAACACTATTCAGCAGTCAAAAATTAGAAGACACATGACATTTCTAGGCAACCTTGAGCCACAGAAAATTACTTTTTTGCCTCTGTGTGGTGCTACAGATTGCCGTTAAGTGTGAAGAGAACATAAAAAGGTCAAGAGAGAAGTCAAATAAACAGCAGGACAAAGACTGGCAATACAGGAGCAATATAATGACAAACACATTTATAGGCAAATATGTAACAATCTTTAAAAATTTCAGCCATTTAAACCCCTTGTTGACCAGCCAAATTTTTGACTAGTGATTAGAACTTTTAGGACTTCTGTTTTTTGTGTTTAACTATGTTTATATTATTTTTTAGCCTTAGATTTCAACTTAAGATACATGTACTATATACTGCAACTCTGAAATTAGTGATCTCCTATCAATCTAAGTCACATTTAAGAATATAAATATGGTGGAAACAGTGTCCATAATTCTCAGGCTTCCTTGGTAAACCATTGATACCTGATGTGCATCTGAACAGAAATTCATGCCAATTGCAATCATTTCAATGTCAGACATTCAGAGTGGCATCTAAAGAGTTAAACAAACATAGACTGAAGATGATCAGTGATAGTCCTGCAGCCAGCTCCATAATCCTGCCACTTGACGTAGGATACTCCTGTATTTCCTGCATCAGAAAAGGGCTAAAGTAGCACAAATCTCTCTCCTATCCCGATAGTTTGTGTTATTGTTTGAGATGTGTATGAGATCACAGTAATCCCATCCCTAACCCATCTCTTCAACCTTTCACTAACTTCTGGTACCTTCCCTTCTGCCTTCAAACATGCCACAATCACAGCTATCCTCAAAAAGCCATTCCTTGACCCAAGCGCTATGTCCAGCTATCGCCCCATATCTTTGCTCCAATTTGCTTCCAAACTTCTTGAGCAGCATGTCCATGCTGAACTTTCCTCTCACTTTGCATCTAACTCTCTCTTCGACAACCTACAATCTGGCTTTCGTCTCCAACATTCCACTGAGACTGCCTGACCAAAATTAGTAACAACTTAATTACAGCCAAAGCTAACAGACAATCCTCCTAGACCTGTCCTCTGCCTTCGACACAGTTGACCACTGCCTCCTACTACAGATCCTCTCTTCTTTTGGTGTCAAAGACGTTGCCCTATCTTGGATCTCCTCATACCTTGCCAACCACACATTTAGCGTTTCCTACTCCCATACTACCTCTTCATCTCGCCCCCTCTCTGTTGGAGTCCCCCAAGGCTCTGTCCTAGGACCCTTACTCTTCTCAATCTATATACTCGGCTTGGGACAACTCATAAGGTCCTATGGCTTCCAGTACCATCTATATGCCGATGAAACTCAGATCTACCTCTTTGGCCCAGATGTCACCTCTCTGCTCTCCAGAATCCCAGAGTGTCTATTGGCAATATCCTCCTTCTTCTCCTCTCGCTACATCAAGCTCAATGTGGACAAATCTGAACTCATTATCTTTCCTCCATCTCGCATATCTTCCGTACTTGATCTATCTATCAAAATAAATGAAATCACACTTTCCCCTGTCCCCAAAATCCGCTGCCTCGGAGTAACCCTTGACTCTGGCCTGTCCTTCAAACCACTCATCCAAGCTATAGCCACCTCCTGTCACCTCCAGCTCAAAAATATTTCCAGAATCCGTCCTTTCCTCAACCCACACTCTACCAAAATGCTTGTGCATACCCTAATCATCTCCCGCCTCGACTACTGCAACATACTCCTCTGTGGCCTACCTTCTAACACTCTCGCACCCCTCCAGTCCATCCTTAACTCTGCTGCCCAACTAATTAATCTCTCTCCTCGCTACACTCCTGCTTCACCTCTTTGCAAATCCCTTCACTGGCTCCCAATTTCCCAGCGTATCCAGTTTAAATTACTAACACTGACCTACAAAGCCATCCATAACCTTTCTCCTCCGTATATTTCCACACTAATCTCTCAATATCTTCCCTCATGTAATCTCCGGTCCTCCAAAGACCTCCTCCTTTCCTCCACGCTTATTTGCTCCTCACTCAATCGCCTCCAAGACTTCTCCAGAATATCACCCATCCTCTGGAATTCTGTGCCCCAATGCATCCGGCTATCCACTACTTTTGGATCCTTCAAAGGAAACCTGAAAACCCACCTCTTCAAGGAAGCTTACAGCCTGTAAAGACCACACGGCCACCTCAACACCATTGGAGCTACTGCACCTCTCGACCTACTGTCTCCTTCCCCATAATCCTGAAGAATGTAAGCCCGCAAGGGCAGGGTCCTCTTCCCTCTGTACCAGTCTGTCATTGTTAGTTTTGTTTACTGTAAGTGATATTTGTATTTTGATGTAACCCCTTCTCATGTACAGCACCATGGAATTAATGGTTCTATATAAATAAATAATAAAAAAATTACCTGAATCTGAGCATGCGCCACCCTCAGCGGCCGTTTTCACGATGGCCACCGCATCGCAGGAATGGATCTGCGCGAGCCTCCGGGCATACACAGCCAGAAAACATTGGCACTGAGATGTGATCTGTGGTCCCCACCTGCAGAACCACTCCTTTATTGAGTGTGTCTTGATAATTGCCAATAATTTCCATCTGTTATCTATTGCATTTGCACAACAGCATGTGTTAGGTGTCGAGTTCCCGCTTCTGCACAAGGGGAATCTCGAGCCATCTCCGCTGCGGTCTCCCATTCTTATCCCGCTGCAGTGGAGTCTGCTCAGCAGAGACGTCGGTCCCAGCGTCTTGCTCAGTCTCACTCTGTACAAAGAGTTACTGCTGCTTTTCCTGCTTCTGCCATTGAAGTCAGTGTTGGGCAGCGGCGAGCAGATGCTTTTGGGGCTAAGTCCTGCTTTTCTCTTTCTGAGCATGCCCAGGGCAAGATCTCCCATTGGAGATCGAGGGTCACATGCTCAGGTACTGCAGCACATCCCATTGGTCCTCCAGGAAGGTCCTGAAAGGGCAAAACTTTGGTAGCAGCTTCCCATTGGTCCTTTATTGGAAGGTCCTGAACGTGCTGCAACTATATAAGCTGCGCATGACCGCACGGCCATGCGCTAGTGTACATTTGTAAATGTGTGTGTGTTGTGAGTGAAAGTCGCTCTTTAAATAACCCTCCCTATTGGATGACTGTTCGCGGAAGGTGTATGTTTGCTATCTAGCGCCCGACTTAGCCATCAGCACGTAAACACACAATACAGCGTCTTATTGCTGTGACCGCCAGTGCGGCGCCTTGTGCTTTCACAGCGCTTTCCTGACCCAAGTCTGGGTGGTTAGTGGCGTTCGCCAGTGCGGCACTGCATGCACTCTCGTGCTTCTATTGCTGTCACTCTGACACCTCAGTAGCGGTGTCAAGCGCATGAGGGCTATGTACTCAAATCCTGTGTCTTGGGATTGAGTTCTGAGACTCGTTGCTTGCGCTCTTGGTGCGGTACCATGGCCCTGTGACGTAACAGGGTTCGCTTCCTTCACACAGGGTGAGGTTAGCCCATGTGTGTATTCACTTTGTACCGCCATATAGTCCGTCATTACTTGGCAGCAGGTTCCATCTCTGCACGGTGGACCCCGGGCTGCGAACGCACCATACTCTATCTGTCTTATTATTTGGTGCGTTCCGCTAGCCCTAACATTACACTAGCGCCAGGGTCTGGCTAGTAATGATGGACAAACAGCAATCCTTGCGGTATATCCAACAGCTGGAGGGTAGGTTGGCGGCTCTCGAGAGCTCAACCTCAGCTGTGGATGTTACCGCAGTTGCTGTACAGGCTGCTAGCGTGGCTGCAGCAACCTTGTCCATTGCCATCCCTGTTCCGACATTATCTCGCCTCCCGCTGCCAGAAAAATTTTCTGGTGATAGCAAATTTTGTAGGGGATTCGTGAGTCAGTGCTCTATTCACCTCGAGCTCCTGGCTGCACGTTTTCCCACAGAGCGGGCTAAGGTGGGATTTATAGTGTCTCTCTTGTCAGACAGGGGGTTGGAATGGGCTACGCCGCTGTGGGAGCGTGGCGATCATGTGGTGCAGAGTGCTCCGCTGTTCCTGAGCACTCTGAAACAGGTCTTTTTAGGACCTCAAGTCACCCATGATACTGCGCTCCAACTGCTGGCATTAACTCAGGGTGAGTCCTTGGTCAGTCATTTTGCTGTCCAATTCCGCACTTTAGCTTCTGAGCTGGACTGGTCGGATAAAGCCCTTATCCCCATATTTTGGAGGGGCCTGGCTGATCACGTTGAGGACGCTCTGGCCACTAGGGAGATTCCTGCCACACTGGAGGAGTTAATAACTGTCTCCACTCGAATTGACCTCCGTTTTAACAAGCGGAGGTTAGAGCAAGCCCAGTGTAGGCAGAGGTTTCGGCTGGCTCCTACCTTCGCCAAACCTCTGGAATCTCCGGTCCTGGTTCCTGAGTCACATGAGGCCATGGAAGTGTCACAAGCGGGATCTAAGTCCCGGACCGCTTGTGCACTCAAGGTCTGTCATGTTTGCCAGCAGTCAGGACATCTAGCCACCAGATGTCCTCAGCAGTCGAGGAAACATCAGCGTCTAGTGGTAGTAGGTGGAGGTACACTAGACACGGCGACGTTTGCCTCTAAATTGTCCTTTAAGGGGACAATTATTATAGGCTCATTCTCCCACTCGGTAGAGCTCTGCGTGGATTCTGGGGCGGAGGGCAATTTTATGTCTTCTGCCTTCGCCCAACGTCACGCAATACCCCTGGTTATGCTAGCTCAACCAGTAACGGTACGAGTGGTGAATGGGTCAACACTGCCCTCACAGATAACACACCAGACCATCCCTTTTACTCTGTCCATGTCGCCATCTTATCAGGAGATTATATCTCTGCTCGTCATTCCTGAGGGAATTGATGAGGTCCTGTTGGGAATACCTTGGCTACGGTACCACTCTCCTCATATCGAGTGGTATCTCAGGCAGAATTCTGGGATGGGGCGAATCTTGTGGGGGTAGGTGTCAGAGGGAGTGCGTTCAGGTTACTACTACAGAGGTACCCGCAGATCTATCCTCTCTCCCCAAGCAGTATTGGTCTTATGCAGACGTGTTCTCCAAAAAGGCGGCGGAGATCCTTCCGCCCCATCGCCCCTATGACTGTCCTATTGATCTCTTGCCTGGTGCTGAGCCTCCCCGGGGTCGAGTCTATCCGTTATCTCTCCCGGAGACGGAGGCAATGTCACAGTACATCCAGGAAAATCTGGCAAGAGGATTCATTAGGAAGTCAGTGTCACCTGCTGGGGCAGGGTTCTTCTTCGTGCAGAAGAAGAATGGGGAATTGCGTCCATGCATAGACTACAGGGGTCTTAACGCCATCACCATTAAGAATAAGTATCCTTTGCCCTTGATATCTGAGCTCTTCGATAGGCTTCGGGGAGCAAGGGTATTTACTAAATTAGATCTGCGGGGTGCTTACAACCTGATTCGCATCCGTGAGGGGGACGAATGGAAGACGGCTTTTAACACCAGGGATGGGCACTATGAATATCTGGTGATGCCCTTCGGGCTCTGTAATGCCCCAGCCGTTTTCCAAGACTTTGTGAACGACATCTTCCGGGATATGCTTTCCACCTTGGTCGTAGTCTATCTGGATGATATTCTCATCTACTCTCCAGATATTGACTCCCACCGGAGAGATGTTTGAAAAGTCTTCGACCTCCTACGGGCAAACTCCCTCTATGCCAAGTTGGAGAAGTGTATGTTCGAGCAGGAGTCCTTACCTTTCCTAGGCTACATCATCTCTGCCCAGGGATTGGCTATGGATCCTGCCAAACTACAGGCTGTGATGGACTGGCAGGAACCCCATTCTCTTAAAGTGGTGCAGCGCTTTATGGGGTTCATTAATTATTATCGCCAGTTCATTCCGCACTTCTCAACTTTGGTAGCTCCCTTGGTTGCCCTCACCAAGAAGGGGGCAAATCCCAAATTGTGGTCTGAGGAGGTCTCCAAGGCCTTTAACTCCATAAAGTCACACTTCGCTAGCGCTCCCATCCTACATCGCCCCGATGTTGATAAGCCATTTATCATGGAGGTGGATGCCTCTTCTGTTGGTGCTGGAGCAGTCCTCTTCCAAAAGGATGCTCAAGGTCGGAAGCATCCTTGCTTCTTCTTTTCTAAGACCTTCTCACCAGCAGAGAGGAATTATTCCATCGGGGACAGGGAGTTGCTAGCCATGAAGTTGGCTTTCTCGGAGTGGAGACATCTCTTGGAGGGAGCACGTTTTCCCTTCCAAGTCTTCACAGACCATAAAAATTTGGTGTACCTGCAGACAGCCCAGCGGTTGAATTCTCGCCAGGCCAGATGGTCCTTATTCTTCTCCCGGTTTCAATTCACCCTCCATTTTCTTTCTGGGGAGAAGAAAATTTGGGCCGACGCTCTCTCTCGCTCCATTGTGTCATCTGCGGAGGAGGAAGAGGAGCCTCGGCTTATTGTCCCCACCGAGAGCTTGAGAACTGTGGCCCCGGTTTCGCTAGAGTCTGTGCCTCCGGGCAAGACTTTTGTACCATCCAGTTTGCGACCGGAGGTTCTCTCTTGGGCACACTCGTCCAGGGTGGGTGGACATTTTGGTTCCAAAAGGACATCTGAGTTACTGGCGAGGACATACTGGTGGCCGCATATGGCTCGTGATGTCGCAGAATATGTTCGGGCGTGTGTCTCTTGCGCCAAGAACAAGTCCCCTCGGCAACGGCCAGCTGGTTTGCTTTACCCTCTGCCGGTGGCGGACAGGCCCTGGGAGATGGTCGGGATGGACTTTGTGGTGGGCTTACCCAAGTCTCGTAACTGCACCATTATCTGGGTGATCACTGACCATTTTTCCAAAATGGTGCACTTGGTGCCTCTTCCACGGCTACCTTCTGCACGGGCGTTGGCTGTCTTGTTCATCAAACATATCTTTCGCCTACACGGTATGCCAGACAAAATTGTTAGTGATCGGGGTCCCCAGTTTGCTTCTCGATTCTGGAGAGAGCTTTGTCGTCTACTCAGTATTGAGTTGAATCTCTCTTCGGCATATCATCCCGAGACGAATGGGTTGGTAGAGAGGGCCAACCAGACCTTGGTCACATATTTACGACATTTTGTTTCTGCCAGGCAGGATGACTGGGCATCCTTGCTACCGTGGAAAGAGTTTGCGCTTAACAACGCCGCAACCGACTCCACCGGTCAGACTCCATTCCTCCTAAATTACGGCCAGCATCCGCGTGTCCCTGTGCCCATGCCTGTGTCTTCTGCTGACTCCAGGGTGGCAGACTGGGCTGTGGAGGCACGGGACATTTGGGACCGCACTCAGGATGCCATTCGGGCCTCCAAGGAGAGAATGAGGTCCTGCGCCGATGTTCATCGGCGTCCCGCTCCGACCTTTGCTCCTGGCGACTTAGTGTGGCTCTCCGCCCGTAACATCAGGCTGCGTGTTGAGTCCACTAAGTTTGCACCTCGCTACTTGGGTCCCTTCAAGGTCCTTGAACAGGTTAACCCTGTGGTCTACCGTCTGGCCCTTCCTCCATGCTTGGGTATCACCGACACCTTTCATGTGTCCCTCTTGAAACCCGTATACATGTCCCGGTTTTCCGAGTCATCTGCCGGGACATCGGGTTCGTCTACGGACGATTACGAGGTGAACGCTATTTTGGGGTGCAAGGTGGTACGTGGCAAAAAGTTCTATCTGGTGGATTGGAAGGGTTATGGCCCAGAGGACAGGTCCTGGCAGCCTGCTGAAAACATTCGGGCCCCACAGCTCATTGCTGCCTTCGAGCGTAGCGAGGCCCAAGGAGGGGGGGGTTCTAGGAGGGGGGGTAACGTTAGGTGTCGAGTTCCCGCTTCTGCACAAGGGGAATCTCGAGCCATCTCCGCTGCGGTCTCCCATTCTTATCCAGCCGCAGTGGAGTCTGCTCAGCAGAGACGTCGGTCCCAGCGTCTTGCTCAGTCTCACTCTGTACAAAGAGTTAATGCTGCTTTTCCTGCTTCTGCCATTGAAGTCAGTGTTGGGCAGCGGCGAGCAGATGCTTTTGGGGCTAAGTCCTGCTTTTCTCTTTCTGAGCATGCCCAGGGCAAGATCTCCCATTGGACATCGAGGGTCACATGCTTAGGTACTGCAGCACATCCCATTGGTCCTCCAGGAAGGTCCTGAAAGGGCAAAACTTTGGTAGCAGCTTCCCATTGGTCCTTTATTGGAAGGTCCTGAACATGCTGCAACTATATAAGCTGCGCAAGACCGCACGGCCATGCGCTAGTGTACATTTGTAAATGTGTGTGTTGTGAGTGAAAATCGCTCTTTAACCCCTTAAGCCCCGAGGGTGGTTTGCACGTTAATGACCGGGCCAATTTTTACAATTCTGACCACTGTCCCTTTATGAGGTTATAACTCTGGAACGCTTCAACGGATCTTGGCGATTCTGACATTGTTTTCTCGTGACATATTGTACTTCATTTTAGTAGTAACATTTATTCGATATTACTTGCGTTTATTTGTGAAAAAAACGGAAATTTGGCGAAAATTTTGAAAATTTCGCAATTTTCCAACTTTAAATTTTTATGCCCTTAAATCACAGAGATATGTCACGCAAAATACTTAATAAGTAACATTTCCCACATGTCTCCTTTACATCAGCACAATTTTGGAACCAAAATTGTTTTTTGTTAGGGAGTTATAAGGGTTCAAAGTTGACCAGCAATTTCTCATTTTTACAACACCATTTTTTTTTAGGGACCACATCTCATTTGATGTCATTTTGAGGGGTCTATATGATAGAAAATACCCAAGTGTGACACCATTCTAAAAACTGCACCCCTCAAGGTGCTCAAAACCACATTCAAGAAGTTTATTAACCCTTCAGGGGTTTCACAGGAATTTTTGGAATGTTTAAATAAAAATGAATATTTAACTTTTTTTCACACAAAATTTATTTCAGCTCCAATTTGTTTTATTTTACCAAGGGTAACAGGATAAAATGGATGCCAAACATTGTTGTACAATCTGTACTGAGTACGCTGATACCCCATATGTGGGGGTAAACCACTGTTTGGGCGCATGGCAGAGCTCGGAAGGGAAGGAGCGCCATTTGACTTTTAAATGCAAAATTGACAGGAATTGAGATGGGACACCATGTTGCGTTTGGAGAGCCACTGATGTGCCTAAACATTGAAACCCCCCACAAGTGACACCATTTTGGAAAGTAGACACCCTAAGGAACTTATCTAGATGTGTGGTGACCACTTTGACCCACCAATTGCTTCACAGAAGTTTATAATGCAGAGCCGTAAAAATAAAAAATCATATTTTTTCACAAAAATGATCTTTTCGCCCCCAATTTTTTATTTTCCCAAGAGTAAGAGAAGAAATTGAACCTCAAAAATTGTTGGCCAATTTGTCCTGAGTACGCTGATACCCCGTATATGGGTGTAAACCATTGTTTGGGCGTATGGCAGAGCTCGGAAGGGAAGGAGCGCCATTTTACTTTTCAATGCAAAATTGACTGGAATTGAGATGGGATGCCATGTTGCGTTTGGAGAGCCCCTGATGTGCCTAAACATTGAAATCCCCACAAGTGACACCATTTTGGAAAGTAGACCCCTTAAGGAACTTATCTAGAGGTGTGGTGAGCACTTTGACCCAACAAGTGCTTCACAGAAGTTTATAATGCAGAGCCGTAAAAATAAAAAATCATATTTTTTCACAAAAATAATCTTTTCGCCACCAATTTTTTATTTTCCCAAGGGTAAGAGAAGAAATTAGACCACAAAAGTTGTTGTGCAATTTGTCCTGAGTGCGACGATACCCCATATGTGGGGGTAAACCACTGTTTGGGCGCATGGCAGAGCTCGGAAGGAAAGGAGCGCCATTTGACTTTTCAATGCAAAATTGACTGGAATTGAGATGGGACGCCATGTTGCGTTTGGAGAGCCCCTGATGTGCCTAAACATTGGAACCCCTCACAAGTGACACCATTTTGAAAAGTAGACCCCTTAAGGAACTTATCTAGATGTGTGGTGAGCACTTTGACCCAACAAGTGCTTCACAGAAGTTTATAATGCAGAGCCGTAAAAATAAAAAATCTTATTTTTTCACAAAAATGATCTTTTCGCCCCCAATTTTTTATTTTCCCAAGGGTAAGAGAAGAAATTAGACCACAAAAGTTGTTGTGCAATTTGTCCTGAGTGCGACGATACCCCATATGTGGGGGTAAACCACTTTTTGGGTGCATAGCAGAGCTCGGAAGGGAAGGAGCACCATTTGACTTTTCAATGCAAAATTGACTGGAATTAAGATGGGACGCCATGTTGGTTTGGAGAGCCCCTGATGTGCCTAAACATTAAAAACCCCCACAAGTGACACCATTTTGGAAACTAGACCCTCTAAGGAACTTATCTAGATGTGTTTTGAGAGCTTTGAACCCCCAAGTGTTTCACTGCAGTTTATAACGCAGAGCCGTTAAAATAAATTTATTTTTTTTTCGCAAAAATTTTTTAGCCCCCAGTTTTGTATTTTCACAAGGGTAACATAATAAATTGGACCTCAAAAGTTGTTGTCCAATTTGTCCTGAGTACGCTGATACCCCATATGTGGGGGGGAACCACTGTTTGGGCGCATGGCAGAGCTCGGAAGGGAAGGAGCGCCATTTGGAATGCAGACTTAGATGGATTGGTCTGCAGGAGTCACGTTGCATTTGCAGAGCCCCTGATGTACCCAAACAGTACAAACCCCCCACAAGTGACCCCATATTAGAAACTAGACCTCCCATGGAACTTATCTAGATGTGTTGTGAGAACTTTGAACCCCTAAGTGTTTCACTACAGTTTATAACGCAGACCCGTGAAAATAAAAATTCTTTTTTTTTTCACAAAAATGATTTTTTAGCCCCCAGCTTTGTATTTTTACAAGGGTAACAGAATAAATTGGACCCCAAAAGTTGTTGTTCAATTTGTCCTGAGTACGCTGATACCCCATATGTGGGGGGGAACCACTGTTTGGGCTCATGGCAGAGCTCGGAAGGGAAGGAGCGCCATTTGGAATGCAGACTTAGATGGATTGGTCTGCAGGCGTCACGTTGCATTTGCAGAGCCCCTGATGTACCCAAACAGTAGAAACCACCCACAAGTGACCCCATATTGGAAACTAGACCTCCCATGGAACTTATCTAGATGTGTTGTGAAAACTTTGAACCCCCAAGTGTTTCACTACAGTTTACAACGCAGAGCCGTGAAAATAAAAATCCTTTTTTTTCCCACAAAAATGATTTTTAGCCCCCCAAATTTTTATTTTCCCAAGGATAACAAGAGAACTTGGACCCAAAAAGTTGTTGTCCAATTTGTCTCGAGTACGCTGATACCCCATATGTTGGGGTAAACCCCTGTTTGGGCGCACGGGAGAGCTCGGAAGTGAAGGAGCACTGTTTTACTTTTTCAATGCAGAATTGGCTGGAATTGAGATCGGACGCCATGTCGCGTTTGGAGAGCCCCTGATGTGTCTAAACAGTGGAAACCCCCCAATTATAAATGAAACCCTAATCCAAACGCACCACTAACCCTAATCCCAACTGTAACCCTAACCACACACCTAACCCAGACACACCCCTAATTCTAATCCCAACCCTAATCCCAACCGTAAATGTAATCCAAACCCTAACCCTAGCCCCAACCCTAGCCCTAACCCTAACCCTAACCCTAACCGGAAAATGGAAATAAATACATTTTTTTTAATTTTATTATTTTTCCCTAAGGCTAGGTTCAAATTGCGTTAGGGAAATCCGTTTAGCACTAGCGGATTGCGCTAACACAATGTCTTTTTAGGTGTCGTGTTTAGTGGTCGCGTTAACGTCCCCGCTCTGGAAGATCGGGGATCGGACCTCGGGCGCGCCGCGGACGCTGCAAGCAGCGTCTGAGGCGCGCCACAAAAGAATGGCACCTTGCTAGCGCGAGCCGAAAATGGCACGCTCTAGCGATGCGCTACACCTGAAAATCACATTGCTGTCAATGGTTGTGCTAACGGACCCGTTGCACGGCGTTAATTGTGACATTTTCGCCGTGCAACGCTGTCCGTTAGCGTTAACCCATTAACGCAATGTGAACCTAGCCTAACTAAGGGGGTGATGAAGGGGGGTTTGATTTACTTTTATAGCGAGTTTTTTAGCGGATTTTTATGATTGGCAGCCGTCACACACTAAAAGACGCTTTTTATAGCAAAAAAGTTTTTGTGTCTCCACATTTTGAGACCTATAATTTTTCCATATTTTGGTCCACAGAGTCATGTGAGGTCTTGTTTTTTGCGGGACGAGTTGACGTTTTTATCGGTTACATTTTCGGACACGTGACAGTTTTTGATCGCTTTTTATTCCGATTTTTTTGTGAGGCAGAATGACCAAAAACCAGCTATTCATGAATTTCTTTTGGGGGAGGCGTTTATACCGTTCCGCGTTTGGTAAAATTGATGAAGCAGTTTTATTCTTCGGGTCAGTACGATTACAGCGACACCTCATTAATATCATTTTTTTTATGTTTTGGCGCTTTTATACGATAAAAGCTATTTTATAGAAAAAATAATTATTTTGGCATCGCTTTATTCAGAGGACTATAACTTTTTTATTTTTTTGGTTATGATGCTATATGGTGGCTCGTTTTTTGCGGGACAAGATGACGTTTTCAGAGGTAACATGGTTATTTATATCCGTCTTTTTGATCGCGTGTTATTCCACTCTTTGTTCAGCGTTATGATAATAAAGCGTTGTTTTTTGGCTCGTTTTTTTTTTTTTTTTCTTAAGGTGTTCACTGAAGGGGTTAACTAGTGGGCCAGTTTTATAGGTCGGGTCGTTACGGACGCGGCGATACTAAATATGTGTACTTTTATTGTTTTTTTGTTTTTTTTTTATGTAAAGAAATGTATTTATGGGAATAATATTTTTTTTTTCTGCTTTATTTAGGAATTTTTTTTTTATTTTTTTTTTTTACAAGTGTGGAAATTTTTTTTTTTACTTTTTCACTTTGTCCCAGGGGGGGACATCACAGATCACCGATCTGACAGTGTGCACAGCACTCTATCAGATCGGTGATCTGACATACAGCCGGGCAGGATTAGAGCTGCAGCTGCAGCCTGATCCTGACCCGGAAGTGCTCCCTGCAGGACCCGGATGCAGCCCGGTGGCCATTTTGGATCCGGGGACTGCAGGGAGAAGACGCTCGGTACACGGTGAGCACATCACCGTGTACCGATCGTCTCAGGGAAGCCCGCAGGGAGCCCCCTCCCTGCGCGATGCTTCCCTGCACCGCCGGCACACCACGATCATCTTTGGGGGTTAATGTGCCGGGAGCGGTCCGTGACCGCTCCTGGCACATAGTGCCGGATGTCAGCTGCGATAGGCAGCTGACACCCGGCCGCGATCGGCCGCGCTCCCCCCGTGAGCGCGGCCGATCGCATATGACGTACTATCCCGTCCATGGGAATTAAGTCCCAGGTCACCTGGACGGGATAGTACGTCATATGGGATTAAGGGGTTAAATAACCCTCCCTATTGGATGACTGTTCGCGGAAGGTGTATGTTTGCTATCTAGCGCCCGACTTAGCCATCAGCACGTAAACACACAATACAGCGTCTTATTGCTGTGATCGCCAGTGCGGCGCCTTGTGCTTTCACAGCGCTTTCCTGACCCAAGCCTGGGTGGTTAGTGGCGTTCGCCAGTGCGGCACTGCATGCACTCTCGTGCTTCTATTGCTGTCACTCTGACACCTCAGTAGCGGTGTCGAGCACATGAGGTCTATGTACTCAAATCCTGTGTCTTGGGATTGAGTTCTGAGACTCGTTGCTTGCGCTCTTGGTGCGGTACCACGGCACTGTGACGTAACAGGGTTCGCTTCCTTCACACAGGGTGAGGTTAGCCCATGTGTGTATTCACTTTGTACCGCCATATAGTCCGTCATTACTTGGCAGCAGGTTCCATCTCTGCACGGTGGACCCCGGGCTGCGAACGCACCATACTCTATCTGTCTTATTATTCGTTGCGTTCCGCTAGCCCTAACAGCATGTGAAATTGATTGCCAAACAGTGTTGCTTCTTAAGTGGACAGTCTGATTTCACAGAAGTTTGATTCACTTGGAGTTATATTCTGTTGTTTAAGTGTTCCCTTTAATTTTTTGAGCAGTGTATATATATATATATATATATATATATATATATATTTAAATATATTACATGGCCCCTTATTACATAGTGTCCTCTATTGTTATGTACAGCACTGTCCTTTACATATTGAATTCTCTTGTTATTTTTGTTATTTTTATTGCCCTGTCTTTATTTTATAGCGTCCTCTCCTCGGACACATATCCAGCTAATCTAGGCAGTGGCACTGGTGTCGGTGGGTCAGCGACAGAGCTGCCTGGCTGCATCGGTAATATGTCCGCCCCTCAATGTAGATAGAATGCATCAGTATCGTGTCTCAAAAGTAGAAAATCTGGAGAGCAAAAAAAGTGCAAATAGGGTCTTAATTGGTTAAAAACATAGAGAGATAGGTTCACCTTTTTTTTTGGAGCAAAGCAACATGAAAAAGGTATGGATCAGCTGCTGGAGGACACGGGTTCAAAGACCGAGAATAATGATGAAACTGGGTGTATATGTCCAAATCTGTGCTGCTGATAAAGATGGATGGCAGACGATATTCTTCAAAGCTTTATTCAAAACAGGTTAATAGTCAACGTATTTCGAGGTCATGCAGGGCCTTTTTGTAAGATTTTGTACAGAGGAAGAGGTCCTGCGTGACCTCGAAACGCCTTGACTATTAACCTCTTTTGAAATAAATTTGGACATATACACCCGTTTTCACTATTCTGGTGTATTGACTGTTTGGGCTGTATTCCCATGTGTGCCCCAGATCAGGAAAAAATACATTGTTTTCCGGTACAAGGATTTAAAAAACCTAAAATTCCCCATTATATTCAAAGGAGTCTGCAGGTGTCAGTCGTGTGACAGATCCAGCACTTCAATTAAGTAGTTGTTCTGCTCCCCAATGTTGTCTGACCTTAATCTTGGAACCATAGGGGCCTCAGCGGTGTGAATGAGGCCTATGTATATCTGGGTTTTCTATTCACAAGCTATCTGAGACGTAGAGGATATTAAGCATAAATTGTATTGGAAAGTTTTATCATTTACATAAACCAAAAGACCCCTTTACCCCTATATTTTAATAAAAAAATATCTGCACATAGTTTACTGTAGTGTTAGTCTGTGCCACACCCGGTGAGACTGACAGCACTTGACTCGGTTGATACCAGCAGACTGTTGTACTAGTGGGTAATAAATAATGAACATCACAGTACAAATCGTTCTCAACTGAAAGGGCTTCCATTGGCGCCAGAAATCTTGTGGTTTCTCTGTATCCTGAGCATAACATTGTGTCCATAAAGCTTAATGTGTTTTTCAGTCACCTTTGTGCTATTTATAAATGCTTTATAGCAAGGTATATGATATAATTACACATGTTTTAGCACAATTATGATCATAAAAAACAATCTCTCCTTTTTCAGGGCTATGACTGTGTTGAATGCCTTTTAAATTAATATATTATTGCTTTGTTGCTTTTAATGGAATATATTTGTGCTAGCTTGCAACCACAATTTCCCTCAATTAGAAGAGGATTCCACTAACACGTTGAACTGATAAATATAACATTATAATATATAGAGAGATGTTTCATAAGATCACATTTATAATATGATGGTTCCAGTTTCCATTTTTTTTTTCAAAAGAGGAACTATTATCCCCATTACAAAATGAAGTGACAAGCAGCACGACCACTCTATTTGTTCTCTATGCTCTTGCCCGAAAAAAACAATTGCCTTGCTTGGTAGCTCTATGGAGCATGAATGGAGCCAGGATTGGACAGGGGTGTCTGGAGCCCACAGGGGGAATTGACTATAGGGGCCCTCCCTACATTTATATGCAAATACCTGTTAGCTGCCATCCCCCTTATAGTAGAGCATCGACTGTAAAACACAAGCGGCTCCTGTACATTTACTGTGCACACATCATAACTGGGATGTACAATTATGGTACTTTGCATTAAGGGTGTTCTTAGTTAAAAGAAGATATAACAATACCACATACAAGGGAGAAATACCGCCACACCATGATTGGACTATAAATTCCACCACATAGTGACAAAATAATACCACATAGAAAGAACAAATAGCGCTACACCATGACCAGACCACATATGACCACATAGAAGGAAGAAATACTGCCACACAATGACCAGACCAGATGTTACCACCACATAGTGACTAGAGATGAGTGAACTTGTTCCGAAAATGTTTGCCAATGTCAAATTTGGCACATTCAGATACGTGTTCGCTTTACTCAAATTCAGCAAAATTCGGTCACAGTTCAGTAAATTATTGCGTTTCCACAAATGCTTTTGTTATGACTCTGGCTAGGGAAGGGGGTGTGTCTTGGTCAGAGGAGCAGCGGAATGTAATTTTTCTTTAATAACTAAATATATGAATATTTCGGCAGCCAATAAGGGCACACAAACTATCCACAACGTCATGACACAAAATCTTTTGTGATTGGCTGCTGAAGACACTTGTCACTGATCATATAAAAAGCAGAAATCTTGTTTTGCTGGTGCCAGTTTCTCAATGTCACAGTGCAGAGAAGCAGCTCCTGCTAGTGATACTGAAAGTGAACTATGCAAATTGCCTCTCCAGAGAAAAAGAGGACTTAAACTCTATAGCGCCACCTGTTGGAAGTAGCGATCCTACAAGTCACAAACAACCTTTTAACAAGTCGTGCAATATGACTTAGGATAAAAGCCAAATCAGTATCTCAATTAGCAGACACGGTGTTTCGGGCTGTTGGTCCTTGTCAGTGCGAATCATGAAAACTAATTTGGCTAGGTGAGAGGCTCTGGACTGGAGGTAATGTTTCTCCTTATGGAGAGTGACATACCAGCTCTGTCTTGTCAAGGTTAGGAGGCTTTGTTCGCCGTGCAATGCTGCTCTGGGAAATTTAATATGCAAATTGCCTCTTCAGAGAAAGTGAACTAGTAAGTTAGATAGATGGGATCCTGTCCTGTGTGAAATCGATCTTACATACCATACATGGTTATACCCATACACTGACCTTCTCCGTTTGCTCACGTCCATTTGCACATCACTTTCTTGCACTTAGCACTTTTGGTAATTTTACCGTATATACTCGTGTATAAGCCAATTTTTCAGCCCCTTTTTTTGCTGAAAAAGACCCCCCTCGGCTTATCCATGAGTCACAGTCCCAGTGCGGAGGTCCCTGGTGTCTCCAAAACATGTCCACACTCTCCTGCAGCCTCGGTAAGTGTTCCCGTAGCTGATGAGAGGGCCTGCAGTTGGGGTTGGCACCAGGGCAAGTGCCAGTGTCCTGAGCAGACAGGGACACCGGCTATGTGGGCCAGGTGCCTGTGCTGCTGCTTGCTCACGCCCCCGGCACTTGCGATATTCACTTGTCCCTGTTCCACCGCTGCGCTGTGTCTTCCGCGTCCTCTGGCTGTAACATTCAGGTCAGAGGGCACGATGACATGATTATTGCAGTCCCTCTGCTTGAAGAGTCACTGCAGGGAGATGGCGATGCTGAGAAGCAGTGGTCAGCGACGAGAGGTGAGTACATAATTTTTTTTTACATTTTAGCAGCAGCAATATACGATATACAGTATGAGCAGTATAAACTGCATTTGACCACTATATGGACATATTATGGGGCCCATTATCATCTTTATAGAGCATTATATGGATTGGGTTTTTGTTTGCAGCATCTTATGGGGCTATCATCAACTTTATGCAGCATTATATGGGGCATATTTTTATATGGGGCATATTTTTGTGTGGAGCATCTTATGGGGCCATCATCAACTTTATGGAGCATTACATGGGGCATATTTTTGTATGGAGCATTTTATGGGGTCCATCATCAACTTTTTGGAACATTATGTGGGTTGTATTTTGTATGGAGCATCTTATGGGGCCCATGTCTCAATTAATGTAAGTTTATTATTATCTACCGTATTTTTATTTTTGAAATTTACCAGTAGCTGCTGCATTTCCCACCCTAGGCTTATACTCGAGTCAATAAGTTTTCCCATTTTTTTTTGTGGTAAAATTATTTGCCTCAGCTTATACTCATGTCTGCTTATACTCGAGTATATACGGTAGGTCATATTTTGACTATTTTATCCTTTATTCAATAAAAGTTCATTTTTACCCATTCGCTACTTCCTTAATTACAGGAATAGAAGGCTGCGGCTGATAGGAGTAATCATCAGCCTGCCCTCAAAATAAATAATAAAAAAAAAACACATGGATTCCCCTGTATTTTTGGTAACCAGCCAGGCAAAACTAACAGCTGGGGGTTGCAACCCATCAGGGTTAGCAAGGTCAGTTTTCAAGTATAGATGGGTCCCCATGCTGTTTTTTTTTAATTATTTAAATAAATAATAAAAAAATATGTGGGGTCTCCCTCATTTTTGACAACCAGCCTTGCTAAAGCAGACAGCTGGGGGCTGCTATTTTCAAGCTGGTAAAGTGCCAATGATATTGGCCTCACCCACCCTAAAAATAGCAGCCCACAGCCGCCCAGAAAAGGCGCATCTATTAGATGCACCAATTCTGGCGCTTTGCCTGGCTCTTCTCACTTGCCCTGTAATACATTTATCCATTACTAATTCTATACTTATACTGGAAATAAAGTCCATTAATTGAAACACTTACACAGACTCCTTTAAAGATTCCAAATTAAACCATACTCATGTCATCACCCATTCCATTGAAGCCCTCATCTCATGTAACAAAGCAAAAATTAAAAACAACTATATCCCTCACCTGTCCATCGATCCCTCCTCCTTAACATCACACACAGTACAATCCTCAGAGGTGGCACCCCAATCACCCTTGTTTCCCCACCGCATCACAAAATTTACAAACCCCCAACTGACTGTGGGTAACCACAGATGGGCCATTCTATATCATGGGTATCAGAAGTCTGCTCCAAAGATTCACAGAAACCAGAGGAGGAAGACTTTTGCACTGATGCCTAAAATATTTTCATGTTGGATCCAGGGTCGGACGAAGCAGGGACAGAGCAGAATCCAGACCTTTGTCACCAGACGTTTACCACTATGAGTGGATGTGATCCTGAAGAGGTGCACTTGGACTGTAATTTGATGTCAGGGCCGGAAGAGGAGAAGGATGACTCACAGGGTGAGGAGTGTAAGAACAAAGAATGATGATGAGGTTGTAGATCCCACTTGGGGTGAACCCAGAGGTACTAAGCTGAGTAGCTCAGCCAAGGAGGTGGAGAAGGAAGATCATAAGGTTACCTTTAGGCTTCTCACACAGACAAGAAGCGATGAAACTATGACAAGACCTGCATACTCAGCTACAAAAGTGGCTGTCGCAAGCACCAGTCGCAACTTTTCAGTTCGCATGGGCGGCAAGGGTAGCCTAGCCTGGGCCTTTCTTGAGATCAGAAAGGATGACCCAACTCACCTTATCTGCTAAATTTGCAAAAAAAAAAACTTAGTAGGGGCAAAAATTGCAATCATTTGACAACTAAATGCATGAACCGCTACATGCCCGAATAACATGCTTTAGTGTGGGAATTTCACTACGCTAAAATGCTGACTAGCGGGCCTTTCCAACCATGAGCCATCCCGTCAATCCCATTTTCTCCCTTGTCAACATGCCAAGTATTCTTTCACAAGTCGGCTACCACAGAAACTCCACTTGCTTACCCCCTCCACTTGTGGAGAGTAAGAGCCCATTAGCTGTTATGGTAGTGGATATGACTGCTGTTTTTATGTCACCAAGCACAACACATCTTTCAAAATCCACCATAACATCTTCGCCTGCACCTCACTCACAGTCCAACAGTTTGGCCAGTTCAACCTACTCCACTCTCGCTTCGCACAGCAGCCAGACTTGAGTCTCACTGTTGTGGTCACGCAATAGAATGTTTCCTCCTACACATGCCAATGCTAAGAACTTGAACTCCACCATTTCCAATCTGTTGGCCAAGGTAATGCTGCCTTTCTGCCTCGTGGACACAGACGGTTTCCAAAAGTTTATGGCAGTCGTAGTACCCCAGCACCAGTTGCTTAATCACCATTACTTCTCTAAGAAAGTTGTGCATGCCCTACGCTAGCATGTTGCAGACAACATCACCCATTCCCTAAAAAATTCTATGTCTGCCAGGGTGCATTTCACCACTAGAAACTGGCAGAGCAAACATGGGCAGGATCGTTACATCTCACTGATTAGGAACTGGGTGACTCTGGTGGCTGTGGGTGCAGGTGTTGGGGTGATCTCTTAAAATGAGATCTAAATTGCCTGTACCTGATCAAATATTATCTGAGTGCTAGCTTAAAGGCAAAGAATATATTGTATACACAGAGAGAGAAACACACTCCCTCTCCCAGCAAAGGCTTACACACAACTGCTTTATTTTTAGGACAAAATAATCTTGATCCAGGCAGGAAATGGGTGTTGCACAACTTCTGAACAACTAGTGTCAATCTATGATTGGTCCCTTCCAACTCCACTTCCATATATGGTATTCAGTCCAATGTCCAGTGACTTCTTCACATTCTAAAAATTCATTCAAGGATGCTGCTCAGGACATAGACGCCATCTTGCTACACATTACATCTGAACTATCTTATGTAAGGTTTAATAATTGATTTCATTAGCCATTCTCTCCTTCACCCAGGTGGTCAAGGGGCTTCTCCACAAGTCTTTGAATCCCCAAGTCTTGCGAGACAAACCTCTGTATCTAACACTTCCTCCACAGCTTTTGGCTCCTCCACCTCCTCATGGGCCTCCACCTGTGCCTTCAACCTTCCTCTGAATCAGGCAAGTGTCCCAACAATGCAGATAGAATCCCCCAATCTACGTACTGCGCAGCCATGTCTCATCACAATCAGACAGTGTTAAAATTAACATACCTCAGAGATGGAAGTCACACAGCTCAAGAGTTGTGGACAGCTATCCAGGCCGAGTTAGAGCAATGACTGTCCAGGCCGAGTTAGAGCAATGACTGTCTCCACTGAACCTGAAGTTAGGGAAGGTCGTGTGCCATAGTGGTGCAAGCCTGATTGTGGCCCTACGCCAGTGCAACCTTACACGCGTGCCTTGCATGGCTCACATCCTCAACCTGGTGGTACAGAAATTTCTCTGCCACTATCCCAGCCTGGATTGCCTACTGCAGAAAGAATAGTTGCTATGTGCTCACTTCCGATGAATGCACCCCACAGGTTATCGACTTGCATCGGTATAGAAGGTTTTCAGCCTATCAGTTAACCATTTGATTTGCTATATTTTGACATGATGGAAATCCACTCTACACATGTTACAGCGATGGTGGCAGCAGTGATGAGCCCTTGTGCAGTATGTCCTGTTGCATAGCCCGGGCCAATGCAGTACGAACGTGGTGCAAATCATGCTTGTGGAGTTGGCGCAGGTTAAGGACTTCTCTACATTGTGATAAAGTCTGTTGTGATGCCACCTGTGGAGTTTGGTCAATAGGGAGACTGACGCTGCTTTAAAGGGGTCCTCTGGGGGATGTTGTTGCAGCAATGATGGTGACACTTCCCACAGGGGAAGCGGGGTCCCCAGGGCTCCCAAAGTGTTTTGCAATGATGGTGTATGCCGGTCAATGAGTAAAGGACACAGTGTTGCAGTCTTTACCTGGTTTACTGAAGATTTAGCAGGCCTCAGTCCATGGTACCGGCAACAGGTATATTAGGTGTCCAGGCAGCCCAGAAACAAGTGAAATCCCCTTGGCAAGTCAGGTTGGGAGCCTTCCACTTTGCACTCCCTATAAGTCCCTTGCTGCCTGAAGTGTCCTAACAAAGTCCTGGTTCTTTCCCCAGTCAGGTACCTGTATGGACAGTTACCTGTATGGTAGGCAGCTTGAGCCATTCCTTCTGGGGTCTCTGCACGGTGACTCCAGGCTCCAGAATGCTGCTGTACCACAGGCTTAATTTGGGCAACATATGTGTAGTTCTGTGCCCTCCAGTTCTGCTAAGGGGCTTGCAGCTCCCCACAGCCTCGGGCTCCCGATACCCGGTCTCTGCGCTCTAGCTCCTCAGAGGCCCACTCGCAGCCTCCTTAAGCCCTCAAATCTCTCTTCTGTGCTCCTTTCCTGTCTCTACTAGACATCTGCTCTCTCTGGTCTCTCTGGACCGACTCTCTTTGTGCACTGTCTCCAGGTATGGACAGGTGCTGAAATTCAGCCCTGGCATTTGAAATCACACAGGCCCATACTATCCCCATCCCCAAGTACCAGATGGGATATATCACTAGTAATTACCCTGGATGGAGAAAAGGAAGATTTACTACAAGACCAATATTTGTAATGATACCCGTAGCATGCTGGGGTAAGTGACAGAGCGACTTTGTGCTCCATCAAAACTCTTAACGGTCTTGAGAACACCAATTCTGTTAATGTAGCAGACATGGCAGCCCACGACCAGACAGGCCCTTCTGGCATTTGCCAGAATTGCCAGATGGCCAGTCTGGCCCTGACTGTCTCTCTCAGACTGTCTAACTACTCCTCCAAACCAGGATCTTTATTCAGGGAAGCTGCACTAAAACCAGGCTTTGAGCTCCCCCTCCTGGCCTGGATTCAGAAGGTGTTGTGTGTGTGAGGTTACCTGCCAAATAGATCCCTCTTGTTTCCAGGCATAGCACTACCCTCCCCGAGAGGAAGGCAGCACTACTGTGGTACCCGAACCCCTTGGGTGCCACAAAATCATCCCCACCAGTCAGAAAGCCGTGGTTCCCACTCTGTCAAAAGGTAGCGTGAGCGCTCAGCTGTTATCGGAGGTGTCAAGTTTACCTCTGGTCACTGGTGTCAGCTGATGTGACATATGCTCCCATCATCCGACACCTGCTGCCGCTAATAACAGCGAGAGCAGGAGCGGCGGATGGGAGTATTCATCTGTTGCTCCGGCGCTATAAATAAATAATTTTAAAAAAAAACGGCGTGAGTTCCCCTGTAATTTTGTTAACCAGTCAGGCAAAACTCACAGCTGGGGGCTGCAACCCTCAGCTGTCAGCTTCAGCAAGGCTAGTTATCAAGAATAATTATTATTTACAGCGCAGGAACGGAACATAAATACTTTCATCTGTCTTCCTGCTCTCGCTGTTATTAGCGGCAGTAGGTGATGGATGATGGGAGCAGTAGCCCCATCAGCTGACATCAGTAACTGGAGGTAAACTTTATACCTCCGATCACAGCTGGGTCTTTTGACAGCATGGGAACCATGGCTCTCTGACTGGAAGGAATTTCACCGTTCAGACCCCCTATTCAAGTGAATGGGGTTCAGGTTTGGGTACTGTTCTGGTACCCGAACCTGAACTTTTTGAAACTGTTCGGACGAACCCGCCGGACCTGAACATCCAGGTGTCCTCCCATCTCTAATCATGGATCTACAATGACTTTTGTACCCCAGTCATAGACTAGGCAGACTAGGCGATGGTGTCGTGTTTAGTGTCATGTATTGATCTTGCGTTATTACAATCTGTGACACCTTTGTCGTGGCTCCTGTGCCTGCTGTTGCTACTGCTGCTGATGTTACAAACAATTTTTTGAAATGCGGAGACTTGAAGTTGGGTGTCCATCTGGTTGGTTGCCTGTAGTGGAAGGTCTCAGAGGCTTATTGTACTGTTTCTACACTGTGGAAATTGATGCCACTTTTGTGGTGTGTGACAATAATTTTTTTTAATTTCGAGGTTCTAAGTAGGGTCGCTATCTAGTGTGTTGTCAGTAGTAAAATGTGTGTTAAAGGCCCTAGTAAACTATTTCTACTTGGTGGAAATTGATGCCACTTTAGTGGTGTGTGGCAATAATTTTTTGAAATGTGAAGAATTCAAGATGTGTTGCCTGTAGAAGGGCTCCCAGACAGGCAGGCATCCACCTAATTTCAGTCAACTGCCTGTGTTACTTTCCTTACATTTTTCTACCAATAGTACTGTATGAAGCTAATGCTTGTTCCATCAGAGTAAGGATGGAAAAAAATGGAGGTGTTGCATGAGGTGTGAGGTGTCCCAGCTAAAAAGGCTTACATAGCTCCCTAAACTCCTTAATACCGAAGGTATTTTCATTTTCTCATTTTCGAGCTATAGCGTTTTAAATTTTTTTGTCAAAATGGCCATATGAGAGCATGTATTTTGCAGAACATGTTGTGCTTTTGAATGACACCATTGGTTTTAACATAGAGTGCACTGAAAACGGGAAAAAAATTCCAAGTGCCGTGAAATTGCAAAAAATAGTGCAATTCCACAGTTCTTTTTGGTTTTTATTTACCATGTTCACTAAAAACTTCCTATATGATTCTCCAGGTCATTACAAGTTCATAGACACCAAACATGTCTAGATTCCTTTTTATTTAAGTGTTGAAAAACAAATCCAAATTTTAGTTTAAAAAAATAGCGCCATTTTCTGAGACCTGTAGCATCACTATTTTTCGTGATTTGGGGCTGGGATAGGGCTTATGTTTTGCGCGACGAGCTGACGTTTTATTTATACAATTTTGGTGTAGATAAGATCTTTTCATCGCCCGTTATTGCATTTTTTCAATGTAGCAGCGATCAAAAAAAGTAATTCTAGCATTTTGAATTTTTTTCTCATTACTGTTTATTGATTGGGTTAATTCTTTTTTTATATTGATAGGTCAGGCGATTCTGAACGCGACGATACCAAATATGTGTATATTTGATTTGGTTATTGTTTTATTTTGAATGGGTTGAAAGGAGAGTGATTTTAACTTTTATATCTTTTTATATTTTTAATATTTTTAAAAACTTTTTTTTTACTTTTTGCATGCTTCAATAGTCTCATGGGTGACTAGAAGCTGCAGTTGTCTGATCGCCTGTGCTACACACAGGCCATGATCACATCGTGTGTGTGTAGCTGAAATGCTCACTTGCTATGAGCACTGACCACGAGGCGGCACTCATAGCAATTCAGCTATGACAACCATAGAGGTCTGCTGGAGACCTCTGTTTGTCATGCCAACCCGTGATCATGTGATGGGGTCACCAATGGATGGGATTTCCGGCGTGCTTCCTGTAAGCGAAAGATTATAGCAGATGTTAGAGAATGACAGCAGCATTTAACAGGTTAACAGCCGCAAGTGGATTGCGATTCCACCTGCAACTGTTAGAGGCTCATTTTCAAAACAGCTGACATGACCTGGGAAAGATGTGGGCTCAGCGCCGGATCCCACATCAAAGGGAGAGATTCTGTTGTGGGAGTACTATTATGCCCAATGTCGGAAAGGGGTTAACCACCAGGTCCTCATTGAAAGTTCAATTTAAAGCTGTAAATGCATTCCCAGACCCTGATACCATATGTATGGCCCATGGCTGACTGCTTCTGTGCCATTATAAAAGGTTCTGCTGTGAGTCAATAGATCAGTCAACTACCTGTGTTATTTTCCTTACATTTTTTCTGCCAATGCTACTGTATGATACTGATGTTCGTGCCATCTGAGTGTAGCTGGAAAAAGAAAAATTGGAGGTGTTGCATATGTGTGGCACCAAACAGTGGCATTGCCTCCCTCCCTCAGGGAGTAATGTCATGACTGGAAGCAAGGAGGGGTCCACTGACTAGGTGTCAGTAGGAGAGAAGTAGAGCAGAACCTGGGGAGTGGAGCTGTGATAAAACTCTCCCCAGAGCTGAGTGCTAGGAACTTGATACCGGAGTCCGTGGTTGCATGGGTACTGAAGTCCCGGCAGCTAAATCCAGAGGGCAGGGGACTGCAGCACAGCAGCATACCAGAACCTAGAGCTGACACAAAGGAGCGGCAGCTGTGATAGGCTCGAGCTGCCTGCCATGCAGGCAACAGTTAGTTTTTAAAAACAGAGAGACAGAAGCAGGAGGGTGAGCTGTTAGGCAGCAAGTAAAAAGGGAGGAAGGCCTCCGTATCTACCTGGCCAGATGTATCCAAAAATTGATTCCAGGCTGCCCGTCTCTCCATTATGATCTGTTACCAATGCCCCGGTCTGTACTATCAACCATCAAGTAAAGGAAAAGAAAACAGCCCTTGTGTCATTCAGTGATGTCTTGCGCTCTGAGTCCTGCACCACAAGGTATACGAAGCCTGACATAAATGGGACCAGTGGCCACAGGTGGCATCACGTTAAATCCCAAATACATATTCCCCATTTTATGGCTCAGCCAGGACCACGGAGTCGGGTCACCGCCCCGTGGCTTCCCCAAAGAACTGTTCAACCCAGTTCCAAGTACTTCACGGCCCTTGTGGTCGTATCATATATTATTAGGGCTCTCAGCTAAGAAGGCTTACACCGCTCCCTTAACCACCAGGTCTTTATTGAAACTTCAATTCAAAGCTCTAAATGTTGGCCCAGGCCCTGATACTTCATGCATGGCTCACGCATGGTTCAATTGATGCCACTTTTCATGGTGTCTGCCCCTATTTTAGCAGTTTGGGAAGCTTTGTATCAACCCCTTAGGTGTTGTGTATATGTTTGGTTTGACCTCCGATTGAATTTAATGGGTTTTGGGTATGTTCATAGAATGTCTAAATGTTTGACGAAACCTTAAAAGGTTCTCTCATCTCTATACCTGTGCTCAGCTCTATTGAAGCCAAGAAGTATTGTCATCTTGACATGTAATGAAAATATCCCTTTTCTGAGATTCTTAGGGTTTGCTATTCTCAAAAAGACAATTACAAAGTCATTTTATCAAGACTTTCAAAAATGAATCCCTTTTTTAAGGAACAGAAACAGACTGGCTGTTTTCAAAGAAAAGAATTAATGACTTGTTGTCAACAAGCCTTTGAAAAAATGAGCCCTAGCTTTTTGAACTGGTTGATGTTTGTCTAACATCAAACGAGTATGTCTTGAATCAGCAGGACAGTCTATCCCTATATAACAAAATGTGCAGCCATGGGATGTGTTCCTATGATGGCTGTGCAGTGGCAATAGCAGTTGCATAAGATATATGGTAGAGAACTAGCACAGAGCAGGCAGTTTAGAGAAGCACTGGCACCATCAGTACAGTCTAGCTCTATAACACACAGTGTGCATCCAGATGTGTGGTTGGCTTTGGTCTAAAGTGGCAATGGCAGAAGAATAAAGTATATAACTAGATCTGCGTGAGCAAGATGTTTAGTAGTGTTTGACTAGCAACGGAAGCACGGCCAACAACAGTATATTGCATATTGCATAGATGACATGATGGACAAGGAGTAGATGCCCAGCTGAGCATGAGCCATCATAATTTAGAAGGGTATAAAAGACAGATAATGGATGGCAAAACTGGTAGAGATTATAACATACCTAATCATGTGCATCAGCTGTAGATGAATGAAAGTTGGCTCAGTGGAGTGGACCCATGACAAGAATTGGCCCCATTTGGTAAGAGTGTACTGTTATGTCCATCTTCCAGTATAATATCAGCAGAGGTATTCAGCGTATCTTGTGGATATCTGAAACCCAAGCGGACCATGTTAACTTGCTCAAGCGTAGAAAATGTTACATTTGTCAAAATGAATCAGTCATGGTTCACTGTCAACTCTTTCTGGCTGCTTTTTTATTGATGAACTTATGCTTTTACTGTGATTCATTCATCTAATAAAGTTTCTACTTTTCTTTTAAATTAAATTATTTGTAGACTCATTACCAATTCCTTGTTCTCGCCTTTTTTGTTGTTTTTGTATTTATCTTGGTTGACTCTTTATTTAGTCCATTATACTACAACCCCTGGCAAAATTATGGAATCATCGACCTTTGAGGATGTTCATTCAGTTGTTTAATTTTGTAGAAAAAAAGCAGATCACAGACATGGCACAAAACTAAAGTCATTTCAAATGGCAACTTTCTGGCTTTTAGAAACACAAAAAGAAATCAAGAACAAAAGATGTGGTAGTGAGTAATGGTTACTTTTTTTAACCAAGCATAGGGGAAAAATAATGGAATCATGAAAAACAAACAAACAAAAAAACCACTCCAAAACATCACCAGTATTTTGTTGCACCACCTGTCTTTTATAACAGCTTGCGGTCTTTGAGGCATGGACTTAATGAGTGTCAAACAGTACTCTTCATCAAGTGGCTACAACTTTCTCTGATTGCTGTTTCCAGATCAACTTTGTAGGTTGGAGCCTTGTCATGGACCGTTTTCTTCAGCTTCAGCCAAAGATTTTCAATTGGATTGAGATCCGGACTATTTTCAGGCCATAACATTGACTTCATGTGTTTTTTTCAAGGAATGTTTTCACAGTTTTTGCTATTTGGCAGGATAAATTATCATCTTGAAAATGATTTAATCATCCCCAAACATCCTTTCAATTGATGGGATGATAAAAGTGTCCAAAACATCAACATAAACTTGTACATTTATTGACGATGTAATGACAGCCATCTCCCCGGTGCCTTTACCTGACATGCAGCCCCATATCATCAATGACTGTGGAAATTTGCATGTTCTCTTCAGGCAGTCATCTTTATAAATCTCATTGGAACGGCACCAAACAAAAGTTCCAGCATCATCACCTTGCCCAATGCAGATTAGTGATTCATCGCTGAATATGACTTTCATCCAGTCATCCACAGTCCACGATGGCTTTTCCTTAGCCCATTGTTACCTTGTTTTTTTTTCTGTTTAGGTGTTAATGATGGCTTTCGTTTAGCTTTTCTGTATGTAAATCCCATTTCCTTTAGGTGGTTTCTTACAATTTGGTCACAGACGTTGAAACCAGTTTCCACCCATTCATTCCTCATTTGTTTTGTTGTGCATTTCCTGTTTTGGAGACATATTGCTTTAAGTTTCCGGTCTTGACGCTTGATGTCTTCCTTGGTCTACCAGTATGTTTGCCTTTGACAACCTTCCCATGTTGTTTGTATTTGGTCCAGATTTTTGACACAGCTGACTGTGAACAACCAACATATTTTTCAAAATTGCGTGATAATTTACTCTCTTTTAAGAGTTTGATAATCCTCTCCTTTGTTTCAATTGACATCTCTCGGCTTGGAGACATGATTCATGTCAGTCCACTTGGTCAACAGCTTTCCAAGGTGTGATCACTGCTTTTTAGATGCAGACTAATGAGCAGATCTAATTTGATGCAGGTGTTATTTTTGGGTATGAAAATTTACAGGGTGATTCCATAATTTTTTCCTCAGAATTGAATGATTCCATAATTTTCCCCTATGCCTGATTAAAAAAAGTAACCATTATTGACTACCACATTTTTTGTTCTTGATTTCTTTTAGTGTTTCTTAAAGCCAGAAAGTTGCCATTTGAATGACTTTAGTTTTGTGGCATGTCTGTGATCTGTTTTTTTTCTCCAAAATTAAACAACTGAATGAACATCCTCCAAGGCCGGTGATTACATAATTTTTGCCAGGGGTTGTAATATCCATTACTTTTTATGTCACTTGACCACAAACCACATTTCTTGTATTTTTTGAGGGGTATTTTTCTGTTGAGCATTTTTTATTTATCCATATAATGTGATAGCTGCATGGTATTACTGGGAAGCCCAGATGACTATTTGACGTCATTAGCTCACTCAGGTGACTCTTCAGCAGTGTGTGAAATGGCATAAGGCATATTTTTTAGCTAATCCTTACAAATTAGTGATGAGCGAATTTGCTCGCCACTGCTCGTTACTTGCCCGAGTATCACGGTACTCGTGTACTCGGCGAGCATCGAGCATTTCCGGGATTATTCGGCAGGAGCTCTGGTCTCTGCCCTGCAATTTTGGCACTCTTTAGAGAGCCAATGAACATGCAGGGATTGTCTGCCATGCACTGTAATACCATAGCCATCTTTGTTGTGGTATTACAGTGATTGGCTGGCTGCACAGCATCATCAGGTTTATAAGAGACCGGACGCCACCCTGCTCGGACTCAGCTAATGTAGGGAGAGCTGCTGCTTAGATAGGGTCAGATTTATTCTTTTATTAGTAAGTGTGGGTCTACCATCACAGAATCCACAAATGCAGATAAACTAACCATCCTTTGTAGGGCTTATTAGGGGTTATATAGATTGCAGTGCTAGGTAGGCAGGGGAGTCTATGTGCGCATATTCACATTAGTGCAAGACATGCAGGCACTGTATGTGAGTATATAAATCTCACTGCATACGTCAAGAGGGTCCATTACTGTCTGTTGCTGCCGGTTTTATATACACCTAGCTGCAGGTATCTGTGGCAAGGATTAATTTTTTTAGGTACCCGAATCCTGCTAATTTTTTACAAATCAATCCAGAGCCCCCTTTTCTTTCTACAATTATTTGCTAGGTCACACTACAGACTACAGCCAGGTCATTTTAATACAACAGCGTGAGAATTTAGCCATTTAAAACGTTTTTTTTTTAAACCAGGCATCAGATGTGAGTGCGCAGAAAATTCTGGTCTTTTTTTTGGTGCTGCAGTATTTTTTGGAGTGTCTTACATTTTTGGACACCATTTTTGCTGACCAAAAAAATCTTTATGTGCACAAAAAATATTTAGCTACAGTTCTTATATTTATCACTGTGTTTTGTACGCGCATATCATTGCGCTAAAAATTTTACAATTTAAGTACTCCAACATTTTTTTTATGTGTCATAGCCAACTTATTGACACAATTTTGGTGGGCCCCAAAAATCCAGGCCACACATTTAACAGTGTTCTGTCAGATGCCAGATCTATCTGTGCTCTACAAATAGTTGCTTTTCTGGCCTACATTCCACTTTTTTTGCTGTCTGCTTCCCTAGGTCTGTACGATATTTTGGTGTAAAAAATAAAAAATACAGGCCATGTATTGAACAGTCTGTTATCTCCATCAGACGCCTGGTCTATCTGTGCTCTACAAATAGTTGCTTTTCAGGCCTCATAGTGAACATTGTGGCTTCTCTGTCAGACGCCTGATCTATCTGTGGCAATTCAGGCCTACATTCCATTGTCTTTGCTGTCTGTTACTCTAGTTCTGTACATTATTTGGAGATATAAAATAAAAAAATACAGGCCACATATTGAAGAGTCTGACATTTCAGTCACCCTCCTGGTCTGTCTCTGCTCTAGAAATAGTTGCTTTTCAGGCCTACATTCCACTTTTCTTTTCTGTCTGCCACCCTAGGTCTATACACTATTTTGGTGTAAAAAATAAAAAAATACAGGTCACGTATTAAACAATCTGTTATCTCTGTCAGACTCCTGGTCTATCTGTGCTCTAGAAATATTTGCTTTTCAGTCCTACATTCCACTGTCTTTGCTGTCTGTTACCCTAGTTCTGTACATTATTTTTGGATATAAAATAAAAAAAATACAGGCCACATATTGAAGAGTGTGGTATCTCCATCAGACACCTGGTCTATCTCTGCTTTAGAAATAGTTGCTTTTCAGGCCTACATTCCACTTTTTTTTCCTGTCTGCTCTACTAGGTCTATACACTATTTTGGCATAAAAAAAAAAAAACTACAGGTCACGTATTGAACAGTTTGTTATCTCTGTCAGACTCCTGGTCTACCTGTGCTCTACAAATAGTTGCTTTTCATTCCTACATTCCACTTTTTTTTCTGTCTGCTACCCTAGGTCATAACACTATTTTGGGGTAAAAAATAAAAAAATACAGGCCACGTATTGAACAGTCTGTTTTCTCCGTCAGACGCCTGGTCTATCTGTGGTCTACAAATAGTTGCTTGTCAGGACTACATTCTACTTTTTTGGCTGTCCTCTACCCTAGGTCTATACAATATACCAACAAGTGGGGCAAGCAATAAGAACGCTTGGCCCTATATATATATATATATATATATATATATATATATATACAGTTAGGGCCAGAAATATTTGGACAGTGACACAATTTTCGCGAGTTGGGCTCTGCATGCCACCACATTGGATTTGAAATGAAACCTCTACAACAGAATTCAAGTGCAGATTGTAACGTTTAATTTGAAGGGTTGAACAAAAATATCTGATAGAAAATGTAGGAATTGTACACATTTCTTTACAAACACTCCACATTTTAGGAGGTCAAAAGTAATTGGACAAATAAACATAACCCAAACAAAATATTTTTATTTTCAATATTTTGTTGCAAATCCTTTGGAGGCAATCACTGCCTTAAGTCTGGAACCCATGGACATCACCAAACGCTGGGTTTCCTCCTTCTTAATGCTTTGCCAGGCCTTTACAGCCGCAGTCTTCAGGTCTTGCTTGTTTGTGGGTCTTTCCGTCTTAAGTCTGGATTTGAGCAAGTGAAATGCATGCTCAATTGGGTTTAGATCTGGAGATTGACTTGGCCATTGCAGAATGTTCCACTTTTTGGCACTCATGAACTCCTGGGTAGCTTTGGATGTATGCTTGGGGTCATTGTCCATCTGTACTATGAAGCGCCGTCCAATCAACTTTGCAGCATTTGGCTGAATCTGGGCTGAGAGTATATCCCGGTACACTTCAGAATTCATCCGGCTACTCTTGTCTGCTCTTATGTCATCAATAAACACAAGTGACCCAGTGCCATTGAAAGCCATGCATGCCCATGCCATCACGTTGCCTCCACCATGTTTTACAGAGGATGTGGTGTGCCTTGGATCATATGCCGTTCCCTTTCTTCTCCAAACTTTTTTCTTCCCATCATTCTGGTACAGGTTGATCTTTGTCTCATCTGTCCATAGAATACTTTTCCAGAACTGAGCTGGCTTCTTGAGGTGTTTTTCTGCAAATTTAACTCTTGCCTATCTATTTTTGGTATTGATGAATGGTTTGCATCTAGATGTGAACCCTTTGTATTTACTGTCATGGAGTCTTCTCTTTACTGTTGACTTAGAGACAGATACACCTACTTCACTGAGAGTGTTCTGGACTTCAGTTGATGTTGTGAACGGGTTCTTCTTCACCAAATTAAGTATGCGGCGATCATCCACCACTGTTGTCATCCGTGGACGCCCAGGCCTTTTTGAGTTCCCAAGCTCACCAGTCAATTCCTTCTTTCTCAGAATGTACCCAACTGTTGATTTTGCTACTCCAAGCATGTCTGCTATCTCTCTGATGGATTTTTTCTTTTTTTTCAGCCTCAGGATGTTCTGCTTCACCTCAATTGAGAGTTCCTTTGACCGCATGTTGTCTGCTCACAGCAACAGCTTCCAAATGCAAAACCACACACCTGGAATCCACCCCTGACCTTTTAACTACTTCATTGATTACAGGTTAACGAGGGAGACGCCTTCAGAGTTAATTGCAGCCCTTAGAGTCCATTGTCCAATTACTTTTGGTCCCTTGAAAAAGAGGACGCTATGCATTACAGAGCTATGATTCCTAAACCCTTTCTCCGATTTGGATATGGAAACTATCATATTGCAGCTGGGAATGTGCACTTTCAGCCCATATTATATATATAATTGTATTTCTGAACATGTATTTGTAAACAGCTAAAATAACAAAACTTGTGTCACTGTCCAAATATTTCTGGCCCTAACTGTATATATATATACAGTACAGACCAAAAGTTTAGACACACCTTCTCATTTAAAGATTTTTCTGTATTTTCATGACTATGGAAATTGTACATTCACACTGAAGGCATCAAAACTATAAATTAACACATGTGGAATCATATACTTAACAAAAAAGTGTGAAACAGCTGAAAATATGTCTTATATTCTAGGTTCTTCAAAGTAGCCACCTTTTGCTTTGATGACTGCTTTGCACAATCTTGGCATTCTCTTGATGAGCTTCAAGAGGTAGTCACCGGAAATAGTTTTCACATCACAGGTGTGCTCTGTCAGGTTTAATAAGTGGGATTTCTTCTTCTTATAAATGGGGTAGGGACCATCAGTTGTGTTGTGCAGAAGTCTGGTGGATACACAGCTGATAGTCCTACTGAATAGACTGTTAGAATTTGTATTATGGCAAGAAAAAAGCAGCAAAGTAAAGAAAAACAAGTGGCCATCATTACTTTAAGAAGTGAAGGTCATTCAGTCAGAAAAATTGGGAAAACTTTAAAAGTGTCCCCAAGTGCAGTTGCAAAAACCATCACGCACTACAAAGAAACTGGCTCACATGAGGTCCGTCCCAGGAAAGGAAGACCAAGGGTCACCTCTACTTCTGAGGATAAGTTTATCCAAGTCATCAGCCTCAGAAATCGCAGGTTAACAGCAGCTCAGATTAGAGACCAGGTCAATGCCACACAGAGTTCTAGCAGCAGACACATCTCTACAACAACTGTTAAGAGGAGACTTTGTGCAGCAGGCATTCATGGTAAAATAGCTGCTAGGAAATCACTGCTAAGGAAAGGCAACAAGCAGAAGAGACTTGTTTGGGCTAAAGAACACAAGGAATGGACATTAGTCCAGTGGAAAAATGTGCTTTGGTCTGATGAGTCCAAATTTGAGATCTTTGGTTCCAACCACCGTGTCTTTATGCGATGCAGAAAAGGTAAACGGATGGACTCTACATGCCTGGTTCCCACGTGAAGCACGGAGGAGGAGGTGTGATGGTGTGGGGGTGCTTTGCTGTTGACACTGTTGGGGATTTATTCAAAATTGAAGGCATACTGAACCAGCATGGCTACCACAGCATCTTACAGCGGCATGCTATTCCATCCGGTTTTCGTTTAGTTGGACCATGAGCTATTTTTCAACAGGACAATGACCCCAAACACACCTGCAGGCTGTGTAAGGGCTATTTGACCAAGAAGGAGAGTGATGGGGTGCTACGCCATATGACCTGGCCTCCACAGTCACCAGACCTGAACCCAATCGAGATAGTTTGGGGTGAGCTGGACCGCTGAGCAAAGGCAAAAGGGCCAACAAGTGCTAAACATCTCTGGTACTCCTTCAAGATTGTTGGAAGACCATTCCCGGTGACTACCTCTTGAAGCTCCACAAGAGAATGCCAAGAGTGTGCAAAGCAGTCATCAAAGCAAAAGATGGCTACTTTGAAGAACATAGAATATAAGACATAATTTCAGTTGTTTCACACTTTTTTGTTAAGTATATAATTCCACATGTGTTAATTCATAGTTTTGATGCCTTCAGTGTGAATGTACAATTTTCATAGTCATGAAAATACAGAAAAATATTTAAATGAGAAGGTGTGTCCAAACTTTTGGTCTGTACTGTATATATATATATATATATACACATATATATATATATATACATGTATATATATATATTTATATATATATATATATATATATATATATATATATATACAAATCCAAAAAATAAGCAACTAGGCCCAAGAGCTACAGTACAGACCAAAAGTTTGGACACACCTTCTCATTTAAAGATATTTCCGTATTTTCATGACTATGAAAATTGTACATTCACACTGAAGGCATCAAAACTATGAATTAACACATAGGAAATTATATACGTAACCCCTTAATCCCATATGACGTACTGTACCGTCGAGGTGGGGTGGGCTTTAATTCCCACCGACGATATAGTACGTCATAGGCGATCGGCCGCGCTCACGGGGGGAGCGCGGCCGATCGCGGCCGGGTGTCAGCTGCCTATCGCAGCTGACATCCGGCACTATGTGCCAGGAGCGGTCACGGACCGCCCCCGGCACATTACCCCCCGGCACACCGCGATCAAACATGATCGCGATGTGCCGGCAGTATAGAGAAGCATCGCGCAGGGAGGGGGCTCCCTGCGGGCTTTCCTGAGCCCCCCGCAGCAACGCGATGTGATCGCGTTGCTGCGAGGGTCTCCTACCTCCTTCCTCCTTGCTGGACCCGGATCCAAGATGGCCGCGGCATCCGGGTCCTGCAGGGAGGGAGGTGGCTTCACAGAGCCTGCTCAGAGCAGGCACTGTGAAGCCTGCAGTGCTGCATGTCAGATCGGTGATCTGACAGAGTGCTGTGCAAACTGTCAGATCATTGATCTGTGATGTCCCCCCTGGGACAAAGTAAAAAAAAATTTTTTCCAAATGTGTAAAAAAAATAAAAAAAAATATTCCTAAATAATGGAAAAAAAAAAAAAATTCCCATAAATACATTTCTTTATCTAAATAATAAAAAAAACAATAAAAGTACACATATTTAGTATCGCCGCGTCCGTAACGACCCGACCTATAAAACTGGCCCACTAGTTAACCCCTTCAATAAACACCGTAAGAAAAAAAGAGGCAAAAAACAACGCTTTATTATCATACCGCCGAACAAAAAATGGAATAACACGCGATCAAAAAGACAGATATAAATAACCATGCTACCGCTGAAAGCATCTTCTTGTCCCGCAAAAAATGAGCCACAATACAGCATCATCAGCAAAACAATAAAAAATTTATAGTCCTGAGAATAAAGTGATGCAAAAAAAATTATTTTTTCTATAAAATAGTTTTTATCATATAAAAGCGCCAAAACATAAAAAAAATTATTTAAATGAGGTATCGCTGTAATCGTACTGAACCGAAGAATAAAACTGCTTTATCAATTTTACCAAATGCGGAACGGTATAAATGCCTCCCCCAAAAGAAATTCATGAATAGATGGTTTTTGGTCATTCTGCCTAACAAAAATCGTAATAAAAAGCGATCTAAAAATGTCACGTGCCCGAAAATGATACCAGTAAAAACGTCAACTCGTCCCGCAAAAAACAGGACCTCACATGACTCTGTGGACCAAAATATGGAAAAATTATAGCTCTCAAAATGTGGTAACGCAAAAAATATTTTTTGCAATGAAAAGCGTCTTTCAGTGTGTGACGGCTGCCAATCATAAAAATCCGCTAAAAAACCCGCTATAAAAGTAAATCAAACCCCCCTTCATCACCCCCTTAGTTAGGGAAAAATTAAAAAAATGTATTTATTTCCATATTCCCATTAGGGTTAGGGTTAGGGCTAGGGTTAGGGCTAAGGTTGGGGCTAGGGTTAGGGATAGGGTTAGGGTTAGGGCTAGGGTAAGGGCTAGGGTTAGGGCTAGGGTTAGGGTTAGGGTTGGGGCCACAGTTAGGGTTGGGGCTAAAGTTAGGGTTAGGGTTGGGGCTAAAGTTACGGTTAGGGTTTAGATTACATTTACAGTTGGGAATAGGGTTGCGATTAGGGTTAGGGGTGTGTCAGGGTTAGAGGTGTGGTTAGGGTTACTGTTGGGATTAGGGTTAGGGGTGTGTTTGGATTAGGGTTTCAGTTATAATTGAGGGGTTTCCACTGTTTAGGCACATCAGGGGCTCTCCAAACACGACATGGCGTCCGATCTCAATTCCAGCCAATTCTGCATTGAAAAAGTAAAACAGTGCTCCTTCCCTTCCGAGCTCTCCCGTGTGCCCAACAACTTTTGTGGTCGAATTTCTCCTCTTACCCTCGGGAAAATACAAAACTGGGGCTAAAAAATAATTTTTGTGGGAAAAATTTTTTTTACGGTTCTGCATTATAAACTTCTGTGAAACACTTGGTGGGTCAAAGCGCTCAAAACACATCTAGATAAATTCCTTAGGGGGTCTACTTTCCAAAATGGTGTCACTTGTGGGGGTTTCAATGTTTAGGCACATCAGTGGCTCTCCAAACGCAACATGGCATCCCATCTCAATTCCTGTCAATTTTGCATTGAAAAGTCAAACGGCGCTCCTTCCCTTCTGAGCTCTCCCATGCGCCCAAACAGTGGTTTACCCCCACATATGGGGTATCAGCATACTCAGGACAAATTGTACAACAACTTTTGGGGTCCAATTTCTTCTCTTACCCTTGGGAAAATAAAAAATTGGGGGCGAAAAAATAATTTTTGTGAAAAAATATGATTTTTTATTTTTACGGTTCTGCATTATAAACTTCTGTGAAACACTTGGTGGGTCAAAGTGCGCACCACACCTCTAGATAAGTTCCTTAGGGGTCTACTTTCCAAAATGGTGTCACTTGTGGGGGGTTTCAATGTTTAGGCACATCAGTGGCTCTCCAAACGCAACATGGTGTCCCATCTCAATTCCTGTCAATTTTGCATTGAAAAGTCAAACGGCGCTCCTTCCCTTCCGAGCTCTGTCATTCGCCCAGATCTGATCATCTAGATAATCCGTGGCTCTAACTAATTTATCCCACATCTGTGTTAACATAGGATAAATAAAAATGGTACTAGCAATTTTGTTAGGAATTCCCATTTGTACTATATGTGGCCTCCCCGAGGGACGTGGTGAGTTATCTGCAGCTCTTTTATACAGTGTGTGCTTGGGCACGGCTTGCATATTCACTTGTTTATTTGAAATTATGAATGTAGCCGGGGTTAGGCGTCCTAATGTACAAGTACCCTTTATACCTACGGGAAGCCATTTATATGCTCCTTCTCCGCATATCCAAAATGTACCTTCAGGCAGATCCCATAGAGCTGAGTGCTGCAATACCAATCTGTGAGCCAAGTCCACAAATCTAGATACATTCTGAAGCATACACCAAGAGGGTTTTTGTCCCAAGGGGCTACAGTACCCGGCTGCGGGATTCCCACATACAGGCATTCCTTTGATATACTCATTGGATTCATTACAAACCAGGTTCCCCAGCTTACTTGTACAACTGTTTGCATCACCTTGGGGGAACAATTTAGAATGTTTCCATTTTCTATTATGTATGTATCTTTCCAATACTACAGGTTTGAAAGCATCAGAGGGGGGGACGGTTGTACTGAAACTAAGCTGTAGATTTTCTGTGGGGACCTGTCCTAAATTAGTTAATCCAGTCTTATTTCTAGGTACCCATTTTCCTCCCCTAAATGCTAAATATTGTAGATGTGTGTTACTCCCTGAGAGATTACCCTGCCACCAAGGAAATTCTACCCATCCCACAATTGGTATGGCGATTGTAGTATTCCACAGCCTAGCATTACCAATTTGGTTGTTGGCCAGGTTGTCTGAACAATTAGGCCAAGCGAATATTTCTTCTGCTAATACGGGAACTGCTAGAAAAGGTATACTTGTGGCTGATACCGGCGAATGGGTACAGATCCAACAATCTGTCAGGGTTTGTGTATTGTTTAACAAGTCATGCACTAATTTTCTATGATGTTGTACGAATCTATTGTTCAAAGGGGCTAGAGAATTCAGTCTATCCCACGCCTCCGTTGAGGTTATCATTATTAACATCAATATCATGAGTTTATACTGCTTTTCTTGCAATGGCTTGCATGTATCCATGATGCCTTTCCTTCAAGCTTGACTGATGTAGGTGTTGTCAACAGGACTTGGAAGGGTCCGTCAAACCTTGGTTCTAGAGCCTTTCTGGTGTGTCTTTTTACATAGACTTGATCACCTGGTTCCAACTTGTGACTTCCTTCTGTGTTGTCAGGATCTGGAAGGGAAGCAAAAACTTGTGCATGCACCTTAGTTAATTGTTTCTGAAGATTTTGCACATAAGAAGTCAATGACTCAATATTTAACACAAGTTGCTGTGGAAAATAACATCCTAAATTGGCAGTCCTGCCAAACAAAATTTCATATGGAGACAGTTTAGTCTTACCCCTTGGGGTATTGCGTATTGAGTAAAGGGCCAGTGGAAGGCATTCTGTCCAAGGCTTTCCTGTTTCAGCCATGGCTTTCTGTATTTTTAATTTTAAAGTTCCATTCATGCGTTCCACCTTACCAGAACTTTGAGGATGGTACGGAGTGTGTAACTGACTTTCAACACCCAACATTTTCAGTACATTTTGAAATATTTCTCCAGTGAAATGAGTACCCCTATCTGACTCGATCACTTCAGGGAGACCGTAACGGGGTATCAGTTCGGCAACTAGCTTTACAGCAGTGTTTTTAGCTGAAGCCTTCCGAACTGGATAGGCCTCTGGCCACCCCGAGAACATGTCCACACATACCAACACATACTCATACCCATTACTTTTTGGCAGCTGGATAAAGTCTATTTGTAATCGCTGAAACGGGTAGAGAGGTCGGACGTGGTGCTTCATAGGGGTCTTTGTTGTCTGTCCGGGATTATGTGCCAGGCATATAGCGCATGCAGCACAATAGTCTCTTGCATAGTTGCCAAAACCTGGAGCCAACCAGACTTGCTTTGCCAGTAGTGTCATTGCATTTGCAGACACATGAGTAGGGTGGTGCAGTCCACCAACTACAATCGGATACCAGGCTCTAGGTAGACATATTAGTCCATCTTTCTTCCAAATTCCCGCTTGTTCTTCTGCCCCTTCCTTTTTCCACCTGTCCCTCTCCTCTTCTCCTGCATCTTCCTGTGCTTGTCTCAGTCTATCTTCAGTATTTTCTGTGGGGTTTACAGTATGAACCTGTTGTAAGGGTTTGACAGCTGCTGCTTTGACTGCTTTATCAGCCCTATCATTTCCCCTAGATTCCCTAGTGTCGAGTCTCACATGTGCAGCTACCTTGATTACTGCTACTTCTTTTGTTTCTTGTGCAGCCTCTAAGATCTGTTTGATCAGAGAAGCATGTTTTACAGGTTGTCCTGACGCTGTCATGTAACCTCTAGCTCTCCAGATTACTCCAAAATCAAACACAATACCATGTGCATACCTAGAATCAGTGTATATATTAGCTGTCTGGTTCTCAGCTATTTTAAGAGCTTCAATCAATGCTGTTAGTTCTGCTTCTTGTGCAGACTGTTTCGGTGGAAGTGGTTCTGCTTTGAGAGTTTCAGATTCTGACACAACTGCATACCCTGTATGGAAGTTACCTGTGTCATCTGCAAACCTACTACCATCTATAAACAGCTCTAAATCTGGATTTTGAAGTGGTGTTTCGGATACATTGGGTAAGCCTACCGTTTCTTGTAAAATGAGCTCTGTACAATCATGTGTGTCTGTAGGGAAAAAATTTGCGTGTGGATCAGTGTCCTTATTCCCCCCTTCAGACTCGAGAGGTAGCAGTGTAGCTATATTGAGAGTCTGAAGCCTAGCAAATGTGATAGTAGAGGGGAGCAACAAAGAACACTGTAGCCGCAAATGTCTGGCCATGGAAATGTGTTTTGGTTGGACCTGGTTTAATATCCCATAAACATCATGTGTAGTTTGAACTGTGAGTGGATACTCTAGAACAATTTCTGATGCTTTGTCCAACAATAGTGAGACAGCAACAACTACACGTACACAGGTTGGCGCTGCTCTAGCTACGGGATCTAACCTTGCTGAAAGATATGCAATTGGTCTTTGTTTCCCTGCATGCTTCTGGGTAAGAACTCCTGTAGCATGGGAATCAACTTCTGCAGCCATAAGCTGAAACGGTTTGGTGTAGTCTGGTAGCCCTAACGCTGGAGCTGAAACAAGGGCATCTTTTAATTGTTGGAACGAAATCTGACCTTCTTTTGTCAACAAATAAGGTTCACTTTTTACACAGTCATACAGTGGTTGCATTAGTTGACTGGCATGTATAATCCATTGTCTACAATGAGACACTATTCCTAAAAATGCTCGTAGCTGTTTATGATTTCTAGGCTCATTCATCTGTCTTATTGCTTCAGTTCTTTGTGGTGTAAGATGCTTTTTACCTTGAGAAATGCAATGACCTAGAAAGACCACTTTGGTCTGACAAACTTGTAGCTTTTGTCTATTCACTTTACACCCTTCTTTTTCTAAAAAACATAGTAAACTCACAGTGGACCTTTCTGCAGTTTCTAGATCTGGGCAGCAAAGTAGTAGGTCATCCACATACTGCAAAATTACTACCTGTGGTTCGGGTTCAAACCTCTGAAGGACTGTTTGTAGGGCATTTGAATAAAGAGTAGGGGAGTGTATCATTCCCTGTGGAAGGCGTGTCCACGCCAACTGTTTGCCCTTAAATGTAAATGCAAACAAATGCCAACTATCTTGGTGTAAAGGAACCGAGAAAAATGCATTTGAAAGATCTATTACAGTAAATACTTGAGAACTGGCTGGTATCTGTGATAGTAACGTATGAGGATTGGGTACAACTGGGGTGATTGGATCTAGAACTTTGTTTATTTCTCTTAAATCATGTACCATACGATATTTGGGCATAGAACTCTTATCAAGAGTTCTCTTTTTGACTGGATACAGAGGAGTGTTAGCAGGTGATTGTATCTCTACCAAAACTCCTTTCTCTCTATATCCCTCTATCTGTTTTGTAATCGCTAGTTCCTGCTGGGCACTCACAGGGTATTGTCTGAGCTGTGGGAGAACAGTTCCTGGTTGCACAGATAGTTTTACAGGAGAGATATGCAATAGTCCCACATCGGTGTCACCCTGTGCCCACAGTGTTTCTGGGACCATTGAGAGGTCTAGATCTGTGGTGTACTCTTTTTCTTCAGCATAATCCTCAAAAGCCTGAATTCTAACATATTGTTCTAATGTTTCTGCATCATCAGGGATAGTCAGTATAACTGTGCCATCTTCCCTAAAATTGATGTTAGCTTCTAATTTCTTTAGGACATCAGTTCCTAACAAACATGTTGGGGCACCTCTGGCATACAAAAATCTGGATGCAAAACATTTAGGTCCTAATGAGACCTCTAGGGGCACAGTATATGGCAGTGTTCGAATTACCCCATCATAACCCTCAGCAAAAGTTGTTTGTTCTGAAATATCTTCCGGATTCGGAAGAAAATCTTGATTCAAAATTGAGGAAGTTGCACCTGTATCTATCAAAAATGGAATCTCTCTCCCCCCCACATTCACCTGTATCATAGGTCTTCTAGCTGGTAGGGAAGTTTGTAACACATCGAGTCAATCTGAATCTGGTATGGGACCATCTATGATGGTAGATTTCTGCTGGTTGTCCGTTTGGGGAGGGTTATTTCTGGGAACAAATTTGCCTGACTTTATATCTGCCAACTTCTTCCTGCACTCTCTTTGGAAATGACCTGGCTTTTTACAGTAGTGGCAAGGAAAGTTGTGTCTCACTCTTCCTCCTGTATTAGCTTGTGCTATTCTAACAGGCTTACGATTCTCTCTCATATCCATGACTATTCCTAAACATCGTTGTTTCACAATATTTGGTTGTTCAATTGTTCTCCAATCTGGAGTAGAGGATTTAAATTTTTCTCTGATTTTCGGATCTAGCCCCTCTATTAATTGTTTTGTAAAAAGTCTCCTTACTGAAGCATCAGTCAAATCCAATCCTTCATCCCTAAAGCTATTTTCTAATTCTTGACTATATTCTTCAATACTTTGCCCAAATTCCTGCATCATCACACCCGTAGATCCCCTTTCCCTCTGTTTTTCTCTCATGAAAATTATTAATGTCTCTGTGAACTGGGTACCTGATGCTTCTGTCTGTAAGGCACCCCCTTCTGCCACTGGTCTATTGGGCTGTAGGTGTGTCAATAATTCCTGAAAAAGTCCGGGGGACATTTTCATTCTACATAATTCTTCCCCGTCCGCCCAGACCCCAGCATGAGTCTGCATGATTTGTTGTATGTATTGTGCAAATCGGATGGGATATTGAGTGGGATCAGGCGCATTATGCAGGAGGGACATACCTTCAGCAGGGGACCAAGGAAAATACTGTCGGGTCTGGTGATATCTAGTTCCCATTACCCCGTCAGCACCAGGTTCCCTAAAGGGTCTTGGTACTACCCTAACAGGGGCAAGTACAGCGCCATGTCTAGGTGTACCACAGACTAGGCAATCATTTCTCCAATCTGGATTTTGTTGTCCACAGTGTGAACATACCCATCCTCCTACCCCACCAAGATTGGGATACAAGGCTGGAAATTGTTTTCCTCCTTCTGCTCCTCCAGATGGTACAAATGATTGGGCTTTTGGATCTAGGTAAGGTGGTGGGATTATGTCACAACTTTTTCCCTTCCCCATAATCCATTTGGAAGTGTCTGGATCATACTTCCAATTCTCCTCTTTAGCTGTTTTTGAGACCTCTATCATACAGTGTATGATTTCTTCCCACCCATTGTCTTTGATAATTCCACCTCGTTCTTTACTCAGTTTTTCCCATTCTGTACTGAACATAAGTGCTTCTGAAATTCCCAATTTTTCTCTTACCCTTCTAATCTGACTTCTGACTGTCTTCCCACATCTTTCCTGTATGATATCTGCTGCTTCCACTTGTCCTAAGACGGTTTTTGTCTGTTTATTTCCCATTTTTCTTTTTTATTTTTTTTTTTCAATATTAGCTATTTCTACCCCAGGTGACGTTTGGACAATCACTTATCCTAGGTGATGTCTCGTTGCCTTCTCTCCTAGGGAGCTAAAATATTGAAGGGCTGATCTGCTCCATTCTTTCTAATGTGCAGAATGTACTTAAGTGCTATTATGCACGCAAACAGACCCAGCAACACCATACAGATCACAAAACTTTCTGTGTCAGTTAGCATACTTGTCCCAGGCTCATGGACCCGCGTCCTGGGCTCATTCTATCAAACCTTATCCAGAAATGAAGGAGGTTAAGCACTTAAATGAGAGTCAAACATGGGCGGAGGTCTCCCCGAAAGGACGCAACCACATGACCCAGTTAGGCTGACTTCCGTGTATAAGGCTTATACCCCAACTATTTCGGCTTATTTTTCTACGCACTTTTGCTCTTCTTTCACAACATACCACAACCTTCACACTGTTCACACACTGCCAGGGACAGGACTCATAAATCTATACAATATAGTAACCCGAGTTTTATAGGTATCTACTCACTACTAGACTAACCCAGCGTGACACGGCTCATAGAGATCTTTCGGATAATACAAGGCAGATAAAAGAGAACTAATAATGTCTCTTACCTGGCCAGGTTTTTCAGTTCATTTGCCGTCCATTATCCCAGATTTCCATTGTCCGTATCTGCAGGTGAATCTCGAGCAAATACTCTCATCTCGGGTCCCTGTTCGGTGCGCCAAAGAAATGTTAAGTCCTTCTCAGTCCCTGGCTTACTAGAGGTAGGGATCCTGAGTAAATGACACGCAAACAAGGTATTGTGTGATCATATACAGGGGAAGCCCAGGAGCACATCTCCCTCTCTGGGCTTTGCCCTTCCTTTATATAGAAAAGAATTATTCTTTTACAGACATGCGCACAAGCGCTCATATTTCACTATCTCTTACATAAACAATCTATACCAGTCTTTATCAGTAGAAAGTTACATCATCTGGAAGGTGAATGAAAGGCTGCTATTGAAAGAAGGAATGCACACATGATTACTTCCATAAAAGGAAATGTCAAGTCAGCAGAAATGTATCTTGTTGTAAGCGAGATTTCTCAGGAAGAAGACAAGATGGATTCCTTTAGTTCAGTCTGATCTCCACAGATACATACACATAAACACATACCGGACTATAAATGCAACCAAATAATAAACCAAAAAAAGTGTATATATCAGATGTACACACATGATAGATAAAACCATATATCAGCACAGGCAATATACGCATAAGCGTGTAATCGAAGCCAGTGGTGTCAGACAGTCCGAAAAAGTGGAACAATACATAAAATTAAAAACATAAGAATACAATGACAGAAATAAAACAAAATTGACAAGATATACGAATATAAGAGGGACAGCTGAGAACATAAAATATGTGTCCAGGTGTGCACAGAATCCAATTTGTAGAATACAATTGCTTTCTTCATGTTATGTCATGTCAATACCGGAGTTCAATCCATGTGTCCTAGAATCTCAGTGCAGATTAAAAATGAGAAGGGTAAAATAAACAAGCCTGCATAAAGAGAGATAGAAAAAGTGAGAATAAATACAAACACAAACCAAATATTGTTAAAAGCATAAAAAATCACAGACACTACAAAATAAAAGATTACAAAAATGGGACAAAACTAAAGACCTCGTTGAGGCCCTTAGGACGAATACAGTTAATGCGAATGATCCACTGTGCTTTCAGTTGCGCAAGTCTCTTTTTAATATCACTACCACGTTTATCCATCAAGACACGATCGATACCCCGTACCCGTAGTAAATTGTTGTTGCATCCATGCATTTCCTTGAAGTGCCTAGGAATGGGCTTCAAAACTTCATCAGCTGCTGATTCAAAGGCGCCTTTGATGTCACGAACATGGTCTCTAACCCTCATGCGGAGTTATCACGAGGTAAGACCAATGTAAATTAGGCCACAAGGGCATGTTGCGTAATATATCACACCCTCAGTCAAACAAGTGATATGTTGAGTGATGCAAAATTCTTTGAGGCCATCACTGGACATAAAATTAAAACAGCGTTCCAGATTAGCACATGCGGCACAGTTTTTGCAGGGAAAGAAGTCCCATCTGGGGCCTTTTGATTCAAAGGCACCTTTTGATTCACAGCCTTTGTAGTAACTATGAGTTAACATGTCCCACAGATTTTTTTTGCGCCTATATGTGATGGAGGGAGTAGTAGTGATACATTTTGCCAATATAGTATCTTGATTGATAATTGGCCAATATATTTGTTCAATATATCTCTAAATGCCTTGGAATTACTGGAATAAGTGGATATTAATCTCACCTGTTTAGAGGAATCCAACTTTCTTTTCGTCTTCAGAAGGTAATATCTTTCAATATGTGAGGCTTTCAGCATGCGTTTGTTCACAATCCTTTTCGAGTAGCCCCGATCACAGAATCAGTTGAAAATTTTCATCAGCTTGTTTTTGATATGATGTATCCTCTGAACATATCCGTTTTGCCCTCAGGAGTTGACCATAGGGAATATTATTCTTCAGATGTTTAGGGTGGGCCGAAGAAGCATGGAGTAAACTATTTACAGCTGTATCTTTCCTGTGTAGGTCACTTTGCAGGAATCCATCTTCACCCCTTCGAATGCACACATCAAGGATATCCACATAGTCACGGCTGTAATGGCAGGTAAGTTTGATATTAGATTCATTATTGTTAAGATGTTCAACAAACATCAAAAGATCTTTTTCAGTACCCTGCCATATTGCAAAGACATCGTCTATATAACGTGTCCACATCAGCACTTGAGATGATAGTGGGGTGGCATCTGTGATGAAGATTCTCCTCTCCCATAGCCCCAGGAACAGACATGCGTAGGACGGTGCAAAGGCCGCCCCCATGGCTGTACCCTGGAGCTGCAGGTAGAGTACCTCCCTAAAGATGAAGAAGTTATGGGATAACGCAAATTCCAGAAGGGACAGCAAAAGACGGATGAAATGATCATCCAAGTCAGTCATGGCCAGAAAGAAATTTGCCGCCTCCAAGCCATCAACATGGTTGATGGAGGTGTAAAGAGATTCTACATCTAATGTGGCTAGCCACATGTCAGGTTCCAAACAGATGTTCATGATCTTCGAGAGAATATAGCCAGTGTCTCTCAGGAACGATGGTAAGGTTTCCACAAGTGGTTTAAGGTAAAAATCCAGCATCTTACCTATATTTTCAGTCAATCCCCCATTTCCAGAGACGATGGGTCGTCCAGGTGGGCATAACAGGTTTTTGTGAATTTTAGGCAACAGGTATAGGCAAGGTGTCCTGTTATGAACAGGTAATTCAGAACCACAATGGACGTTGAAGTTCAGAGCACACAAGGTGACCTGACATTTACCAAAAACATAGGACAAGCTCTGAGACGTGGAAACTTTGGTGACCGCAATCCCTAATCCTAACACACCACACTAGAGGTAGCCGTGGATTGCGCCTAACGCTCCCTATGCAACTCGGCACATCCTGAGAAACTAACTAGCCCTGAAGATAGAAAAATAAGCCTACCTTGCCTCAGAGAAATTCCCCAAAGGAAAAGTCAGCCCCCCACATATAATGACTGAGTTAAGATGAAATACAAACACAGAGATGAAATAGATATAGCAAAGTGAGGCCCGACTTACTGAATAGACCGAGGATAGGAAAGATAGCTTTGCGGTCAACACAAAAACCTACAAACAACCACGTAGAGGGGCAAAAAGACCCTTCACACCGACTAACGGTACGGAGGTGCTCCCTCTGCGTCTCAGAGCTTCCAGCAAGCAAGAAAAACCAATATAGCAAGCTGGACAGAAAATATAGCAAACAAAAATAACACAAGCAGAACTTAGCTTATGCAGGATAGAGAGGCCACAGGAACGATCCAGGAGGAAGCAAGACCAATACTAGAACATTGACTGGAGGCCAGGATCAAAGCACCAGGTGGAGTTAAATAGAGCAGCATCTAACGACTTAACCTCATCACCTGAGGAAGGAAACTCAGAAGCCACAGTACCACTCTCATCCACCAAAGGAAGCTTATAGGCAGAACCAGCCGCAGTACCACTCACAACCACAGGAGGGAGCTTGGCCACAGAATTCACAACAGTGTCCATGGTACTGCAAGGATAAGACCTTTTTTAATTCTTTTGAAATCAGTCCATCCAGAAGAGCTTCTTCCAGGATGTGTGTAAGTTCAACCTGGAAAGCAGAGGTGGGGTTAAAACTTAATCTCTTGTACTTGTCATCATCCCTTAATTGCCGGTACGCTTCCTTCTCGTATAAATCAGTAGGCCATACAACCACATTGCCACCTTTATCGGCTGGTTTCACAAGTACTCCCTTCAGGCGTTTTAGCTCAGTCAGTGCCTGTCTCTGTACCCTTGTCAGGTTATCATTTCTAATACATTGTGGAATATTTTTGAGATCTTCCCTTACCACTCTCACGAATAAATCAATTTCTGGGAATACCGTAAGTTCAAGGGGGAAAACCACTTTGGTTTGGGTAGAGTAAACTTACCCCTAGATGCCACATGTTCAGATTTGCCACAAAGTTCGTTTAGAATTGCAATTGCCTCTTGTTCCTCAGCGGTCCACTGGGTGTCCACGGAGTTCTTCTTTTGATACAATTTATGTAAAACCAACTTCCTCGCAAATAGATGGAGGTCTTTCACTGCTGTGAAGAAATTAAATGATGAGGAAGGGGAAAAGGAGAGCCCAAGGCTTAACACCTCTTTTTGTGCATCAGTCAAGGCTATTGATGAAAGATTCACTACCTGTAATTTAGCAGTTCCTTAAGTACTCGTGTAGGTGCGTTTGGATGAGTTATATTTACTATTGTAATTAATTACCTTACGCTTATTCCTACTATTGGAGTAGAAGCCCTGATTGTCTTGGCTTCCAGATGTACTTTCAACTGAAGACAGGGAGGAAATGGATGATGACTGTTAAACTGTAAAGCGCTGCGGAATATGTTGGGGCTTTATAAATAAAGATTATTATTATTATTATTATGACCTCACTGATGTATGTAGCTTATACAACTTACTAGATGGTGGCCCTATTCTAACGCATCGGGTATTCTAGATTATTCATGTCCACGTAGTATATTGCCCAGCCACGTAGTATATTGCCCAGCCCACGTAGTATATTGCCCAACCACGTAGTATATTGCCAAGCCACGTAGTATATTGCCCAGTCACGTAGTATATTGCCCAGTCACGTAGTATATTGCCCAGTCACGTAGTATATTGCCCAGCGACGTAGTATATTGCCCAGTCACGTAGTATATTGGCTAGTCATGTAGTATATTGCCCAGACACGTAGGTATATAACGCTGCCCACGCAGAATTTAGCAGTGTGTGCACCATATCCCTGTTAAAAAAAATTATTTAAATAAAAAATAGTTATATACTCACCCCTGGGATCCAGCGAAGCTGTGTGATGCGGCCACCATCTTCCGTTCCCAGGATGCATTGTAAAACTACCCAGATGACTTAGCGGTCTCACGAGACTCCTAAGTCTTCTGGGTAAGTTCGCAATGCATCTCAGGGAACGGAAGATGGCGGCCGGTGCGAGCGCATCGTCCGACGACGGAAGGTGAGAATAGCAGGTTTTTTGTTTTTTTATTATTTTTAACATTACATCTTTTTACTATTGATGCTGCATAGGCAGCATCAATAGTAAAAACTTGGTCACACAAAGTTAATAGCAGCGGTTATGGAGTGCGTTACCCATGGCATAACGTGGTCCGTTACCACTGGCATTAACCCTGTGTGAGCGGTGACCAGAGGAGAGTATGGAGCGGGCACTGACTGCGGGGAGTATGGAGCGGGGAGTATGAAGCGGGCATCGGGGACACTGACTGCGGGGAGTATGGAGCGGGCGCCGGGCACACTGACTGTGGGGAGTATGGAGCGGGCACCGGGCACACTGACTGCGGGGAGTATGGAGCGGGGAGTATGGAGCGGGCGCCAGGGTTACTGACTGCGGGGAGTATGGAGCGGGCACCGGGCACACTGACTGCGGGGAGTATGGAGCAGGCGGCGGGCACTGTGACTGCAGGGGAGTAGGGAAGGGACTAATTGGACTGTGCCCATCGCTGATTGGTCGCAGCAGCCATGACAGACAGCTGGTGAGACCAATCAGCGACTTGGATTCCATGGCAGACAGAGGACGCGACCAATGAATATCCGGGACAGACAGACGGAAGTACCCCTTATATATAGATATACAGAGTTTGTCTTGAAGTCTTGTACATCACGTAAGAATTTATTTGTTGTTGCCTCTTGGATTTCTATATATGCTTGCACAGTTACTGTTGGGTCATACCATTTCTGATTGATTGCACTTTGGCACAATGCACTTTTGATATTTTTATATGATATTCAGAGTCTTGACAAGCTGGGTAGTATTATATAGTGTATTTCCATTTATTTGTCACATACATCTATTAAGTTTTATATGTATTGTATTTCTGGTTACATTCATTGTATATTCTTCCAGTGGTCATTATTTTAGTGCAATATCCTGCCTCTTATTTGCAATACTAGTTTGTTGTCTGTATCTTTTCTAAATTGTGTCGTCATACTATCTAATACTTTTATGCTGGTTTTTAAATTTGTGTTTAATAAAATTTACATAGAGCTATATAGCTCTTGGGTCTAGTTGCTTTTTTTGGATTTGCCTAGGTCTATACAGTATTTTGGAGTAAAATAATAAAAAAAACTCTAGGCCACATATTGAAGAGTATGATATCTCCTCCATACTCCAGGTCTATCTGTGCTCTACAAATAGTTGCTTTTCAGGCCTACGTTCCACTTTTTTGGCTGTCTGCTACCCTAGCTCAAAACACTATTTTGTGGTAAAAAATAAAAAAATACCAGCCACATATTGAACAGTCTGGTATCTCTGTGACTCGCCTCATCTCTCTGTGGCCTACACATTGTGTCAATAGATTAGAGTCGAGGCTTGCATTCACCTTTTTATTAAAATGGGCAGGGTGCGTGGCAAGGAACGAGAAAGTGGACGACATGGTGATGGTACATGCAGAGGTCGAGGCTGTGGGCAAGATGAAAGTGGGCCACAAGAAACACCCACATCTTCTTGCAACAGATTCCTGTCAGAATTCATAAGGCATGGCAAAACAGCACACTTGACATCAGGGCAGTGTGAAAAGGTATTTGGTTGGATGGCAAATAATGCTTCCAGTCACTTTGCCACCACAACTTGCACCCTGTCTTCCACTTGGTCAAGTCTGAGTAGCTGTATCTCTGCACCGCATATACCTCACCCTGATTCTCCTTCCTACCAAAATGCTGAGTGCCCTGAGACAACTGATCCAACACTTGGACACTACAAAGAGTTGTTCACTTTTCCATTTATCGATTTGTGTCTCTCTCCCACTCCACTTGAAGCAAGGCAAGATGAGATTCCATGTAGCGATGCCCAACTATGTGAGCAGCCATTGTCTCACGAAGGTGATGTTGTTAACATGTCACTAGAGGTGGATGATGATGAGAGACAATTGCCAGAAATTCAGTTGGAGGACCAGGGTGCGGAAGTGGAAGAAGAGGTGGTGGTTGATATAGTAACTGACCCAACCTGGCAGGAGGACATGCAGAGTAAGAACAGCAGCACACAGAAGGATGAAGTCGTGGCACCACAACAGGCAGGAAGACGCAGTGTGTTGTATGTAGACAGAAGGTGGGCAACCGTTCTACGCAACACCAACATGATGGAAGTTGCCAGTCCAACTGTAAGGTCTTCCCGAGTCTGGTTGTTTTTAAAGACTCTACCAATAACCAAAAACAGGCCATTTGCAACACCTGCCATGCCTGCATCAACAGGGGTAGCAAAACTACCAGCCTGACCACCATTAACATGATCAGGCACATGGCAGCACAGCACCCGACTTTGTCGGCTTAACTATAGGCATCAGGAACAGTGTCTGCGGGTAACACCACTCCTTCTTCCACTGTTGTATGTGAAAGCCAATCCCCTGTTCACGGTGAATGTGACGATGCCTCCTGTCCTGCACCTGCCGTTACTCAGACTCAACTAGCACCATCATCAAGAACGTACATGTCCTTGTCAAAGCGCAGCCTTTAGCTGTCCATACCACAATCATTGAAACTCAAGCAGAAGTATGCCTCCAATGCCCCACAGGCAACAGTACCAAAGTCACAAATTTCTCGTCTGCTTGTGCTCTAAAAGTTGCCTTTTAGGCTCGTGGAGATGGAACCTTTCCGCAACCTGATGTCAGAGGCCGTACCAAGGTATTCGGTCCCCAGCCGCCACTATTTCTTCCAGTTTGCCATCCCGGCATTACACAAGCACGTGTCCGCCAAGATTAGCTGTGCCCTCAACAATGCTGTTACTGGGAAAGTACACTTAACCACGAACATGTAGACAAGTGCTTTTGGGCAGGGACATCTCGCTGACGGCACACTTGGTTAACATAGTGAAAGATGGGACCCAGTCGGACCTTGGGATGGTGCACATTCTCCCAACCCCGAGGATTGCGGGCCCTACACCAATCTGGGTCGCCCCACAGTCTACAGCTCCTGCACCTCCTCTTCCGCCTCCTCTTCAGCCTACATCTCCGAAATTACCACATCAGTCACAAAATGGAAGCAGTGCAGCACTGCCTCTGCCAAGCAACAACAGGCTGTGCTGAAGCTAATCTGCTTAGTTGACAAACCGCACAATGCTGAAGAGTTGTGGACAGCTCTGAAAGAGTAGTCAAATCTGTGACTGACACCGCTGAACCTACAGCCAGGCATGGTTGTGTGTTACAATGGCCAGAACCTGGTAGCCGCTCTGAGGCGAGGTCAGCTCACACACGTGCCTTGCCTGGCCCATGTGCTTAACCTTGTGGTGCAGCGGTTTCTGAAAACCTACCTGAAGCTGCCAGATCTGTTTATGAAAGTACGCTGACTGTGTTCCAATTTTAGAAAGTCAGCTACAGCTTCAGCCGCCCTTGCTGTGCTTCAGCAGCGTTTGCAGCTTTCGGCTCACCAACTGGTGTGTGATGTCCCCACGTGTTGGAACATTGCATATGTTGGCAAGGATTTGTGAGCAGTAGAGGGCAGTTGTTGACTACCAGCATCAACAAGGCCGTCGTTATTCAGTTCAGAATCCACGCATAAAACCTCACGAGTGGACATGGATGTCAGACATCTGTACCATCCTGCAAAACTTTGAGGACTCCACTAAGATGGTGAGAGGCAATGATGCCATAATTAGTGTCACCATCCTGCTTCTCTGCATTCTGAAAAGCTCCTTGCTCACAATGAAAGTGGATGCATTGCAGGCAGAGCATGAGGACATGGAGCAAGAAACAATGCAGGGTAATTACACACAGCCCAGCCTCATGTCATCCCAACGTGGATTGGTTGTCAATGAGGAAGAGGAGGAGGTGGAAGAGCAGGAGCAACTTTAATGTGATATAGATGGTACTACAAGCACAATTGTCATACCGTCTGTTCAGCGTGGATGGCCTGAGGACAGGGAGGAGGAGGAGGACACCTTGGTCCTGTTTTTGAGGACACAGACAGCTTTCCTGCTACCAGTCTGGCATGCATGGCTGACTTTATGTTGCACTGCCTTTCCCAAGAACCTCGTATTGCAAAAATTTTGAGTTACAGTCATTCCTGGGTAGTCACACTTTTAGACCCACACTATAAGGAGAATCTCTTGTTCCAGAAGCAGACAGGTGTACTAAAATGGTGCAGTAGCAGAGGGTCATTGTTGCGGAATTATTAAAAAAATTCCCATCTGAAAACGCTGGCAGCAAAAGTTTCAGTGCATTAGACAGCCAAGGAATACAGGCAAGAGATACACAACTCCAATCCAACAGTGCCTAGGCAACACTGGCAAAGTTCTGGGACAGGTTTCTCACACCCTCCCATCACCCTGGCCCAGAGGCATGGGGTAATCTCACAAGGAATGGAATATTTGGGAAGATGGTGAGGGAGTTCCGTACTGACCGTACAAATGTCCTCCTTGATTCCTCTGTGCCTTTTAATTATTGGATATTCAAGCTGAACACGTGGCATGAACTGGCTCTCTACACTTTGGAGGTCCTGGTCGGCCCTAACATTTTGTCTAAAGATGATAGATGGTGTAGTGCTGGAAAGAATTGGAGGACACAAGGTTGCAGTCTCTTTCCTTTTACTGGTGGTATACAGTCACATTCCAGGGTGCGGATCACAGGTGATGGTGGGGTCAAGGCAGCCTGAAAGCGATTAAGAGTCCCTTTAACCAGCTGGGGTTGGAAGCCTTCCTTACTGCGCTGTACTGTGCGTCCCTTGCTGCCTGAGGCTTCTCATAAGGTCCTCTCTCTCTCTATTTGTTCTAGGACAGTACCCGCATGGCAGGCAATGTGAGGTTTTTACAGGTGTCTCTACTTGCGGTGACTCTGGGCTCTATATGCTGCTGTGCCTTCGGGTATGGTTGTGGACCGGTGACTTGGAATCTCCTGCCCTCTGGTTTCTGCTGTGGGGCATACAGTCCCATACAGCCTCGGACTCCTGGTGTCCGGGTCCTGCGCTGATTCTGGAGGGTGCCCACTCGCAGCTCCACTCCAAGTATTTACTCTCTTTTCTTCTTCTCCCCTCACAGTCTCTTACAGACTGCTCTGTCAGGAGCTACAGAACCACGTGTCTGCTCAGCCCCAGCTCTCTTCTTGGCTCACTTCCTCCACACTCCTCACTCCTCTCTCTGACTGACTAGCTCTCTCCTCCTCCAGGAAGAATATATAGAGAAGCCACCCTCAAACTGGATCTAGGGCTCCCCCTTCTGGCCTAGAGTCAGAACAGTGTTGTATGTATGTGTTACCTGTTAAAGGAATCCTCGATTCCAGGCATGGCATCACCTCTCCAATAGGAAGGCAATGCCACTGTGGTACCCAGACTACTGGGGTGCTACATTATCAGCACGCCACTGAATGACACCACCTTTTGCACATCGCTTTTCCTGTGGTACTAATCATCTGAACATACCCTTAGACTGCTTAGGCCAGTGATTGGCTGCAGCTGTGATGTCTCATCTACAACATGTGACTGCTGCAGCTCTGTCAACTAAAGATAGCAGCAGAAAGTGCAGGGGAATTAAAGGGTAAGTCTGTTATTTTTAAGCATAACAACTTGGCTTTTTAATATATACACTGCTCAAAATAATAAAGGGAACACTAAAATCCCACATGCTAAATATCACTGAATGAAGTATTCCAGTTATAAATCTTTATTCATTACATAGTGAAATATGTTGTGAACAATAAAACATAGAAATGATCTACGTAAATCACAACTAATATCCCACAGAGGTCTGGAGTTGGAATGATGCTCAAAATAAAAGTGAAAACGAAGTTACAGGCTGATCCAACTTCAGTGGAAATGCCTCAAGACAAGGAAATAATGCTAAGTAGTAAGTGTTGCCTCCATGTGCCTGTATGATCTCCCTACAATGCCTGGGCATGCTCCTGATGAGAGAGTGGATGATCTCCTGAAGGATCTCCTCCCAGATCTGGACTAAAGCAGCCACCAACTCTTGGACAATCTGTGGTGCACCGTGATGTTGGTGGATGGTGTGAGGCATGATGTCCCAGATGTGTTCTATCGGATTCTGGTCTGGGGAATGGGCGGGCTAGTCCATACTGTAGCTTCAATGCCTTCATCTTGCAGGAACTGCTGATAAACTCCAGCCACATGAGGTCTTGCATTGTCCTGAATTAGGAGGAACCCAGGGCCAACCGCACCAGCATATGGTCTCACAAGGAGTCTGGGGATCTCATCTTGGTACCTAATGGCAGTCAGGCTACCTCTGGCGAGCACAAAGAAATGCCACCCACACCATTACTGACCCACTGCCAAACCGGTTACGCTGAAGGATGTTGCAGGCAGCAGATCAATCTCCACGGCATCTCCATACTCTGTCACGTTTGTCAAATGTGCTCAGTGTAAACCTGCTTTCATCTGTGAAGAGCACAGGGCGCCAGTAGCGAATTTGCCAATCCTGGTGTTCTGTTGCAAAGGCCAAGCGTCCTGCATGATGTTGGGCTGTGAGCACAACCCCATCTGTGGACATCAGGCATTCAGACCATCCTCATGGAGTCAGTTTCTAACCGTTTGTGCAGACACATGTACATTTGTGGCCTGCTGGAGGTCATTTTGCAGGTCTCTGGCAGTGCTCCTCCTGTTCCTCCTTGCACAAGGGCTGAGGTAGTGGTCCTGCTGCTGGGTTGTTGCCCTCTTACGGCCCCCTTCACATCTCCAGGTGTACTGGCCTGTCTCCTGGTAGCACCTCCAGCCTCTGGACACTACGCTGATAGACACAGCAAACCTTCTTGCCACAGCTCGCATTGATGTGCCATCCTGGATGAGCTGCACTACCTGAGCCACTTGTGTGGGTTGTAGAGTCCGTCTCATGCTACCACAAGTGTGAAAGCACAACCAACATTCAAAAGTGACTAAAACATCAGCCAGAAAGCATTGGTACTGAGATGCGGTCTGTGGTCCCCACCTGCAGAACCACTCCTTTATTGAGTGTATCTTGATAATTGCCAATAATTTCCATCTGTTGTCTATTCCATTTGCAGAACAGCATGTGAAATTGATTGTCAAATAGTGTTGCTTCCTAAGAGGACAGTTTTATTTCACAGAAGTTTGATTTACTTGGAGTTATATTCTGTTGTTTAAGTGTTCCCTTTATTTTTTTAGCAGTATATTAAAACACATTAGACTATTTATAATGCACAAGATCAGAGCACAATGAACACAACGATGAATATAAAGCCTCCAAAATAAGTCTTCCCATTTTGCTGAATCCCTGGGCTAGTTTGAAATCACACTGACATCACAAACCTTTAGCACTAACTCTTGAGCTTAATAAAGGTTTTGACAAAGTTCCACATTATGTTGCTTGCTGGCTTCTATAAAAAATATATAATAATACCTACAAGGTCACCATTGTATTCTATGCACAGTATCTGTGAGTCAGATCGTCGATTCTCTATGTGATTCATAAAGAGAAAATATATTTTTTTTATGAGAACATGTAGTGCAATGTGAATGACTTTTACAGAACATATTCTGACGCATGAGATCTGCCACAGAGAATGGTCTCAGTTAAATTGTTTCTTTGAGATGATTGAGAATAATAGTACATGGTACAATGCTGCAGATGACTGCAGAAGGTTACTGGATATATGCATAAATACAAAAGAAAATACGGAATTTATTAGCAAAGTTAGATTTATCCCTATAACAAAAAGAATGACCCTATTTCTCTGAAAAGGTTCAGCTCAACTGTGCATAAACAGACAAACCACAAGCACAGTGCAGACATACACTGCAGGCATACTAGCTACATTCAATAGTGCAGCTGTTATGGGTCCCAAAGGCATAATGGGTGACTGGCTTCTGATCAAGCAAAACTAAGGAGAATGTTAACTAAGCTAACTAAAAGCCATGAAAATACATACATCCCTAGACTATACTCATCTTCTGAGCCCTTCCAAAAATAGATTTATATGTAATGGAAGATGGCTGCCAGACAGGTCCTTGAGGGGAGATATGTATCATCGAGGTTGGTGGCTCCACTGATGTAAGCCCTGCAATGCAGGCTCCAGTACTTATAGTGCTGAGAGAGTTATTAGGGCTTATCAGTGCTGAGTTTAGGAGCAGTCAAGGAGATGGGTGGTCCAACCAAGAGCAAAAGGAAAATGTCACCGCACCGCTGCTCTATGCCTGACCCTAAAATCTTCAACCCTGATAGTGTAAACAGCGTTCAATGCCTACTCAGAACATTCCCTCTGATACCATCGGGGGTGCAGCTTCAAGAAAAAATCCAAACAATCCATGTCATGCAAAAGCACAAGAAAAAGAAGCGCACTTACCCCAGGTATGGTGGTCACAGTTTTATTCGGACATATTTAAAACATCGGCAGGGAGGAAAGTGAACGTGAACAGACTACGGCCGTTTCGTGCTATATGGCACTTCAACGGGTCCTTGAGGTGCCGTACCTGGGGTAAGTGCGCTTCTTTTTCTTGTGCTTTTGCATGAAGAGATGGGTGGGACTGGGTGCTCACATATCCCCACCCCGGTGGCATGATGTGCCTACCTCAACTCCAACTTAGTAAGTAGAAATCCGACAATTGGTGTGAGAATGAATGGGCATGAATCCCAAGAGATAACGCATGTCCTGGGTAAAAAAGACTGCAAGAGCAAAAGCCGACAGCATGAAGGAATTGATAAAGCAACTGGTGCAGGCAAATCTCCTGCAGCAGTAGCTATGGCAGTGGCAGCAGCAGCGACAACAGAAAAAGCATAGGCAGCGGATGGAACTCTTAACCGAGGCGATCCGTGGCAGGCAACAGCCCCACCACTAAGTGAAGGTGATGACTCACAGGTGAGGAGGACAGTAAGGAGAGCCTTGCAAAAGAAGACCCCAGGTGATTATGTTGAGGCATTCCCGACAGTTTTCTAAAAGGTGGCAGAATGAAAGAAATTGCCTCAGGTTAAGAGGGTGGAGGTTCTGGCATCTTATCTAATGGGGAGACCTATTTTGACCTGGCCTTACAGGATGCAAAATAAACCAGGAAAGAGCACAACTAGCTGACCAAATAGTCCAAAAAATAATTTTTTATTGCGTTATAGTCATAACAAGAATACTAAGAATATAGTAGCGGGAAAAGATTGCAGGTAATTAAAATAGAATTGTGTGGGATCTAAAAACAGGTATATTTAAACCTGATATAAGAAAAGGACGCACTCAGGAAACTGAATATGGCTGTAAATATTGAAGCATCATTGAAAAAACACGGCTAGAAATGAGCAACAGAGATAACAACAAATGCTGCTGTCAAAATACAAGTCATAGGATTGACATGATCATTCCAAAGTGATCCATAGTAGAGCTGTAACAACAACGTGCCAGTGGAATCAAATAAATAGCAGCAATCATATCTAATATATAATTGCCTAGAATACTACTTCCTGCAATTTGTGCCAACTTCCTGTCCGGAGCTAATGTCCGGAGCTAATGTCCGGAGATAAGTGACGTCAACAGTGTCCAGTGTCTGATTGGTTGCCGCCTGCTGCGAGCGACCAATCAGAAACGTGCCGTACTGTGACACACTCCGCCCGCCATTTTGGTGTGATTTTTGAATTTTTACCTCACAGCAAGTTTCTACTGCGTGGAGGCGGGCCCAGTGATGTTGCTCTTCAAGCTCCTGCCGAATTTCAAGTATATATGGATTCTAGACTCCCGATTCTTTAGAATCGGGCTGCCATCTAGTAAATAAATAAGTGTGAAAAAGTGAAGACTTAGTGTGAATCAATCAGGACTAGTGATAAAAATTGGGCGCAAATGGAGCACAATAAAAATTAGGCAGCAGCAGAAGAGTAAGAATATAAGCACTACTGTGTCAAACATAGATGAAGCCGTGAAAAACCTGTACAAAGAAGTCAGGGAATAAGTAAAAGTGTAAGCTGAAAATATGGTGTAAAATGTCTTACTGTGGCAGAATAGAGCCCTGACTCCTGAATGGCGTCCTCCCAAACGTGCGTTTTGGCAAATTGCCTTCGTCAGGGGGTGACGTCATTAGGATCAGGAAAGTATAAAAAGGGTTGGTGAACCAATGAAAATAAATGAAGTGGGTGGGTGTGGAATATAGGAATAAGGGCGGTAATACTCCAATTTTAGGAAGATACATAGGTGCGGCGTCTCTGATGCCAAGGGTCACGTGAGAGCCCGTGTGATCGTATAGTGGGCGGAGTCACATATCGTGGCGGTCTCTTAGGCGGAAGAACCCTCAGCCATCTTGGGGAGGTGTGAAGTGGCGCAGGCAGCCCAGGACGCCAGGAGGTAGCCATGACAACCGCGTCATGCGTAGGGAGGTGCGGAGGGTCACGCCCCTCCCACATGCATAGAGACACGGCAGACACAGCCAGCTGCGAGGAGACACTGGACTGCATGCGCACCATGGTCCCCAAGGTAGAAATTGAAAGCTAAATGGAGAAGCAATGGAAATAAAAGTGCAATAAAATGGTAAAATAAAATTAGAAAAGGGGGGGATAAGTAGAAGCTCCAGAGAGCCACAGGATATAATATAAATTATAATAAATAATGAAGAACATCAAAGTAAGACCAGTGATTGAAATAAAAGTAGAAAATATGTGAGTATACAGAGATGAACAAAAACCTGGAAAAAGAAATATTCTGAGAAACAAAGAGGATGAATTGAAGAGACTAAAGTGCACGGAGTGCAAGTGCCATGTAGGTGAATGAATTGTAGTGCACACAATACAAAAATGCATGAAGAGCCGTGATCCATTATATATATTAGAAAATTAGAGAAGCTAAGTGAAAAATGTAAAGCAAATAAATTATAGTGCTCGATATACAAAAATACATAAAAGAGCAATAAACTTATATATATTGGACAAGAGTGCGTATAGTAAAAAAATAATAAAAGATATATGTATATATATTGGTCAAAATGAGCTGAATGCCATGTGCTCCTTCTTCAGATTCTGATTTTCTTCTTTTAGGTTTTGTTACTTGACTTCATTATATCCTGGGAACACGGACCAGAAGCAAAAAAACTTGACAGAACCACCGAACACAGGTAAGGACGGACCGACATTCGTGTATATCTGAAGCCATGCTACAAGTATAAAGATAGAAATAAAAAATAAATATAAAAATAAATACAGGATTAATATCACTAACCTATTAGGATGCCCAGAAAAACAGACATAAAAACATATGAAAAAACCACAATCAATGACTTGGGTAAATGTACCCCTAATTCCTAAAATTAAGATGATGTAAATATAATTAATAATTAATAAAATGAATACATCGGGGTAGCTAAAAAATAATAAATAATAAATTAATAAATCTAAAACTTTTTTATTCAAAACAGACCACAGTGATAAGAAAGTAGAGTTACTCGATCAGCAATATCAAAGGGTCCATATCCATTTGGTTTCACATTGTGCAAGCCTGCGGCTAATTTTACCACTTCTCATATCAGATGGAATTACATCTATGCCACGTACGCTGAAAAGGCTTGGATCACAGTTGTGGTGGGTTTTAAAGTGTCTCGGAATTGTCTTGAGACTGTTGATGTTGTCTTCGTTCAGTGCCGCAGAAATACCTAAAACATGCTCACGAGTGCGGACTTTTAACTGTCTCGTAGTCAAACCAATGTAGATTTTAAGGCATGGACAAGTGTCAAACTAAATCACAGCTTTAGTAGTGCATGTGATATTATGTTTGATATGGTATACACGAGTACCATCAGAATTAGTGAATTAATTGGTAATTTCTACATTTGGACATGCTACACAATTGCCACAGGGATGACAACCTGAATTAGAACTAGGGAAATTATCCAGGAAAGTAGGCACAGGAGTTGGTTTGTAGTGGCTTTTAACCAAATAATCCCTCGGGTTCCTTGCCCGACAAAAAGTCAATTGAGGTCTTTCTGGTAGATATTGAGTAAGCACGGGGTCAGCATGTAAAATAGGCCAGAAGTTACTTAGACATCTCCTCATCATGTCAGACTGTGAATTAAATTTAGAAATGAATCTGACCACACTCTTGGTGTCAAAGTTCTTGGTTGAATATAGAAGTTCGTCGCGTGAGGCATACTTTGCTCTATGATACGCTTTTTTTATCATGTGATGACTGTATCCTCTATCTAAATATCTGGATCTAAGGTCCTGAGACTGTTTCTCAAAGTCCTCATCAGAGGAACAGATCCTACGTAGCCGTAGGAACTGGCCAATGGGAACCGCTTTGATAACTGAAGTGGGATGTGCAGATCAGGAGTGCAAAAGGGAGTTAACTGCACTGGATTTCCTAAAAATATCCGTTTGTAGAATATTACCAGTGTCTCGCTTGATCTTTACATCCAAGAAGTCTATAGATCCTTGATGTGCTTGGTACGTAAGATGGATATTAAGTTGATTCTGATTGATATTGGAAATAATTGTAGTAAGTGACTCTAGGTCCCCCTGCCAGATCAAAAAAATGTTGTCGATGTAGCGCGCCCAGAATAGGACGCGGTCCATCGACGGCAGATGATCTGACAGGAGGAGGTCCCTCTCCCACAGCCCCAGGAACAAATTTGCATACGCAGGCACATAGGCCGCCCCCATAGCTGTGCCCTGGAGCTGCAGGTAGAAGGATCCTTTAAGAGTGAAAAAATTATGTGAGAGGGCAAAATCAAGAAGTTGTAAAATAAAAGATGACATGGAAGGAGAGATTTCAAAAAGTATTCTGAGACTTGAATGCCATCCCTATGCCGTATTCTAGTATTCAATGATTCTACATCGCACGTAACAAGCCAGCTATCATCACCAATATGCAGCCCGTCAATCTTCTTTAAATTATCGGTTGTATCTTTGGTGTAAGAAGGAAGAGATTCAACCAATGGTTGTAATTTTGCATCAATAAATCTACAAACATTTTCCATGTAGTTATCAGAACCAGAAACTATAGGCCTGCCCGGTGGTAAATATTTGTTCTTGTGTATTCTTGGCAAAAGGTAGAGTGTCGGGATCGTGGGTTCAGTAACCTGTAATACCAAAAATAAATCTTGTGATATAACCGCATCATTTTCCGCTTTCACTAACAGATCATGTAGTTGTTTATAGAAACTCGTATAGGGATTGAAAGTGAGTTTTTTATAACTGTTTTTATCCCTGAGCTGGCGGAATGCTTCCTGTTCATATAGGTTAGTGAGCCAAATAACTATATTACCCACCTTATCGGAGGGTTTAATGACCATAGCGTCCAGATTTTGGAGTTTCCTTAGAGATGTACGTTCGTCATGAGAGAGATTATCATGTTGGACTTGTTTAGGGATTTTCTCAAGCTCTTTAGATACCAATTTTACAAAAAGCTCAATGTTGGAACATGTGGAAAAAGGGGGGAATTTTTTTGACTTAGGTCTTATAGATAAGGGAATCTTACCACACTCAGGAGTATCGTGTTCTATGGCAAGTTCCTCGAGATTCCTTAGAGCCTCTTGTTCCGTTTCTGTTGGAAACATGGTGTGTAGAGTTTGGCCATGAAAATGTTTTTTAAATAACAAAGTACGTGCAAAAATGTGTAAATCTTTGATAGCAATGAAGGGGTCAAAGTTAGACTGCGGGGAAAAAGAGAGGCCTTTAGATAAAACTGCTAAATCAGAATGAGTGAGATCATGTGTACTCAGGTTAATTACCTTCAAGTCACGCTGATTTCTCTCTGTAGAAGTATCACTAATCCGTTTGTAGGGTAAGTGTCTCTGATCACGATTATGGCGTGGTCTCTTCCCAAAACGTGTTTTCATGGTGAATGATGGACAATCTGAAGTATCACTCATAGATGTCAATCAAGACGCAGAGAGTGTATGAGACACCTGTCTGATTTGGTATTGTGATGTTTTCCTACAGCGATATACTGTTTTCTGTTGGAAATCTGTAAGATCCCGATTGTATTCATGAATCTGATTTTCTTGAATGCCCTTAACTAAAGTCTCAATATGTTTTTAAATCTGTATGTTGGCCGTTTGAAAGTTATCCGCTGACAATTCAACTTTTAGTTGGTTAAATAGTTCATCAAGTTGTTTATCCAGCATTTTATTATTTGAATCGACAAGCAATTCCATAAATTTCTTAGATGCCATATTACAAGTTTCTTCCCAAGCTTTGATGAAATTAACATCTTCAACAGGGAATGAGAGTATGACTTTGATACGTAAGCCCCTCGGAATTATCCCTTTAAGAATATAATTCTGAAGGAACGTTTTGTTCCACCAAAGGCGTGTTCTCTTAGACAAAATTAATTTAATATTGCTGATCAATTCATCATTTCTCTGATTAACATTCAATTGTACATTTAATAAATTGTTAAAAACCTGGTTGATTTTCCCAAGCCAGTTTTGTTCACTGGCATTGAAGTCCATATCCCTCGCACAAACAACCTGTGCAGACCACAGCAATAGAGAAATCAATTAAAAGGAAATATGCAGGGAAAAACACACGTAGTAGTAAAAGTATTGCCTATATACACAGATCAATATATTCATAAGTACTACCACCACGTGAGGGAATGATATATTTACATATGGACAGTCAGATTAGTTAAGGGCATTCAAGAAAATCAGATTCATAAATACAATCGGGATCTTAAAGATTTCCAACAGAAAACAGTATATCACTGGAGGAATACATCACAATATCAAATCAGACAGGTGTCTCGTACACCCTCTGCATCTTCATTGACATCTATGAGTGATACTTCAGATTGTCCTTCATCCACCATGAAAACAAGTTTTGGGAAGAGACCACACCATAATCGTGATCAGAGACACTTCCCCTACAAACAGAGTAGTGATACTTCTCCAAAGAGAAATCAGCGTGACTTGAAGGTAATTAACCTGAGTACACATGATCTCACTCATTCTGATTTAGCAGTTTTATCTAAAGGCCTCTCTTTTTCCCCACAGTCTAATTTTAACCCCTTCATTGCCATCAAAGATTTACACATTTTTGCACGTACTTTTTGAAATCCTCCAAAAATTCTCCTTCCATGTCATCTTTTATTTTACAACTTCTTGATTTTGCCCTCTCACATAATTTTTTCACTTTTAAAGGGTCCTTCTACCTTCAGCTCCAGGGCACAGCTATGGGGGCAGCCTGTATGCCCGCGTATGCCAATTTGTTCCTGGGGCTGTGGGAGAGGGACCTTCTCCTGTCAGATCACCTGCTGTCGATGGACTGCGTCCTATTCTGGGTGCGTTACATCGACGACATTTTTGTGATCTGGCAGGGGGACCTAGAGTCACTTACTACCTTTATTTCTAATATCAATCAGAATCAACTTAATATCCGTCTTGAGTACCAAGCACATCAAATATCTATAGACTTCTTGGATGTAACGATCAAGCGAGACACTGGTAATATTCTACTGGTTGTGGCACTACAGTGATTGGCTGGCCGCACAACACCATCAGGTCTTTAAGAGACCTGGCGCCACCCTGCTCATCGCATTCAGCTCTTGATTCAGACAGTGTTGGGACAGGTGCTGCTGAGATAGGGTCTGATTTGGGGGTTTATCAGTTAGTGTGGGTATACCATCATATTTTACACAAATCCAGCTAAACCAACAATCCTGCTAAGGACTAATTACTGAATATATAGATTGCTAGGTAGGTAGGGGAGTGTATATGGCTTTATACATATTAGTGCAAGGCATGTACTGTATGTGGGTATACAGATATCATTGCATACATCAAGAGGGTCCATTCAATTACTGTCTGCTTCTGCTGCCTATTACATATATACCTAGTCATAGGTATCAGTTGCTAGGAAGAATTTGTTTGACCTCTCAATCCAGATTCTATTATTCCAAAGCAATCCAGAGCCCCCCTTTTTTTTGCTTGTTGACAATGCAGACTACAGCCAGATCCTCTTCATAGTACAGTGTGAAAATCCAGCTTTTTAAATGGGTTTGCCAGTCCCAGTCATCAAATCTGAGTGCGCAGAAAATTCTGGCATTTTTTGTGGTACTGTAGTATTTTTTGGACTGTCTTATCCAATTTTTTTACACCATTTTGCTGCCCAAAAAATATTTAGCTGCCAAACAAATAATTAGCTACAGTTCAGATATTTAACACTATGTTTTGTCCGCCACACGGATCGCATATCATTGTGCTAAAAATTGTAAAATTTCAGGCATCCATAGAAATTGTTTTGTAGTGTCATAGCCTACTCATTGACACAATTTTGGTGGCCAAAAAAAGAAATAAAATACAGGCCACATATTGAATATAGAGATTTCTCTGTTAGATGCTTGAACTATCTGTGGGCTACAAATTTGGCCATTTCAGGCCTCCATTCCACTGTATTTGCTGTCTGTTACCTTAGTTCTATACAATATTTTGGGGTAAAAATTACAGGCCACATATTGAACATTGTAGTTTTTTTGTCAGACAACTGATCTATCTGTATTCTACAAATTTGGGAATTTCAGGCCACCATTCCACTGCGTTTGCTGTCTGTTACCCTGGCTCTAAACAGTACTTTGTGGTAAAACATAAAAAAATACAGGCCACATATTGAGCATTGTGGTATCTCTGTCAGATACCTGATTTATCTGTGGGCTACAAATTTGGGCATTTCATGCCTCCACTTCAATGCATTTGCAGTCTGTTACCTTACCCGTGCCCTCCGCTCCGCTAATGACCTCAGGTTAGCATCCTCAATAATCAGAACCTCCCACTCCCGTCTCCAAGACTTTACACATGCTGCGCCGATTCTTTGGAATGCACTACCTAGGTTAATACGATTAATCCCCAATCCCCACAGTTTTAAGCGTGCCCTAAAAACTCATTTGTTCAGACTGGCCTACCGCCTCAATGCATTAACCTAACGATTCCTGTGTGGCCTATTTATAATAAAAAAAAAAAAAAAAGGTTCCTCGCATCATGTTCTCATACACTTTATGCAGTATTAGCCCTCTGTGTCTGTACTGCTACATACTTAGGCAGGTAACTGGTTCATGCAGCTTTACATGAACACCTGAGCCTTACACTATAGCTGGTCCGAATAACTAAAGCAATTGTTACCATCCACCTCTCGTGTCTCCCCTTTTCCCCATAGTTTGTAAGCTTGCGAGCAGGGCCCTCATTCCTCCTGGTATCTGTTTTGAACTGTGATTTCTGTTATGCTGTAATGTCTATTGTCTGTACAAGTCCCCTCTATAATTTGTAAAGCGCTGCGGAATATGTTGGCGCTATATAAATAAAATTATTATTATTATTATTATTATTATTATTATTATCTCTATACAGCATTTTGGGGTAAGAAATAACAAAATACAGGCCACATATCTCTGTCAGATGTCTGATCTATCTGTGGGCTATAAATTTGGGCATTTCAGGCCTCCATTCCACTGTATTTGCTGTCTGTTACTCAAGTTCTATACAGTATTTTGGGGTAAAAAAAAAAAAAAAAAAATACAGGCCACATATTGAGCATTTTGGTATTTCTGTTAGACGCCTGATCATTCTGTGGGCTACAAATTTGGGCATTTCAGGCCTCCATTCTACTGTATTGCTGTCTGTTACCCAAGTTCTCTACAGTATTTTGGGGTAAAAAATAAAAACATACAAGCCACATATTGTGGATCGGAGCATCTCTGTCAGATGCGGAATCTATCTGTGGGCTACAAATTTGGGCATCTAAGGCCTCTATTCCACTGTATTTGCTGTCTGTTGCCCTAGTTCTTTACATTATTTTGAGGTAAAAAAATACAGGCCACATATTGAACATTGTGGTTTCTCTGTCAGACGCCTGATACCTGTGGGCTACAAATTTGGGCATTTCAGGCCTCTATTCCACTGTATTTGCTGTCTGTTACCTTAATTCTATACAGTATTTTGGGGTAAAAAATGAAAAAAATACAGGCCACATATTGAACATTGTGGTTTCTCTGTCAGACGCCTGATCTATCTGTGGGCTACAAATTTGGGCATTTCGGGCCTACACTCACCTTTTTTGTGGTGTGTTACCCTACTTCTATACAGTATTTTTCTGTTTTAAAAAAAAAAATACAGGCCACATATTATTATTATCATTATTATTATTATTTATTGTTATAGCGCCATTTTATTCCATGGCGCTTTACATGTGAGGAGGGGTATACATAATAAAAACAAGTAAAATAATCTTAAACAATACAAGTCATATCTGGTACAGGAGGAGAGAGGACCCTGCCCACGAAGGCTCACAATCTACAAGGGATGGGTGAGAAGACAGAAGGCGAGGATACAGCTGGTCATGTAGCGGTTTGGTCGATCGATGGTTACTGCAGGTTGTAGGCTTGTCGGAAGGTTTTGAAGGTTTCGATGGTAGGCGAGAGTCTGATGTGTTGTGGTAGAGGGTTCCAGAGTAGGGGTGATACGCGAGAGAAATCTTGTATACGATTGTGGGAAGAGGAGATAAGAGGGGAGTAGAGAAGGAGATCTTGTGAGAATCGGAGGTTGCGTGTAGGTAAGTATCGGGAGACGAGGTCACAGATGTATGGATCGGTCCTCACAACAACTCACTATCACCTCATTTGGCACTGATCGGAGCTATTTGCTATATACCCACTGCCTTCATATATTTACTCAGATATGCTCGTTTATGATGACCTTATTGTTACCGGCTCTGTATGTTTATATGATATTTTAGTTTGTTTGTCATTTTGTATATACTTTTGTTGTTTTTTATGGTTGTACTCTTTATTTTGTTTATTTTGTTATGACTTTGTAGTGACTGATGAAAGTCCTTATGGACTGAAACGTTTCAAGTGCTACAAATAAATCAAATCTATCGCCGCTTAAGTTGAGTGCTAGACTTCTTTATATTTAAGGTCTGGGAACCTAGTCTAAGCACCACAGTATAGCTGTGCACACGGTGTTTTCTCTCAGATGTATGGAGGAGACAGGTTGTGGATGGCTTTGTGCGTCATGTGTTATGAAAGGCAATTCAGTATCACAATGGACATGGAGGTCAGAGCACATACAGTGATCTGACAATAAACCAAAATAATAGAACGAGCTCTGAGACGTGGGAACTCTGCAGACCGCAATCCCTGATCCTCTCCAAACACAACTAGAGGCAGCCGTGGATTGCGCCTAACGCTACCTATGCAACTCGGCACAGCCTGAGAAACTAACTAGCCTGAAGATAGAAAAAATAAGCCTACCTTGCCTCAGAGAAATACCCCAAAGGAAAAGGCAGCCCCCCACATATAATGACTGTGAGTAAGATGAAAAGACAAACGTAGGGATGAAATAGATTCAGCAAAGTGAGGCCCGCTATTCTAGACAGAACGAGGATAGGAAAGATAACTTTGCGGTCTACACAAAACCCTAAAAAAAACCACGCAAAGGGGCAAAAAGACCCTCCGTACCGAACTAACGGCACGGAGGTACACCCTTTGCGTCCCAGAGCTTCCAGCAAAACAAATAGACAAGCTGGACAGAAAAAATAGCAACAAATAGCAAAGATGCACTTAGCTATGCAGAGCAGCAGGCCACAGGAATGATCCAGAGAAACACAAGTCCAACACTGGAACATTGACAGGAAGCATGAATCAAAGCATTAGGTGGGGTTAAGTAGAGAAGCACCTAACGACCTCACCAGATCACCTGAGGGAGGAAACTCAGAAGCAGCAGTACCAGTTTCCTCCACAAACGGAAGCTCCCAGAGAGAATCAGCCGAAGTACCACTTGTGACCACAGGAGGGAGCTCTGCCACAGAATTCACAACAGTACCCCCCCCCTTGAGGAGGGGTCACCGAACCCTCACCAGAGCCCCCAGGCCGACCAGGATGAGCCACATGAAAGGCACGAACAAGATCGGGAGCATGGACATCAGAGGCAAAAACCCAGGAATTATCCTCCTGAGCATAACCCTTCCATTTAACCAGATACTGGAGTTTCCGTCTTGAAACACGAGAATCCAAAATCTTCTCCACAATATACTCCAATTCCCCCTCCACCAAAACCGGGGCAGGAGGGTCAACAGATGGAACCATAGGTGCCACGTATCTCCGCAACAATGACCTATGGAAGACGTTATGTATGAAAAAAGAATCTGGGAGGGTCAGACGAAAAGACACAGGATTAATAACCTCAGAAATCCTATAAGGACCAATGAAACGAGGTTTAAACTTCGGAGAGGAAACCTTCATAGGAATATGACGAGAAGATAACCAAACCAGATCCCCAACACGAAGTCGGGGACCCACACGGCGTCTGCGATTAGCGAAACGTTGAGCCTTCTCCTGGGACAAGGTCAAATTGTCCACTACATGTGTCCAAATCTGCTGCAACCTGTCCACCACAGTATCCACACCAGGACAGTCCGAAGACTCAACCTGTCCTGAAGAGAAACGAGGATGGATCCCAGAATTGCAGAAAAATGGCGAAACCAAGGTAGCCGAGCTGGCCCGATTATTAAGGGCGAACTCAGCCAAAGGCAAAAAGGACACCCAGTCATCCTGATCGGCAGAAACAAAGCATCTCAGATAGGTTTCCAAGGTCTGATTGGTTCGTTCGGTCTGGCCATTAGTCTGAGGATGAAAAGCCGAGGAAAAAGACAAGTCAATGCCCATCCTACCACAAAAGGCTCGCCAAAACCTCGAAACAAACTGGGAACCTCTGTCAGAAACGATATTCTCTGGAATGCCATGCAAACGAATCACATGCTGGAAGAACAATGGCACCAAATCAGAGGAGGAAGGCAACTTGGACAAGGGTACCAGATGGACCATCTTAGAAAAGAGATCACAGACCACCCAAATGACTGACATCTTTTGAGAGACGGGAAGATCTGAAATAAAATCCATAGAGATATGTGTCCAAGGTCTCTTCGGGACCGGCAAGGGCAAAAGCAACCCACTGGCACGAGAACAGCAGGGCTTAGCCCGAGCACAAATCCCACAGGACTGCACAAAAGAACGCACATCCCGCGACAGAGACGGCCACCAAAAGGATCTAGCCACTAACTCTCTGGTACCAAAGATTCCAGGATGACCAGCCAACACCGAACAATGAACCTCAGAGATCACTTTATTTGTCCACCTATCCGGGACAAACAGTTTCTCCGCTGGACAACGATCAGGTTTATTAGCCTGAAATTTTTGCAGCACCCGCCGCAAATCAGGGGAGATGGCAGACACAATTACTCCTTCTTTGAGGATACCCGCCGGCTCAGATAAACCCGGAGAGTCGGGCACAAAACTCCTAGACAGAGCATCCACCTTCACATTTTTAGAGCCCGGAAGGTACGAAATCACAAAGTCAAAACGGGCAAAAAACAGCGACCAACGAGCCTGTCTAGGATTCAAACGCTTAGCAGACTCGAGATAAGTCAGGTTCTTATGATCAGTCAATACCACCACGCGATGCTTAGCTCCTTCAAGCCAATGACGCCACTCCTCGAATGCCCACTTCATGGCCAGCAACTCTCGGTTGCCCACATCATAATTCCGCTCAGCAGGCGAAAACTTCCTGGAAAAAAAAGCGCATGGTTTCATCACTGAACAATCAGAACCTCTCTGCGACAAAACAGCCCCTGCTCCAATCTCAGAAGCATCAACCTCGACCTGGAATGGAAGAGAAACATCAGGTTGACACAACACAGGGGCAGAAGAAAAACGACGCTTCACTCAGCACCCTTCTTGGTCAAATCGGTCAATGGTTTGGCATTACTAGAAAAATTGCAGATGAAGCGACGATAAAAATTAGCAAAGCCCAGGAACTTTTGCAGACTTTTCAGAGATGTCGGCTGAGTCCAATCATGGATGGCTTGGACCTTAACAGGATCCATCTCGATAGTAGAAGGGGAAAAGATGAACCCCAAAAATGAAACCTTCTGCACACCAAAGAGACACTTTGATCCCTTCACAAACAAAGAATTAGCACGCAGGACCTGAAAAACCGTTCTGACCTGTTTCACATGAGACTCCCAATCATCCGAGAAGATCAAAATGTCATCCAAGTACACAATCAGGAATTTATCCAGGTACTCTCGGAAGATGTCATGCATAAAGGACTGAAACACTGATGGAGCATTGGCAAGTCCGAATGGCATCACTAGATACTCAAAATGACCCTCGGGCGTATTAAATGCAGTTTTCCATTCATCGCCTTGCCTGATTCTCACCAGATTATACGCACCACGAAGATCAATCTTGGTGAACCAACTAGCCCCCTTAATCCGAGCAAACAAATCAGATAACAATGGCAAGGGGTACTGAAATTTAACAGTGATCTTATTAAGAAGGCGATAATCTATACAAGGTCTCAGCGAACCATCCTTTTTGGCTACAAAAAAGAACCCTGCTCCTAATGGCGACGATGACGGGCGAATATGCCCCTTCTCCAGGGATTCCTTCATATAACTGCGCATAGCGGTGTGCTCAGGCACGGATAAATTAAACAGTCGACCTTTTGGGAATTTACCACCAGGAATCAAATTGATAGTACAATCACAATCCCTATGCGGAGGTAGGGCATCGGACTTGGGCTCATCAAATACATCCCGGTAATCAGACAAGAACTCTGGAACCTCAGAAGGGGTGGATGACGAAATTGACAAAAATGGAACATCACCATGTACCCCCTGACAACCCCAGCTGGACACCGACATGGATTTCCAATCCAATACTGGATTATGGGCTTGTAGCCATGGCAACCCCAACACGACCACATCATGCAGATTATGCAACACCAGAAAGCGAATATCCTCCTGATGTGCAGGAGCCATGCACATGGTCAGCTGGGTCCACTATTGAGGCTTATTCTTGGCCAAAGGCGTAGCATCAATACCTCTCAATGGAATAGGACACTGCAAGGGCTCCAAGAAAAACCCACAACGCTTAGCATATTCCAAGTCCATCAAATTCAGAGCAGCGCCTGAATCCACAAACACCATGACAGAATATGATGACAAAGAGCAGATCAAGGTAACGGACAGAAGAAATTTTGACTGTACCGTACCAATGGTGGCAGACCTAGCGAACCGCTTAGTGCGCTTAGGACAATCAGAGATAGCATGAGTGGAATCACCACAGTAGAAACACAGACCATTCAGACGTCTGTGTTCTTGCCGTTCAACTCTGGTCAAGGTCCTATCGCACTGCATAGGCTCAGGTTTAAGCTCAGGTAATACCGCCAAATGGTGCACAGATTTACGCTCACGCAAGCGTCGACGGATCTGAATAGCCAAAGACATAGACTCATTCAAACCAGCAGGCATAGGAAATCCCACCATGACATCCTTAAGGGCTTCAAAGAGACCCTTTCTGAACATAGCTGCCAGCGCAGATTCATTCCATTGAGTGAGCACTGACCATTTTCTAAATTTCTGGCAATATACCTCTATCTCATCCTGACCCTGACAAAGAGCCAGCAAATTCTTTTCTGCCTGATCCACTGAATTAGGCTCATCGTACAGCAATCCGAGCGCCAGGAAAAACGCATTGATATTACTCAATGCAGGATCCCCTGGCGCAAGAGAAAATGCCCAGTCCTGAGGGTCGCCGCGCAAAAAAGAAATAATAATCAAAACCTGTTGAACTGGATCACCAGAGGAACGAGGTTTCAAGGCCAGAAATAACTTACAATTATTTTTGAAACTCAGAAACTTAGTTCTATCTCCAAAAAACAAATCAGGAATAGGAATTCTTGGTTCTAACATAGATTTCTGATCAATAGTGTCTTGAATCTTTTGTACTCTTGCCGAGAGCTGATCCACAAATGAAGACAGACTTCTAATGTCCATCGCTACACCTGTGTACTGAACCACCCAAATGTCTAGGGGAAAAAAAAGACAAAACACAAAGCCAAGAAAAAAAAAATGGTCTCAGAACTTCTTTTTTCCCTCTATTGAGAATCATTAGTACTTTTGGCTTCCTGTACTGTTATGAAAGGCAATTCAGTATCACAATGGACATGGAGGTCAGAGCACATACAGTGATCTGACAATAACCCAAAATAATAGAACGAGCTCTGAAACGTGGGAACTCTGCAGACCGCAATCCCTGATCCTCTCCAAACACAACTAGAGGCAGCCGTGGATTGCGCCTAACGCTACCTATGCAATTCCGCACAGCCTGAGAAACTAACTAGCCTGAAGATAGAAAAAATAAGCCTACCTTGCCTCAGAGAAATACCCCAAAGGAAAAGGCAGCCCCCCACATATAATGACTGTGAGTAAGATGAAGAGACAAACGTAGGGATGAAATAGGTTCAGCAAAGTGAGGCCCGCTATTCTAGACAGAACGAGGATAGGAAAGATAACTTTGCGGTCTACACAAAACCCTAAAGAAAACCACGCAAAGGGGCAAAAAGACCCTCCGTACCGAACTAACGGCACGGAGGTACACCCTTTGCGTCCCAGAGCTTCCAGCAAAACAAATAGACAAGCTGGACAGAAAAAATAGCAACAAATAGCAAAGATGCACTTAGCTATGCAGAGCAGCAGGCCACAGGAATGATCCAGAGAAACACAAGTCCAACACTGGAACATTGACAGGAAGCATGAATCAAAGCATTAGGTGGGGTTAAGTAGAGAAGCACCTAACGACCTCACCAGATCACCTGAGGGAGGAAACTCAGAAACAGCAGTACCAGTTTCCTCCACAAACGGAAGCTCCCAGAGAGAATCAGCCGAAGTACCACTTGTGACCACAGGAGGGAGCTCTGCCACAGAATTCACAACAGTCATGGTTAGGGTTTTGTACTGGAGTCTCTGGGCAATGGGGAGCCAGTGAAGGGATTGACAGAGGGGAAAGGCCATGGAATAGCGGGGTACAGGTGGATTAGTTGGGCAGCAGAGCTTAGAATAGATTGGAGGGGTGCAAGAGTGTTAGAGGGTAGGCCACGGAGCAGGAGGTTGCAGTAATCAAGGCGAGAGATGATGAGGGCAAGCACTAGGGTTTTTTGCAGATTCTTGGTTGAGGAATGTACAGATTCATGAAATATTTTTGAGTTGACGTCGGCAGGAAGTGGAAAGGGCTTGGATATGTGGTTTGAAGGAGAGATCAGCGTCAAGGATTACCCCGAGGCAGCGAGCTTGTGGGACTGGGGAGAGTGGGCAGCCATTTACTGTAATGGATTGGTTCGTTGGGGGGGTCGCGTGAGATGGGGAAAGATTATGAATTCTGTTTTGTCCATGTTAAGCTTCAGAAATCTAGCGGAGAAGAAGGATGAAATAGTGGACAGACATTGAGGGATTCTGGTTAGTAGGAAGGTGATACCTGGTCCAGAGATGTAGATCTGTGTGTCATCAGCATAGAGGTGATACTGAAAGCCATGAGATTCTATGAGCTGTCCCAGGCCAACGGTGTAAATGGAGAAGAGCAGGGGCCATAGGACTGAACCTTGTGGGACTCCGACAGATAGTGGGCGAGGTGAGGAGGTGGTGTGTGAGTGGGAGACGCTGAATGTCTGGTCTGTTAGGTATGATGAGATCCAGGATAGGGCCAAGTCTGTGATGCAAAGGGATGAGAGGGTCTGTAATAATAGGGAATGGTCCACTGTGTCAAAGGCAGCTGACAGGTCGAGGAGGAGGAGGACAGAGTAGTGTCGCTTGCTCTTGGCGGTTAAGAGGTCATTGGTGACCTTAGGGCAGTTTCAGTGGAATGGTGTGACCGGAAGACAGATTGTAAGTGGTCAAAGAGGGAGCAAGAAGAGAGATGGGAGGACAGTTCAAGGTAGACATGTTGTTCCAGTAGTTTGGAGGCATAGGGGAGAAGTGATATAGGGCAATAGCAAGATACAGAGGATGGGTCAAGAGAAGGCTTTGTGAGGATAGGTGTGATGGAAGCATGTTTAAAGCTTGAGGGGAAAAAATAGTTGTTAGTGATAGGTTGCAGAGATGGGGTAGGGTTGGGATGAAGACTGTGGTGAGGTTTGGGATGAAGTGGGATGGGAGCGGGTCAAGTGAACAGGTGGTGAGATGCAATGTTGAGAGTAGAGTGGAGAGTTGATCTTCTGTAGTGGTGGAGAAGATGGTTTTTGAGGCGGAGGGCTGGGAAGTTTGGTTGTTGACCAAAACTGTCTCTGATGTTATCAATCTTCTGCTTGAAAAATGAGGCAAAGTCTTCAGCTGAGATTAAGGGGGGAGGGAGGAGGTGCTGGGGACGGAGGAGAGAATTGAAGGTGTTGAATAACTGTTTAGGGTTGTGAGACAGGGAGGATATGAGAGATGAGAAGTAGGTTTGTTTAGCTGTGGCGGGTGTGGTCTTGAAAGTAGTGAGGAACTGTTTGAATGCGATGAAGTGCTTGTTGGAGTGGGATCTTTTCCATCTGCGCTCAGCAGCCCTGGAGCTCGCCTCAGTTCTTTGGTCAGGCTGGTGTGCCAGGGCTGTCTATTGATTTTTTGAGCTTTGGTATGTGTAAGTGGGGCAGCAGATTCCAAAGCTACAGCTATTGTGGTGTTATATAGAGCGGCAGCATTATCCGCATTGTGTAAGGAACTTATATCTGTGAGAGGGAGGAGGGATTCAGGGAATGAATGTAGGTCAAGATATTTAAGATTTCTGCGTGGGTGTGAAAGTTTGTGGGGTGGGAATTGTAGACATGGAGTGGAGAGGGAAGAGAATGTGAGAAGGTTGTGGTCAGAGAGAGGAAGAGGTGAGTTAGAGAGGTTAGATAGGGAGCAGAGGTGGGTGAAGATGAGGTCCAGTATGTGACCATCTTTTTGGGTGGCTGTAGAAAACCATTGAGTGAGGCCGAAGGAGGAAGTGAGAGATAGAAGTTTAGTGGCAGCTGAGAGGGAAGTGTCAATGGAGATGTTGAAGTCGTCCATGATGATAGTAGGGATGTCCGCGGAAATGAAATGAAGTAGCCAGGTGGTGAAGTGGTCAAAGAAGATAGTGGCTTGCCCTGGGGGCGGTAAATGACAGCTAGGTGGAAGTTGGAGGGGGAGTAGATGCGCACAGAGTGCACCTCAAAGGAAGGGAGGGTAACAGAGGGTGGCAGTGGGATTGGGGTGAAGGAGCAGTTACCTGACAGGAGAAAACCAACTCCTCCACCATGTTTGCTGCTGGGGGGGTGTGCGAGAAAGGTGGAAGCCACCGTAAGAGAGTGCAGCAGGGGAGGCTGTGTCAGAAGAGGTGAGCCAGGTTTCAGTGATGGCGAGGAAGGAAAGTTTGGTAGCAACAAAAAGATCATGGATGTAGGAAAGCTTGTTGCAGACAGAGTGAGCGTTCCACAGAGCTCCTGTTAGTGGGACTGGGGAGGCGGGGGCTGGGTGAATGGGTGTAAAGGTACCTTCACACATAACGATATTGTTAATGATATCGTTGCTATTTGTGACGTAGCAACAATATCGTTAATGAAATCATTATGTGTGACAGCGACCAACGATCAGGCCCCTGCTGGGAGATCGTTGGTCGCTGAATAAAGTCCAGAACTTTATTTCGTCGCTGGACTCCCTGAAGACATCGCTGGATCGGCGTGTGTGACACCGATCCAGCGATGTCTTCACTGGTAACCAGGGTAAACATCGGGTAACTAAGCGCAGGGCCGCGCTTAGTAACCCGATGTTTACCCTGGTTACCATGCTAAAAGTAAAAAAAAACAAACACTAGATACTTACCTACCGCTGTCTGTCCTCCAGCGCTGTGCTCTGCTCTCCTCCTGTACTGTCTGTGAGCCGGAAAGCAGAGCGGTGACGTCACCGCTCTGCTTTCCGGCTCACAGCCAGTACAGGAGGAGAGCAGAGAAGCAGAGCACAGCGCTGGAGGACAGACAGCGGTAGGTAAGTATCTAGTGTTTGTTTTTTTTTTACTTTTAGCATGGTAACCAGGGTAAACATCGGGTTACTAAGCGCGGCCCTGCGCTTAGTTACCCGATGTTTACCCTGGTTACCGGCATCGTTGGTCGCTGGAGAGCGGTCTGTGTGACAGCTCTCCAGCGACCAAACAGCGACGCTGCAGCGATCCGGATCGTTGTCGGTATCGCTGCAGCGTCGCTAAATGTGAAGGGGCCTTAAGGTTAGAGAGGTTACGGAAGTTTGTGATAGAGCGTGGATGAGAGGTAGAAATGACTGTGGGAATGTGGTGAGGAAGACCAGGATTTGGAGAGATATCACCAGCAGTGAGAAGGAGCAGATAAAGTGTTAGCAGGTGGGAGCAGGAGAGGGCATGAGGGGGCTGTCTGTGTTTGGAGGCAGAGGATTGAAGGTTAACCCCTTTCTGCCAGCTGACGGAATAGTACGTCAGCTGGCAGACCCCCTGCTTTGAGGTGGGCTCTGGCGGTGAGCCCACCTCAAAGCCGCGACATGTCAGCTGTTTTGTACAGCTGACATGTGTGCGCAATGAGCGCGAGCGGAATCGCGATCCGCCCGCGCCCATTAACTAGTTAAATGCCGCCGTCAAGCGCTGACAGCGGCATTTAACTAGCGCTCGCACTGCGGACCCCCGTCACATGATCGGGGGTCAGCAGTGCATCGCCATAACAACCAGAGGTCTCCTTGAGACCTCTATGGTTGTTGATGGCCGATTGCTTTGAGCGCCACCCTGTGGTCGGCGTTCAAAGCAAACCTGCATTTCTGCTACATAGAGGTGATCTGTACTTCACCTCTATGTAGCGGAGCCGAACGAGTTATGCATGCTTCTAGCCTCCCACGGAGGCTATTGAAGCATGCCAAAATTTAAAAAAAATTGATTAAAAATATAAAAAAATAAAAAATATATAAAAGTTCAAATCACCCCCCTTTCGCCCCAATCAAAATAAAACAATTAAAAAAAATCAAACATACACATATTTGGTATCGCCGCGTTCAGAATCGCCCGATCTATCAATAAAAACAAAGGATTAACCTGACCGCTAAATGACGTAGCGAGAAAAAAAATCAAAACGCCAAAATTACGTTTTTTTGGTCGCCGCGACATTGCATTAAAATGCAATAACGGGCGATCAAAAGAACGTATCTACACCAAAATGGTATAATTAAAAACGCCAGCTCGGCACGCAAAACATAAGCCCTCACATGACCCCAGATCACGAAAATTGGAGACGCTACGGGTATCGGAAAATCGCGCATTTTTTTTTTTTTTTTTAGCAAAATTTGGAATTTTTTTTTCACCACTTAGATAAACAATAACCTAGACATGTTTGGTGCCTATGAACTCGTAATTACCTGGAGAATCATAATGGCAGGTTGGTTTTAGCATTTAGTTAACCTAGCAAAAAAGCCAAACAAAAAACAAGTGTGAGATTGCACTTTTTTTGCAATTTCATCACACTTGGAATTTTTTTCCCGTTTTCTGTTACATGGCATGGTAAAATAAATGGTATCGTTCAAAAGTACATCTCGTCCCGCAAAAAATAAGCCCTCACATGGCCATATTGACGGAAAAACAAAAAAGTTATGGCTCTGGGAAGGAGGGGAGCAAAAAACGAAAATGAAAAAGCGGAAAAAGCTCCGGGGGTGAAGGGGTTAAGGAACAGTTCTGAGGAGGAGGTGAGATGGATGGGGAGGATTGAAGCAGAGATAAACAGTTCCCTACTTGGTGTGGGGATTAGGGGAGGTAGCATAAAGTGAAGAATTATAGGGGTGAGAGTGAAAATAAACAGAAACATTGTTTATAGTGACTGGCCAGTTACCTTTAGTTCCCTTTAGGTTCAATTCAGGTTTTAATTCTACTGTAATCTTCAACCTTCTAGGACACACTTATAGGAATCACACTGCAGACTGAAGTCTATGCAGACTTGAGCGATGCAATATAAGTACAACTATGTGCATTCAGGTGTGAAGCAGAGAGGAGTGGTCTCTGCTCATCATGGTCAGAGAATTAAGAGTGTACCAGATGCATACAATCAAGCCAGAGTAAACAAAGTCATAAATAAAAGCTGGGGTTAACCGAAAGGCATACCATGTGAATGCTAGGTGCAGAGGCGAGTCTATGTGCAAAGCTGGGTGATGTACTATATGCACTTCATAGACAGACAGCAGGAGGGCAGGAGAGCTGGGTGGATGAACATACCATGTGAATGCTAGGTGCAGAGGCGAGTCTATGTGCAAAGCTGGGTGATGTACTATATGCACTTCATAGACAGACAGCAGGAGGGCAGGAGAGCTGGGTGAATGAACATACCTGTCGGAAGAATAGAGATGCTTTTTAGAGTGATTGAACATATTGAACAGTGTCCTATCTTTGTCAAACACCTCCTCTATCTGTGGGTTAAAAAAAATTAATGAACATGCTGCGGTTTTTACCGCGATGCGTTTTTTCCCCGAAAAAAACGCATCGCGGTAAAAACTGTAGCATGTTCATTAATTTTGCGTTTTCTTGCGGATTTCCCACTACAAAATGCATTGGGAAATGTCCGGAAAGAACTGCGGCAAAACTGCGGCAAAACCGCGGTAAAACCGCAGCAAAACCGCACAATAATGTGCACAAAACATGCGGAATTCATTCTAAATGATGGGATGTTGATTGTATGCGGGGTTTTTTGTGGTTTCATAGCGCTTTTATCGGGAAAAACTGCGAAAAAAAACGCGAGAAACCCGCAACGTGTGCACACAGCCTAACCCTAGTTATTAACAACAGTTTGGTTAAAAAAACAATTTGTTACCTAGAGTCCAGATATTTTAAACTGTGATTTTTACGCACACTAATCACATATAAGTTTGCTCCAAATTCAGTCATTTGTAGTAAACGTGGAAAATATTGCAGTAGTCCATTTAAAGTGCACAAGGGATGGTGATGAGGACATGATGCTGATGGTGCATGCAGAGGCCGAGGTCGTGGGCAAGCTGAAAGTGGGCCACAAAAAACACCCATATCTTCTCGCTCGATCTTCCTGTCCCAATTACTAGGGGACCGCATCACACCACGATTGAACCCAGAGCACTGTCAAAAGGTTGTTGGTTGGATAGCGGTAATGCTTCCAGTCACTTTGCCGCCACCACGTCTTAGACATGGTCAAGTCTGAGTAGCGGTGAGTCTAGACTGCATATTATTCACCCTGATCCTCCTTAACACCACCATGCAGAGTGCCCAGAGACAACTGATCCCACAGTTGGACACTCTGAAGAGCTGTTCACTTTTACATTTATAGATTCGGGACTCTCGGCCGGTCCACTTGAAGCGGGGCAAGATGAGATCGCATGTAGCGAAGCCCAAGTATTTGAGCAGCCACGGTCACACGAAGCCGACAGTGGGAAAGTGTCACAAGAGGTGGACAATGATAAGACACAATTGCCAGAAAGTCAGGAGGAGGACCAGGGTGCGGATGTGGAAGACAAGGTGGTGGATGATATAGTAACTTACCCTACCTGGCAGGAGGACATGCAGAACGAGGACAGCAGCACACATGAGGAAGGAAGCATAGCACCCCAACAGGCAGGAAGAAGCAGTGTTACCACAGACAGAAGGCGGGTATTCGTTCCCTGTAACACCAACATGACGGAAGTTGCCAATCCAACTGTTAGGTCTTCCCAAGTCTGGTTGATTTTTAAAGAATCTGCCCATAACCCCAAATAGGCCATTTGCACCAACTGCAATTCCCACATCAGCAGGGGTAGCATAACTACCAGCCTTAGCACCACCAGCATGATGAGGCACATGGCAGCAAAGCACATGACTTTGTGAGCTGAACCCCAGGCTCCAAGAACAGTGTCTGTGGGTAACACCAGGCTTCTTCAACTCTTGTGCGTGCAAGCCAATCCCCTGTCCACGGTCCATGCAAAGATGCCTCGTGCCCAGCCCCTGTCATTGCCCACAGTCAAATAGCATCATCATCAAGCACATCCACGTCCTTGTCCCAGTGCAGCCTTCAGTTGTCCATACTCCAGTCATTGGAATGCAAGCAGAAATACACAGCCAGCGCCCCATAGGCCACAGTACTAAATTCACTCATTTCTCGTCTGCTTGTGCTCGAAATGTTGCCTTTTAGGCTCGTGGAGATGGAAGCTATCCGCAACCTGATGGCAGCCGTCCCATGGTACTCAGTCCCCAGCCGCCACTATTTCTCCTGGTGTGCCATCCTGGCATTAGACAAGCATGTGTCCCACAACATTACCCGTTCCCTCACCAATGCTGTCACTGGGAAAGTCAACCTAACCATGGACACGTGGACAAGTGCTTGTGGGCAAGGATGGTACATCTCACTGACGGCACACTGGATTGATATAGTGGAAGCCAGGACCCAGTTGGACCTTTGGATGGAACATATCCTCCCCATGCCAAGGATTGCGGGCCTTACGTCAATCAGGTTTGCCCCACAGTCTACAACTCCTGCACCTCCTCCTCCTCTTCAGTCTCCATCTCTGAAATCAAAACATTAGTCAGAAGCTGGAAGCACTGCAGCACTGCCTCAGCCAAGCGGCAACAGGCTGTACTGAAGCTGATCTGCATAGGTGACAAACTGCACAATGCTGAAGAGTTGTGGACAGCGCTGAAAGAGCAGTCAGATATTTGGATGATACCGCTGAACCTACAGACAGGCATGGTCATGTGTGACAATGGCCTGAACCTGGTGGTGGCTCTGAGGCAAGGTGAGCTCACACACGTACCTTGCTTGGCCCATGTGCTTAACCTCGTGGTTCACTGTTTTCTGAAAAGCTACCCGGAGCTGCTGGATCTGCTACTGAAAGTACGCCATCTGTCTGCCTATTTTAGAAAGTCAGCTACAGCTTCAGCTGCCCTTGTCGTGCTTCAGCAGCGTTTGCAGCTTCCGGCTCACCGACTGGTGTGTGATGTCCCTATGCGCTGGAACTTTATGCTGCATATGTTGAAAAGGATTTGTGAGCAGAAGAGGGCAGTTGTTGATTACCAACATCAACAAGGCCTTTAATATTCAGTTCAGACTCCACACATAAGACCTCAGGAGTGGACATGGATGTCAGACATATGTACTATCCTACAAAACTTTGAGGACTGCACCAAGATGGTAAGCGTTGATGACACCCTAATTACCGTCACCATCCCGCTTCTCAGCATTCTGAAAACCTCTCTGCTCACAATAAAAGAGGATGCATTGCAGGCAGAGCACGAGGACATAGATCAAGAAACCATATAGGGGATTACACTCAGCGCAGCCTCATGTCTTCCCAACGTGGATTGGTAGGTAATGAGGAGGAGGAGGAAGAACAGAAGCTACTTTAATGCGCTATAGACAGTGCTACAAGCACAGCTGTCATACCGTCTGTTCAACGAGGATGTCCTGAGAACAGGGAGGACAGCATGGTCAATCATCCTGTAGGTGAAGACACAGATGTCTTGCCTGTTAGCAGTCTGGCTTGCATGGCTGACTTTATGTTGCGCTGCTTTTAATGTCGCCCTCACATTATAGAAATTTTTGGTGACACTCATTACTGGTTGGTGACACTTCTAGACCACCACTACAAGGAGAACTTTCAATCTCTTCTGCCAGAGGCAGAGAGGTTTACTAAAATGTTGCAGTACCAGAGGGCCCTCGTAGCAGAATTACTTAGAAAATTCCCATGTGAGAACTCTGACAGCAGACATCAGAGTTTGTTGTACAACCAAGGAGTCCAAGCGAGAGAGACAGAAGTACAATCCAGCTCAGGCAGAGGAACAATGGCAAAGTTCTGGGATAGTTTTCTCAGACCCTCCCATCGTGCCGACACAGAGGCAAGGGGTGCTGTCACAAGAAGTGTAATGTTTGTGAAGATGCTGAGGGAGTACCTTGCAGATCGTACTCCGGGATTCCTCTGTGCCTTTTAATTATTGGGTATCCAAGCTGGACACTTGGCATTAACTGGCTCTCTATGCCTTGGAGGTCCTGGCCTGCCCTGCTGCTAGCGTTTTGTCTGAGCAGGTTTTTTGTGCCGCTGATGGAATTATAACAGAAAAGCACATCCGCCTGTAAACTGAAAATGCTGACAGGCTGACTCTTATAAAAATGAACAGGGACTGGATTGAGAAAGACTTCTGGTCACCACCAAGTGAAAACAGTGAAACACAACCTCTAATACATTCTCTTTTTTTGTGGAGATGTATTCTCAAGCACCTCTTCTCAACCACATATGGGTATATGCTTCCAGATTTTGTCTGTTTGTTGTTATCCTGCTCCTTATCCTCATCCTCATAATCCACAACCAGTAGAACACCTGGGTGAATGGATTTCGTGATATTATTATTATTTATTTATATAGCACCATTAATTCCATGGTGCTGTACATGAGAAGGGGTTACATCAAAATAAAAATATCACTTGCAGTAAACAAAACTAATAATGACAGACTGGTACAGAGGGAAGAAGACCTTGCCCTTGTGGGCTTACATTCTACAGGATTATGAGGAAGGAGACAGGAGGTCGAGGGTTGCAGTAACTCCAATGGTGTTGAGGTGGCCGTGTGGTCTTTACAGGCTGTAAGCTTCCTTGAAGAGGTGGGTTTTCAGGTTTCTTTTGAAGGATCCAAAAGTAGTGGATAACCGGATGTGTTGGGGCACTGAATTCCAGAGGATGGGTGATATTCAGGAGAAGTCTTGGAGGCGATTGAGTGAGGAGCGAATAAGCGTGGAGGAAAGGAGGAGGTCTTGGGAGGACCGGAGATTACGTGAGGGAAGATATTGAGAGATTAGTGTGGAAATATACGGAGGAGAAAGGTTATGGATGGCTTTGTAGGTCAGTGTTAGTAGTTTAAACTGGATACGCTGGGAAATTGGGAGCTAGTGAAGGGATTTGCAAAGAGGTGAAGCAGGAGTGTAGTGAGGAGAGAGATTAATTAGTCAGGCAGCAGAGTTAAGGATGGACTGGAGGGGTGCGAGAGTGTTAGAAGGTAGGCCACAGAGGAGTATGTTGCAGTAGTCGAGGCGGGAGATGATTAGGGCATGCATGAGTATTTTGGTAGAGTGTGGGTTGAGGAAAGGACGGATTCTGGAAATATTTTTGAGCTGGAGGCAACAGGAGGTGGCGAGAGCTTGGATGTGTGGTTTGAAGGACAGGGCAGAGTCAAGGGTTACTCCGAGGCAGCGGATTTTGGGGACAGGGGAAAGTGTGATTTCATTTATTTTGATAGATAGATCAGGTAGGGAAGATATGCGTGATGGAGGAAAGATAATGAGTTCAGATTTGGCCACATTGAGCTTGAGGAAGCGAGAGGAGAAAAAGGAGGATATGGCCGATAGACACTCTGGGATTCTGGAGAGCAGAGAAGTGACATCTGGGCCAGAGAGGTAGATCTGAGTGTCATCGGCATATAGATGGTACTGGAAGCTATAGGACCTTATGAGTTGTCCCAGGCCGAGTGCATAGATTGAGAAGAGTAAGGGTCCTAGGACAGAGCCTTGGGGGACTCCAACAGAGAGGGGGCAAGATGAAGAGGTAGTATTGGAGTAGGAAACGCTAAATGTGCGGTTGGCAAGGTATGAGGAGATCCAAGATAGGGCAACGTCTTTGACACCAAAAGAAGAGAGGATCTGTAGTAGGAGGCAGTGGTCAACTGTGTCGAAGGCAGAGGACAGGTCTAGGAGGAGGAGTATAGAGAATTGTCTGTTAGCTTTGGCTGTAAGTAAGTCGTTAGTAATTTTGGTCAGGGCAGTCTCAGTGGAATGGTGGAGACGGAAACCAGATTGTAGGTTGTCGAACAGAGAGAGTTAGATGCCAAAGTCACATTTTTTTGTGCAAGAGTGTTTTTATGATGGCTGTTGCTAATTGGAAAACAAAACAATTGTTACTCCCACAAAGGAAAATGTAATTAAAAAAGAGATGTACGTCTATTATTCCCATTAATTCTTATATTTTCCATTTTCCCTATCTCTGGACAGTCCTCTACTGAGGTAGTGTATATCTCTGCAATAGAAAATAATTCAAAGACTTTTATATTATATTTTTATTTATAACCCTGTCTCTGAGCTATTGCTAGGGACAAACATATATCGTTGGACACATTCTGGCTTCAAATCTATGAACCTGTGTTTGCCCCTCTCTTTTGTTATTTACTTTCATCGGTGGATTCACATTTTTTATGTATTTGTATTATTTCATTATGATTTATCTTTATATCTCCTCATTCTCCACCACTAGATCACCAGGCGTAACATCTTCTGTGCTGCTACAGGCAGTCAAATTTTTGGGCAACGGTGTCTATGATCCCCATGAAAATTTTTTAAACAAATTTTTCCCCTATGGGCAAATGCTTGTCTGGCCATGCACTCCATTACAAGTCTAAGAGATCCACACCCCTACATAGGACCTACATCTTAACTAGGTTTCCTGCAATGTCTCTCCCTTATCTCCGACTACATGACCACGGTTAACGTGCTCTGTACTTTTATAAGACACTGAATTTTTGGGCAAGGGGGTAGTGATGGCACTAGTTTATTTTTAAAACAGATACCCCCTTTGGGGAATTGTTCATCAGCTCATGCACTCCATTACAAGTCTCAGAGACCCACACCCCTATATTGGGCCTACTTCTTAACTCGGTTTCCTGCAATTTCTCTTCCTTACCTGCCACTAGATCACCAGGGTTAACGTGCTCTGTACTGTTATAGGTCGGTGAATGTTGGGCAAGAGGGGCTGTGGTGGCAATAGTTTATTTTTAAAAAAGGTACCCCCCATTGGGGAATTGTATATCAACTCATGCACTCCATTACAAGTCTCAGAGACCCACACCCCTACATTGGGCCTACTTCTTAACTCAGTTTCCTGCAATGTCTCTTCTTTTTCTCTGACTACATGACCAGGGTTAACATGCTCTGTACTGTTATAGGCCAGTGAATTTTGGGCAAGGGGGCTGTGATGGCAATAGTATATTTTTAAAAAAGGTACCCCCATTGGTGAAACCACATCCTTGTTGGCAAAGACTTAATAACATTTGTGTACCTTAAGGAGCTCCCTTGAAAAGTTCCTTTTTGTGTTGCCTGGTTGCTCACATTGGACACAATACACTTCATATAAATTTGCTAAAGCAATGCTGTTAGTTTGGCTCAGTAGTTCATTACAAATATTTATTTGTCCACTATATTAGTTTCTCTCCTTGAGAGCCATAACTTTGGCTGCATCAAATGGTAAGAGTTCAATGCAAAAAGAGTGATAATAATCTTTATATAGGCTAACATATTCTACAGCACTTTACAGTTTTGCACACATTATCATCACTGTCCCCAATGGGGCTCACAATCTAAATTCCCTATCAGTATGTCTTTGGAATGTGGGAGGAAACCAGAGTGCCCCGCAAACACAGGGAGAACATACAAACTCCTTGCAGATGTCCAAGGTGGGATTAGAACCCCGGACTCAGCGCTGCAAGGCTGCAGTGCTATCCACTGAGCCACCGTGCAGGTGAATGCTTGTAGTTGTAGAGGACTTAATCAATTTTGGCTGAGATAACTTGTATGAGGGAGACTGCATGTTCCTTCTTTCTTTCAAGGATAATAAACAGGAATAATAATAAATGCTCTTTATATTTGTAAAGTAATTATTTGAAAGGATGTCAGATCATCTATTGTGTCTCCAATATTTACTACTCAGCTGAAAGGAACAGTTATGGATAATTGAGCATGGTCACAGTTATTTTTTAGAACATCTTCACATTCTTGCAGTTCTCACTTTTATTTCCAGAATACAAAGTAGCAGCTTTTTTTAACATTACTTACCTATAGATACTGGTCAAGAAGATTGACATGATTGTCCAGACAGAGTACTCAATGTGTTAAGCTTAAGTTTTTCTAGAAAGGTTAAATATAGATATGATTGCTGTTAATAGTGTAGTGAGAACATACAAATGGTGATTTGGAATCCAGATTGAAATATACCGAATGCATTCAGACAATTACATAGCTGCATTTCTTGTAAAACATTTACTGATGTGACAGACAATGCTCATAGTGACACAATCTTGAGAAATGTTTGTTCGTTCTCTTCACAAACAGTTCTAAGCTTCTATGTATCTGTTGTTTGGCAATGTAAAACATTAAGGTTTACTGAACCTCTGCCTGTGGTTGTTTTATCTAAATCCTTGTGGCTTTTATATTCTAAGGGTTTATGGCCCCTCGTCTGATGACTCCATGGTATCTCAGTTTCATCCGACCTTGAAAGCTGCCCACTTGAAGGGCTGGGTGAAACTAGAGTCACTACATAGTGTAAATCACTATATAAAACCAGAGAAACATGACTAAGACAGATGGCAAAACTTGGGTACCTGTACATGTACAGTGTGCTCATACCGACATAATTCGGGACACCCATGCAGTGTAGGTAATATCCCAGGAGTTCTCTGTCTTAGTGTTGTTTCTCTGACATTCCAGACTCAAGATGTTTAACCCCTTAATCCCATATGACGTACTATCCCGTCGAGATGCGGTGGGCTTTAATTCCCACCGATGGGACAGTACGTCATAGGCGATCGGTCGCGCTCACGGGGGGAGCGCGGCCGATCGCGGCCGGGTGTCAGCTGCCTATCACAGCTGACATCCGGGACTATGTGCCAGGAGCGGTCACGGACCGCCCCCGGCACATTAATCCCCGGCACACCGCGAACAAACATGATCGCGATGTGCCGGCGGTATAGGGAAGCATCGCGCAGGGAGGGGGCTCCCTGCGGGCTTCCCTGAGCCCCCCGCAGCAACGCGATGTGATCGCGTTGCTGCGAGGGTCTCCTACTTCCTTCCTCCTTCCTGGACCCGGATCCAAGATGGCCGTGGATCCAGGTCCTGCAGGGGGGGGAGGTGCCTTACCAAGTGCCTGCTCAGAGCAGGCACTTGGTAACGCTGCAGCGCTGTTTGACAGATCGGTGATCTGTCAGAGTGCTGTGCAAACTGGCAGATCACCGATCTGTATTGTCCCCCCCTGGGTCAAAGTAAAAAAGTTAAAAAAAAAATTTCCAAATGTGTAAAAAAAAAATAAAAAAAAATATTCCTAAATAATGAAAAAAAAAAAATATTATTCTCAGAAAATTCATTTCTTTATCTAAATAATAAAAAACAAACAATAAAAGTACACATATTTAGTATCGCCGCGTCCGTAACGACCCGACCTATAAAACTGGCCCACTAGTTAACCCCTTCAGTAAACACCGTAAGAAAAAAAAAAAAAAAGAGGCAAAAAACAACGCTTTATTATCATACCGCCGAACAAAAAGTGGAATAACACGCGATCAAAAAGACAGATATAAATAACCATGGTACCGCTGAAAGCGTCATCTTGTCCTGCAAAAAACTAATTGCTATACAGCATCATCAGCAAAAAAATAAAAAAGTTATAGTCCTGAGAATAAAGTGATGCAAAAATAATTATTTTTTCTATAAAATAGTTTTTATCGTATAAAAGCGCCAAAACATAAAAAAATGATTTAAATGAGGTATCGCTGTAATCGTACTGACCCGAAGAATAAAACTGCTTTATCAATTTTACCATACGCGGAACGGTATAAACGCCTCCCCCAAAAGAAATTCATGAATAGCTGTTTTTTGGTCATTTTGCCTCACAAAAATCGTAATAAAAAGTGATCTAAAAATGTCACATGCCCAAAAGTGATACCAATAAAAACGTCAACTCGTCCCGCAAAAAACAAGACCTCACATGACTCTGTGGACCAAAATATGGAAAAATTATATCTCTCAAAATGTGGTAACGAAAAAAATATTTTTTTGCAATAAAAAGCGTCTTTCAGTGTGTGACGGCTGCCAATCATAAAAATCCGCTAAAAAACCCGCTATAAAAGTAAATCAAACCCCCTTTCATCACCCCCTTAGTTAGGGAAAAATTAAAAAAATGTATTTATTTCCATTTTCCCATTAGGGTTAGGGCTAGGGTTAGGCTTAGGGTTAGGGCTAGGGTTAGGGTTAGGGCTAGGGCTAGGGTTAGGGCTAGGGTTAGGGTTAGGGTTAGGGTTAGGGCAAGGGTTAGGGTTGGGGCCACAGTTAGGGTTGGGGCTAAAGTTAGGGTTAGGGTTGGGGCTAAAGTTACGGTTAGGGTTTAGATTACATTTACAGTTGGGAATAGGGTTGGGATTAGGGTTAGGGGTGTGTCAGGGTTAGAGGTGTGGTTAGGGTTACTGTTGGGATTAGGGTTAGGGGTATGTTTGGATTAGGGTTTCAGTAATAATTGAGGGGTTTCCACTGTTTAGGCACATCAGGGGCTCTCCAAACGCGACATGGCATCCGATCTCAATTCCAGCCAATTCTGAGTTGAAAAAGTAAAACAGTGCTCCTTCCCTTCCGAGCTCTCCCGTGTGCCCAAACAGGGGTTTACCCCAACATATGGGGTATCAGCGTACTCAGGACAAACAGGACAACAACTTAGGTGGTCCAATTTCTCCTGTTACCCTTGGGAAAATACAAAACTGGGGGCTAAAAAATATTTTTTGTGGAAAAAAAAAGATTTTTTATTTTCAAAGCTCTGCGTTATAAACTGTAGTGAAACACTTGGGGGTTCAAAGTTCTCACAACACATCTAGATGAGTTCCCTGGGGGGTCTAGTTTCCAATATGGGGTCACTTGTGGGGGGTTTCTACTGTTTAGGTACATTAGGGGCTCTGCAAATGCAATGTGACACCTGCAGACCAGTCCATCTAAGTCTGCATTCCAAATGGCGCTCCTTCCCTTCCGAGTACTCCCATGCGGCCAAACAGTGGTTCCCTCCCACATATGGGGTATCAGCGAACTCAGGACAAATTGGACAACAACTTTTGTGGTCGAATTTCTCCTCCTACCCTCGGGAAAATACAAAACTGGGGGCTAAAAAATAATTTTGGGGGGAAAATTTTTTTTTTTATTTTCACGGCTCTGCGTTTCAAACTGTAGTGAAACAATTGGGGGTTCAAAGCTCTCACAACACATCTAGATGAGTTCCTTAGGGGGTCTACTTTCCAAAATGGTGTCACTTGTGGGGGGTTTCTACTGTTTAGGTACATTAGAGGCTCTGCAAACGCAATGTGACACCTGCAGACCATTCCATCTAAGTCTGCATTCCAAATGGCGCTCCTTCCCTTCCGAGCCCTCCCATGCGGCCAAACAGTGGTTCCCCCCCACATATGGGGTATCAGCGCACTCAGGACAAATTGGACAACAACTTTTGGGGTCGAATTTCTCTTCTTACCCTCGGGAAAATACAAAACTGGGGCTAAAAAATTATTTTTGTGGGAAAAAATTTTTGTTTTATTTTTACGGCTCTGCATTATAAACTTCTGTGAAGCCCTTGGTGGGTCAAAGCGCTCAAAACACATCTAGATAAATTCCTTAGAGGGTCTACTTTCCAAAATGGTGTCACTTGTGGGGGGTTTCAATGTTTAGGAACATCAGTGGCTCTCCAAACGCAACATGGCGTCCCATCTCAATTCCTGTCAATTTTGCATTGAAAAGTCAAATGGCGCTCCTTCCCTTCTGAGCTCTCCCATGCGCCCAAACAGTGGTTTACCGCCACATATGGGGTATCAGCGTACTCAGGACAAATTGTACAACAACTTTTGTGGTCCAATTTCTTCTCTTACCCATGGGAAAATAAAAAATTGGGGGTGAAAAGATAATTTTTGTGAAAAAATATGATTTTTTATTTTTACGGTTCTGCATTATAAACTTCTGTGAAGCACTTGGTGGGTCAAAGTGCTCACCACACCTCTAGATAAGTTCCTTAGGGGGTCTACTTTCCAAAATGGTGTCACTTGTGGGGGGTTTCAATGTTTAGGCACATCAGTGGCTCTCCAAACGCAACATGGTGTCCCATCTCAATTCCTGTCAATTTTGCATTGAAAAGTCAAACGGCGCTCCTTTCCTTCCGAGCTCTCCCATTCGCCCAAACAGTGGTTTACCCCCACATATGGGGTATCAGTGTACTCAGGACAAATTGTACAACAACTTTTGGGGTCCATTTTCTCCTGTTACCCTTGGTAAAATAAAACAAATTGGAGCTGAAGTAAATTTTTTGTGAAAAAAAGTTAAATGTTCATTTTTATTTAAACATTCCAAAAATTCCTGTGAAGCACCAGAATGGTTAATAAACTTATTGAATGTGGTTTTGAGCACCTTGAGGGGTGCAGTTTTTAGAATGGTGTCACACTTGGGTATTTTCTATCATATAGACCCCTCAAAATGACTTCAAATGAGATGCGGTCCCTAAAAAAAAAATGGTGTTGTAAAAATCAGAAATTGCTGGTCAAATTTTAACCCTTATAACTCCCTAACAAAAAAAAAATTTGGTTCCAAAATTGTGCTGATGTAAAGTAAACATGTGGGAAATGTTACTTATTAAGTATTTTGTGTGATATATCTCTGTGATTTAATTGCATAAAAATTCAAAGTTGGAAAATTGCAAAATTTTCATAATTTTCACCAAATTTCTGTTTTTTTCACAAACAAACGCAGGTACTATCAAAGAATTTTTACCACTATCATGAAGTACAATATGTCCCGAGAAAACAGTGTCAGAATCACTGGGATCTGTTGAAGAGTTCCAGAGTTATAACCTCATAAAGGGACAGTGGTCAGAATTGTAAAAATTGGCCCGGTCATTAACGTGCAAACCACCCTTAAGGGGTTAAAAGCCTCTTGGTGATGATGTAAGTATGCTATTAGTAGTTAATCTTTATATATACTTAATCATTGTATGTATGTAATCCAAATATGTACTTAACCTTTGTATGTTAACATATACAAAAGTGTAAGCACTCATGCTAATCAATCATACTATTCCTTGAATTTTGTACTTTGCAATTAAATTGTGTTGTATTGCAAGTATTAGCCTTCTTTAAAGCCGTATCTGAAACTTAGTGTTAAAAACTTGGCAAATAAAATTGCCAAATTCTCTTGGAAATCATTCTGCAAAGAGGGGACCATCATACCATTAAAAAAGACAAAACGTTTTCAATGTAGTGCATCCTGCTCTCAACATATTGTTGGGTTTCCATTACCATTTGAAAAACAAGCAAGAGTTTGACAGCTTGAGGTTTCATGGTACACAATTTTTTTTTTCAAATTAACAGTCTCCTGTTCCAATCACGTCATTCAGACTGCATTGTTGGGTATTCTCAAAAGCTTAACTGAAAACAGACATAATTTTGTGTCACATTAGTAAACTTTATAGTCTTGCAAGGATTTAAAGTAATCTGTTTCACTCGCTTTTGGACTGATTGGTGATATTTTTATCAGTCACAACTCTGAAGTGTTAGCAAGTTTTGGTGGAAGAGAAAAAAAATCCTTTCCTTTCTTTCCTTGCACTCAGTTCTCCTTAACTCTGTGTGATTTTATGTGATTTTTCATTTGAACATTGAGAAATGGATTTGGTAGGGGAAGAACGTACTTTTCTGACATTTGAAAAAAAACTTTTGGAACCATGCCTTGTTTAACGTCCACCATCTTGCAATGCATGATCTGTGCCTACAGTTTAACAGTTCACTGAATGTTTTTCTTTTCCATCAGAAGACAATTTCAGGGAAGCAACATTATTTTCTTTATCTGATACAATAACAGTCGAAAAAAATGTCATGATCTTCTATTGCTTCTGTGGAGAAAACGTACACTTTGCATGGAGGTGTAATTAATTTTTTTACGTGGAAATGCCATTTACTTTCATATGTTGGAAATCTTGCACCGAAGCCCCATTAATAATCACTTGGGTAGATTAAGTAAGACCTTTTATGTCTATCATTGGCGATTTATGGATGTACAAAATGCATATTGTGAAGTGGATTGTCTTGGGCCCATCCAGTATGTGGATTCCAAGACTTAATGGGGTGCATATGATTGACTATGCAGCAGGGCTGGCCTTGCTGCCAATGTATAAAACAAAGGAGTGAGGGAGTACAAAATGAATATTGTGAAGCGGATTTTTATGGGCCCATCCAGTATGTGGGTTCCAAGGCGTAATGGGGTGCATATAACTGACTCTGCAGCAGGGCTGGCCTTGCTGCCAATGTGTAAAACAAAGGAGTACGGGAGTACAAAATGAATATTGTGAAGTGGATTTTCATGGGCCCATCCAGTGTGTGGGTTCCAAGGCTTAATGGGGTGCATATGACTCACTATGCAGCAGGGCAGACATTGCTATCACTGTGTAAACAAAGGAGCATGGGAGTACAAAATGAATATTGTGAAGTGGATTTTCATGGGCCCATCCAGTATGTGGGTCCCAAGGTGTAATGGGGTGCATATGAATATGCAACAGGTTAGACCTTGCTGTCACTGTGTAAAACAAAGGAGTACGGGAGTATAAAATGAATATTTTGAAGTGGATTTTCATGGGCCCATCCAGTATGTGGGTTCGAAAGCATAATGGGGTGCATATGACTGTGCAGCAGGGCTGGCCTTGCTGCCAATGTGTAAAACAAAGGAGTACGGGAGTACAAAATGAATATTGTGAAGTGGATTTTCATGGGCCCATTCAGTATGTGGATTCTAAGGCGTAATGGGGTGGATATGAATATCCAGCAGGGCAATGTTACAGTTTAAAAATGCTTCAAAAACTCTGCGTCTGAACTAAGCCCAAGTGGTGGAGGAACATTTCGGTCTGGGATTAATTATTTGGCCTTACAGGCAAGTCATTGACCTGCAAAGGATGGACCTTAACATATTTCACAGCAAAATCCATTTTGATATAGTTTTAGTGTGTTTTTTTGTGGCACCAGGAAAAATGGCATGAATCTCGGAAAAAATTGTTTACACCTGTGAACTATGAGTCAGGAATGCTTCCAGGGGCGATCCCCATGATGTCCCTATGTCATTTGAGCAGTGTTTCCATCATTTTCAGACTTTTAAGACCTTAAAAGGACCCCCAGGGGGATCACGGTAAAAATACTCGGGTCTCTTTCCACTGCCAGGGTCCGAGTGAACGGTACATTATCAGACGTTTTTAATATTAGTAATGGTACCAAGCAGGGGTGCCCCTTGTCCCCTTCTTTGTTTATACTGGTTATCGAAACACTGATTCAGAGAATTAGACAGGAGGATCAGGTCAGGGGATTGCAGATAGGTAGTATGGACATAAAAACTTTAGCATTCGCAGATGATCTGCTTTTCCTCATCACTAATCTTTTTAAAGCATTCCCTATTATCCTCAATATACTTAATCATGGTAAATTATCAAATTTTAAAATTAATAACTCTAAATCGGAGTCTCTCAATATTACCTTATCAAACTTTCAGCTATCTAATTTACGTAAAATAACCCCCTTCTCTTGGTCTGTTTCCTCCATAAAATATTTGGGAGTCTGGGTTACCAGGGATCCCATGGACTTATTTAGTTCTAACTTTTCACCCTTACTAAAGAAATTAGACACGTTGATGAAATCCTACAACTTACCCACTTTATCGTGGATAGGACGTATCAACGTATTTAAAGCATACCTGATGCCTATGCTGCTATACTGCATGAGTATGGACCCCATTCGTCTCCCCCCTACTTTCTTCAAAAAAATAAGGTCCTTAATATCTAAATTCATATGGAGAAATAAACCAGCTAGGCTTCCCTTCAAATTGTTAACATATCCCACCTCATGCGGTGGTTTGGGAGTCCCTGACCCTTATATCTATTACAAAGCTATACACTTAATTAGATGGCTGAGAATCGTACTCGGCTTTGAGAGGGGTACACTAAACTTGATAGATATGGCCCTACTAGGCAATGGGGGAATCCCACTCTTATGGTCACGTTCAAAACCGTGGGCTTCGCTTGGTCTGGATGATATAACCTTAGCAACCCTGCTTTTCAGAAGCTCCCATTTGAATGAATTACCACCGGAGTCGTTTCCTTCATCACTAACCCCATTTGCAGTCATCCCTTATCTAGTCAACCCTAACTTTAAGGATTCATATAACTTATGGTCGAAACTTCCAATGGACTCTCTTACTAATTTTTATGATGGAAAAACCCTTAAAAATTATAGCTGGCCTGGTAACGCTCTAGCTTCTCCAAAAAACTTCCTTCAAAAACAGCATACTATACGTATTCTAACGCAATTCAGAAAACAATTCCCACACAAGTCCAACTGGTCATGGTTAGATCTCATGCTTAAAACAGGACCAGCTAGATATAAAGTAATAACTCGTATATACTCCCGACTTATTACCCCTCCTCAATACTCTAAGCCCTCTTTTATTTACTCCTGGGAATCTGAATTTAATGTTATTTTTACAGACGATCAGATCTCCAAGATGTTGATGTTTGCCCGTGGTTTCTCCCGTTGTATCCTGTTACAGGAAAATTCATACAAGGTGCTAACCAGATGGCATATGACTTCGGTCAAGCTCCACCATCTGGGTCTATCAGACTCAGACTTATGTTGGCGATGCCAAGCCGCCCAAGGAAACCATGGACATATATTTTGGGAATGTTCTCAGATTAGAAATTTCTGGGGGGGCGGAATAAATTCCACGCTTAAAGAGCTAAAATTAATTAAAACCAATTTGTTGGCCTCTGAGGCCATTCTCTCGTGCCCGTCGAATAACTTCAGACCATCGAGGCATGGCCTTCTCCCCTTGTTGCTTAGTGCTGCAAAGCACTTGATAACTCTTCATTGGAAGAGTTAGACCCCTCCAACGATGGGTGAGTGGATTAACAAAATTGACCATATCCACAGATTAGAGGAACTCTCAAGTTGGGAAACGCATTCTCATGAACGTTTTGTATCTAATTGGCTCCCCTGGAAAACATTTAGATCCAATGCGTCTTAATATTGTTCTTTACTTGTCTTTGCTCTTTCGCAAATTCCATGCTATCGGGCAGTTTACTTTAGAGTGATATCCTCACGTGTACTTGAATTTTTATGTTTATTGTTCCCCCCTTCCCCCTATCTCCCTCCTTGACTTTACCCCTCAGCCCCCCCCTTTGCCCTGCCCTTCCTAAACCTCCCCCCCTCTCCACCCCTCCCCCACTCCTATCCTTCCCAAATGATGTTAGTCTTGGTTTGTTTAATGCCATTAATGTAATGGACATGATTTATTTACGCTAACATAAACTGTGTGTAATGTTCTTCGTCTTTACTTTAAATAAAGAATTTACAAAAAAAAAATACTCGGGTCTTCCACAGACTTACATTGGGCTCG